>NC_136069.1:432711426-433356426 GCF_964261635.1 Lissotriton helveticus | reverse complement strand
GAACGGCTGAATGGATTTGCACGAAACTTGGCAAAATTGTAGGGACTGGTAGCCCGATGTGCCTTTTGTAGGTCTCAATATATGTGCTCCAGTGGATTTTGAGAAATTAACGTTTAAAAAAAGATATATATCTGTAACAGCGGACCGGGCAGCGTCCTAGGACGCGTACTTTTCGCGCAACGGAGCTTTGTGAAGCGAAGCTGATTGGTTCTCCGGCGTCTGTCAACATTCCAAACAGTCCGTAGCGGCCGCCATCTTGTCTCTCGGTAGGATCGAGAGACAAGAGGAGGCCAAAGCGAAGGGGCAAATGACCATAAGGGGGAATAGTAGATCCTCGCTGACCCCCTAGGTTTGATGTGGAGGTTTTAAAAGGGCCCCGCGGGGCAAAAAAAAATAATAATAATAATAATCGAACACCTGAATGGATTTGCACGAAACTTGGCAAAATATTAGGGACTGGTAGCCCGATGTGCCTTTGCTAGGTCTCAATATATGTGCTCCAGTGGATTTTGAGAAATTAACGTTCAAAAAAAGATATATATCTGTAACAGCGCTCCGCTTCGCGTACTTTTCGCGTTACGGAGCTTTGCGAAGCTGATTGGTTCTCCGGCGTCTGTCAACATTCCAAACAGTCCGTAGCGGCCGCCATCTTGTCTCTCGGTAGGATTGAGAGACAAGAGGAGGCCAAAGCGAAGGGGGAAATGACCATAAGGGGGCATAGTAGATCCTTCCTGACCTCTTAGGTTTGATGTACCATTTTGCCAAGTTTGGTGTAATTCCGTTCAGCCATTCAGGCTGTAGACGTATGTAAATGTCCTATGGAAAATTGCATGGGGAAAACACATTTGAAAGTGTTGAAATTTAGAACCAATTAAAATGTTACTTTGGTTTTGTATTTGTGTGTGATGAAAGTTAATTGGTTATGTATATATGTCAAATGAGAGGAAACCACAGCCATTTTGTGATACTACTGTCTGAGGTACATTTGTGAGGAATTTTTGGTGGTGAATTTCTGGTGTTTGATTTACACAGTACTAACACTTCTGCTACTTTTAAAAAGGTGAGTTGTTAATTTGTAAGGGGAACTATGTTGTACACTTGAAGATAATTTGAAAAATGTTTTCTGTTATTTATTTGCAGTCCTTCTGTTATACTAAATACTTGATGAAGTTAGTTTTATATTATGTATTACTAAAAACGATAAATGAAAGTGATTATTTTTTTCTGCAATTTACAGCAAGCAATTTCAAAATAAAATGGCTCACAATGAAGAGACCGTGGCAATTTCTTTTGAATTGTCCACTACATTGATTGAAATTGAGAGCACCAATAATGAAATATTGTCACAAGGAGGACATGACTTGTATGATTCCATTAGATTGATTGAAATGGACAGCACCAAGAATGAAATATTGTCACAAGGAGATGACTTGAATGATTCCACTACATTGATTGAAATTGAGAGCACCAATAATGAAATATTGTCACAAGGAGGAGATGGCTTGTATGATTCCATTAGATTGATTGAAATGGACAGGACCAATAATGAAATATTGTCACAAGGAGGAGATGACTTGAATGATTCCACTACATTGATTGAAATTGAGAGCACCAATAATGAAATATTGTCACGAGGAGATGACTTGAATGATTCCACTACATTGATTGAAATGGACAGCACCAATAATGAAATATTGTCAGAAGGAGGAGATGACTTGAATGATTTTTTTGATCAATCTCTTGATGGCGAATTTATCGAGTGTTTGGAGACCATAGAGTTACAAGAATCATCATTGCAGACTTTTAATGAGGAGATTCCAGATGAGATGATTGAAGAGGAAATTACTGATGAGGACATGTTACTAGTTGTTTCAAATTTAGAAAATTTTGAAGAATAAATTTATATTTAGAAATCAAAAATTGTTTGAGACATTATTTATTTTTATTTTTAATTTATGAGGTTGTAGCGAAGTGATTGTAGTATAAAATGAGACTTATAGTATAGAGTGCAACATTTTTATGTTACATGGTAAGTTTACTCATATTTACTTCCCTTCTGCCACTATATTATCTCCAATGTGTATTTGACATGTCTTCTTCATCTCCGGCCTCCTTTCTCTCACTGTGTGTCTCCGATGCATCTTATCGCTGGTATTTTGTGTAATTACAGAAGAGAGTAAAATAAAATAGTTCGGAACGTGAAAAGGGGGCAAAGTAGAGTACTCCTCACCCCCTAGGCCTTTTTAGGCGGTCCCAAAAGGATCAGTTTCTGCTTTCCTGAGAGATTATGGTATGAGTTCCATATACCACAATAACTTGCATTACAACATGCAAGATATCTATCTCCTATTACCAACTTTTGGAGATATTCGCGCTAAGCGCGAATATCTCCAAAAAGTAACACCTGCCCTGAGCAGTTCTTAGCCATGTTATCCAATGGGAGGTGGATAACATGGCTAAGAGTATTAGCTCGGTAATGCATGAATATCGCTGAGTTTTTAGCGATATTCATGCATTGCGGCCGTTTATTATCGCATTTGCGATAAACCTTGATAATAGTAAGGTTTATCTTCGATAATTTCTGACGATGCTTAGTGGTAAAAAATTGGTTGGTAAGCATCGTTAGCGATAAATATCGCTTAACTTTGGTAATATGCCCCAACGTCTGTTAACGTTCGATTCGAAGGAAATGAGGAAGTGTTGAAAAACATTGTCTGCGCCATCTTGCCTTTTTTGAAATGCCACACTTTTGTCGTGCACGGCAGCCATTTTAGATGTCTTGACCAGACCCACTCTCTGCACGCTGTCGATTCGTAGCATGGCTCCTCACCCTCGCAAGCATCTTCCCCAGGCACTGGTCACCCCCGCTCTCTGTCTTATGCATGGGCAATAAACCTCCCCCCATCTGCGCTGCTCTTCCCTGAGAATCACACTGTGCCCGCCCGACACCTCCCTTTCGCCCTATTCACTACCGCACCCTCTGACACTCCTCTTCCTCTGTGTCCGATTGTCCAGGCTATCAGCTAGCCCTGCAGATGTAGTTTATGGCCCCAGCTGTAAAGAATCACCCCTCTTCAAAGGAGTTATAGTAGATCAAGGCCCACACCCGATGAGATCCGTCACACCACACGTGTTCCTACTATCTGAAAACTATCCTGTATTGTGATTGGGGAGGGGACCGAGCCTGAAGCGGAAGATTCCAGGAATGACTCTTTGTACATCAAAGTTTTTACAATTATGTGTCACATAAAAAATATATAGCACTCCAACAAAGTAGTAGGAATATAAAACTTTAATAACATATAAATATATACAACAAAACAAAAACAGTAATAGATTTATTGAAATTGACAGCACCAATAATGAAATATTCTTGTCAGTAGCGGTCTGTTGTGCGAATAGTTCCAAGGCAGCAGAACGCGCTGAAATCTGGATGTCACGAAGGTGATGTCTAGCAAGTTGCCGCCCAGCAAATAACGGCGTGGGGCGCCGCGGGGGTGAGTGAGTCCAGTAGGCACCACAGCTATTCTTACCGGCATTGCAGAATTACTGCTGGGGACAATGCCTGTGCTGGAGCAGGGTCACAGCAGAAACAAAAAGGATTCTGTTGAAGATGTTGTTGGTTTTCAATTTGAAAACAGTTCTGGTGTCAACTGCTATGCTAATGTAGTGGTTAATGTTTTGTTTTCTCTAGAAAATGTAAAAGAGGGGGAGGCAGTCCAAAGTTCCGTTAAAAGGGCAAAGGAAAGGATCGGTGGTTTGAACTATCAGTCAAAAAGGGGAGGGGGTGCAACAATTTTTCCTACCGGGTCACACTGTGCTTTCACCGGAAGTGAGGTCTGCAGGATTCTAGTAATTCAAAGTGAGGCTGGCGCCGACGTCCCGCGGATACAGTTTCGTCACTCCACGGGTGATCATGGCAGTCATTCCCCATCGGGGGTGGGAGACTCCCGCGGCTCCTCGAGAATCTTCAAGGTCGTGGAGGACTACGGTGGTGGAGTCAACCAGTGACCGGGCCATTTCTTTATGCTGGGCCCGCTCTTGCCAGGTCGACCGCCATTTTGAGAGTTCGGTAGCTACTGGCGATCGCGGGGTCAAATGAACGGACGGGCTCCACCCTGCCGGGCGAGACGTTGCAGCATGGCCACAGTGGAAGAACTCTTTTCCGGGCGCCTGGACCGCTGAGGGTGCAGCTGGGAAGCCTACACTGGGGAGGCGGGAGAGGCCTGTTCGCACCGTCTCTCCCTCCCAGTGCACCCCACGGCGTCTCGCTTGAGATTTGTTATGGCCGGACCAGGCGATGAGGACGAGGGGGGGGTCGGAGGCATGTGCAAGACATCCCCCCCCAGTGTTGTCGCAGCCATTATAAAAGAAAGAAGTGTCCCGTCCGTCTTCGGGCCGGGCTTCCGGTGGATGTCGGCCGGACGCCCCTGGCTCTGGCCCCATGAACGGGTTTCTTGGTTTATCGGCTGCAGCCGGATTCCGTCGGCCTCGGCCCCCCGACCGTTGGTGGCCGGACCGGAAGAGCATGTGGCGGGACTACCTGCAACTCTCAAGGGCCACCGCGGCCGGACTGGGAGAGAGAGGGGAGGGTCGAGGAGACATTCCCCCCCCCTGCAACTGTTCAGCGTTGTAAAGGCAATCCCCTGGCCGGGTCCCGCTGGTCTCGGCCTCTCCTCCGGCTACACCCTACGTTAGGATCTCCTGGCCGAGGCGTGGCAGCAGGACCTGCCTTATATGGGCTGCTCCCGGCTGGGCGTAGCCGGAACCCTGCCCCACCTTGGAAGTTTCCAGAGTGGGGGCGGATGTTCTACTGACTTGCATTTTCCCTAGTCTATCGATTTTTTTGGCGTGGCAGGCGGTGGGACAGCGAGGGGTGATTTGGTTTCTCTTACTGTTTTTCTGGTCTCTCACCACTGGCATATTTTAACGTTTTCTTGTTTCTAGGACATTAATAGGTTTTATCATTACGTTATGTTATCGTTTCTTTGTTCGTTGTTTAATAAAAGTTCATGTTCATCAGTGGCCTACTGATTTTCGTTTTCCTATTCTTTTCTTTCCAGGTTGTTTCATGCTAAAGTTTCTGTTAACAGGATACAGTGATCACTTCGTTATTATTGCATATGTCCTTTTCACTAGGGGTGCTCTCTGGTCGGGCCAGATGACGTATGTCTAGTAAATGGTCCGGGTGAAACAGGTGCATCAATCAGTGGGGATAGGCATGATAGATTACAACGGGGGAGAAAGGTCCGCATTACGTACCCTTTCACTACTTGCAAAGATTTTCCTACGTTTATTTGCAAACAGGGAATACCTCCAAAAAGAACTAATTCTCAAACAGTCAATGTTCGGACAATCAATCAATCAATGAGGAATGAAATAGGTACGACGTGTTAAAGGCTTGCGTTACCTACCCTTCACTATCTGCAAAGGGAGAGAGAATATTCCTATTCTTCCTCGTTTGCAGGTAGAGAAGATCCTTAAGAGAATTAACATCGAACAATTCAATGCTCGATTGAAACAATCAACAAGGGGTACTGTGAACACAAATGAACGCCGCTTATGTACATACGCATTGCTATTTTCAACAGGTTGTTCCTAATGTTTCTATTTTAGCGAGGTCAAAAAGAGATCCCATTAGTGGCCTACTGATTTTGCTCGATTCCTTTTGTTTTTTTACACGATTTTTCGCTATCTGCAAAGACTAAACAGAGTATTGCGACTCTGTGCTTGTTTGTAAATAGAGAATGAACCAAAGAGAACAATCAATCAAATGGAGAGAGAAGCAGGCACGACGGATTACAAAGGGGGAAAGGGCTGCGTTAACTACCCTTCACTATCTGCAAAGAGAGAGTACTCCTAATAGAAATGAGGGGTGGGGGGCAGCAATCAAAGCAGATCAGTGTGCATAAACACGAAAAAAAAAATTCTTACCACGTACTTGACATTCGACAGCTTATGATATTTGCTATTAAAAAACCATTGAAATTCACTGAAAAAACCATAGGTTATAGACCATATATAGTTAGGAATTAGCATTTACAAAACCTTGAAAATTCACTGAAAAAACCATAGGTTATAGACCATATATAGTTAGGAATTAGCATTTAAAAAACCTTATTTTACTCACACAAAACCATTGAAATTCCATATATAGTTAGTTGCACTAACTATATATTGCGCACCCGCAATCCACTGCTGATGATGTCACATATTACATCATTCATGACATGGTCAGTGACATCACTGATGACATCACTGATGACATCTCAAATGACATCACTGATGACATCTCATTTGACATCAATGACCACATCACTGATGATATCATTCATGTGACAATACAATGCATCTCCTCACATTTTAATATAACCTCTGTTTCACCCAGTGTTAAAAACAGAGTATAATTTTTGAAACCATTGACACACCAATACTAGTTACTACATACGTACTCACTGATTCCTACGTCTACACACACATTCACTCATTCACCCATACAATCATTCATACATACAATCACTCATGTTTACAACACAATCATATGCACTCATACACCTATACAGACACTCACACTCTGCCACTCATCCATGGAGTTACTCACACACCTAGTCAGTCCTGTAAAGAATCAATCACACTTCCATTTTCTACTCTATACAGTTAAACATAGAGCACCTTACGTTTTCAACCATATACTAACACATACTTACTCTCTTATACAATCATTGATACAAGTACACATTGATCTGTACAGAGTCACACACCTCCCATCCAGCCACACACACACTCAGTCTCCCATGCAAATACTTGGGCAATCAATCAATAACCCATATAGTTACTCATATAGCTACTGATCAACACATGCAGCAGTTTACAGAATAACAGACATAATGATGCACAAATTAAGACAGTTTAGTCACTAACCCATGCACTCAGTGAGACACATTTAATCACTCACTCATACATTCAGTCATGCACCTACTAAATCCTTCGTCCAGACACTTATACATCCACTCATTCTTCAATATGTAAGACATATTTTAACTTTACAGAAACATAGTCACTGGATGTTGTCATCAGTGATGTCACTGACCATGTCATGAATGATGTAATATGTGACATCATCAGCAGTGGATTGCGGGTGCGCAATATATAGTTAGTGCAACTAACTATATATGGAATTTCAATGGTTTTGTGTGAGTAAAATAAGGTTTTTTAAATGCTAATTCCTAACTATATATGGTCTATAACCTATGGTTTTTTCAGTGAATATATATATATATTCACTGAAAAAAACATAGGTTATAGACCATATATAGTTAGGAATTAGCATTTACAAAACCCTGAAAATTCACTGAAAAAACCATAGGTTATAAACCATATATAGTTAGGAATTAGCATTTAAAAAACCTTACTTTACTCACACAAAACCATTGAAATTCCATATATAGTTAGTTGTACTAACTATATATCGCGCACCCGCAATCCACTGCTGATCATGTCACATATTACATCATTCATGACATGGTCAGTGACATCACTGATGACATCACTGATGACATCTCAAATGACATCACTGATGACATCACTGATGACATCTCAAATGACATCACTGATGACATCACTGATGACAACATCCAGTGACTGTATGTTTCTGTAAAGTTAAAATATGTCTTACATATTGAAGAATGAGTGGATGTAGAAGTGTCTGAACAAAGGATTTAGTAGGTGCATGACTGACTGTATGAGTGAGTGATTAAATGTGTCTCACTGAGTGCATGGGTTAGTGACTAAACTGTCTTAATTTGTGCATCATTATGTCTGTTGTTCTGTAAACTGCTGCATGTGTTGATCAGTAGCTATATGATTAACTATATGGGTTATTGATTGGTTGCCCAAGTATTTGTATGGGAGACTGAGAGTGTGTATGGGTGGCTGGGAGGTGTATGACTCTCTGCATAGATGTATGGGTTCAAAAGTGCATGTGGAAACAGCTGTATGGGCGGTTGACTGTGTGCATGACTGTATTGGTGAGTGAATAGATATCTCAGTGCTACATGTCAAAGTAAGTACATATGTAAAATACAGTACATGTGAGAGTTGACATATATAAATAACTGTGCATAAGAGCCAGTGAATGTGTGAGTGGTTGTATGGATCATTGTGAACTTGTATCCAGGATTGTATAAGTGAGTAAATATGTTTTAGTATATGTTTGAATAAGTAAGGTGTGTTTAACTGTATAGTTAAGGAAATGGAGGTGTGATTGATTGTTTGCATGACTGACTAGGTGTGTGTGTAACTTCATGGATGAGTGACAATCTGTGAGTCTGTGTTTACACTGAGTGTATCTAAGGTTATATTAGAGTCTGAAGAGGTTCATCGTATTATCACATGAATGATGTCATCAGTGATGTGATCAGTAATGTCAAATGAGATGTCATCAGTGATGTCATCAGTGATGTCATTTGAGATGTCATCAGTGATGTCATCAGTGATGTCATCAGTGATGTCACTGACCATGTCATGAATGATGTAATATGTGACATGATCAGCAGTGGATTGCGGGTGCGCGATATATAGTTAGTACAACTAACTATATATGGAATTTCAATGGTTTTGTGTGAGTAAAGTAAGGTTTTTTAAATGCTAATTCCTAACTATATATGGTTTATAACCTATGGTTTTTTCAGTGAATATATATATATGTATATATATATATATATATATATATATATATGTATATATGTATATATATATATATATATATATATATATATATATATATATATATATATATATATATATATATATATATATATATATATATATATATATATATATATATATATATATATATATATATATATATATATATATATATATTACCTACTGGCGATAGCCAGTAGGTATATATAGTTAGGATTTTTGAAAATTCTATGTCGAATAACGTTGGCGTTTGAGGACAGAATTGGCTGAAATTTTCAGGAAAATGGAACATTTTGTTTCTGAGCAGCCCCTGAAAATTTGGGGGGGTTTCGTCAAGGGGGGGCCGAGAAAAAAGGGGGGTCCCAAAACGTGTTTTTCCCATGCGATTTTCCATAGGGCGGTTGGCCTCACTTTTAGCCTGAACGGCTGAATGGATTTACACCAAACTTGGCAAAATTGTAGGGACTGGTAGCCCGATGTGCCTTTGCTATGTCTCAAGATATAGGCTCCAGTGGTTTTTACGAAAATTAACTTTGAAAAATATATATTGGGCTACATTGGGCTATATATATGTTGGAGCCCAAATGTAGCCCAATGTAGCCCAAAGATGGCCACCAGAGACAAAAAAAACCAAATGTAGCCCAAATATCAGCCAGATGTAGCCCAACTATAGCTCAATGACAGAATGTCCCAGAGTGTTCTAAAGAACAACTAGAGTGCTAACAGTCCTACTTATTACAAAGGTATGGCACACCTGAAGCCATCTTGATTGGAATAAAGTGGTAACTCTTAAAACATTTAATTTAAAAAGGAACAAAATGAGGGGGTTCATTTTGCCATAGAAAGTATGATTAGCGAATATATGACGAAATCCCGCATACCATCAGTCCGCAAAAAAAATCCCGCATGTACTATTAGGCCGCAAATTAAAATAACGAAAACTTTTAGAACGAATATGCCTTTAGCATACACTAAACAACTAAACTACCCTAAACCCTAAAACACTACCCCCAGCATGACCCTACACTACACAAACAGTACAACACTACCCTAAACCCTAAAACACTACCCCCAGCATGACCATACACTACACAAACACTACAACACTACCCTAAACCCTAAAACACTACCCCCAGCATGACCCTACACTACGCAAACACTACAACACTACCCAAAACCCTAAAACACCACACCCCAGCATGACCCTACACTACGCAAACACTACAACACTACCCTAAACCCTAAAACACTACCCCCAGCATGACCCTACACTACGCAAACACTACAACACAACCCTAAACCCTAAAACACTACCCCCAGCATGACCCTACACTACGCAAACACTACAACACAACCCTAAACCCTAAAACACTACCCCCAGCATGACCCTACACTACGCAAACACTACAACACTACCCTAAACCCTAAAACACTACCCCCAGCATGACCCTACACTACGCAAACACTACAACACTACCCAAAACCCTAAAACACTACACCCCAGCATGACCCTACACTACGCAAACACTACAACACTACCCTAAACCCTAAAACACTACCCCCAGCATGACCCTACACTACGCAAACACTACAACACTACCCAAAACCCTAAAACACTACACCCCAGCATGACCCTACACTACGCAAACACTACAACACTACCCTAAACCCAAAAACACTACCCCCAGCATGACCCTACACTACGCAAACACTACAACACTACCCTAAACCCTAAAACACTACCCCCAGCATGACCCTACACTACGCAAACACTACAACACTACCCTAAACCCTAAAACACTAACCCCAGCATGACCCTACACTACGCAAGCACTACAACACTACCCTAAACCCTAAAACACTACCCCCAGCATGACCCTACACTACGCAAACACTACAACACTACCCTAAACCCTAAAACACTACCCCCAGCATGACCCTACACTACGCAAACACTACAACACTACCCAAAACCCTAAAACACTACCCCCCAGCATGACCCTACACTACGCAAACACTACAACACTACCCAAAACCCTAAAACACTACCCCCAGCATGACCCTACACTACGCAAACACTACAACACTACCCAAAACCCTAAAACACTACCCCCAGCATGACCCTACACTACGCAAACACTACAACACTACCCAAAACCCTAAAACACTACACCCCAGCATGACCCTACACTACGCAAACACTACAACACTACCCAAAACCCTAAAACACTACACCCCAGCATGACCCTACACTACGCAAACACTACAACACTACCCAAAACCCTAAAACACTACCCCCAGCATGACCCTACACTACGCAAACACTACAACACTACCCTAAACCCTAAAATACTACACCCCAGCATGACCCTACACTACGCAAACACTACAACACTACCCAAAACCCTAAAACACTACCCCCAGCATGACCCTACACTACGCAAACACTACAACACTATCCTAAACCCTAAAACACTACGCCCAGCATGACCCTACACTACGCAAACACTACAACACTACCCTAAACCCTAAAACACTACCCCCAGCATGACCCTACACTACGCAAACACTACAACACAACCCTAAACCCTAAAACACTACCCCCAGCATGACCCTACACTACGCAAACACTACAACACTACCCAAAACCCTAAAACACTACACCCCAGCATGACCCTACACTACGCAAACACTACAACACTACCCTAAACCCTAAAACACTACCCCCAGCATGACCCTACACTACGCAAACACTACAACACTACCCAAAACCCTAAAACGCTACATCCCAGCATGACCCTACACTACGCAAACACTACAACACTACCCTAAACCCTAAAACACTACCCCCAGCTTGACCCTACACTACGCAAACACTACAACACTACCCTAAACCCTAAAACACTACCCCCAGCATGACCCTACACTACGCAAACACTACAACACTACCCTAAACCCTAAAACACTACCCCCAGCATGACCCTACACTACGCAAACACTACAACACTACCCAAAACCCTAAAACACTACACCCCAGCATGACCCTACACTACGCAAACACTACAACACTACCCTAAACCCTAAAACACTACCCCCAGCATGATCCTACACTACGCAAACACTACAACACTACCCAAAACCCTAAAACACTACACCCCAGCATGACCCTACACTACGCAAACACTACAACACTACCCTAAACCCTAAAACACTACCCCCAGCATGACCCTACACTACGCAAACACTACAACACTACCCTAAACCCTAAAACACTACCCCCAGCATGACCCTACACTACGCAAACACTACAACACTACCCTAAACCCTAAAACACTACCCCCAGCATGACCCTACACTACGCAAACACAACAACACTACCCTAAACCCTAAAACACTACCCCCAGCATGACCCTACACTACGCAAACACTACAACACTACCCTAAACCCTAAAACACTACCCCCAGCATGACCCTACACTACGCAAACACTACAACACTACCCAAAACCCTAAAACACTACCCCCCAGCATGACCCTACACTACGCAAACACTACAACACTACCCAAAACCCTAAAACACTACCCCCAGCATGACCCTACACTACGCAAACACTACAACACTACCCAAAACCCTAAAACACTACCCCCAGCATGACCCTACACTACGCAAACACTACAACACTACCCAAAACCCTAAAACACTACCCCCAGCATGACCCTACACTACGCAAACACTACAACACTACCCTAAACCCTAAAATACTACACCCCAGCATGACCCTACACTACGCAAACACTACAACACTACCCAAAACCCTAAAACACTACCCCCAGCATGACCCTACACTACGCAAACACTACAACACTATCCTAAACCCTAAAACACTACGCCCAGCATGACCCTACACTACGCAAACACTACACTACCCTAAACCCTAAAACACTAGCCCCAGCATGACCCTACACTACGCAAACACTACAACACAACCCTAAACCCTAAAACACTACCCCCAGCATGACCCTACACTACGCAAACACTACAACACTACCCTAAACCCTAAAACACTACCCCCAGCATGACCCTACACTACGCAAACACTACAACACAACCCTAAACCCTAAAACACTACCCCCAGCATGACCCTACACTAAACAACCACCACAACTCTACACTACACTAACACAACACTACACTACACAACACTACACTACACAATCACTAACCCACGAACAAATTAACACAAACCCACTTACCTCTCTCGTCATCGTGGTTTTCACAACGCAAATGCATTTACCATACATGCCTTTAAAACATAATTCTTTGTAAAGGCATGCGCGATAAATGCACATGCATTTTGAAAAAATGCGGGATAATGGTATGCGAGGTCAATGACCTTGCGGGATAATGGTATGCGGACTGAAAGTCTGCGGGATAAAAAATGCGGGAAAATGGCTGCAAACCATGATTAGCAGCAGACTTCCCTGGTGAGCACTAGCTTTACTACAGTGATCTAATGAGCAACTAGAGTGCTAACATTCAGAATTTATGGCAAATGTGTGACACATCTGAATGCCTTCTTGATAGAACCAAAGTAAACAAGCATTGAAAGTGCAATAGATCTCGCCCTCGTTTAAGTTAAAGCCATTCTGTTTGTAATGAGGTGGCTTTTTAGCTTTGCTTTTATTAGTGTTTTTAAAACTTTCATGTAAATAACATGCATATGTATGCATATATGTATATGTATGCATGCATTTATATTTATATAGATATGCAGATTATATATGTTTATATATGTATATTACCTACTGGCGATAGCCAGTGGGTATATATAGTTAGGATTTTTTCTCTATGGGATTTCTGAAAATTCTATGTCTAATAACTTTGGCGTTTGTGGACGAAATTGGCTGAAATTTTCAGGAAAATGGCACATTTTGTTTTTGAGCAGCCCCTGAAAATTTGGGGGGGTTTTGTCAAGGGGGGGTCGAGAAAAAAGGGGGGTCCCAAAACACGTTTTTCCCATTCATTTTTCCATAGGGCGGTTGGACTCACTTTTAGCTCGAACGGCTGAATAGATTTACATGAAACTTGGCAAAATTGTAGATATGGTTTGCCCGACGTGCCTTTGCTATGTCTCAATATATGTGCTCCAGTGGATTTTGAGAAATTAACGTTTAAAAAAATATATATATCTGTGACAGCGCTCCGGTTAGCGCCCCGGTTCGCGTACCTGACGCGTAACGGAACTTCGCGAAGCGAAGCTGATTGGCTCTCCGGTGTCTGTCAACATTCTAAACAGTCCGGAGCGGCCGCCATCTTGTCTCTCGGTACGATCGAGAGACAAGATGTGGTGAAAAACGAAGGGGGAAATGAAGGAAAGGGGGCAAGGTAGACCACTCCTGACCCCCTAGGATTGATGAGGGGGATATTAAAGTGCCCCGCGGGGCAAAAAAAAAAAAAAATATATTTTTTGCGATTTTACGCCGTAGAGGCGCGTCCCGGTACGCGAACCGGGCAGCTCACCGGGCAGCTCACCGGGCAGCTAACCGGGCAGCTAACCGGCAGCGTAGCTGTCAACATTGTAAACAGTCCGGAGCGGCCGCCATCTTGTCTCTCGGTAGGTTCGAGAGACAAGATGTGGTGAAAAAAGAAGGGGGAAATGAAGGAAAGGGGGCAAGGTAAACCCCTCCTGACCCCCTAGGATTGATGAGGGGGATATTAAAGTCCCCCGCGATTTTTCGCGGTAGAGGCGCTTCCCGGTACGCGAACCGGGCAGCTAACCGGCAGCGTAACGGGAGTCCGCCATCTTGTGTTTTTGGAGCGTCCGGTTCGCGTACCGGGTAGCGTCCCGGTAAGCGTAACAAGGGGAAAACCAAGAGAAACAGTAAAAAAAAAATTACGGGAATAGATTTCCAGCAAACTTGCCAAAATTGTAGGGACTGTTTGTTTGATGTGCCTTTGCAAGGCCTCAAGATATGTGCACGTGTGGATTTTGTCTAATTAAGGTTAAAAAAAATATATATATCTGTAAGCGTGCTCCGGCACGCTTACGTTACGGGTTTTGTTTGCGCTGCAGAGCCGATACGTCACGGTTATGCGACGCGTCATGAGGCGTCTCACGTGGCTACGTGATACGTCACGTAATAAAGAATATATTTTACAGCTATAGATATTAGCTTTTAAAAAACCAATGAAATTCACTGAAAAAACCATAGGTTATAGACCATATATAGTTAGGAATTTGCATTTACAAAACCTTGAAAATTCACTGAAAAAACCATAGGTTAGAGACCATATATAGTTAGCTGGACATTTTATTGACATAAAACCAATGAAATTCCATATATAGTTAGTTGCACTAACTATATATCGCGCACCCGCAATCCACTGCTGATGATGTCACATATTACATCATTCATGACATGGTCAGTGACATCACTGATGACATCACTGATGACATCTCAAATGACATCACTGATGACATCACTGATGACATCTCAAATGACATCACTGATGACATCATGACACACCAATACCAGTTACTACATACGCACTCACTGATTCCTACGTCTACACACACATTCACTCATTCACCCATACAATCACTCATAATTTATTTATTTATTTAGGCTATTTGTTAAGCGCTCAATTACCCGTAGGTGTCTCGGCGCTGAGTGAAACGAACTAGCTCATGAGGAGATTATTGCTTAAACAGCCAGGTTTTTATCTGTCTGCGAAAGGAGAGCAGAGAAGTGGAGGTTTTGATGTAGGATGGTAGACTGTTCCAAAGTTTAGTGGTAGTTACTATGAAGGATCTGTCTCCCCAGGAAACTCTTTTTGTCCTCGGGACTTGGAGTAGTCCAGCGGTTGATGATCGTAGGGATCTGGTAGGTTCGTAAGGACAAAAGGAGTCTTTCAGATACGTTGGTCCTTGATCATGAATTGCCTTGTAGGCAATACAGAGAGCCTTGAACTTGGCTCTTTTCTTCACTGGCAACCAGTGGAGCTCCCGGAGAGTTCCGGAGATAGAGGCGTACTTGGGAAGTCCAGTAATCAATCTGGCCGCCGCATTTTGCACAAGTTGCAGTTTCTTTAAGACACCTTCTTGGGCATTGACTAGCAGGCCATTGCAGTAGTCAATGCGGGCCATGATAAGTGCGCTGATCAGAGTTTTTCTTGTATCCATTGGAAGGTAAGGTAGAAGTTTTTTTATCATTCTTAGAGTGTAGAATGAGGAAGATACTACCGTGTTGACGTGAGACATGAAGGTGAGTTTAGTGTCCAGTATAACTCCAAGATTCCTGGCCTTGGTTACAGGGGAGGGGGGAGGTCCCAAGGCATCAGGCCACCATGTGGGAGACCAGGCAGGGGAAAGATTTCCGAACAACATCACCTCCGTTTTATCGGAATTCAGTTTCAAGCAGTTTTGTGTCATCCAATTACTTATAGCCAGCATTCCCAGATTGAAGTTGGAGGCCACTTCATCTCCGTTTTTATTTATGGCTAGGACAATCTGGGTATCGTCGGCATAGGATGTAACCGCCAGGTGATGGATTTTTATGGTCCTCGCCAAGTCCGACACATAGATGTTGAATAATGTCGGACTTAGCGAGGATCCCTGAGGTACACCACAAGGAAGAGTGAAAGAAGGTGAACTGAAATTACCGAAGGTGACAGATTGAACTCGATTGGTGAGAAATGAGGCGATGAGGTCCTTCGCTGAGCCCGTGATGCCGGCCGATTCGACACGGCCGATCAAGGTGGAGTGATCGACCGTGTCGAAGGCCGCAGACAGGTCCAGTAAAATAAGCACCGCCGAACCTCCACCATCCAAAGCCTTTCTAATTTCCTCCGTGGCCCTGATAAGTGCAGTTTCCGTCCCGTGTCCTTTTCGAAAGCCAAATTGTGTCTCGTCCAAACAGTTGTTATGCTCTATGAAGTCGGAGATTTGTCTATTCATGATTTTTTCTACAATCTTGGCGGGGAGCGGGAGGCAAGCGATTGGACGGTAGTTGGCAACTATCGTGGGGTCAAGTGAGCTTTTTTTTATAAGAGGCTTGACGATAGCTCTTTTCCAGATGGAAGGGAAGGTCGTGGACAGGAACATAGCATTAAATATCTCAATGAGTATAGGACAAAGGATTTCAGGAAAGTTTTTAAGGATAGAGGGGGGGCATGGGTCTTCTGGGGACCCAGAGTTCGTGGTGTTTAAAAGATGGGACACAAGATCAGAGGAGATCTGGGAGAACTCCTGAAAGGAGTTAGAAGGGATTGATCGCGGGGGAATGGAAGAATTCGAGGCAGAAGGAAGATGGTCGTTAGAGACAGAGTGAGAATGTCCAGTGTCATTAGCATGAGCTTCGAATTGAGAGAAGATGTCAGTGACTTTTTTTTGGAAGTGATTAGCCAAAGAGTTACATAGTTCTTGGGTGTGCGTGACTGGGGTAGACGTAGTTTGTCCGGAGAGATGCGTCACTACCTGGAAGAGTTGTTTGGTCGAATCTTGAGCAAGATTAATTTGATTGGTGTAGAAATTACTTTTCTCAGTGATAATAGATTGTTTGTATTTCAGCAACAAGGATTTATAGAGGGCTTTTTGCTCAGGGTCATAATCACGTCTCCATTTGCGTTCTTGACGCCTGCACTGTTGTCTTTCTAGCCTTAGAGTATCATTGAACCAGGGTGAGGACTTACATACATACATACATACATACAGTCACTCATTATTACAACACTATCATATGCACTCATACACCTATGCAGACACTCACACACTGCCACTCATCCATGGAGTTACTCACACACCTAGTCAGTCCTGTAAAGAATCAATCACACTTCCATTTCCTCATCTATACAGTTAAACACAGAACACCATACTTCAGTGACATCACTGATGACATCACTGATGACATCTCAAATGACATCACTGATGATATCTCAAATGACATCACTGATGACATCATGACACACCAATACCAGTTACTACATACGCACTCACTGATTCCTACGTCTACACACACATTCACTCATTCACCCATACAATCACTCATACATACAGTCACTCATTATTACAACACTATCATATGCACTCATACACCTAGTCAGTCCTGTGAAGAATCAATCACACTTCGATTTCCTCATCTATACAGTTAAACACAGAACACCATACTTTTCACACATATACTAACACATACTTACTCTCTTATACAATCACTGATACAAGTACACATTGATATGCACAGAGTCACACACCTCCCAGCCAGCCACACACACACTCAGTCTTCCATACATCCACTCATTCTTCAATATGTAAAACATATTTAAACTTTACAAAAACACACAGACACTAGATGATGTCATCAGTGATGTCATTTGAGATGTCATCAGTGATGTCATCAGTGATGTCATTTGAGATGTCATCAGTGATGTCACTGACCATGTCATGAATGATGTAATATGTGACATCATCAGCAGTGGATTGCGGGTGCGCGATATATAGTTAGTGCAACTAACTATATATGGAATTTCATTGGTTTTATGTCAATAAAATGTCCAGCTAACTATATATGGTCTCTAACCTATGGTTTTTTCAGTGAATATATATATATATATATATATATATTCTCCAACCAAACCCGATCTTTTTTCGAAAAATCGGACACCGACACACAGGAGCACAATTAGCCATCCAGTTGAGGGTTTATTTTTTAAAACAGCATATATATATATATATATATATCTATATATATATATATATATATATATATATATATATATATCATACTGGCGGTCACCAGTAGGTAGTTATAGTAAGGACCTAGCTTCCATAGGAAAAGCATTTGAACATTCTTCATGATTTTTTTAAAGAAGTGGCAAAGATAGGTTCTGGTTGTCGTGGAAAGTTTGAGGGTGATCCCTGCAGTGGGGACTGAAAATTGGGGGGCGCAACATAAGGGTGCGTTTACAAAATATGTGAACTCCCATAGGAACCTTTAGCCACAGCTACAACCCGAATCGCTCAACTGACTTACACCAAATTTGGCAGGGAGGTAGATGTTGGTTCAAGGAAATGCCTTTTGCCTATTTAGGGTAAATCTGTTCAGTAGGTTTTGCGAAATTTAAGCTGAAATTTATAGTGATATCTCTGGTTGTGGTATTTTGCGACGGTTTTGCGAGTAATTGCGAATGCACGAGCCAATGGGAATTCTCTGATTTGCTGGACGGAACCGTAACAGAAAGTGGCTGCCATTTTGTTGATCAGGAATGGTTTTCCAGGGCTGAAAATGTCTGAAAAAGCTAACATAAAGGGTCAGATTGGAGGTACTCTGACCCCATGTTTGAGAAATGGTGATCTTAGTGACACAAGTTATGTGTCAATGTTGATTTTTTTAATTGCATACGATTTTCGCGACGATGCCGCGACCACCAGCGTGGCCCCCCATGTACATCGCAGGGACGTTGTGAGTATCGCAAAGTCATTGCGAATATTTGTGGGAATAGAAAAGAAATATCAGTAAATCATGAATACGCATTGTTATAGAGATATTGAGATTCTGATGAATGTTTTTATAGAGTTATTTATATAGTGATTTATCTACTGTGATGCTTAGAATCAACTATATAGCTATAATTTGTTAATGTGGTGGTTGCTATTGAATTCCTGCTTTTGCTTTGCGTTTTTGCGATGTATCTGCGGTGATCGTGGGCACTGACGTCATCGCGAATCCTGGCGTCAGTGGGAAAACTGAAAAAAAGATCTTAGAGATGGTTTTTTTAGAAACTTACTAGAAAAACATGACTTAGACAAGTCAGTAATAAACCCCTAGTGCCATAATATGTGTGGATATATGTGTGTTTTTTCGACTTTATGGAAAAGTAACGATAGTTGCGGTTAACAATGTAATCGCGACTTCACGAATAACTGCAAAAACAGAAAATAGGCCTGAAACATGATTTTTAAAGAAACTTAGTACAAAAATATGAGTTTAAACATGCTTTGAAAGAAGTATGTGTATAGTAATGTGTGTAGTGTAATGTTCAGAATGGATTTATTTACATATTATTTTTGAATGTGTTGGTGGCCACTAAATGTCCGATTTTTTCCCCGTTTTTGCTATGTATCCTCTGGGATCGCGACGTCGTCACGAAGATTGTCAAAAACGAAATAAAAAACCTTTAGAAAAAAGCTTCACAATATTTTGGGTACTAGGGTGGCTCTGACAAGAGCCGTTGGGTTGGTTGTGTGCATATGGCTGCTACACATAAGACCGGATGCAGAGTTTCAGGTTACTTAGAAACATCCTGTTTCCATCATCTGTAAAGTGAACATCATCATTTCTATAAATTCCAAGCATGTAAAAACGCAGATTGTTGTTATAGATACAGATCATGCAATGGTCTCTGAGGAATGCAGAAATCGTTTTATTTACATGTTTCATGGCTTTGTCAATCCGTGGACAGAATTGATTTGATCACTTCCATTTCTGACTTTGGTATATATTAGAGTACACCAAGACAGTGTGAGGGAAAAGCGACATCAGTTTTGCAAAGGTTTATTTCATTAGGATTTCCAGTCCTACCCCAGTCAATGTGCCTAGGTCATTGCCACCCCATTTCACAATCAGGGGGTGAGGAGCTTGGGAATACACAATGGATTCAAGCAAAGCCAGCAACTGATAAAAATGTAACCCGCTCTGGTCAAACCAAGTGATCTGCACATTTGGCAAACCCAAGTCCCTGTCAATACCTTTTTTTGCAGGCTTCTTTAGTCCAATAGATATAGCTGTGGCCCACAGTCCATGCTCTAGGCATTTAGAAGTGAAGGAGCAATAGTAGTCAGGAGAAGGCTGGAGCTCAATGAGGTAGTTTTCGAAAGGAAAAGCTGTTAAAATTTAGTTTTTTTTAAAAACAAAAGGATATATTTTATTGGATGCTGTCAGCATGAAAGTGAATAAAATTAGGTAGCGTGTTGGCTGCCTTAGCAAGAACTCTTATTATTAGCTGTTGTTTAAAAAAAGAAATGTAATACAGGCATGGATATGCTTTTAAATCAGTGGAGTAAAGCAGACCTGCTGTATCTTAGTTCGAAGTAGCATGTTCCTTCTAGAATGTGCTGTGAACTTGTGACCTACTGGTTCCACTGGGTTGCTAGTTACACTGAGCTAAGAGTGTATTGAGAGGGAAGGGTGTTAAAGAGACAAACTTTTTTTTAAGTTAAGGAGTGATGACACAATTTAAGTAATGGCAAGCTTTAATTTCCAACTCAGGACTGTGTGATGAACTGTTGTTCAGTATTTTTTTTTTTTTTAGATTAAGCTAGCTATAGGTTTTAACTCCTGGTTATTTGGCGATGTCTCTGCAATCATTTCAAAAACATCTCGAAAACGTGCTAACAGGAATCTCGTTTTGAAAGAGAGGGAAAGGGTTAACAGATGCTAATCATTCACAAGTGGAGATGCAGTAGTCTAAAACAAAAAAAACATGATTTCAATTGCTGCCTTTCTCATGATTATAGAGTGGAAAGTTGAAGAGGTTGCCATTTTAGAGTTGTTTTCTATGAGAGTGGTGTACTATTCTTGTGGTTAGTTTTTACAAATCTTAACAGTGTCAAAACTATCAGAAAGAGCTACAACAACAATATAATCTATGAACTCAATTCACTGGTGTGTATATAACTTTTTAATTAGATAAATAAAATGTACATTTTAAATGAAGTTGTGTATGGGAGTTTTATTAAATGAGTATCACACTGATGTGAAAAAAAATATCAGAAATAACTGTATCTGTCAGAGGGTATGTGTTTAAGATTTTAGTACTGTTGAAAATTACCATGAACAATGCCTTTAACAATGACAATGTTTTAAATGTCTAAGCATTATGTGCAGAATAGATACATCTATATTTTTGGCATTTTGGGAGTTGTGGTTGTTATAGTGACATTATTAAACAGGAGTACTGTACTCATGAATAAAACATAAGAAAATGTGCTGTGACAGTATATAAATTATAAAGTAGTAATACTTGTTAGGTATGCACTAGGTTTGTCAATGTGGTTATTAACTTATATGACCAGTTTGCATATGCTTAGATGGTGAGATATGTTTTTCTAGTTGCAGATAGTTATATGTACGATGAGACTGTTAAGTTTATTTAAAGATGCAGAGAACTATATATTTTTGGAAAAATAGTGTGATGGTGTATATCTTTTATGAAATCACATTTATGTTTATATGATCTATGTTCTTCAAGGCTGTTGAAATTTTCATGTATATAGTGAGGATGGTGCATTTCTTTTAACATGCTCTGTTTGAAATTGGGGAGGGGTAATAGTGAAGAATGTCTTTTGAGAATTTGTGCGCTAGCTTCACTTGACATGTAACATTTATTTGAGAAATTCTGAATATATGTTTTAAAGACAGAAGAAATATTTGCGAAATGAAGCAGGTATGCCAATAGAAATATGTTTTGTGCTTTCAAAAGGTAAGAATTTTTGCTTTCAGTTTTAGAAACATATTGCTACATGGCGACAGAGCAATGTATACTCTTAGAGAACCATTTATGCAATTATATATCAAGGGCCAGATGTACGACCATAGCATTTTGCAACTCACAAATTGCGACACATTGCGAGTTGCAATTTGAGAGTCGCAAAATGCTATGCTCAACAGTGTCTGCAACACTGATGCGATTCCCAATGGGGTCGCAAATTGCATGGCTCATGAATATTAATGAGGCTGTCGCAATTTGCGACCCCATTGGGAATGGCTATCACTCCCAGGGACAGCAGACCACCATGTCAGGGACCACTGCCTGCTCTTAAAAAAATATTTGCGCATGCATTCTGAAAGGGGAAGAGGTCCCCTGGGGACCCCTTCCCGTATGCGAGTGCCTTATCACCCTTCTGAGAAGGGTGATAAACAGCCAGTGTTTTGCAACTGCAATTGCGGTTGCAAAACATCCATACAAGGGTTTTGGACTCACTATTAGGAGGTGACGCCCTTGGCATACCCATTCCTATTAGTGAGTCGTTAACCCTATTTTGAGGGATGGCTAATTGATTAGCGACTCACAAAATAGGGCTGGTACATTGGCCACACGGGCCTAAAACCCCTTTGCGACTGCAAAAAACGCAATGCAGATTAACACCCTTCTCAGAAGGGTGGTAAGGCACTTGCAAACGGGAAGGGGTCTCCAGGGGACCCCTTCCCCATTGGGAATGCATGCGCAAATATTTTGTAAGTGCAGGCAGTGGTCTCAGGGACCACTGCCTGCCCTTAAAAAATTAAACTGAAAAGTTTCATTTCTAATTTTTTAAATGCATCCCGTCTTCCTATAAAGAAAACGGGCTGCATTTGAAAAAAAATTTGCTTTATTGACAAAGCAGTCCCAGATATGGTGCTAACCCCAGTGCAGGCCAGGGCTGGGAGTGCTAGCCATTCCCAAATTGCGACAGCCTCATTAATATTCATGAGGCATGCAATTTGCGACCCCATTGGGAATCCCAAACAGTGTCTCAGACACCGTTGTACAAAGCATTCTGCGACTCGCAAAGTCGCAAGTTGTCGCAAATTGTGAGTCAGAAAATGCTATGGTCGTACATCTGGCCCTTGGAGCATTGAGACTCAGTGTGTACTTTTACACTTTAGTTGATGTTTGTTTTAAAATTTACTACAAAATGCATAAAGTAATCTTTTACTGTGTATAAATGAGAACTGAGATATGGTGCAGCTGTGTTTTAGGAGAGGGTGCTATAATAATAAAGTTATATAAATTACGTTTTGTGTTTTGGTTTTGGTTTGGTAGATTGAAGAAGGTGCTTATAGTTATAGCTAGGTTCATCTGTAGATTTAAAATGGCAACAGAACATAAAAACTCTTTTTGTATTATGTGTAAGCCAATATTGTATTGTATTGTAATTGCATTTATATAGCACTTACTACCCCTGATGAGGCGTCAAATTACTTTTTCAGCGAGTAGCACGCTACTCCTGAACCCATAAATGATTATTGGTGAATTAGCATAGTAAAATCAGAAAGTGATTTGAGTGGTGGATATGTTAGTCAGTTATTTGGATTGAGAACTATAGTGGAGGGATAGAAGAGGGAAAAAAGGTTTGCGTTTATATAACGCTTGCTTCCCCTGATGGGGTGTTGAATCGCTTTTTTGGCGAGTAGTATGCTACTGTGGAACCCATAATGGATTAGTGGTGAATTAGTATAGTGAAATATGAAAGCAATTTGAGTGGTGGATATTTTAGTCAGTTATTTGGATTGAGAAGGATAGCGGAGGGATAGAAGAGGGAATAGGTTTGCATTTATATAGTGCTTGTTACCCCTTATGGGGTGTTGAAGTGCTTTTACGGCGAGTAGCACACTACTCCAGAACCCACAAAGGATTAGTGGTGAATTAGTATAGTGAAATATATTTGAGTGGTGGACATGTTAGTCTGTTATTTGGATTGAAGAGGATAGTTGAGGGATAGAAGAGGAAAGGATTTAGAAATATAAATATATATATTTTTTTGTTAGTTTATTTCGGAGCTCATAGCAGTAGGACGAGGCTTGGGATGAGTAAAATGGAGGTAAAGGGGGAAAAGCAAAGGGAAGGGTTTAGAAAGGCTTGTTTTGGGGGATCGGAATAGTAAAAGAGGTATGAGATGATGCAAGAAGGGGTAGAGTAGGGAAGAGTCTAGAAGGGGTTCATAGTAGTGGTATGGGGTTTGGGATGAATGAGGGAGTAGAGGTACAGGATATATTGATAGAAGTATAGGATAAGAAATAGGATAGTGCAATGGAAAGAGTTGTAGAAAGAGGTTTGAGATGAGTCAGAGAGTTGAGGTAGAGGATATAATGAGAGCGGTATAGGGTGAAAAATAGGGTAGTGCATTGGATATGCTGAATTAGTAGAAAGGTAATACATATATAGATGCATAAGTACATGGAAGGTATATAGATGCTTGTTTTGGGGGATCAGAATAGTAAAAGAGGTATGAGATGATGCAAGAATGGGTAGAGTAGGGAAGAGTCTAGAAGGGGATCATAGTAGTGGTATGGTGTTTGAGATGAATGATAGAGTGGAGGTAGAGGATATACTGATAGAGGTATAGGGTGAGAAATAGGATAGTGCAATGGAAAGAGTTGTAGAAAGAGGTTTGAGGTGAGTCAGAGAGATGAGGTAGAGGATATATTGAGAGTGGTATAGGGTGAAAAATAGGGTAGTGCATTGGATATGCTGAATTAGAAGAAAAGTAATAAATATATTGATCCATAAGTACATGGAAGGTATATAGATGCATAAAGCAAGATAGTATATGCATTAAATAAACTCTGGCTTTCAAGTGTTGTTGTTATGATAAAAGATTAACTTATTTATGCAGTCACTTAATGCATACATATTGCAAACAGAATAATGTAACTATGAGTAATATGTACATTTTGTTAAGCAGAACTAATGAATCTCTATATATATATATTTTTTAAACATAATTATTCTACACGTTTATACAAAGCACTACACATATATAGGTACATATCTATAGTACAAATAAGTGCTTATATACAGAGAGATATGATGTATATTTCTGTTTGCAAACGGTGGTTATGTGGAGAAGAGCCAATTCTTGAATTGTTTTCTAAAGATAAGGTGGTTATCCGTGGCTCTTATGTTGGGGGATAAAGAGTTCCACATTTTAGCTGCTTGAACAGAGAAGGAGGTGCCACCCATGTTTTTTTCTTGTATCTTGAGATTTTGACGTGAGGTGCCACTCTAGAGAGGAGGTTTCTTTGTTGAATGTGTTTGGTGATTTTATTCCTGATGACGAGTGGTCCTGTTCCATGTATCGCTTTGTGGGTGATACAAAGCAGCTTGAATGTGGATCTTATGGCAAACAGTCACCAATGCAGGGCCTTCGAAGCAATGGAAATGTGGTCTTGCGGTTTTATATGTGAGAGTAGTCTGGAAGCCGAGTTCTGAATCTGTTGTTGTCTTTTCATGGTCATTAAAGGTGATGCGTGGTAGAGGCTATTAGTGTAATTGAGTTTCGACAGAACAAGGGGGATGGTAGCCTGGACCTTGGGTGGAAATCCCAAATGAGGGAAGATTCATCACAGAGTTTTTATCGTAACAAAGCTTGGTCTTGCTAGTTTGTCCACTTGGGCATTCATTGATAGCTTAGAGTCCATGGTCATTCCTAGGTTTCTCAATTCCTTTGATACTTTAGGTGGTGTTCCCAGATCATCAGGCCACGTGCGAGCGGGTCATAATGTTTCCAATTGCCACCTGCGAGTATTTCTGTTGATTTGAGATGCCAGTACGCCGTCCATTGATCCACATCTCTTCGACAACTGAAAATTGGCGAGTTTTCAATGTCTTTGTGGCATTCCAGTTGAAGGGCTATTTGTGTGTCATCTGCATAGTTATAGCACGTGAGGTGAAATTGGTTGATCAGTGCCGGTAATGACTTCATGTAGATGTTGAAAATCATGGACGAGATAATAGAGCCTTGAGGGACCCCTGCTTTTGTGAAGTACGGTTTGGACGAGAAAGTTTGTGTATGGATGACACTAATTCTGTTGCGAAGGGAGGATGCGATCCAGTCTAGAGCAGTCCTCTCTATGCCAGCTTCGTTGTGTCTTTGCGCCAGAGTGTCATGGTCAATCGTGCCAAAGGCAGCTGAGAGGCCTAAGAGAAGTAGCGCAGCAACCCCTTTGCGGTCAGCTGTGTTCTTCAGGTTATCGCAGATGGCAAGGTGGGCAGAATCTGTGCCTCTTCCTGGATGGAATCCCTTTTGAAAGTCTGAAAGTATGGCATTCTCTTCAATGAATTGTGACATCTGGGCAAATGCTGCTCTTTGTATCAGTTTGCCCAGGAAAGGTTCATTTGTAATCGGTCTGTAGTTGTCACGGTTCAGCAGGTCCAAGTTTGTTTTCTTCAGTAATGGGCATATGTATGACTTTTTGAGTTCTTCTGGAAACATTCTGGTAGTTAAGGAGCTGCTGATGATTATCCTTATTTGAGTGGCAGCAGAGGATGTTAGAAGAATTGTCTTGAACGTTTGCGGTGGACACGGGTCAGAAGGGCTGCCAGAAGGCCTGCTTGCTTTGACCAGGTCCATAAATTAATCGTGTGAAATGTGTTGTACGGAACAGAAAGGCTGGGTTAGAGTATTCTTGGATTGTTGTTTTTTAAAATGGTTAGTGCTGATGCTTTGTCTCTGTTTTAAGTATGAGTCCAACATGTCTGCTTTGTCCGGGTAATATTTTGCCAGTTTGCCTGTGAAATCTTGAGAAACGGGACAAGCTCCTTCTAGGGAATCTAGTTTACAAAATTCATTGAGAAATGTATAGAATTCTTTATTAGAACATTTAGCATTATGAATTCTGTCATAATAATATCTTTGATAGCTGACTTGTATAATCAGTTAATTTCATGGCAGTAATGTTTACCTTGATTGGCATTTGTTTGGAGCCAGGCATGTTGCAGCTTTCTAATTTGTTGTTTTATCTCTTTTATCTCTGTATTTCTCCAAGGTGTATGTTTTCTTTTGTTCTGTTGTGTGGTTGTTAATGGTATCAGGAAATCAAAAGCTTCATGTAGCCACTCATTTAGTTGTTCTAAATAATGTATTGTTTCTATATCTGTGCTGGATGTTAGTTGTATTTCTAAGTGTTCCAAATTGAGTTTGTTCCATGGCTAATAGGTGGATGCATGTACAGTGGTTTTAGGTGTGTCACTTAGTGTTGTTTTATGTTGGAAGGCAAGCAAATGCTGGTCTGACCAAGTGACTGGAGTCATCGTTTGAAAGGTAACAAGTTCTGTATTAGCAAAAATGGCATCTAGGATGTGCCAGCGATGTGTGTTGGTTCGTGGACAATCTGATGCAGGTTCAGTGTGTCTAGGTCAGCGGTGATTGCTTTGTGATGGGGCATATTGGGTTTGTCAAACCAAATGTTGAGGTCCCCCAGAACACATAGGATGAAGTGTAGTATTATCAGGTTTGAAACCGTGTCTAGAAGCATGTCTGGGAATGTTGCATTTCTAGGTGGAGGCCTGTAAAGGAGCAGGAAGTTAAATGAGGAATTCGGTAAAGGATTGCATCTAGTGAAAAGGGCCTCACTATTTTTTATGGAGACGTCGTCAACTTTAGTGATATGTAATGTTTGCCTGAACACAACAGCCAGGCCACCTCCTTTTTTGCCTATATTACTTTGGGTGACCGTTTGATAATTTAGAGGAACGGCCTATTGTAGGACTGGAGCCATATCATCTCCTAACCATGTTTCCGTTATGAATAGTATGTCTGGTTTTGCCTCAGTGAGAAGGTCGTAGATGTGATGTTTGTTTTTAGAAAGTGATCGAGCATTTATTAGTAGACACTTTAGAGAATGTGCTTTGATGATAGTGTGACTTTGTTTTGTAGAGGAGTGAGCAGTATTTTGTGGGCTTGTAGCAGGTGTGTCCTTAATGTTTGTATTAGGTATATGAGGATAGCAATAGTGTAGCTTTTCTGTATCCTGTTCTTTGTACAGCAGGCTAAGAAGTCATTTTGGTGGGTTTGATTGTGTAAGTGGTGGAGACGGTGTTTGATAGTGAGTTGGTTTACTGTGTTGTTTTTTTGGTGTATCCATGTTGGGCAGTAGACATGGAGAAGTAAAGTTGTGAGGTGTGGCACGTGTCTTATTTTGTTTGCGTCTGTTTAGGGTGTAAGGTGTATGAGTTAGGAGTGGTGGTGCAGCATGTGGGTCATGTAATAAGGTTCTAAATTGTCCAATGGATGAGGGGCGGTTAAAAGTGAGTTGCTGTGTTGCTATATATGTGCTTGGTGTGGTAGAAGAGAGTAAGCTTGGCATTGTAGTTTGTTCATGTGTGTAGTTTGAAATGTGGGCATATGTTTGTAGTTTGTGATGGTAAGTATTATATGGTATTGTGCTTGAGAGATTTTGTTGAGCCGGTGCGCGTGATATGTTTTGTTTTTGAGGAGCAGTGAAAAGAGATGCTGATGTATTTGTTTTATGAGAAGGATTTGTTTGCATAGTATTGTTTGTGAGTGGAAGTTGTAAGGTAAAGGGGGTGGTGATGTGTGTGTGAGTAGAGTGTATGGTGTGAGGGATGAAGTAGAGTTACGAGTGTTTGTCATGGACTTGTTTGCTGCAAGAGGTACTATGTGTGGTATAGTGGAGTGTAAGTGTTTTGCAGTTGTGTTAATAGGGTAGAAAGAATAGGATGGTGTTGGTTGGAGAAATAATGGAAGGCTGAGTATAGGTTTGTTAGTAACAAAAAGGGGTCCTTAGGGATAATTAGAGCAGGGAGTATGTTAAGTATGGTGTGGAATTGGGTTGGTTAGTGGTAAAAGATAGAGTTGTGTACTGTTTGTAAGTGATAGTGCAAATGTGTGATAGCTGGGATTGAAGGGTGTATAGGTGTGGGGTTTTGTAGAGGGTGCTGAGACGTTTTGTATAGGGTACATTTGTAGTAAATGAGTAGAGGACATATGCTGTGAGTGTGTTACTCTGGTTGTGGATGTGGGTGGTATATGATGGGTACAGGTGGGTGTATGTAAACTTGGGTAGCATTTCTGGCCATAGTCTCAAACAGGCTCAGACAGACACTTGCCCTTGTCTTCTCTGCCCTTAGCCTCGACGCCTGGGCTGCGACGCCCTGAACCCTGCCCTTATATAGCCCCAGTAATAAGGTGACACTTTTAGCTAATGGGAACCCTAGTCCTAACCAATCACAACATTAGCCCTAACCCCTGGACCAATAGGAGACCAAGCCCTTAAAACTAATCACAGCCTAGTCTAAGCACCCAATCAGGCACAAAACCCTAAACCCTACGTCCAATAGAAAGCCTAACCCCAACCCTAGGCCCAACTCTATTCCCAGCAGCCAATCATACAGGAAACCCGAAGCCCTATATCTAATAGAAAGCCTACCCCAGCCCTAGTTCCAACCCTAGTCCCAGCATCCAGTCATACTAGAAACCCTAAATCCTACGTCCAATATAAAGCGTAGCCCCAAGAACCAATCTGAAACCCAAAACCTATCCACCAATCAGATCACTAGCCTTAAGCCCTACATCAATAGAATCATAACTGAACCAGGAACCAATCAGTACCCTCAAATACCCAACCAATGAGAACACTAACCCTAATCCAGTCGAAACACCAGATGCAACCACCAATCAGGGCACACAAGTAGCATCCAATAGCAGCCTATATAAGGTCTCTGCGGCCACAGCCAATGTTTGCTGGCCAGGAAGTTGGAAGCTGCTCCTCAATTCAGAATCTCCTAGGAGACAGACAGGCTCGATCTACACTTTGGAGTTCTGCAGGTAAGGGGCAAACAAACTTTCCCCTCTAACAAAACTGTTTGTACAACATTTTACTCACTCTCCTAGCCAAAAAAACAAGTGTACAATCCTTAACAAACATGTCTTAAACAGCCAACAGCAGATTACTGCTACCTCAGAGCACCCTCCGTTCACTCTCTGATGTATAATATTCCTGTTGCTAAGGGGGAAAGGAAAGGGTTAATCTGGGTTCTCTCACTTGTTAACACAAAATGGGAGCTGTGGGTGGGTGGCTTAAGACACAGGTCTAAGCACAGAGTAATGAAGAAATTAGGAGGGAAAAACAGGTAATCACGGGCAATGTGAGAAAAAGAACAACAGAATTTGGGCCGCAAATCCAACAATTCAACAGGTTAAATGAAACAGTCATGGACAAGTAAAATTCACAAGTTTCTAAACATGTGTAAAAGGATGCAATCACAGGCAGGCACAAAACCTCAATTTTTAAACTGTAACAACCACAATAAAAACAGGTGAAAAGGCTGCAATCACTTTTAGGGAAAATCACTTTTTAAATTTCAGGAAAAAGACAGCCTTCTTACCCCCTCCTAGTCCTTGGTTCACTGCCATCTGGGGCATAGGGAAACTGCAGCTTACAAAATAGTTGATCTGTTGGCTACAATAAAGATTCAAATATACTTATTTTTTTACAGAACAATATCTGCATAACTACAGACAAAATGACTACAAAAGCTCTGAGGAAAAATGAACAGCAGCAACTACAGTATCTATGCAGAACTGAGACACAACAGAGGTAAAATGAAGAAAAAGTGGTGAAAGAAAAAAGAGCGATTGGTAAGAGAACAAAGTCATTTCTTGAAAATATATGTGGACATTTCCAAAGATTACAAAATAATGAAAATAAAATTCAGACTATGAGAAAGAATAACAGTGGACAAAATCTATATAACAAGAACAGGAAAGAATGTAACAAAGATGGACACACCTTAAACAGGAGACAGAAGTAGTTTAAGGAAATCAGAGCCAGGATGTTTCATAGTAGAGTAGTTATAGATCTACTGAGAACTATAAGAAAAACTATAGCAAAAGGAGAGAGGCACTGAAACAGAAAGGACAAATTGAGAGAGCAGTTGATAAGTCTTTTGCCTCGAAGGAAAAGCTTTTCATTTTGATTATAAATAGAACAATGACTCTTGACATAATGGTATTGGGCATGAGGAGACAAAGCCAGAAAAAAAGATTAGTGAATAGAAGTAACTTTTGTACAGTTTTTAGTGGAAAATGCATGCATACGTCTGGTACAAAGTCTTGATTTCAATGAAGAAAGCTATGTCCAGGATAATAGATTAGTTCATGCTATTGATTACAGAGGACGATGTTATGAGATGAAGAATAGCACTCCAATAGTGAAAGAGGTGATGGTACCTAAAAATGTAGAACAAGTTATTAAAGAACAGGTCCAAGGAAGGTGGAGTCAGGCGCCTGTATAGAAAATAGAATTATATTAGTGTTTGTAGTATTCAACTGCAATCCAATGATATTTTAAGGACATTTCTACATATCTTTTGAAGGTGAAGTTTAAAACAGAAAATAAGCACTTTACAAGGATTCGATCCTTACAAGATTAGAAAGCATACCATTTGTAGGGACACTATACAAGCTTGTTTATCAAAAAAAGTGTGCCAAAGCACCTTTCCTCATTTCAAGATGTTAGCTGTGCATCACTCAACAATGTAAACAATAGTTAAGAGGCTGTACTTTGTGAAAACTACTACTTTATGTTTAGGAGAAATGAATAGAGCACTTTTGTATGGTACTGTGGCAGACGTAGAAAGGGTTTGTGGTGATGTGCAGTTTTGTTTCTTTGGTCCTGAGCAAGATTCTAGGGAAAATGAAGAGTTGTTAAGAGGAGGAGTTGCAGAACAGGACACATATATTACAGTTGATCGTTTCTAAAAATGGATGATAACATTTAAAATAGTGTGGTCTAAAAAAAACGAGTACATTTGTATAAATTGTTGATGCACTTGCTAGAAGATTTAAACGCAGACTGTTGACACATTTAAAAAGTGAAAAAGAAAATACTGATAACTGGCAAAAGTTAGATGTGAATTTATTTATAGAGGAACTCTTTGACTTGTTCATATGGCAAGTTATATGTAAGTAGTGTTACAATAAATTCAAAGATAATAAAATGAACAACACATAGATATTAGATACCCATTTTGTAGGATAATAAAATGCCTGCTAATGTAGAAAACCCATGAAGGGCCAAAAATAAAAAAAATCAACATTTATGATTCTTTTGAGCATAGCACAGCATATGGACTGCTCTCCAGTACTCACTACAACTCCCCAATCCATGTAGTATGATGCCATCTGGGAAAACTGTGGAGCCAAATCTTGAAGTTGAAGTTCGAGCTCTGAATTGAATATCTGCCCTGGTGTTGCTATTGAAGTTGAAGGTCCTTCAGCCTTGCGTTGCTTTCTTGGTGCTTTTGCACTATTGCTTTGGCATCTTTTTAGATGGTAAAGCATGGACGTAGTCCTGCAAGAATATTTTTTATTTGTACACCTTGACAATGTCACATGACATATTGTGCATTGTGCAAATCTGCTCACTATGATCTCCTCTTAAAGAATGTTCAAGATAGATAAATGGGCATGGTATTTTTATTGTTTTAGTTGAAAAGTGTATTATGCAATGACATTCCTTTATTTCCTGGTGACATGATTTTCTGTTTAGTCTTTGAATTTTAATTTGTTTGGTTTTGTAAAGTTGTAAAATTTTATGTTTTTTTTATGGTAACAAAAATGGCAACCGGGACAGGAAGAATTTGAAAAATGTGCACTGAGAAATGAGCAAAAGATATAAAGGGGGAAAAATTAGCATGTATGATTTTTTGCAGCATTGTGAAGAGCTGTAACACACTGTTCACCAGCATTTATAACAAAAGTACAGTCCATGCAATACGTGGCCATTCTTGAAAACTCTGGGCCATCTCTGTTGCAGTAGTCTGCACCTCTGAAGGGACTTTCTTTCTGGGGATTGTTGTTCCTGGTGCCACTGATGTAGATGGTCCTTCAGCTTCCCTCTGCTTGATTGCCAGTTAGAGATGTTTTCTATGTTAGGTTTTCAGATGATACACCATTGACATCATCCCACATGAATAACTTTTATTTGTCTCTCTAGAGTGGATCTTTCTACAGAGTGTGCATTGTACTAGTTTTGGAGCAGTTTTTGATTCCTGTTGCGTTTGGGTGAGAATGGGTAGTTTTATGGGTGTTTTGTAGTTATGTTCTATTTGTGAGTTCAGATGGGGAAAATTATTTGTTTTAAATGTTTTTTTTTCACATGTGTTTGTTAAAATATAGTTAAACAATTATGTTACTAAACAGCTAGACTCAAACTTTGTCTAAAATATGTTTAAATATCTGTTTTACATGTTGTCATTTGCAGTTGTGACTACTGATATCATTGCAACCTTCGGTGTTGCTGTGAAGAAGGACAATTAATCAAGAGGGAGGGATCACTTGTCCTGCGTGAACCAGGGTATGCAGGAGATCGAACAACGGTGTCTCCAAAATTAAACCCTCATGCACGTGTAGGGTAGCGTGGTAAGCGGTATATCTTGATTCTCCGCTCTTCTGACACGTGTGTGCATAATCATCGGGTTTTTCGGTATGCAGCCTCCACCAGGAGGATCTTACCCTCGGTAAAAACAGTAGTGACCCAGTGATGTGGAGGGAGTGTAGGACAATAAAAATCCCCCGGAGACCCAGTAAACGGATTTTTATTAAATCTGGGTTCGGGTGGATCCCATTAGGGGAATGCTCCAATGATGTGCGCTCTGTTGAAAAAGTTAAGTTTTCAGGACGCACTAGCATTCAAAATAATTTAAAATGGCCAACATGTTTCAGCCCTCTATGCCGTGAATCGGACTTTAGGGCTTTCTTCAGGACCCGTGGTGAAAGGTGATAGTGATGCTAGACTATTATATTTATAGCAAGCAGGTGTGTAGAAAAAGGGAAATTCTCAACCTGTTTCTTGGTTCTCGAGGTCACGATGTACCTATAGTTCAGACATAATGATAAAAGACATACACAGACATACACAAATACACAAAAAGGGTAAGGGAGACACATAATGTAGTGAATTCACTACTAAACAATGCAGATTGTTGCAACTTAAAATAGCAATACTTCGTAACCCCCAGTAATTGGCAGTGTCAACTCTCTCTTTCTCCAACAGGCTAATGCATGCAAAAAGTGGTTCATAGACAATGAATCATACTTATATGCAAATTTGTAGGGTCTAGAAAATACCCCACCACTCAGAAGACTATCGTGATAAGTCATAAGTGGTAATTGTTTGTCATGTGGCATGCAGGCAATGCTCATTCATAAGTGCAATTTCTAATTTCTTTAGCATGAAATCGATTGCCCCGCGTAGTGAAAATCTTTCATACCGCCGTGCTCTGTGCGTCAAATTCATACCTGGAATGAACAATAGTTACACCTCCTTCCGTTGTAACCGGGGCATATATACTTATATGCAAATGCCATGACAGTAATATAATACCTGTCCGCTAGAATGACTATGGTGGTGAGTCAAGATATGTGGCCATTGTTGTTCACACATCACATGCAAGATAACTCATTCGTGAAAATATATCCAGTTTTGTTACTATGTTGGGGCTAATAATGGTTGCCTCACGTGGTGAGAAAAACAATCATACCGATGTGCTCTGTGCGCCCTACGCGCCAAAATCATACCTGAGATATATATTAGTTACACCTCCTTCGGGTGTGGCAAGGGCTTCGAGGGGGCTAAACAGAAGGAATAACGCACTGTTAGCGTGAGGCCGGGCTCAGTATACTTGCGGTTTTGGTTGCAGAAGCGTCTCGTGGCAATACCTAACGCTCCTGTCCTCGCGCTTCGCGTTGCGCTTCTGCTGCCTCTTGCGACCCGGAAGTAACAGTGCTGAGCTTCCGGGTCGGTATTTCTGCTGTTTTCATGGAAATAGAAAGAGGACTTCGTCGTCCTGCGTGTTTACAATGTTGTAACTCTGAGAATATTGTTCTTCATGCCGCTCTGTTTTAAGGCATAGTTACTGATCCAAAAAAGGATATTGGGAAAAATTATTTGATTTTGAAATAATAATAAAAATTAAAAGCTAAATAATTTAGAAATTATTTTTTCAAATCGTGGTAGTCAGATGCCAATTGATTGGTGAATTAGGTAGTAAATGGGTACAGAATTCATCTTAGATGTTCCTCACAATACAGCCTACGTTATTCGTATTGGAGAGATGGTTAATAGTGTTCTTAGTGGCGCTCTTCTTGGGGTCACGCTTATTATTTCAAAACTTGGCAAATGGATCAGAAAAAATAAAATAAAAATGAAAAATGCAAAATGAACCAATGGTCCAAATCATGGTAGTCAGTTGTACAGTTTTGACAAATTAGTGAATTTTGTGGCGAGCAGTTTGTTAGCATTTGGTGCACAAATCATCTCTGGTGTTTTTTAACGCAAAGCAGCTTGGGGGTATCTCTCATTCGGAATATGCTCACATTTGGTACATAATTCATCTCTGATGTTTTTTCTTCACAGTGCAGCCTGGGGGTATCTTACATTGTGGAATATGCCTCATGGTAGGCAGTCTTATTTCAACACACTCAGCCACGGGATATTATCATTCAGCCCCCTGGTATCTGTCCCCAGACGGTGGACCCAACGTTGCTCTTTTTCAAAGAGGATTCTTTCTGCGTTGCTGTCCTTAGTATCCAGTGTTTCTAGGATGACCCAACTGAGGTCGTCCACTGTATGGTTTTTCTCCAAAAAATGACTAGCCATCTTGGTTGTGGTTTTTTTACATTTAACATTGCTCTTGGGCTCAACGATCCTTTGTTTGGCTTTTCTGCAGGTCATGCCAATGTAGTGCAGTTGGCAGGGGCAGGTGATCATGTAAATTACATGGCTCGTGTTGCAGTTTGTGTGTCTGAGCATTCTCCATTTAAGATTTGGAAGTAGTTGTAACTCCTTTGTTGGTTGGGTCAATTTACACACTGAGCAAGAACCGCAGGGATAGTGTCCAATAATGGGGGGGTTTCCCCACAAGTTGGATTGTTGTCCCCGTTTTGTTACAGGTGGTCTCGTGTGCACCAGGATGTCTTTTAGGTTCCTACAACGCCTGTTGGCGAATCTCGGTTTTGGCCAAGAAAGAGCTCCAGAGGTGAGGATCCTCCAATTCTTATTCACAATTTTCTTGACTTTGTCAGTTACTGGACTGTAGGTCATGACACAGGTAGTGAGATCTTCAGGTTCTGTTTTTGGGAAGGTCTCTAGAAGGCCTTCTCTGTTCTGGTGCTGGGCTCTTTTTTTGCATTTATTTACCACTCGTCTTGGGTAGTCTCGATGTTGGAGTTTAGTGCAAAGATCTTGTGCTTGCGCCCGATATTCGGTGTTCTTGCTGCAGTTCCTCCGCAATCTGAGGAACTGGCTGTAGGGAAGATTTTCCCTCAAAGGGCGGGGATGAAAGCTCTTGAAGGAGAGGAGACTGTTCTTAGCTGTTTGTTTGAAAAAGGTGCGTGTTTGTAGATGCCCGTCTTCTGCATATATTGTAATGTCCAGGAAGTCTAGGCTTCTTCTATCTGCACTGTAAGTGAACTTCAGACAGTTGTCTTTTGTGTTCAGCCATGCGGGGAAATCTTTTAGATCCTCCTCACTGCCTGCCCAGATTAGCAGGATGTCGTCAATATACCGCTTCCAAAGCAGTATATGACGAATATAAGGGTTTGTTTCTGTGTGTATATGGATGCCCTCAAAGGTGCTTACATATAACCCGGCCACACTCGGGGCAAAGGTGCTGCCCATCGATGTCCCATGGCGTTGTAGGTATAGTGTCTCTTTGTATAGAAAATGATTCTCTGTCAACGCCATGCGGCAACATTCCAAGACGAAGTGTCTAGGGGTTTTGTATATCCAGTCCTTCTCAAAAAGAATTTGTTCAAGCATATCTAAGGTCTCTCGTTGTGGTAGACTTGTGTAGAGACTTTCCACATCAAGTCCTACAAGCATCATGGTGTCAGGTGAATATTCGACATCTTTGAGTAGGTTCAGAAGGTGTCGCGTATCTTTTAAGTAGGTGGGTGTACTCTGGACCAATGGTTTGAGGTAATGATCAGCAAACTGTGAGAGAGGCTCTAAAACTGACCCAATGCCTGACACTATAGGTCGTCCCGGAGGTGGCATTCGGGCCTTATGAATTTTTGGCAATGAGTAGAAGTAAGGAATTTTAGGGTTCTTTGCTACTAGAAATTCAGCTTCTTTTTTGGAAAGCCAGTCATGAGCTTCTGCCTCTTCGATCATCATTTGTATTTCTCTCTGTAGCCTCGGGTGGGATCAATGGATAGTTTTTTGTAGAATTTCTCATCTGAGAGGAGATCAAGACACTGCTTGTCATAACCTTCTGCAGACAAGAGTACTACCCCTCCTCCTTTATCGGCTGGTTTTATAATGATTTGGCCGTCGTTCTTTAATTCGTCCAACGCTGTCTGCTCAGCTCTCGTTACATTATGAAACGGTTTCCGTTGGTCGGATGATAAATCATCTACTTCTCTCATAATGGCTTGCTCAAAGGTTGCGATTTCAATCGGAACTTGAGAGGGTAAAGGGCAAAAAGTGGACTTGTTCCTCAATGAGGTATCTCCCTCGGGGATGTACTTCGGTTGGTCCTTAAAAAAGGCTTTTAGTTTTAAGGTTCGGCAGAATTCTGCCAGTTCACATTTTATTTTGAAGACGTCTGTTTTTGGGGTAGGGACGAATCCCAGACCTTTATTAAGGACATCCTCCTGTTCCTTGGTTAAGACCTTGTCGGTCAGATTTACGATGAGGGAACAGTGTTGGCTTTTGTCACACTCCTCGTTTGGACCTGTCGGGTCTGGTCCGACCAGGTTACACCTCGGTTCTTTCCTCGTTGTTGTGGTTGGCCCCTCCCTAAAAAAGGAACCCTGGATGGAAAATTTTGTCCTTGTTGTTGGGGTCCTTGGTGATTCATGGGCGGGGGTCCCGCGAAAAAGGGGTTCATCCAACCTTGAAAATGTGGGTTGAAAGGTTGGAAAGGAATTCCTTGGTGGTCTACTTGGAAGAATGGAGGACGCCATGTGCTCCTGCCTTGTCGATTGTTCCTCCTGTTTTGTGGTCTTCCTCTGTTGTAATTGGGAGAATCATCTCCACTCTGGTCTGATCCATCAACCGAGGACCCACTGGTTGACCCATAGTTCGATGTATTGTCATTGAATTTGTGGTCCTTATTACTATAAGGGTGGATGCGTTCAAGTGAAAACCTCTTCAGTTCTTTTGCTAATTTTTGTAGCTTGGTCTGCGTGAGATATTCTTGAGTGTCGTCCATTTCTTTATTGATCTCTTCAAGCCTTTTCTTATAGATGGTTACATTCACCGTATTGTTCAGTTTTGTTTCAAGGATTTGAATTTTAACAGTAAGTTCATCTGTTAGTCTTGATGCTGTCTTGATTATTAGGACTAAGTAGTCCCTTGTACACTTCCAGGATATGGCCGACCAGTCTTTTCTAAAGGCCAGGTCTTTCAGAAAGATACGTGGGGCATTAGTAACCCAGAGGCCTCTGGGAGCTGCATTTACCCTTAGGTATTCCGTCATGATAATACCGTGGACGGCAGTTCTTACTTGTTCCTTTTTTATTTCGGTCAATTCATCCCAGTCTGTGGTGCTTGCTAGAGTCTGAGTGAGGTCACTGTCCAAAAAACGTGGGGGTTTTGCTAGTATGGCGTCGATCTCTTCGGTTGTGTAGCTTAATCCGAAGTTTTCAGCCATGGTTGGTTCGTGCCACGGCAATAGGCTCAATCTGGTAAGGTTTACCGGAGAGTCTAGGTCTTAGAATTCTCCCACAGCTGTGCGCTGCTTAGAATATGCTAATCAAATGGAGGGGGGAGAAGGAAAGTACTGATCCCTCAGTTTCCTTGGGTAATTACAATTAATCAAGAGGGAGGGATCACTTGTCCTGCGTGAACCAGGGTATGCAGGAGATCGAACAACGGTGTCTCCAAAATTAAACCCTCATGCACGTGTAGGGTAGCGTGGTAAGCGGTATATCTTGATTCTCCGCTCTTCTGACACGTGTGTGCATAATCATCGGGTTTTTCGGTATGCAGCCTCCACCAGGAGGATCTTACCCTCGGTAAAAACAGTAGTGACCCAGTGATGTGGAGGGAGTGTAGGACAATAAAAATCCCCCGGAGACCCAGTAAACGGACTTTTATTAAATCTGGGTTCGGGTGGATCCCATTAGGGGAATGCTCCAATGATGTGCGCTCTGTTGAAAAAGTTACGTTTTCAGGACGCACTAGCATTCAAAATAATTTAAAATGGCCAACATGTTTCAGCCCTCAGCCCTCTACTACCTAATTCACCAATCAATTGGCATCTGACTACCACGATTTGAAAAAATAATTTCTAAATTATTTAGCTTTTAATTTTTATTATTATTTCAAAATCAAATAATTTTTCCCAATATCCTTTTTTGGATCAGTAACTATGCCTTAAAACAAAGCGGCATGACGAACAATATTCTCAGAGTTACAACATTGTAAACACGCAGGACGACGAAGTCCTCTTTCTATTTCCATGAAAACAGCAGAAATACCGACCCGGAAGCTCAGCACTGTTACTTCCGGGTCGCAAGAGGCAGCAGAAGCGCAACGCGAAGCGCGAGGACAGGAGCGTTAGGTATTGCCACGAGACGCTTCTGCAACCAAAACCGCAAGTATACTGAGCCCGGCCTCACGCTAACAGTGCGTTATTCCTTCTGTTTAGCCCCCTCGAAGCCCTTGCCACACCCGAAGGAGGTGTAACTAATATATATCTCAGGTATGATTTTGGCGCGTAGGGCGCACAGAGCACATCGGTATGATTGTTTTTCTCACCACGTGAGGCAACCATTATTAGCCCCAACATAGTAACAAAACTGGATATATTTTCACGAATGAGTTATCTTGCATGTGATGTGTGAACAACAATGGCCACATATCTTGACTCACCACCATAGTCATTCTAGCGGACAGGTATTATATTACTGTCATGGCATTTGCATATAAGTATATATGCCCCGGTTACAACGGAAGGAGGTGTAACTATTGTTCATTCCAGGTATGAATTTGACGCACAGAGCACGGCGGTATGAAAGATTTTCACTACGCGGGGCAATCGATTTCATGCTAAAGAAATTAGAAATTGCACTTATGAATGAGCATTGCCTGCATGCCACATGACAAACAATTACCACTTATGACTTATCACGATAGTCTTCTGAGTGGTGGGGTATTTTCTAGACCCTACAAATTTGCATATAAGTATGATTCATTGTCTATGAACCACTTTTTGCATGCATTAGCCTGTTGGAGAAAGAGAGAGTTGACACTGCCAATTACTGGGGGTTACGAAGTATTGCTATTTTAAGTTGCAACAATCTGTATTGTTTAGTAGTGAATTCACTACATTATGTGTCTCCCTTACCCTTTTTGTGTATTTGTGTATGTCTGTGTATGTCTTTTATCATTATGTCTGAACTATAGGTACATCGTGACCTCGAGAACCAAGAAACAGGTTGAGAATTTCCCTTTTTCTACACACCTGCTTGCTATAAATATAATAGTCTAGCATCACTATCACCTTTCACCACGGGTCCTGAAGAAAGCCCTAAAGTCCGATTCACGGCATAGAGGGCTGAAACATGTTGGCCATTTTAAATTATTTTGAATGATAGTGCGTCCTGAAAACGTAACTTTTTCAACAGAGCGCACATCATTGGAGCATTCCCCTAATGGGATCCACCCGAACCCAGATTTAATAAAAGTCCGTTTACTGGGTCTCCGGGGGATTTTTATTGTCCTACACTCCCTCCACATCACTGGGTCACTACTGTTTTTACCGAGGGTAAGATCCTCCTGGTGGAGGCTGCATACCGAAAAACCCGATGATTATGCACACACGTGTCAGAAGAGCGGAGAATCAAGATATACCGCTTACCACGCTACCCTACACGTGCATGAGGGTTTAATTTTGGAGACACCGTTGTTCGATCTCCTGCATACCCTGGTTCACGCAGGACAAGTGATCCCTCCCTCTTGATTAATTGTAATTACCCAAGGAAACTGAGGGATCAGTACTTTCCTTCTCCCCCCTCCATTTGATTAGCATATTCTAAGCAGCTCACAGCTGTGGGAGAATTCTAAGACCTAGACTCTCCGGTAAACCTTACCAGATTGAGCCTATTGCCTTGGCACGAACCAACCATGGCTGAAAACTTCGGATTAAGCTACACAACCGAAGAGATCGACGCCATACTAGCAAAACCTCCACGTTTTTTGGACAGTGACCTCACTCAGACTCTAGCAAGCACCACAGACTGGGATGAATTGACCGAAATAAAAAAGGAACAAGTAAGAACTGCCGTCCACGGTATTATCATGACGGAATACCTAAGGGTAAATGCAGCTCCCAGAGGCCTCTGGGTTACTAATGCCCCACGTATCTTTCTGAAAGACCTGGCCTTTAGAAAAGACTGGTCGGCCATATCCTGGAAGTGTACAAGGGACTACTTAGTCCTAATAATCAAGACAGCATCAAGACTAACAGATGAACTTACTGTTAAAATTCAAATCCTTGAAACAAAACTGAACAATACGGTGAATGTAACCATCTATAAGAAAAGGCTTGAAGAGATCAATAAAGAAATGGACGACACTCAAGAATATCTCACGCAGACCAAGCTACAAAAATTAGCAAAAGAACTGAAGAGGTTTTCACTTGAACGCATCCACCCTTATAGTAATAAGGACCACAAATTTAATGACAATACATCGAACTATGGGTCAACCAGTGGGTCTTCGGTTGATGGATCAGACCAGAGTGGAGATGATTCTCCCAATTACAACAGAGGAAGACCACAAAACAGGAGGAACAATCGACGAGGCAGGAGCACATGGCGTCCTCCATTCTTCCAAGTAGACCACCAAGGAATTCCTTTCCAACCCTTCAACCCACATTTTCAAGGTTGGATGAACCCCTTCTTCGCGGGACCCCCGCCCATGAATCACCAAGGACCCCAACAACAAGGACAAAATTTTCCATCCAGGGTTCCTTTTTTAGGGAGGGGCCAACCACAACAACGAGGAAAGAACCGAGGTGTAACCTGGTCGGACCAGACCCGACAGGTCCAAACGAGGAGTGTGACAAAAGCCAACACTGTTCCCTCATCGTAAATCTGACCGACAAGGTCTTAACCAAGGAACAGGAGGATGTCCTTAATAAAGGTCTGGGATTCGTCCCTACCCCAAAAACAGACGTCTTCAAAATAAAATGTGAACTGGCAGAATTCTGCCGAACCTTAAAACTAAAAGCCTTTTTAAGGACCAACCGAAGTACATCCCCGAGGGAGATACCTCATTGAGGAACAAGTCCACTTTTTGCCCTTTACCCTCTCAAGTTCCGATTGAAATCGCAACCTTTGAGCAAGCCATTATGAGAGAAGTAGATGATTTATCATCCGACCAATGGAAACCGTTTCATAATGTAACGAGAGCTGAGCAGACAGCGTTGGACGAATTAAAGAACGACGGCCAAATCATTATAAAACCAGCCGATAAAGGAGGAGGGGTAGTACTCTTGTCTGCAGAAGGTTATGACAAGCAGTGTCTTGATCTCCTCTCAGATGAGAAATTCTACAAAAAACTATCCATTGATCCCACCCCGAGGCTACAGAGAGAAATACAAATGATGATCGAAGAGGCAGAAGCTCATGACTGGCTTTCCAAAAAAGAAGCTGAATTTCTAGTAGCAAAGAACCCTAAAATTCCTTACTCCTACTCATTGCCAAAAATTCATAAGGCCCGAATGCCACCTCCGGGACGACCTATAGTGTCAGGCATTGGGTCAGTTTTAGAGCCTCTCTCACAGTTTGCTGATCATTACCTCAAACCATTGGTCCAGAGTACACCCACCTACTTAAAAGATACGCGACACCTTCTGAACCTACTCAAAGATGTCGAATATTCACCTGACACCATGATGCTTGTAGGACTTGATGTGGAAAGTCTCTACACAAGTCTACCACAACGAGAGACCTTAGATATGCTTGAACAAATTCTTTTTGAGAAGGACTGGATATACAAAACCCCTAGACACTTCGTCTTGGAATGTTGCCGCATGGCGTTGACAGAGAATCATTTTCTATACAAAGAGACACTATACCTACAACGCCATGGGACATCGATGGGCAGCACCTTTGCCCCGAGTGTGGCCGGGTTATATGTAAGCACCTTTGAGGGCATCCATATACACACAGAAACAAACCCTTATATTCGTCATATACTGCTTTGGAAGCGGTATATTGACGACATCCTGCTAATCTGGGCAGGCAGTGAGGAGGATCTAAAAGATTTCCACGCATGGCTGAACACAAAAGACAACTGTCTGAAGTTCACTTACAGTGCAGATAGAAGAAGCCTAGACTTCCTGGACATTACAATATATGCAGAAGACGGGCATCTACAAACACGCACCTTTTTCAAACAAACAGCTAAGAACAGTCTCCTCTCCTTCAAGAGCTTTCATCCCCGCCCTTTGAGGGAAAATCTTCCCTACAGCCAGTTCCTCAGATTGCGGAGGAACTGCAGCAAGAACACCGAATATCGGGCGCAAGCACAAGATCTTTGCACTAAACTCCAACATCGAGACTACCCAAGACGAGTGGTAAATAAATGCAAAAAAAGAGCCCAGCACCAGAACAGAGAAGGCCTTCTAGAGACCTTCCCAAAAACAGAACCTGAAGATCTCACTACCTGTGTCACGACCTACAGTCCAGTAACTGACAAAGTCAAGAAAATTGTGAATAAGAATTGGAGGATCCTCACCTCTGGCGCTCTTTCTTGGCCAAAACCGAGATTCGCCAACAGGCGTTGTAGGAACCTAAAAGACATCCTGGTGCACACGAGACCACCTGTAACAAAACGGGGACAACAATCCAACTTGTGGGGAAACCCCCCCATTATTGGACACTATCCCTGCGGTTCTTGCTCAGTGTGTAAATTGACCCAACCAACAAAGGAGTTACAACTACTTCCAAATCTTAAATGGAGAATGCTCAGACACACAAACTGCAACACAAGCCATGTAATTTACATGATCACCTGCCCCTGCCAACTGCACTACATTGGCATGACCTGCAGAAAAGCCAAACAAAGGATCGTTGAGCACAAGAGCAATGTTAAATGTAAAAAAACCACAACCAAGATGGCTAGTCATCTTTTGGAGAAAAACCATACAGTGGACGACCTCAGTTGGGTCATCCTAGAAACACTGGATACTAAGGACAGCAACGCAGAAAGAATCCTCTTTGAAAAAGAGCAACGTTGGGTCCACCGTCTGGGGACAGATACCAGGGGGCTGAATGATAATATCCTGTGGCTGAGTGTGTTGAAATAAGACTGCCTACCATGAGGCATATTCCACAATGTAAGATACCCCCAGGCTGCACTGTGAAGAAAAAACATCAGAGATGAATTATGTACCAAATGTGAGCATATTCCGAATGAGAGATACCCCCAAGCTGCTTTGCGTTAACCCCTTCGACGCTCATGACGAGCCCAGCTCGTCATGGAGTTTCCATTGGTTTCAATGGAAAGTCAATGGACCTACTCGCACACCCCTTAGCATCCAAGTGGTTAAAAAACACCAGAGATGATTTGTGCACCAAATGCTAACAAACTGCTCGCCACAAAATTCACTAATTTGTCAAAACTGTACAACTGACTACCATGATTTGGACCATTGGTTCATTTTGCATTTTTCATTTTTATTTTATTTTTTCCGATCCATTTGCCAAGTTTTGAAATAATAAGCGTGACCCCAAGAAGAGCGCCACTAAGAACACTATTAACCATCTCTCCAATACGAATAACGTAGGCTGTATTGTGAGGAACATCTAAGATGAATTCTGTACCCATTTACTACCTAATTCACCAATCAATTGGCATCTGACTACCACGATTTGAAAAAATAATTTCTAAATTATTTAGCTTTTAATTTTTATTATTATTTCAAAATCAAATAATTTTTCCCAATATCCTTTTTTGGATCAGTAACTATGCCTTAAAACAAAGCGGCATGAAGAACAATATTCTCAGAGTTACAACATTGTAAACACGCAGGACGACGAAGTCCTCTTTCTATTTCCATGAAAACAGCAGAAATACCGACCCGGAAGCTCAGCACTGTTACTTCCGGGTCGCAAGAGGCAGCAGAAGCGCAACGCGAAGCGCGAGGACAGGAGCGTTAGGTATTGCCACGAGACGCTTCTGCAACCAAAACCGCAAGTATACTGAGCCCGGCCTCACGCTAACAGTGCGTTATTCCTTCTGTTTAGCCCCCTCGAAGCCCTTGCCACACCCGAAGGAGGTGTAACTAATATATATCTCAGGAATGATTTTGGCGCGTAGGGCGCACAGAGCACATCGGTATGATTGTTTTTCTCACCACGTGAGGCAACCATTATTAGCCCCAACATAGTAACAAAACTGGATATATTTTCACGAATGAGTTATCTTGCATGTGATGTGTGAACAACAATGGCCACATATCTTGACTCACCACCATAGTCATTCTAGCGGACAGGTATTATATTACTGTCATGGCATTTGCATATAAGTATATATGCCCCGGTTACAACGGAAGGAGGTGTAACTATTGTTCATTCCAGGTATGAATTTGACGCACAGAGCACGGCGGTATGAAAGATTTTCACTACGCGGGGCAATCGATTTCATGCTAAAGAAATTAGAAATTGCACTTATGAATGAGCATTGCCTGCATGCCACATGACAAACAATTACCACTTATGACTTATCACGATAGTCTTCTGAGTGGTGGGGTATTTTCTAGACCCTACAAATTTGCATATAAGTATGGTTCATTGTCTATGAACCACTTTTTGCATGCATTAGCCTGTTGGAGAAAGAGAGAGTTGACACTGCCAATTACTGGGGGTTACGAAGTATTGCTATTTTAAGTTGCAACAATCTGCATTGTTTAGTAGTGAATTCACTACATTATGTGTCTCCCTTACCCTTTTTGTGTATTTGTGTATGTCTGTGTATGTCTTTTATCATTATGTCTGAACTATAGGTACATCGTGACCTCAAGAACCAAGAAACAGGTTGAGAATTTCCCTTTTTCTACACACCTGCTTGCTATAAATATAATAGTCTAGCATCACTATCACCTTTCACCACGGGTCCTGAAGAAAGCCCTAAAGTCCGATTCACGGCATAGAGGGCTGAAACATGTTGGCCATTTTAAATTATTTTGAATGCTAGTGCGTCCTGAAAACTTAACTTTTTCAACAGAGCGCACATCATTGGAGCATTCCCCTAATGGGATCCACCCGAACCCAGATTTAATAAAAGTCCGTTTACTGGGTCTCCGGGGGATTTTTATTGTCCTACACTCCCTCCACATCACTGGGTCACTACTGTTTTTACCGAGGGTAAGATCCTCCTGGTGGAGGCTGCATACCGAAAAACCCGATGATTATGCACACACGTGTCAGAAGAGCGGAGAATCAAGATATACCGCTTACCACGCTACCCTACACGTGCATGAGGGTTTAATTTTGGAGACACCGTTGTTCGATCTCCTGCATACCCTGGTTCACGCAGGACAAGTGATCCCTCCCTCTTGATTAATTGTAATTACCCAAGGAAACTGAGGGATCAGTACTTTCCTTCTCCCCCCTCCATTTGATTAGCATAAGCTGTGAAGAAGGAAACATGCATTTTTTATGTAGTTATTTTGGCAAATGTATGCAAATGGGAAAGTTAATTTACTTTTGTACTAAATAGCTACAGTGAAACTTTATGTAAGACATGTCTATATATGTGTTTTATCCTTTGTCGAAAACACCCGGTATTCGCAGTGTGTCCTTGGCAATGGCACTCATAGAATCATACAGGCACTACCTGTGCAATCATCAAGGATGTTCTTTCTCCACCAGTCTTAAAACACGCCTCCTGGCATAGCACAAGTTCGAGGTTAAAGTCCCCTTGGCTATTGAGGGTTGTTGGGGGCAAACCACCCCTCCTGTTACCTCCAGCAACTCCCACACAGTCAGTTTGCTAAGAGATCTTCAGAGGCCATTCTCTATTTCTGCACTACTCTGCAAACACATCTCCGGGCACACTACTGGTTGGGGTATGAGGTTCTCCTGGACAGCTGGGCGAGATGTTAACACCATTCCAGTCGCTACAAAAAATATTGACTGGTAGGATGCTATACCTAAATTTTAGGTATAGAGATTTCGCTTGCGGAGGGTCGGTACTGTTCAAGAAATCTTCCTGCTGCAAATTATCTTTAAAACTCAGGAACCTACTTGTTAGCTCCCTTGTAGGTATTTTAGTTAACCACATATTATTGACATGAGTCCAGTATCTCTTTTTGAGAGTAGGCAGAAACCTTTTGTCAATGCTACTGGGGTTAGTCCAAAGATCACTACTACCCAGTTTTCCCAGCCCCTTGATCAAATTAAACCACCGGATGCACCCTCTGGTATCAAGTGATACTACATCAAGAAGTGATTCTTTCATGGTTAAAGGTGAATTAGTTGACCAAATGCGGATCCAAAAAGCGAGGGACCTGAGAGCGATCACATGAGCGACGTTCTTCAGTCCCAGATCCAGACGCCTTGGTGTCAGAAGGGCGTTCTGAGGAAGCTCCAAAACTGATCTACTAAATATATTTTCAGTTTTTTCAATGGGGCCTGCATTAATATGACCCCATAGCTCTGCCCCATAGAGTGAGGCTCCTATGCCCTGAGCTTGATATACTTGGATCAATCAATCAATCAATCAATCATGCCATTTGTATAGCGCACTACTCACCCGGGAGGGTCTCAAGGCGCTTGGGGGGAGGGGTATGCTACTGCTCGAACAGCCAGGTCTTGCGTTGTTTCCTGAAGGCGAGATGGTCCTTGGTCAGCCGAAGGTGGATGGGGAGGGAGTTCCAAGTCTTGGCAGCCAGGTAAGAGAAGGATCTTCCTCCGGCGGTGGCTCTTCGGATGCGTGGTACGGCTGCGAGGGTGAGGCTGCTGGACCGTAGCTGGCGGGTGGGCGTGTAGAAGGTCAGGCGGTCGTTGAGGTACTTGGGGCCCAGGTCGTGGAGAGACTTGTGTGCGTGGGTGAGGAGCCGGAACGTGATCCTCTTGTCGACGGGGAGCCAGTGCAGGTTCCTCAGGTGGCTGGAGATGTGGCTGCGTCGGGGGACATCCAGGATGAGTCGGGCGGAGGCGTTCTGGATGCGCTGGAGTCTTTTCTATAGCTTGGCTGTGGTTCCGGCGTAGAGGGCGTTTCCGTAGTCCAGTCGGCTGGTGACGAGTGCCTGGGTGACAGTCTTCCTGGTCTCGGTCGGGATCCAGCGGAAGATCTTGCGAAGCATACGCAGGGTGTTGAAGCACGATGAGGAGACGGCGTTGACTTGTCTGGTCATCGAGAGGGAGGGGTGCAGGATGAAGCCCAGGTTGCGTGCGTGATCGGTTGGCTTGGGTGAGGTGCCCAGGGCTGGGGGCCACCAGGAGTCGTCCCAGGCGGAGGGCGAAGATCCCAGGATGAGGACTTCCGTCTTGTCCGAGTTCAGTTTCAGGTGGCTGTCCTTCATCCACTCGGCGACGTCTTTCATCCCTTCGTGTAGGCAGGTTCTGGCGGTGTCGGGGTCTCTGGTGAGGGAGAGGATCAGCTGGGTGTCGTCGGCGTAAGAGATGATGTTGAGGTTGTGCTGGCGTGCGATGGCTGCGAGAGGTTTCATGTAGATGTTGAAGAGGGTGGGGCTGAGTGAAGATCCTTGCGGGACGCCGCAGATGACTTCGGTGGCCTCGGAGCGAAACGGGGGGAGGCGGACTCTTTGTGTTCTTCCGGCAAGGAACGAGATGATCCACTCCAGTGCCTTCTCTTGGATACCGATGTTGCTGAGGCGCTGGACTAGGGTGCGGTGGCAGACCGTGTCGAACGCAGCGGAGAGGTCCAGGAGGATGAGGGCCACTGTTTCCCCCTTGTCGAGCAGGGTCCGGATGTTGTCGGTGGCTGCGATGAGGGCGGTCTCGGTGCTGTGGTTGGCTCTGAAGCCGGACTGCGAGGGGTCGAGGGATCCGTTCGTCTCGAGGAAGGCGGTCAGCTGTCTGTTGACGATCTTCTCGATGACTTTAGCAGGAAAAGGGAGGAGCGAGATGGAGCGGAAGTTTTTGAGATCGGTGGGGTCCGCTGTAGGTTTCTTCAGGAGGGCGCTGATCTCGGCGTGCTTCCAGCTCTCCGTCAAGGTGGCGGTGTTGAAGGAGGCGTTGATGATGTTCCGGAGTTGGGGTGCGATGGTGGAGTCGGCCTTGTTGAAGACGTGGTGTGGGCAGGGGTCGGTCGGCGATCCGGAGTGGATGGTGTTCATCGTGCGGGCTGTGTCTTCGGTGGTCACCGTGGTCCAGGTGCGAAGGGTGGCGGTGGGGGGCGTTGGTTCGACGGTTGGGTGCGTGGGTGGGGCGCCGAAGCTGTTGTGGATGTCGGCGATCTTGCGGTGGAAGAACGAGGCGAGGGAGTCGCAGAGGTCTTGTGACGGAGTGATGTCGTTGGTGCCGGTGCTGGGGTTGGAGAACTCCTTGACGATAGTGAAGAGCTCTTTGCTGTCGTGGGCGTTGTTGTCCAGTCGTTCCTTCAGGGATTTCTTCTTGGTGGTGCGGATGAGCTGGTGGTGCTTGCAGGTAGTGTGTTTGAGGGCGGTCATGTTGTCGGTGGTTCGGTCAAGGAGCCAGGCTTTCTCGAGGGTGCGGCAGGTCTTCTTGGAGTCCTTGAGGTCGTCGGTGAACCAGGATGCCTTCTTGCTTCTGGGTCTGCTGGGAGGGTTCTTTAGTGGCGCGAGGTCGTCGGCGCAGGCGGTCAGCCACTGTGTGAAGTTGCGGGCTGCTTCGTTGGGGTCCGTTGTGTTGGCGGGTGGGCTCTGGCTGAGGGAGGTGGTGAGCTGGTCTGCGGTGATCTTGCTCCAATTCCTGTGAGGTACCTGTTGCGGGTGGTGGTGGGTCGTGGATCTTTTGAAGCTGAAGTGGACGCAGCTGTGGTCGGTCCAGTGGAGTCCGGTGGCGTGGCTGAAGGTGATGTACTTGCTGGAAGAGAAGACGGGATCAAGCGTGTGGCCGGCGTAGTGGGTGGGGGTGTTGACCAGTTGCTTGAGTCCGAGGTTGGCGAGGTTTTCCAGCAGGGCGGTGGTGTTGCGGTCCTTGTTGTTCTCCAGGTGGAAGTTGAGGTCCCCGCGGAGGATGTAGTCAGTGGAGGGGAGGGCGTGCGGGCTGATGAAGTCTGTGATGTCTTCGCTGAATTGTGTGCGTGGTCCCGGGGGATCTGCAGACGAGGGTGCCTCTGAGGGTCGTCTTAGGGTCGGTGTGAATCTGGAAGTGGAGATGTTCGGCTGCGGCGAAGGAGTCGTTGGCGTCGGTCGTGATGCGGATGGTGTTCCTGTGGACGATGGCGAGGCCACCTCCGGTCTGGTTGATGCGGTCCCTCCTGATGATCTTGTACCCGTCCGGGATGGCGATGTCGGGTGCAGAGGAGGCGTTCATCCAGGTTTCCGTGAGGAAGGCGACATCCGGTGATGTAGCGTCGAGGAGGTTCCAGAGTTCCACGGCGTGTCTGTGGACGGAGCGGGTGTTGATCAGGATGCACTTGAGGTGGTTGCTGCTGGTGTTTGTCTTGGCGGGTGCGGGGCAGGTTCGTAGGCAGGTGAACTTGCAGGTGCAGCAGGTGAAGGGTCCGTGGGTGCGTCTCGGGGTGGCTCGGCAGCAGGCGTGGGTCCGGCCGGCATTGAGTGCGTTGAGAGTGGCGGCGTCGTAGGTCAGTCGGGTCGTCTTGCCTCGGCGGGGAGGGCCAGGGGTCCTGGCGCTGGGCGCGGGCCAGGCGGGGACGGGCGCAGACGGGCTTACCTTTGGCGCACCTTCGGTGCTGAATCGGCGCTCCCGCTGCGCGCGTCCGCTGCGCGGTCGCTCTGGGGGCGTCATAAGTAAGGAGCCGGGAGGGAGGAGCAGCTGGGTGGCGGGAGCGGGGCAGCGAATGGAATCACAGGGGGGCGGGGCCGCAGGGAGGCTGCGGCGGGAAATTCCAAGAAGCAGCGGGCAGCGGGAAATTCCCAGGAGCAGCGGGAAATTCCCAGGAGCAGCGTGCAGCGAGCGAAGGAATCTGCAGGCAGGAAGCGGCAAAGGCAGGCAGGAGCGGCAGCAGTGAGTGGGGCGACCAGGCCCTGTGGAGGGCTGAGCGGTCACACTCTGTGGTCCCCTACGGTCCCCTTAAGTAAGGAGCCGGGAGGGAGGAGCAGCTGGGTGGCGGGAGCGGGGCGGCGAATGGAATCACAGGGGGGCGGGGCCGCAGGGAGGCAGCGGCGGGAAATTCCAAGAAGCAGCGGGAAATTCCCAGGAGCAGCGGGAAATTCCCAGGAGCAGCGGGCAGCGAGCGAAGGAATCTGCAGGCAGGAGGCGGCAAAGGCAGGCAGGAGCGGCAGCAGTGAGTGGGGCGACCAAGCCCTGTGGAGGGCTGAGCGGTCATTAGAGCTACCAGTCTATAAGTTCACTTTCTTAGCTTTTTGACTAAGGCAGTCCCCACATGTTGTAATGAAAGCTGGCTTTTTTCTATTTGTGGGGTCCATGATTGTGTGTTAATCAGCCTTACACCCAGGTAGTTGAATTGCTTCACCTGCTCAGGTGGAGTAGAGCCCATCTTTATACTCGCTTGAAAGATTTGTGCTGAATCAATACCACAAATTTTGTTGTTGAATTATTAATTTCTAATCCAAACTCCTCGCAAGCCACCCTAAACTGATCTTCTAGGTTTTGGAGCCCCATCAGAGTTCTAAAGATAAGAAGGGTGTCGTCTGCGAAAAGTAATGCAGGCACTGCCTGTCCAGCAAGCTTCGGAGGAACAGACCATTGATATACAGGAGGAAGAGAGTAGGGGCAATGACACACCTTTAGTCCACTCCTCTTTTCACCCTGGCCCGGTCAGTCAGCCCCCCTCACTCCCCCATCTAACTTGGGCATAATTGTCCTTTTGGAGTCTGGTAATAACCTGGAGGAGGTTTCTCGGGATCCACATTTTGGTAAGAGCTTCCCAAAGTTGTTTACGGGGGACTAGGTCGACTGCAGCATGGAGGTCTACAAATACAACATTTAGGTGATCCTTTTTAATTTTCACATATTTCCATAGGATCATTAAGAAATGAAACAACTGATCTATGGTACTTGTATTACCTCTATATCCTGCCTGCAGAGAAGATAATAGATTCCCATCCCTTATCCAATCACTTAAACATACTCACTCATCTATACAGCCACTGACACAATCACCCATATAGTTACTCTCACAATCACTCAGTCACTCATACCGTCCCTCATATGCTCCAACACTCACCCATGCTGCCGTTCACATATGCAGTCACTCACCCATATACCACTGACACATCCATTCACTCACTGACACACCCATACAGCGCCTTACACACAGACTCACTAACCCATAGAGCCACTGACTCACCCACGAACTCATCCATGCCAAGCCTGGGTGGTGAACTTGCCATTTGCAGAGTTTGCAGAGTTTTTTGTACTCCATGCTATGCGGAGTTCCAAAAGCGGAGCAGAGTTTTTTTCCTCACTCGCCCCGCCAATGGTAAGTTGATGAGCAAGAGCGAGGAAAATCCAACTATAGACGACTTCCCAGTGAGATTTCTCGACATCGGCAGTCCGGATGGCCGCTACCGCTCGATTTGAGAAACCTACTGTTCGCGTTGAGGAAGTTGCCACTCTAGCTGCAGCAATAAGCATTCCACTCTTGCACTGTGCGAGATGCCGTTCATGCTGATTTTACAGCAAGGGACAAACACTCAGCACTAAAAATCAGTGTGCACAGGACGAGGTAACCAACTTCGCTGCTCGCGGAACTCCGCGTAGCTTGGTGGAGTTTTTTTGTCACTTTGTGGAGTTCATGTAGCAGAACTCCACGAACTCCACCCAGGCTTAATCCATGCAAGCAGTTACACATACCCTCACTCACCCCTTAGACATTGAGACACCCATACATGTACTCAGACAACAATCACTCACCAATACAGAAACTCACGTACCCGCTTAGAAACCAACTGACACACAGATACAGAAATTCACACAACAAGTCACTTACCCATGCGTTCACTGAGACACCTAATCACTCACTTATACAATTAGTCATGCACCCGCTGAATCATCCATACAGGCACCTATGCACCCACTGATTCATCAATACACCTTGGTATATATGTTTAACACTTGTAAACATTTTAAAAACACTCACAGTCACTGTCATCAGTGATGTCATTTGAGATGTCATAAGTGAGGTCATCAGTGATGTCACTGACCATATCATGATTGATATACTGTGTGAGGTCATAAGCAGTGCTTTGCAGGGCACGAGTTACAGTTAGCTCAGCTAACTATAACCGCTAAAGTTCTCTGGTTTTGCATGTATGAAATCTGAGCCTAACTATAACATCCCTGTCACCTTTGTTTTTTTCAGTGAAAATCGAAGGATTTTTGTATTCCATTTTCTAACTGTAACAGCCCTCTAACCTTTGTTTTTTTCAGTGATATATGATTTTATAGTAATACATTTTTAATATGTGTGTATATATGAGTATATATTTATATATAGGCCCCATTCACGATGCCAGTCAACATTGTTTCGGAGTGGAAACCGACCGTCTAGTAGTCGGCGGTTCCATCCGATAAATTGGAATGTGACCACCCATGAAGTGTTCGAAACATCTCACGATTAGTCTGGGTGGTGAACTCCAGTACGTTTGCGGAGTTTACAGAGTTTTCCGCACTCCACGTTACGACTGGGTTTTTGTTCTATTTGTGTCATTCTATTTAATAGGTTTTTTTCCACGCGTTCGTCAACGTCAAGTTGGGGAGCGAGGAAAATCCACCTCCTGGCAAGATTTCATCGTTCGTGATCATCAACATCAAGTTGGCGAGTGTGAGCCTGGAAAATCAACCTCTCAGAGAGATTTCCCATTGCGGGAGGTCAGATTTCTCATTGCGAGTGGTCGCGTACGCTCGTGACTGCTCGAGTTGAGAAACTGACCATTAGCAAGGAGAAAGCTGCTGCTTGAGTAAAAATCTACTCGAGCGGCAGAAAGGGAATCAGCGTCCGCTTGCGCTGTGCATGGTGGCGTTTGCGATGATTGCACAGTGCAGACAAGCACCTATCACTGAAAATCACCAAGAACAGCATTTATCTAACACACTCCGCTGCTTGGGGAGCTCCGTGTAGTGCAGCAGAGGTTTTTTTGCAATTCACGGGGTTCCGCGCAAACTCTGAGAACTCCGCCTAGGCTTTGTCACGATCCGACCGATATCAAAATAAGGTCAATAGTATTAAATATTAGTGGAATTTTTTCGATTTACATTATATTAAATGTAGATACTAAAATATTTAACATTTAGTACATTAAACTATATTCATATTTAAAAAATCTGATTTGTGTATGTTTTTAGTGTCAACAATATAATTTTTCCAATATTTTGATACTTACCTTTTTAAGTATAGGAAAACATTACTATGGTAAAACATATTTTTGTGAAAGATATTGTTTACTACGATATGGTGTCATTGATCCTGCACTTCAATGTGTATCCTGGGGGGTGTAACGAGCTCTTTCTGGACCTTGGTTGGAGTCTCTGCTTAAGTTAACATTTTACCAGATCTGATGCAGAGCAGTGCACAGAGACACAGTGCCTCGCACCTCAGCTTCACCAGATCTGAATGATGGCGACGCGGATCTTCGCATTGCAGCACCCCACAGCTCAGTATTTGCAGCTTTACTGGACCCGACACACAGCAATGCAGAGCCCTCCATCTCAGTTGTGTGCAGTCCTTGCACCAAGAACAGAAGGTTCAACACCCAACAGGCCAACCCTAGTTCCGTACCCAGCCCCTGCTGCATTGCAGTCAGCCTAAACTTGTGACTTTGCCCCGGGCCGGCACAACCATATTCCTGCCATTGGCACTTCACGCCTTTTGGTGCTAGTGTTCACCTTAAACTTTTATAAGTCATAAGTTTGGTTCTACTGATTGGGTTTTTGTTCTTTTTGGGTCATTCTATTTAATAAATTATTCTTTTTTTTTAACTTGGTTTGGGATTATTCTTGTGTTGTGCTTTCACTTTAATGCTGATTGAGCAATGCATACATAATTTACACATTGCCTCCTAGTTGAGCCTAGCTGCTTGTGTGTCCAGCTACAAGAGGGCTATGCACAGGAATATTATGTGTCTTTTGTGGTTCACCCTGACAAGGATTGTGATTGTTATTTGAAGTGCTCTCACCCCTTCAAACAATAACCAAATGTCTTACAATTATGTTTTGCTAATCTGTGACCACTTGCAACCTCAGGGTCACCTAGGTACTGACGCCCTGTCTTGTTTATGCTGCTTGTTCAGCAACACATGTATCTGGCATCTGGTGAGAACCACTATACATTTCCATGCGGTCTTTGTTCTTTCACACTAACCTGTTCTTTCAGGTGTTCTGACAGATGCGTCCTTGTCTGTTTGTGACAAACAGTAATCTACTGTTGACTGCACTCTGATTTTTTCTTGGCTAGACAAGCTTCTTAACTACACATACAGAGTCACTAGCAAATGATCTGACAATAATCTTGTGATTTGAAAGGACTCCATTCGAACTGTGTTTTCTGCAAAACAAAAAGAAGCATTTGCAATGCCAATAGGTCTCGCAATGAGACCTATTGACTTTGCAAATGTTTTACACCTGCTGTACAGTATCATGGTTAAAATAATATTTAAAGTAACTCAAAGTGCTTTTTTAAAACACAGTTCTAAAGTGTTTTTTATGGAACAAATAAAATGGATGAGTGGGCAAAAAAGATTTGGGGAGAAGCAACACTGCTGGTGAGGGGGAAACAACATTGAGTAGAGAACACAGTGCACAAATAGAAACAAGTGGGTGAAAGAGAGCAAGTTTGGGGGAGAAGCACATGTGCAAGAGAGGCATACGAGGGCAGGTGGATGGGAAAGAAGATTATGTGTGAGAGGTTTGGAGAAAATCAAATGAGGGCGACAGCTGGAAAACATATGCACTGTTAGGGAGTGTTGGAAAAAATGTATTCACTAAAAGCAGTCTGTGGAAGAATAGAAGGAAGACAGTAAAATATATGGTAAAGAGGCTTTGAGGGATAAAAACAAACATGGAAAGCCTTTGACTGGAAAGAAAGCAAATAAGGGGTATATTCACAAGAACGTGCGATAATCATCGCCAAAATAGCTTAACTAAATTTTTCATATCGCCGTTTATCGAGGGAAAATAACTCTGTGTTAACGGCGATAAAAATCTAAACCCGAACGTAAAAAAAGTTGCGATGGGCTTAACTGCAATAAATAATTCAGCACCACGCCTGCAAGTCCCACAAGTCAGGCGGGAAAAATCACTATAAAAGCGGTAACAAAAACACAAACAAAACACAAACAACTGCGAAGCACCATGGAGGTAGCCGGAGCAAGTACAGAGGACAACCAGACTAGAGTAGTAGAATCCCCACATTTAGTTTTCTGCATCATATATGCTGAGAAAATAAGAAACTCATCTTTGGTATTCCTTTCTTTTATTTGAAATCATGCGCAGAAAAAGAAAGACAGCCGACACATGTTTCACCCAAGGGCCAATAAAAGCCAGGGCTTTCTCAAGGCAGGAATTCTTATGCGGTTGTAGTCGAGTATGAAAGAACGGTGCACAATAGTATGCAGTAATCGCTGGGTTCCAACTGCGGTCCATATGCTATCGGAGGACCAGCCTGGGACCATCATTGGGGAGACAGTGGCAGGAGTTGGGGGACCGGACACTGCATAACATGACCTGAGCCAACAGAATCAGGGTGATTAACGACTCGTGACTTGGGACTTGGGGGATGGGGGGAGATGGGCACAATGGTACACATGCACAATTAAGTATAGCACATCTGCGGACAAACCATGCCCAAGAGTCATAACTCCGACCAAGTGCCCAATTTACCCAAGTCTGCAACATCTCAGCACTGTATAAGCACAGAAGTGAAAAGCACACCGCCTGAAAGGGATAAAGGCCAGCCAAATCAGAGCAGAAGGGGCAACTCACCCACAATGCAGCACACACACATAAGAATCAGAGCACCTCAACATTGACAACAATGTGGTACAGACTGCAATACTTTCACAACAGAACAGAGGACACAACTGCTGCCACTTGTGTGCAGAAAATGGCCATTCGCCTTTAGCATAGCAGGAAAATGTGAGATGATAATGTACAAGTACAACCTCACATCTGTGACGGTGTAGAAATGTCAACTGTCCCGCATCAAATAGGCATCTCCTCACAAACATTCACAATGTACATTGTAATGCAGTCTGTTAGTAAACTTGTACAATGCTTGAACATACATGTGAACAAAATGTCAATCTGCTTCTCCCCTTCACATCTCCTGCAGAGCAAACCCAACAACTCAGCACTGATGATGAAGAGGACCTCCCCCACATTGACACCCAAGCCCTCCAACAGCTCATGGACAACTTCGGCACCACACCTCCAGGAGCAGGGCAGCCCAGCTGCATAGAGGAGACCGCACCCCCTGCACAGACCACACAGCAGGAAGCACCCACCGCCACAGCTGTCACCCAGGACCCCCACGACCAATACATGGCATTCCAACACCATGTGTTAGGGTGCCAGGAGAAGATGGCTGATCAGCTGCGGGTGGGGTTCGAACTCATGGCAGCCAAACTAGATGCCATACGTGGTTGTCTAAGTCCCATCAGAAATGACTTACAGTTCCTAACTGACACCCACTGTCTGCTCCATGCTCTCCAACAATCCACGGCTGACATCGCTGGAGTCATGACTCTGAGCCAAGAACAACTGCCTAGCCAGAGTGACTCCAGCGATGTCAGCCGGGATTAGAGACACATACGGAGAATGATGGAGAGCTTGGAGCTGATGCAGGCAGATCGAATGTTTTCCACAGCTGCACACCAGCGAGATGTAGCTGTGATCTTCCATGCCCTGCAGATCCTCGTCATGGTGTTGCCACCACAAGGCCTGGCGCCGATGGATGCTGCTGCTACTACTCCATCCACAACTCCGCCCCCTGAAGTGTCAGTGCCACACAGTGTGGCAGACATTGCACCACCAGCCCCTGATGTGTCACTGGACAAACAGTGATGCAGACAAAATACCACCAACCACATGTGAGACACCTGACACATCAGAGGACAAAGATGATGATGAATCTGGCATTGTGGTAAGTTGAAGTGGTATCATTCATCTCTGCCGTATGGCCGGTTTCAGCTTGGTTCTGCCCTCTGCATCATGCCCGGAATAACACCTTACACTGTCCCCCGATACACTCAGCGACACTCACCTTGGACCTTGATATGGACTGCCATATTTTGTTTGGTTACCAATGACACAGCAATCACACTGTGAACTGAAGCCTTCCACTTCCGATGAACTTGTCAATCCCTAAAGGACTCTGGCTGGCCCTCCACGGGGCAACAATGTAAAGTGGGGTTTGGATGGCCCTGTACTGGTCCAGCTTCAACACTCCACTGAATGTGAATAAAACATTCTAAATCACACAGATGTGTCATGGCTATGATCAATCAAGTATGTAAGTATGGATGAATGTAGGGACAGTGATTCAACAAAAAGGTACTTCCTGGGTAATTCTATCAATGCACGTGTATGGCCATGACCCAGATAGGCAGTGAGACACACATTGGTATTTAAATCAACACTCATCACAGTTGAATACAAGTGAAGGTGCGTAGACTTTATTAGCATATGCATGTCAGTAAGGGCAAGATAAGTGCCACACCATGCAGACCAATGCAACAGTATGTCAGAATGAGGAACGTTTCCAAGCGCCGCTGTCCACTCGAGGAGTGCCTCACCTTTCACAGGTGTGTGTTAATCCACGTTGTTGTCCGCTCATGTATTCGGAGTCCAGGCGAATGCAGCCATGTATACTGTTGTCGTGGGACTTGTGACCAGATCTCCAAGATGCAACAAGGTGTTGGGACATGTGCAATGGGTTCAAATCAGTTGTGGCTGCAGGTACGTAGATACTTGTCTATGAAAGCGATTGCAGCATCATAGGCTATCCGTTCCAACATGAGGTTGTTGTCGACTTCATCAAACAGGACGGCAAATCAATCCATTAGCAGGTCCGGACAGATGTGCTCCGTCCACTCCCTTTCACCAATTAGCACTACAGCCCAATAGGGGAGTGGTTCAATGTGGTCACTGCACAAGAGGATTTGTGCACTCTCCCAGGTCCAGCTGCCAGCATGTATGCCAAGTATCAAGGCATCCCATAAACAGGTATCACAGTAAAACTCCTGGTCGTGGGCCAACAGGGGGCGCACACACATGTCAAAATCCAGTTCAGCTACCGTCCTGTTGGCTAGGCAGACATCCATGGACCACTCAAATATGCACGATCGACAATGCAACACAGGCTGAACGCAGGTAACATTGGCAAGGTGGAAGCTTAGCCAGTAACTGATCCGCAGCACTGCCAATGGCAGTGACCCCAGAGTAGTAGCAGCTTACGTGCACTGTACAGTTGCACGAGACAGGGGTTGTGCATGTGTCCGGGAAATTTTGCCATTGCGTCAGTGGCTCTGGTTGAAGCGGCACTGTTCTGACCTGTGCCAGTTCTGTGGATTAAATGCCACAGCTCGGCTCAATGAGTTGTTTTAGTGTGCAACTGTTGTACGCCTAGGATGGCGCGGGAGTAAGTGTGAAGGCCATTCCATGCAAGATAACTTTGAGCAAGGACTTCTGTCTGTGGTGTGTGTATACGTTGGTCTTTCGTTGGGCTGTGCGTAGTGTGGGAGTCATCATCAGCTGCTATAGTATCTGTCAGGGGGTGCCGGGCACATGCAACTCTGAGGTCGGGGTGCAATGTGCTTCCGCCTGATAGTTCAGACAAAGGAGCTTTCATCCCTAATGTTAGTTTGTCATCTACTTACATTTAGGAAATGTGATGTGGCTTGTTGGGGGTGGGGTGGGATGTGTGTGACTTTTGGATTCATGTTTGACATGTCTTGCATGTGGCAAATGTGCAACATCACTGTGTGTTCCATTACCTCACAGCTGTTCCTCCTTCCCCCGAGCCTATTTACATGTGTGCGCTGCACGGTTGCATCACTTGCACTCCTACGGCACACCATTGTCATGCCTGTCTGCGCATGTCCACCAGCCTGACAATGACACAGTGATGTTGGCCGTTGAAGGTGGGCAGCCACGTGAGTGTAGGCCTATGTTAAGGATAGGGCGGACACAGATGTAGAGTTGATGCCTAGCTGAACCTGCGCTGCGAGTACGGCTAGGCATTTGGCTCGTGCTGCAGCAATACAGATACACACAACACTTGGCATGTATGATCCAAGACCCCGAGCGATCTTGCGCTCCTTCATTTCTCGGTTCATGCAAGCCCGCCCTCCGGTTGCATGCTACATTGCAACATTGTCGATTGCGGGCCCGGTGGCGTCGACACTACAACAGAGACACACGCATTAGTTACTTCCTTGTCCAGGCCAGAGCCCCGGGCAAATTCTTTACACCCCTACGCTGGACTGGCGTTCGCCGGCCCAGCCAACTCCGCTTATTCTTACGGGGGGGACAAAGCTACATGTCCAAGGTCTTAGCCACTACTTGAGGTGACATGGTTGCATCCGCTGTCCACACCACAATGTATTGTGGTAGGGCCTGGGGCCATCATGCATACATAATGACTACACGGACACACTTAGATAGATAGTAGAACTGGCTATGGGCACGTGTGCCTGGCCCCTTTTTGTTACCATGGTCACATGTCCAGTGACTCCTGTGCTGGATGGGTGTGGGGTGAGTGTAAGCTAGCCCTCAGGGAGTGGTTCGTGCTGGCAACAACTAGAACAGTGATCATCGGGTCACACACACAGATTCAATCATAAAGGGTCCATGACTTGAGCTACACTGAAGTAGGGGCACCAGATCTGAAAGCACACACAAAAGATTCAATCATAAAGGGTCCATGACTTGAGCTGCACTGAGGTAGGGCCACCAGAGCGTGCTCATGTGAAGAAATTGTTAATGATTGTGTCCCTTCAAGATATTCCTGCTGCAGCTGCAGTGGGGTGTGGTACACCTGCCTCATTTTCATCATCATCGTCCCCACTGCCTGAGGTGACATTGTTGCGTCCGCTGTCCACAGCACTGAACTCAATCATAAAGGGTCCATGAGTTGTGGTGTACTGAGTTAGTGGCACCTGAAGAGCTGAGCAGGGTATCAAGCAGATGATGGCATCCAAGACAGGTGTTAGCAACTTTGATAGGCTGGCTGTAAGACTTCTCCAACTCTGGCAGTTGTTGGTTGGAGGTGGTCCTGGCAGGGGTGGCGGGTGTGCCGCCAGCGATGATGGCGTTTCTTCGCAGGTCAGGATAGGATTTGATATGTGTGAGCCCTGCTGACCGCAGTGGAGGCCAGAGGCAGTGGTCAGCAAGGGCCCACAGCCATGTGGCATTGACTTGAGCTGCACAGAGTTAGTGGCACCTGATGAGCTGAGCGTGTGCGCAGCCAGCGATGATGGCGTGTCCTTGCAGGTCAGAATAGGGTTTTATATGCGTGAGCCCTTCTGACCGCAGTGTAGACCAGATCCAGCGGTCAGCAAGGGCCCACAGCCACGTAGAGTTGACTTGAGTTTCACCAAATTAGTGGCACCTGCAGCGCTCAGCGGGTGCGCAGCCTGCGATGATGCCTCGTCCAGGCGGGCCGCACTGGAAGCAATGTCTGTTGCCTACTGGACTTCACCATCAATAAATCAAGACTCATTTTGACTTGGGGGACCTGCTGACCGCAGTCTAGGCTGTAGGCAGTAGTCAGCACACACATAACTCTGCGTAGCTGTGGCGCTGGGTGCGCTGGAGGCCTGTGTCGCGGAAGCCAGCGATCGGCTGCGGAGGCTGGTGGTCACAGCGGCGGACTTGTGGCAGGGTGAGGGGGGCCGCCCTGGCAGATGCGTTGGCCATCCCGGAAGTGAACCACGCCCAGAGCTCCGGCCTATTCACACACCTACGCTGGACTGGCGTATCCCGGACCAGCCCACTCTGCGTACGCTTACAGGGGGGACAACAAAGCTACATGACCGAGGTCTTCCCCACTGCCTGAGGTAACATGGTTGCGTCCACTGTCCACAACACTACAAACACCAACAGTATTTGTCCACATGGACAAGTCTATGCTCTGCATACTGAAGTCTGTCCAGCACATCACCGCCACACTTGGCATTGTGTACATTCTTATTCATGGGTGACTTGTCTCCTTCACCCATACTTGGTTCCTACCTCTCCCCACATTCTGCAATTGTGTAGATGAGGGGCCACGCCGTTTTCACAAGGTCAGCTGGCTTGTTCTGCGCTGCCTCTATGGTAGTCCAGGGGAGGGTCCGGGGGGGCACCCGGGGGTCTTAGTGGTGGGTGTTGTGGCCCTCTTGGGTCTCCTAGCTGCATGAGCAGTAGCTCCTTGACATGTGTTGGTATTTAGATGTGGCTCTGGGCTAGGATCCCTTTCATACTGGAGTTTGTCGTCCTGTTTAACACCAGTAAAAGGCAGGTGTTAAATCCCTGCTGCTAACGCACCTTATCGCCTGTTTTTGGATCGCATCGCAGATCTGGCTGGTCGTTGAGAATATCACGAAGTGGTGTTTTTGCACGGGAATGCCTATTCCGCATATCATTAGCGTTAGTTGTCGCTCTCATCCGTGGTGATGTTTTTTTGTGGCAGCTATCGCTCGAAAACTGGCGATGTTGACAGTTTACATCGGCTTGGGAATTGGGCGATAAATCTATCGCCACTTTTGTGGCGCTAAAGTGCCAATAAATCAGCGATGAGTCCTTGAGAATATGCCCCTAAGAGTGACAATAAAACAAGCCAGTGATAAACAATGGTTGAGCGTTAAGCCCAGGGAACCCACAATATGTCTTTGCAACCAGACAGACGCTGTTTCTCTGTCGGCCCGACCTAAGAGAAGAAAGCCAATTTATGGGCTGGCTTGTGTGTACTGCCCATAACTCGTTTTCAAAGTCCTAGATATTCTCATAGGAAATAAAGCACTGTGTAGTCATGTTCTCAGCAAGTTCTATAGGTACAGTTAGTCTCTGAGAACAGTCCGATGATTCCTTGCTTGGTGAAGGTTCGCAGCGATGCCAATTATTGTCCCTAGTTGATTAACTATGGTTACCATAGCATGATTGGTAGCGCTTAGAATCTGTCACTAAAATTTCACACTGGAATGGTGTTTGCAACCACTGGGGAAGTCTACAGGAATACCTTTCATTTTGAGGGTCCCCCTAAAAAATGTTTATTGTTTAAAATGATCTGTTGATAAATTTGAGAAACTGTTCAAACAGATGTGCTGTACATATTAAATAGGTGCTATAAAGCAACGTTGTGTTTTTCAGGGCCTGACTACATACAGATAAGGGGATGGCGGAAATGTTTAGCAGTTGACAAATCACATATGCAGATGGTACAGAGTGTTCAGTACAAACAGTAACATTAGCGGAAATGTACATATTTAGATAGTGCCTCAGAGCTAGGTTGGAGATAGGGTGGCCGGTCGTTTGCAGGATAGATGGGACTAAAGTGTCAGACATTCAAGGTTTCAAGTACATCGAGGTAGGGTTGAAGTGCATGTTTGTACTGAGCCATGGGCATGTTTCTTGGGGGCAATGAAGTGGCATGGATATTGTTCTTCTGAAAAGGATGCGAGTAGTATCAAGTAGTAAGTAGGACAGTTTAAGCAGTCCATTCTGTAAGCTGCTGCAGACTTGAACAGGTGGTGCTTAAGATGTTCTTTATGTTGAGCAGCTGGAAGCTAACAACTGTAATGGTGGTAGAGTTAAAAATTCAAAGTCGCAGGAAATAGCTAAACTAGACACCTGTGTTCCTTGTTAAAGGGATGGGTGTCACTACATTCTGGGAGAAGAACGTGAAGGGATAGGGATATGGATGCAAAGGAGAGGATAGTGTGTGCCTTTGAGTGATTGATTGATTGAGGAGTTGAGAATGAGACAGCGGCAGCCATCCAGCGTTGGATCGCTGTGAGAGGACCAGAGATCTTTCTTTGAAGATTGATTATGAAAGTTAGCAAGGAGTCAGATGTCAGAGTACCATTGCCATAGAGACGATAAGACAATTTAATTGGTGAGATGATGTCATAGCGTTAGGAGGGTATTTATAAAAGAGGAGATGTCTCAGCAAGGAACTTGAAGGAAAGTGGAAAGTGATGAGCCCCATCAGTCCAAGACTGCTTGGAAAGAATGGATGAGGACCATTCCAGTGACGTGTCAGTGTTTAGAGTGAATTGATGGGTCACTACCATGTTTGCCAAATCCACTCTGAGAATAATTCGAAGGGATGTGAATAGATGAAACCTAATTATGGTGAGTAGAAGAGAGAAATTTAGAGCAAGGGGGGGAAGAGGCGATACAGGGTTAGCATTACAAACTTAAATATATAAGTACACTGTATTCGAATTTTACATCTGTCCCTGATTACTGAATAATGTTGTTTTCTTAAAACCGATGTAGAACTAATATAGGAACATCAGTGCCTCCATGATTCAGGTGTATGAAGGCCCCCCTCAATCCGAATTAAAGCTGTCTTTTACTACCCAAATGAGAGAAGGGCCCAATAGTAAATCCAATGCCACCCATGCCATGCTATTGCACAGTGCATTGTTTGAGCAATACCTGAAAAGGGTTAGCATTACAAACTTAAATATATAAGTACACTGTATTCGAATTTTACATCTGTCCCTGATTACTGAATAATGTTGTTTTCTTAAGACCGATGTAGAATGTTTCCTGGTTCATAACATCATCAAAAGATGGACGTTTCCTGTTTCACGAGATAGTCAAAAGATGACTTGATCACTGTACGGTACTGTTTAGGAAGTGGTTTTTTTTTTTTTACAAAATCGACACGATTATTCTCTGACTACTTTATAACTAACAAACACTTTTAAAATACGCGCGGGTTTCTTTGGGGAGCCCTCACTATCGGAATGGATAGGGCGCTTGAATTCAGGCACAAGGATGCAACACATTAGGCAGAACATGTCACATTGCTTTGAAAGGTGACTCTGCACTGACAACTAAATAGGATGTCAGCAGGGCTCACCCGGGGCCACTTGTCACATCTTGTTAGCTGGATGTTTACACATACATGAAATGGGTTGTTCGCGAGGGCTTAGAAAGTAACTCAAAATACAAGATGAGGAGGTAAGTGAATGTTTGCCAAATGAGGATTTTAGACCCCACTTTCTCCAATTCAAACAGATACATGAGTAATCGTCGATGTGCAAGTACACACGTTTGAAGTCACGATTTATTCCCTACTGTTCACCGACCCTTTTATTATTTACCAGAGGAAGCAGCCACAGAGGCTAGGATGTTTTTGCTACGCACGCCCTCGCTTTACGTTCTTATGATGAAGAACTGTGTGATGTGAAAGCGGGAATAAACAGATTGGCATTAACGCGCTTCTTCCCTCCGAGTGCAGCGAGCTTTGAAGGCCTTTGTTTGACGCACCTGGTGTTCGGTTTTGCATGCCCTTTGATATGCCAGTGAGCTCGCAGCCGCGTCTCCCTGGCACCGGAGACGGTTATGCAATCATCTGAGCTGCAGTGAAAACCTCGTAAATGGAGCAGGGCCGAGGAGAACGGCGGCGCAGGAACCTCGTCCCACATCAGCGAGTGAGTCATCCCTTGATAAATTAATGATGAAATGGTGCCTTTTAGCCTTTTTTCTATGTTCCTCGTTTAATTTTTAATTTTTGGCCCATCTGATACAAGTTCACTCGGAGCTGCCGAGTCATCCGCTTACACTGCATATGTATTAACACAGAGACGTTTTTAGGCATGGACCAAGTGGGTTCCGGCCTAGGAACCCAACTTTTGAGTTGGCTTTCTTAGTTGATCAGAACAGTAACGCTGTAATAACTACATTATTTATTTTTTTTAAAAACATTTTTCATTGTTTTGCGAGCCAATCAGGCCCTGCCTCAAAAATGTGCTAATTTGAGCAAGAGTTAATAATGACATCATAGGAGCCACGTTCTGATTGGGCTTGGCTAAGTGATTGTTAACAATATATACATGCCCAGCCCAACTGCATGGGCCTTTCGTTATGCCCTCAAATCCAACTGGCGGGAGGAGTGTGCTGCCACCTGTTGCCTTGTCCCATCAGTGCAATCCACTATAACTGTGCCCAGTGCCATGCATTTGTGGCACTGCAGGGTAAAACAAAGGTATGCTTAAAAATAGAAGTGGCCAGGTACATACATTCAAAATATTCACATTAACACCACACCTGGCCAATAATCCTAAATGGGCAAAGTTTTTTTCCCAAAAGTTTCTTTACTTATTTACATATTTTTTTCCTTTCAAAAAATGTGCGAGAAAGAGACATTGTTGTCAAAAACATTAAACACCATCAACACATGTTACAAACAAAAAACACATGAATAAATGAAATACATTCATATGACAATCCAATGCAAACGTAATGAAAAAACATTGATATAGACACCTTATATAAACACAAGAGGGGGAGGGGAAAAGATGCCTCCAACTATTACATTTGTGGGGCACCAGTCCTAGTATCATATATACAGACAAGCGGCCAATTGATACTTTTCATAGGCCTGCCTGTCAACTACACTGGAAAACAGTTCCTTTATCAGGGTCGCATTTGCAAGAAAAAATTAATTAGACTTTATTTCTGCAACACCCATGACAATTCTTATTCCAGCGTAGAGTCAACGCGTTTCGAACCCTTCCAACAGTCACGGGTTCTCCTCAGGACAGGGACTGGAGGTGGCCTGTAAATCTTTGTTTCTTCCTTTCTGTACTGGTGTATCCTCTTCACAGAAGGGGCAGGGAACCCTATAGCTGTGGTTTTGGCTTTGAGGTGGGGACCCTTCTCCCATTAGTGAATCGCATTAGTTTTGCGGACGATGGCGCTGCACTTTTGACTCCTCGAATCCTAATTTGGAACCGATACAGATACAGGGTACGAGGAACCGGTTTCAGATGCACCCGTCTGCTATACCTAGACTTCCAGATTAGGATTTGTTTCTTTACCTTCATCGTTACCTTTTAAAACAGCTGTTGAACAATAGTGATCGTACATAATACATCCCGGAGTATCCATACCTCATTTTGGAGTGTCCTTGAAACCCGTCCGATACCCTTTGTCCAGCATCTTTGGATCCTGGGAGATTGAGAATTCAGGAATGACTTCCATTGCCTATCTTCAGTCCTGGGCCCTGTCGGGTCGGAATTATCACCGACAGAGCGACTTTCGCAACGACACTCTGAGGTTTTCGAGCCCAGAGGAGTCGCGGGAAACTGTCCCCTGTGCGACGAAACACGTGTCGGCTGGTTTCTGTTGAACATTAAAGACACCACTGTTGAAACAACCTACTCCAAGAACAAGATCTGATATTTTGAATTTTTTGATTGATAGGCTTTGTGTCCTTTGCATCCAATTGTTCACTTTGACAAAATTAATGTATATACGAGAGTGTGCATAGGTGTTTTGTCTTGTACTTTATACAGTGGTAGCTTAGGCTATTACTGAAATTGGGGGGTTATTAGGTGTATCCCCTCCACCTCTTTGCACCTCACATTTCACTTGAACTGACTTATACCTAGCACTTATAATTAGATGTGCGCCCTTTCTCTACCTGACTAAAAACTCTTTGTCTAGACCCTTATAGCCAGTGTTGCCAGTATTAAATGTCCATCATGAACTGCATATTTCAAGATTTAAGTAGTTTGCAGGGCATGTTGTTTTTGCTAGACAACCCACTTTCTTTTTCTTAAAGTGAGTCTTTGAGCCCAAACTTTCTCTTGTTTCTTTACACTCACTTCAGCTCTCATGTGGCTCTAAGACTTGAAACTAGTCATCACTAGATGAGGCTGTGGTTGGTTGAATCCAGTGCGTAGTTGTGCAAGAAAGGTGAAAGTCAGTGGCATAATTCTAAAAATTGAGGGCTCCAATATTCAAAGGGCTGGACATGGGGGGTGAAATGAGAGTGGTAACAGCCAGGATATTTTTGATGAGGATCAGTTATGAACAATAGTGGTGTTGCAGATAGCTATAGCTTTAGCAAGTTATGGTTGACTCAGGGAGGAGATCTGCAGTGTTGTGGGCTCATGGGTAGTCCGAACCAAATGGAGGACTGCAAACTCTGTGAGCCTGTCAGCACAGCACTCATTCTATTATGGGGTAGATGATGAACATCAGCAGTAAAAAAAAATATTTCTAAATTGCGGGTGAGAAAAGTGTGCAGAAAAATATACTGAGTGCTTACTGAGTCTGAAGAGAGATCAGTGACTTTTCGGTCCCAGCAGCGGTCGGCGGACCGATGATGATTCTGTAAAACGGAGGGCTCCTGTTACAATGAGCGGGCCGACCACCACGTGGGGACTCAAAAACGAGAATGGAAATAAAACTGCAATGAGGTGGAATGAGAGCCGCTGTGGTCATGAAATATTAGTAGAGGGACAGTTATACAAAAGCAGAAAAAACTTGCAGGAAATAGCGAGCTGATGATTTAAAAATATTCAGACACTGGGAGGATTTCATCAGCGCTGTGGATTGGCAGACGTTCATCAACTTCACCAGAGTGTTTCTGAAATTGGAGGGTGACCACTGCGTCGCTGCGGGACCAGCGTAGGTCGGCGATATGTCAGGCTTTTCATGGAGTGGAGGGTTCCTATCTTCGGGACCTAATCGATCTGGGACCTGGGCGATCCTGGTAGCGGAGCAAGGTAAAAGTGCAGCAGGTGCTGCAAGTATTTTGGGTGATTGGGAAAGGGCCAGACACGAGTGGTGATGACGGGTGCGAATCCGATGTAAGGAGAGATACGTCGTATTTTCTCATCCACTTACCAAGATGGCAGGATCTGTACAGAAAGCTGGTCGGCCCCCATCTCAGTCAGGTAGGAGGGTGCAAGAAACACAAGTGACCCTGCAGCCATCCCTCGGGCTGGCAGGCACTGAAATGACTAAAGCGGATGAGAAACACTTAACACTGTTTTGGTGGATACACATAGAGGGCCGAATTATTAAGCAACTTGAACTTTGTTCAACAGGTCTCCTCAGCTACACACATGAAGGGGCACATTTTGGACCACATTTGGAGTAATAATTTGGTAGTATCTACATTGTCAATTCTACCATGTATTTGGTCAGACCATCTTCTGATAAAATTCATCCTAGAGAATCATAACACAGGCAAACACTCTACTAATGGGGGCGGGTTGGATCAGAAAATGGAATGCCATTGATAAAAACGATTTCTGCACATCACTGGCTAACACTGTCCCTAATTGTACACTCGATGTTAACCTTCAGGAGGACTCCATCTCAGCCTGGCTACTCGAGACCAGCAACAAACATGCCCCACTGAATAAAATAAGATGACTCACCGCCTCGAGGCTCAGAGGTGGTTTTCCCTTGATTTTCAATTACAAAAACGTGCCCTCCGCCATTTGGAAAGGAAATGAAGGCAGAACTACTTACTAAAAGCCAAACGTATTTATTCCACGGCCATGAGGGAATACAAAAATGCATCTTAAATGCTAAAGCTACCCATTTCTCCTCCAGAATCCTAACCGCTAATAACCAAACCAAGGAAATCTTTACAATTGTCGACAAATTGTCCAATCCCAAGCTCTCTATGAATCACTGAATAATTTTGTCATTGAAAAAATATCCTCTATTAAAGCCAGTATCCCCAAACACACTACCCAGGACTTTCAGGTTCAGGTACCCTTGTTCCCTCGAATGCTTTCCGGCTATGGATGTTCAGACTTTTCACACCCTGCTGTCCAAAGTTAGATCTGGTTCCCCCATGAATTGCTGCCCTCCACACATCTTAAAAGAAATCTTTACTGCCCTCCCGGACCCAGCCCTTGCTCTCCTGAACAATTCCTTATCCCAACGCTGCGTGCCTAAGGCCTTGAAAGAGGCATTTGTGATTTCCCTCCTAAAGAAATCTGGAGCGGACCCTAAGACGCTGGCAAATAACCGCCCCATTTCCTTGCTCCCATACCTGGTCAAGGTATTAGAGGCCCATGTGACAAAATGTCTGCCCAACCATATGGAACAAACAAATTTCCTCGACCCACACCAAGCGGGTTTCCGTCCTGCCCATTCTACGGAGTTAGTATTTACAGCTGTACTGAACTCCCTACAGGAGAAGGCCGATAGAAGCACTCCCCAGGCCCTGGTGTTGTTAGACCTATCGGCGTCCTTTGACACGGTCGACTGCGAGATCTTGGTGGATCGTGTCAGGGATTGCTGGCATTCAGGGCGCAGCTCTTGACTGGATCTGCTCTTTTCTGGAAAACCATTCCCAGGCAGTCCACCTGGGCCAGTTTATGGGCCCAAGCTAAAATCCACATGTGGGGTGCCACTGGGCTCCTCGCTTTCCCTACATTTGTTCATTCTCTACCTTCTTCCACTGATCAGGTCTCTGAAGGAAAGGAAAGTGGTCACTTTCAACTATGCTGATGACCTACAACTGCTCTTTACAATTGACAACTTGCCCCAATCTGTCTCTCATTTCCAGTCCACAATGCGGTTTATCTCTCACTGGATGGATTGTAATCATCTAAAATTAAATCCAGGGAAGACTGAACTAGTCCTGACAGGTGGGAGCCACACTTTGGCCAATCTAATTAGGACCCTCACCTATCCCCCCTGCATTGGCCAAGAGCCTTGGTGTTACAATATCTAACGATCTATCTCTGAAAACTCATGTAGGCTCAGTGATCTCTTCCTGCTTTAATCTGCTGCGTAGGATTAGAAAATAAGCAGGTTATTTAACCAAGCGGCTCCGACACAGGTTGTGTTAGCCATGGTTCTATCCCACCTAGATTACTCCAATGCAATCTACCTGGGCCTACCACTTGGGCTCACAAAACGGCTACACATGCTTCAGAACCAAGCAGCCAGACTGATTTATCATCAACCTAGGTGGCATCATGCCTCTCCCCTTCTCAGAAAGCTGCATTGGCTTCCCATTCCTCAACGTTGTGCCTTCAAGGTTGTCTGGTGTTTAAGTCCCTGCAAGGCAAGGGTCCTGGATTTATAGACAGTCTGATTGCATGGTACTTCCCCTCATGTAACCTTCTCTTGGCTCACCTCCAACTTCGGCAGTCCCTACCTTTAAGCTGAAGCGACAAGGGGGAAGTAGGTTTGCAACATTAGCGCCTAGATTGTGGAATTCTATCCCCTTGGAAATCAGGTCTAGTTCCGATTTACTGAAATTCAGGAAATCTCTTAAAACCTGGCTGTACACCCAGGCCTATAAATAACTGTTACAGATTCAGCACTAGCACCTCCTAGATCCAGCACCATGAAGCCAATCGGTGAACGAGCGCTCTATAAAATGTTTTTAACATTAACATTAACATCCCAAACACTGCTCAATTCATGGTTGCGATGGGCGTAATGAAGGGTGAACAGTCCGGGGATCATGAAAAACGGGTGCTGCTGTTGCCCCAGGTTGTTTGGTAGATTGCTGAGAGGTTGGTGGGCGATTTAGCACTGTAGTTGTGCATCGGAAGTCAGCTTCAGCAGGAATTTACATTAAAAAGGGATCCTAAGCCCAGGAGCCTCTTCGAGGCTTTACCTTGCAGCGGACATTTTAGTACTCAATTTTCCAGAGTAGTTTGTCCTGCGGCTGCCTGTATCTGCCTGCACAAATAAACAAATCTTGCACTGCTATTGTTCTTGTGTACCTGTGTTGTGCAGTTGAATGCTGTTACCACGTGAGAGTTCAGGCATGGCTGACCTATCATAGTTAGAGATTTATGCAGGAACATTCTGCTACTCAAATTACACGTGATATAAGGCAATAAACACTTTGATACAATCAACTCCAGCTTTTAATCAACACCTGGTAAGGGCCAGTCTCAATGAAACATCCCATATACATCCTTTTCTTAAGGACTTTGTCCATGAGACTTGGGCCAACAAGAATTCAACATTTTGGACCAGATAAAGCCTTTCATCCACGCCCATCCTGAAGAAGCCTCACAGCTTTCTGGATAAAAGGTGTTCACTGTTCAATCTGTTGCTGATCAATGTAACAAAGATTGTGACAAACAAGAATAAAACTCTAGGATTCTGTGTAAAAAGGTCTTTGTGCACGTGTTTTATGTGTGCTGTGAATCTGCTTTTCACAAAAAGGACAGATCCTAACCCCAACACTCCCTTGGGCCAAGGCAAAACCCAGCGCTACCCCAAGGCGAGGTAATAACACCAATCCAAACATATGGAATATAACACGTATATATTTATTAATATACTACTTCAACAAAGGTAGTCCAAATGCATTAGTCATGGCAGACTCCCAAGGAACAAATGGATAATTGGAATAAACGGTCAACATAGGATGGAATATATATATATATTCTATTCTATGGTTTTTGTAAAGCGCAAACAGCTGCCCCAGCAAAGAGGCGTCCCAGCGCTAATAAGGGCCACAGTCCCCATCCTGAGCTAGAAAGAGAGGGAAAGGAAAGGGAAGGTTAGAGAGAGGGGAACAGGTGTGTCGTAATGGCCTTACGGAAGGTGGGGAGGCTTTCTATGCAGAGGATGTTTAGAGGAAGAGCATTCCAAAGCTTGGCTCCCATAGCCCTGAATGAGCGCCCGCCAATGCGGCAGAGCTTTGTACGGGGGATGCTCAGAAGATGCTGGCTAGAGGATCGCAGATCACGTCGAGGAACATAAGGAGTGAGGAGAGGTCGTAGGAGTATAGGGCTTCCGAGTTTGAGAATTTTGAAGATCATGATAAGGGTTTTAAAATGGATCCTGGAGTTGACGGGTAGCCAGTGCAATTTGCGAATAGTGGCTCTAACCGAGCATCTGCGGGGGAGGCCGACTAATGCTCTTGCCGCAGCATTTTGCACGCGCTGCAGACGTGCTATTTCTCCTTTGTTTGCAACTAGGAGGAGGACATTGGCGTAATCTAATCGAGAAAGAATTGTCGCTTGGATGATAAGTTGGCGGACTTTAGCGTCAAAAAAACCTAGTATAGGGCTGAGACTCCTCAGCAGACCAACACACGTGGCAGCTACTTTCTTGGTGTGTGTCTGATAGCTGAGTGAGGCATCCATCCAGACTCCTAGATTTTTTACAAGGGACTTGGGAGGAGGAGTGGGGCCCAAGGATGACGGCCACCAGTGCTCATTCCAGTGGCAGGTGTTTTTACTAAGGAGCAGCACTTCTGTTTTTCCGGCGTTAAGCTGTAGGTAGTTATCCGTCATCCATTGGGCCACTGCCGCAAGACCATCTCTGAATCTAGAGGCCAAGATGGAGGGGCCTTCCGTGAGAGTGATGGCCAGCTGTGTGTCGTCAGCATAGGACACCAGCGTCAGGCCCCACTCTTTGGCCACTGCTGCAAGTGGCTGCAGGTAAAGGTTAAAAAGGGAGGGGCTCAGAGCAGAGCCCTGTGGAACTCCCTGTGCAATCGGATAGGATTTGGATAGGAATGGAGGGGCTGACACCCGGAAGGATCTATCTTTGAGGAAGGAGCCGAACCATGTCAAAGCAAGGCCAGAGACTCCGACCATCTCCAGACGATTAAGAAGAATGTCATGGGATACCGTGTCAAAGGCCGCGCTGAGATCAAGGAGAATCAGCGCAGCACTTTGACCGGAATCTAAGATCGTCCGGAGATGTTCGGAAGTAGCCAGGAGGGCAGACTCCGTGCTGTGGCCTGGTCTGAACCCATTTTGAGATGGGTCCAGGATGTTATTCTGGTCCATATGTTGGGACAGGACGCAGTTAACATGGGCCTCTGCAAGCTTGGACAGCCATGGTAGCAGTGATATGGGTCGAAAATTCTCTGGTTTAGATGGATCCAAAGCGGATTTGTTAATGATGGGTGGGACCCAAGCTTGTTTCCAGGCCGTCGGGACACTAGCAGAGGAAAAGGAAAGATTGAGTATGGCAGCTAAGGACGGCAGAAAAAAGTTGAGTGAGTCCACGAAATGAGTGGGGCTCATAGGGTCTGCAGGGGAGCCTGACTTAACTTTCCTACACAGTTTGTTTAGGTCGTCATGAGAGATTTCTGGGATGTGAGCCAAGAGGGTACTTATGGGGGTGAGATTGGTAGGGTTAATGGGATTGGGGGAGTGCTGTGGGAATGAGCTGTAGATTTTTTTAACCTTCTCTATGAAGTATGTGGCAAGATCCTCGCATTGTTGCGCAGACGTAATACTGGGGGAAGGAGACCTACTGCTCTGAAGTTCTTGAACCAGATTGAAAACTATTTTGGCGGGATTAGGACTCAAGTTAATTTTGTCTGCGTAGAAAGTAGCGCGTGCGGTGCGAATAGCTTTATGGTACATTTTTAGTGTCGATAAATAGTTGCTTTTATCCCCATTGTTGTATTCTTTTCTCCACGTGTGCTCGGCTTTTTTACATTCCTTGCGCATGGATTTAAGGGTATCATTGTACCATGGCTTGGAGGGTGAGGTGCGCCCTTTAGCCCATTTGGCTGGAATAAGAGCGTCTAGTCCTCTGGTAATCCAGTCGTTAAAAGCGCCATAGGTTATATTAATGTCCTGGTCAGCTTCTCGATGGAAATCACCAAGAGTGACGTGAAGGTCACTGGTTGATAATTTGTGCCATGGTCTTTTAAGGCGGCGAGTTGGTTTGGTTTTATACGCTAGACCATTGACCAGTATAGTTAGTTTAATAAGATAGTGGTCCGTCCATCCCATTGGAACAGGCATCTCAGTTTTGACCTCCTGGATGTTTGTAAACACCGGGTCCAAGGTATGTCCGGCAGAATGTGTAGGGGCCTGAATTAGGGAGTTAAGTTGTAAAGCCGATAGATCTGCAAGAACATTTTTAATAGTAGAATCGGTGGGTACATCAAAATGGAGGTTGAGATCACCCAGTATTGTGAAATTTGCAGATTTAGTCACCAGAGAGTTTGCTGCCTCAAGAAGGGCTTCGATAAATCTTGAGGCAGGTCCAGGTGGGCGGTAGATATTTTTTTTTGAAAATTTCTTTATTTGCAAGCTAAGTCACTTCATAGTTTACAGGCAATCGTATTGTATATCTCCTCATCGTGACATATATCTCAGAATGCAATTCAATATTAACATTTTCAAGTTCTATAAGTAGTAACATCCCTTACCTCCCGAACACCCTCCCCCTTCCCTCCCTTTCCCAGCACTTACTCAATCCACATACCAGCATTATGATGGTTTGGCTTTACTGTTCATGTTACAGTCGGTATCTGACGGGTTTACCTGACTCCGCAATTACATCATATAGATTCAACATTTGATTTCCTGTGGTCCTGCATCTTGGTTCCTGGGTACGTTCGGTCATGTTCATGTTTCCCCCCCGTGGTGCGTGATAGGCTTGTACTAGTCCTCTTGGTCCAATACGCCTTGTTCTAACGCTATAATTAAGGCATTCCACTCCATTGAAATGGGATGCTTCCTGAGGCCTCTGCGTTCTTCCCTACCTAGTTCCTGCCCTTCAGCTTTTCCCCATCTGATCACCTCCCCGCTCCAGGTCTCTACCTCCGGCGGCCTGGCCGATTTCCACCTCATCGCCACTGACCTCTTCGCTAGTAGCAGTGCCAAATCTATAAATCTGGATGCCACACTTCGTTTTTTCTCTTTGTGTCCTATCCCCAGCATGCAATAAGGAGCCGATGTGTAAGGTCTACCTGGTGCTATGTCGCTCAGAATGCGGTGTATCGTACCCCAGTAGTGCCCCAGCTTAGGACACTCCCAAAACATGTGCCTCATACCTGCATCCTCCAGCTGGCATCTTGGACAATTATCAGCCACTGCTGGGAACATTGTGTGCATCTTGTGAGGGGTCAAATATGCCCTATGTATGATCATCAACTGTATAAATTTAAACCTAGGGTTTCGGGACACTTTTCTTGGCAATCTCAGCACCATCTCCCATTCCTTGTCATTCAACGCCTTTCCCAGATCCGCCTCCCATCGCAACTTCAGAGGCTGTAGGGGGTCAGCTCTGCCCTCCCTTATTCCGGCAGTCAGCCACTTAGTCAGATGACTACCCAGTCCCATGAGATATTGCATAGTAATCAATGTGTTGGTGGCAGGCTCCGCTCCACCCTCCAGCCAGTGGGTGCTTATATAGTGAGTCAGTTGTGCATGTTGTAGAACGAGCGCCCTCGGCGTTTGATGGAGCCTGGTGAATTCCTCGTAGGGCAGTAGCCTGTTATCTGAGAAAAAATCCCCAATTTGTGTTATTCCCGCTCCCTGCCACACCTGTAGTCTCCGTTCCGTCATCGGGCCTGTCCCCAGTGGGATGCCCAATAGTGGTATCGAAGGTGAATAGTTCGAACGCCTATTGGTGTATCTAATCGCCCTCTTCCAATATGTAAGGGCCAGTTTGAGGAGGGGTGGAGTCGTTGGCGGCGTTCTGGCCCCTGGTAGTAACAAGCGATGTATAATCCCCCGATTCCTATCACCCTCCGTCATGTTCAGCTCATGTAAATTGCGACCTGCTAGCCAATAAGCCAGCCATTGCAGGTGGCACGCACAGCTATAAGCGAACAAATCAGGCACCCCCAGGCCGCCCTTATCAGTGGGTAATTGCAGTTTGGCCATGCTTACACGTCGTCTGACCTTTCCCCATATTAGGTCGAGTAGTAGAGTATTTATTTTCTTTAAAAAAGGCATAGGGATAGAGATTGGTAAATTCGTAAAGAAGAACAACAAACGCGGCAATACCACCATTTTTGAAATGGCCACCCTTCCTGCCACCGATAGCGGCAGGGTATTGCAGAATTGCACCTGTGTAGTCAGGTTAGTCAGGGCTCTTCCCAGATTACCATCCAGTAAGTCCTGCGGTTGTCGGTATATCTGGATACCCAGGTACTTAAATGTCACGGGTGCCACCTGGAAACAGTGCGGCGAAAACTGGATTCGTGTTCCCGCCACCGGGCCCCGGAAACCAAACCCATACGACTTTGTCTCATTAATGGCGAGGCCCGATAACTCACGGAAGACCTCGAAGATCCGCGGTAGTGGTGTCTCTGGGTTATTCACGTCTCTTAGGAACAGCAGTATGTCGTCGGCGTACGCCGATATGACATGATAAGTGGTAAGCCTATTTATCCCCACCGCAGCCGCCGCTGATCGCACTTTCAGCATTAAGGGCTCCAGGGCGATTATAAATAACAAGGGCGAGAGTGGGCACCCCTGCCGCGTGCCTCTCGCCACCTCGATCCGATCAGAGATACATTTGTTGGTTCGAACCCGTGCCGTGGGTTTCCGGTATAACAGGGATACCCAGGCTATAAATGCGGCTGGTAACCCGAATTTGGTCATGACCGCAAACATGTAGTCCCATCTGAGGGTATCAAATGCCTGTCGTAGGTCCAGCGAGATACAACCCTCGGTGTCACTCTCCCCTATATCCGGAGACATCAGTTGACTGAGTCTTCGTAAATTTAGCGCCGTACTCCTACCCGGCACAAACCCACATTGATCGGGGTGTATCATTTCCGGGATGTGCTGGGAGAGGCGTACCGCCAGTATCTTACTGAGAATTTTGGAGTCAGTGTTCAGAAGTGACAGCGGTCTGTAGTTGTCTAGGCGCAGAGCGTCCCTCCCTAGTTTCAAAAGGGAAACAATCAGGGCCTGTAGTGTCGTGTCAGGCAGGCCGTCTCCCTTCAATGCCTCGCTGTACAGCTCCCGAAGGCGGGGGCACAGTATGTCTATGTATGTTAAGTAAAACTCCGCTGGGAGCCCGTCTGTCCCGGGTGCCTTGCTTCTAGGTAGAGCCCGAATGGCCATTCTAATTTCTGCAATCGTTATGGGTTTCGCCAGGTCCGCACTGTGTGCTGCACTCAGTTGAGGAACACATATGTCAGAGAAAATTTCCTCCAATGCCGATTCCGAGAGCGGAGCGTGTGGTCCGTATAAAGTAGCATAGTAATGCCGGATTGCCATGTTAAGCTCCCGTTGCCCCTGGATCAGGTCCCCAGAGGAGTCCTGTATCTCCATGATAGGGGTGGCGGCCGGCGCGTCCCTAGTCATACGCGCTAGAAGCGCACCCGCCCTGTCCGCCTGTGTGTGCTGCCGTGCGGTGTATTCCCTATTGTCTAGGACCCTTATGTCCTCCAGGAGTTCCGCATATTGTATATTAGCCTCTTGTAGTTGCGTGAGGGCGCCGCCTGTGCCTGCGGCTTCGTTTTCCAGAGCCGCTAGACTGTCCTCTACTTCTCGCAACGTCACCAATACCTGGTGTTTGACGCCTACTTTAGCGCCCATGGCCACTCCGCGAATGGTAGCCTTGTAGGCGTCCCATTCGACCTGCCTGGAGCTTGCCGTGCCCGTGTTCTCGGTGAAGTAGATTGTGGTAGCGTCCGACAGTATGGACTTAAAAACCGGGTCTTCCATCAGGCTTGGGGACAGGCGCCATGTCGGTATAGGGGTGGGTAATCTTCCCCATTGCAGAGACAATTCCACCGGGTTGTGATCCGATAGCGTCTTTCCCATGTGTCCCACTTTCACAATTGACGGCGTGAGTGTCTTGGAGCAAAAGATGCGATCTATCCTGGTGTGGAGTTTGTGTGGAGGGGAGTAGAACGTGTATTCCCTATGGGATGCATGGAGTGCCCGCCATGTGTCAACTAAGTCCCAACCCTCAGCCCACTGTGCCAATGCTTCCGCCTGTCTCCGACTCTCTGTCACATTTAAAGGGGGGTGTGATCTGTCTAGCGCAAGATCTAGTACCGCGTTACAGTCCCTACCTATAATCCAATCATACTCCACCCAATCCGCTAGCGCCCTACCTAGTCCCGCAAAAAACTGCGACTGCTCCACATTCGGGGCATATAAACAACCAAGCACTACACACACACCGTTCAGCAGCCCCTTGGCAAGCACGTATCGGCCTTCCCTGTCTATTTTAGATTCGAGGAGTTTAAACGGAACCGAGTTACTAATCCAAATAGCCGCCCCCCGGGAGAATGCAGAGTATGTAGTGGCGTATAGCTGGCCCTTCCATTTTCGTAACATCTTGGCACCCTCAGAGTCATTCAAGTGTGTTTCCTGGAGGTAAGCTATGTGTACCCGCCGCCTATGTAGTTGTGCTAAAACCCTGTGACGCTTGTGTACCGAGCCCAGTCCCTGTACATTCCAAGTGCAGACCACATAATCATTAGAGGACGTCATTACCCCGGATACCTTTGATATAGTCCAAAACCTTCGACCTCATCAATATCGACCACAAAATGGAAAATTTCAGTGCTACATATGCAAACATGCCCCAACTTGTAGGTCCCCCTCTATAACCATGGAGGACCAAACCATAACACCCAACATGGGTATGAGAATGCTATAACCGTGTCTAGGCTTGGGGGTGTGAGCCCAGTCAAACTTTCACAACAGTTCGCTTCTAAAAGTCTCGTAACCATTGTCCCCTATGGTCATAAGTATTCCAAGTTCTTGACCCCCTCCCTCAAACAGAGCAGAACATCCGCTACCTTACCGGACTGTCGCCACAATGATTAAGATCACATGTCCGCCGCCATCTGTGCTGTAATTCAGGTGGGCGGTAGATATAAAGGCCCGACAGGGCAAAGTGTGGGCTAGTTGTAATTTTAATGCGGGCACATTCACAACCGGGGAGATCTTCCTTGGTGAATGAGCAAGAAAATTGCTTTTTGTAAATTACAGCGATGCCTCCCCCTCTTGCATCTCGATTTAAAGTCAACATATGTAATCTGGAAGCGTGAGGTTAGGTATGGCAGACGTGCCATCACGTAACCAAGTTTCACAGAGAAAAAGAATGTCCGGGTTCTCATCAAGTATGAGAGAATTTACCTCCAGGTAATGTTTGGTAAGGGATCTGACATTGAGTTGAAGGATCATGAGGGGGAAGATTTAGGCACATCTTGTACCTGTCGTATACGACGGGGGCTGGCTGTAGTAAAGAGGCAGGACTTACATTGGAGGTGCGTGTGGCCAAGTGTACCTGTGATGTCAGCACAGCTCCGCCCAGGGTTCAAGGCAATAAGATGTTCTTTATCGTAACAAAGGGGTTTCTGTGGAATCCGGCCAGGGGGACTGGCGAGAGGCGATGACTTGGCGCTGACGGGTGCAGACGGGCTTGCACTAGGCGCGCCTTTGGCGCGCAAACGGCGCACCCGCTGCGCCCGTCCGCTGCGCGTCTGGTGAGTACACATGTTTATCAGGGAGGCTGAAGAGGGCGGGGGGCGTGGCCTCGAAGTGGGCGTGGCTTTGCAGCACGCCGTCAATGGCGGCAGTTTTGTTTGTATTCTGGCGATTCCGCTGAAGCGCTAGACCCGCTGCGCGGTCAGTTCGAGGAGCAAGTCCTAAGGTGCCAGGGACTGAGTGAGTACAATTTTTAAAATACACAGGTAATTCGTGACACAAAGATTAAAAATGAACAGTGCAAACTCCCGGCTTCCGCCTCAGGAGGGTATGTGGATCTGGCAAGAAACGCTAGCAGTCAGCGTCTTTATACCGAGGGCGGGGGGGGGGCGTGGCCTCGAAGTGGGCGTGGCCTCGCAGCACGCCGTCAATGGCGGCAGTTTTGTTTGTATTCTGGCGATTCCGCTGCAGCGCTAGACCCGCTGCGCGGTCAGTTCGAGGAGCAAGTCCTTAAGGTGCCAGGGACTGAGTGAGTACAATTTTTAAAATACACAGGTAATTCGTGACACAAAGGTTAAAAATGAACAGTGCAAACTCCCGGCTTCCGCCTCAGGAGGGTATGTGGATCTGGCAAGAAACGCTAGCAGTCAGCGTCTTTATACCGAGGGCGGGGGGGCGTGGCCTCGAAGTGGGCGTGGCCTCGCAGCACGCCGTCAATGGCGACAGTTTTGTTTGTATTCTGGCGATTCCGCTGCAGCGCTAGACCCGCTGCGCGGTCAGTTCGAGGAGCAAGTCCTTAAGGTGCCAGGGACTGAGTGAGTACAATTTTTAAAATACACAGGTAATTCGTGACACAAAGGTTAAAAATGAACAGTGCAAACTCCCAGCTTCCGCCTCAGGAGGGTATGAGGTATATATGTAGCAATGAATGGAAAAGAATAAGAGAAGAGTTGCAAAGAATAGAAAGAAATAAGAAAAAGATTTGGCTTAGGAACACCTCACCGACTGATTCAGGACCATCCGGCTAGCCCAAGCTGATGGGAGTCCGGTTCTGCAGCCTCAACAGGGTGTCAGTCAGGACACAAATACCTTCACCGTCCACAGCAATACATCTATTCTGTGGTGAACTTTTATTTGGCCCGGGGAGGCCCCTCGCTTTAATACCATTTCTAAGGTGAAACAAAGCTTCTAGAAATCCTCGCCCCTTTCTCATTGGAAAACCGGGCTGGCTTGTACCAGTCAGCATCAAGGTCAAAACAGTGGCTGGTCAAGCCTCTGTATTTTGGCTTTGAGGCGGAGTTTGTACACTCCACAGATAATATCCAGTTCGCTCTGGTCAGTGAGTTGTGAAAAACAAGTGAGGAGCAAAACATACAGTCCCCACCTTGTGAAGCACAGAAAATGGCGACAGTCGAGAAAATTCAGTCAGTTTTGCAAGCGCTGTCATGTACATAAAGAAGCTTAAGCAGAGCAAAATTAGTAAGCAAGATGACATGAGGTCATGTCAAAGCCAATTGCAAGCACTGTCATGAAGCATGATAAAGTTAAAGAGAAGATAGACATGAAGCCATGTCAAAGTCAATGGTAAGAGCTCATAATTGTTCTCACTAGGCAGGTATATATATTGTTTGACATAAAGGCTAGAATAAAATAACACGCTAAAGTCAGTTTAAGATGGTGATAGTTGGGGGTCATCATCAAGTACCCGACCACAAGAGTGGCTCATTCATAACAATATGCAACACCACATTTGATACATTCAGGCACTGTGTTTGTATACATGGTTTAAGCTCATATCTGTATTAATTATCGATCTATTCCTTAAGGGCTCCCAAGCAGCCTGGTCCTATATATTGGGTGTTGCGCTGCTTCTCTTGTAGTGGCACAAGTTTGGTGTATATACTCCACAATAGCTATTTTCTATGTGTGTGATACTTTGTGTGCTATGTTTGTTATATATGTGACAAAGTGCCTGATTAAGATCTTTGAGGATGGGATACTCCATCACAAACGTGACGAGTATCTCATCCCCATATTCCAATTCCATGATATCCTATGGAACTTGTAATAAATACGGCAGATGGGATATCCGTCACGTTTGTGATGGAGTATTCCATCCGCCAAGATCGTAATCAAGTCTGAGACTTCCATTGATGTTGCTTTGCTTTGTGTGTTCAATGGTGTTTGTGTTCGCCTAATTTGCACTGCATCAGTCCACATTGTGTGTGTGTGTGTGTCAATTTCTGTTTGACTGCTATTTTCCACTGTACAAGGGAGATTTGTACTACTGCTGTTCTTATTGTTGTACATGGGTGTAGAATGTAAATGAAGAAAGTTTGCACTGCAGCTACTGTGCTGTATATGCAAATGCTGCCGTTTCTGCCTGTGTAGTGTGTGTTGTGTGTGCATGGAAGGGCTGTCAGTTGTGCTATATGATGAAATCCTGTATATTAACGTCACATGCTGTACCTGTTCTGTCTGTGTGTGTGTGTTTGTGTAAGTTTGTACGTGTGAGGAGTGATACACTGCTTTTGCCCCTGTTCTTCTTCTGTGTGCAAGGGATGTTTGGTCTGCTGCACCCCACAATGTACCTGTTCTGGTTTTTTTTTAAAACTCTTTATTCATTAATATTATTGATTCATTGGTTTTCAGGTATTATTAACACAGTATTTAGAATTTTCGCAAAACCCGAAAGATGGAAAAGAATACAACTACTAAAGAAAATGGGATCATAAAAAATGATTCGAACACAAATCTCATATTGCAATCCGCAGAACAGGTTCAGCTGACATTGCAACTATGACAACAAAGCTTTACATTACAATATGTATTCCTTTGGATATACACCAGGATTATTTACCAAGCCATCTCTAGTTCCATCCGTGAATTCAAGTATGCTCTCAGAGGGGCCCAGATATCTTTGGGTTTAGTTCAGGCAGGCTGTGTTGCAGCAAATGTTTTTACCTTTCAGTTGTGGAAAGCTACACGTTTCAGCCATTTATTTATCGATGGGACAGGGCTCTTCATCTACTGTAGTGCCACCTCTCGTGTGGCCAGTAACAGCCTCAGTCTTGTTGACCAGTTTATATAGTTTTGATATAAGGCCTCAGTGGAGCTCAAAATAAATGGTTTTGGTAAGCATATTGAACTTTTGTAGTTCTCTGAGGAATACAACATATAGTTTTGAACTGCATGATGCAATTGAAAAAATATAAAGGTAACTAGTAGGTTGGTTCTTGAACTTTTAATTGATCTAATGAGATGAATTATTATCCTAGTAGGTATTCACCATGTCTGTCATTTTGTATTTTAGTAGTGGTTCCATAACCATCTTTTCCATTGTCAAGAACAGGGCTGGTAAAGCTAACCATCGGCCTATGGGTGAGTATATATTATGATGTTTGAAATGAACCTAGCCCCTTTGTGGAAGCAACCATATCAATACAATCTCCTGGACATCATCTAGTTTGTAGTGTGTCTTCATCAATTATGTTGGGCTTAATGATTATATACATTATGAGTGGGGAGGAAAATACCACATTAATGCATATTGACCCTGAGCAACCTGGAAGAAATGCTCTGGGTCTGGTCCTGCAAATCCATCTTTTGCAAAGGTATTGATGAAGCAGATAAACTGCTGAGCCTTTTTACTGACACATAAAACGGGCTATGACACATTTGAAAGAAAAATGACAAATGTGCACCAATTGCGCTAACTGTACATTGAAGAAATGAAAGAAATCATGAGAAAACCTAGCTACTGCATCTTAAAAGCATGCAGATAAACTGTAGGATAGATGAAAACATATACATTAGGTATTATAGATTCATAGTGCAGCATGTTTTATTTGCTAAATCAATGTGCATCAATCAAAAGATAATTGTGATGCATTTAGGTGGTATAAGATTTCCAACCATTCCTATCAAATAATGATGTGTGTGACGAATTTAATGAAGTCTAACATGATTCAGAGATTTTTATGTGTGATATTGAAAGGTTTCATCCTAAACTCCATGTTCTGCACACATGAAATTATGCACCAAGTTATATACTAACTTCAATGGCTCTAACATTTCCTAGAGAATAAACTTCATACATGTACTATTGTAAATTACTAGAAACGATATTAATAACTTATGTTTTGAATTAATTTTACACGTTGTTACTTTGGAAATGCAGTAATATGTCATGGTTACATGTGCTATTTACAGCAAAACTAAAATGCTTTATGAGTGCAAACAAATCAAAAGAAATATGTATTGTCCCAAAGGTTATAAATGAAATGTATATTTCCATTATTTTATTTGTATTTCATGACCTGAATTCAATTTAGGCCTCTTATTTTTCCATACTTTGCTTAATTTTGCTCACATGGAAAGGCTTCAGAAACTTGCAATGTGATAAGAAACTATGTTTCATAGGGAGAGTTCCCATTCGCATACTTTTGCAACAATTTCGCTACTTTGGGAACATGCCATGGGAAACTGCCCTCTTGAAAGCACTCATGCACTTCGTGCTATTGTTTGAAAGTAATATACACTGGATGGTTTGTCGCCTTACATGATGATTACCACTGTATTGCTATAAAATATGTCTTCTTTATGCTGCATGACAATCACCCTATACAAACTGGCCAATGGACTGAGTGGTCTGATCAGGAGGATTCACCCCAAAACGTAAGGATTATATTATACATTGATGTGACGGAAAGGGAGCTTCTTGCTCTTGCCCTTCTTCTTCTTCTCTTGGATACAGGCTTACATGGTTTCTCTTTTGGAACTTTCCAGTAGACTCTGCTGGCTGACGCCTACGTTGTAGGTGCTAATTGCCAAACTGCTTTCCCTATCCTGGGAGGGTGAACTTGAACTGTTATGCTTCATGTCCTGTCTAAACTTTTTTGGGCTTTGGAAATTAACAACCAACCTGAAACCGATTTGTTTAATTGCACTTTAGATCTTAAATGCCTGATATAGATGTAAATTCTCCTTTAAGAATTATGATAACTCTAACCATCTTCAAATCTTGTTTCTGTCTCTCCATGATTTGTCTCCAGTAATTGATTGGCATTTCAATTGGGTTCTGAATGCTTAACCTCTTGCATGCTAATGACAAGGTGAACTCGTCATGAGGCACACTGGAGCTGTGCTCATGACAAGGTCAACTCGTCATGTATAATGGTATTCTAAGAATGTTAGCGCAGGACGGGAAAAGCCTTAGCAGCCAAGTGGCGAATTCTAATAGAGAGATCTCTGGACAGCAGATATTGATGTTGTTATTCTGCGTAGCTTTAACTGGTTTGTATGATTCTAGTTAGACTGAATTTCTTCAGAAGATTTGGTCTAGCAGTGGCAATACTTTACTTATATAGCCTAGTTTTGAGGGTCACATATATGATTCTAATTACGAGGATCCCCTATGTCCAACCCCTCTCAGTATGATTCAAGAGCCATCGAAGGACAAAATGAATGAGAGCCAAGGCAAGTGATACATGATAAACGTTAGTGATCAAAAGGGCCCATAACGCTACAGGAGTATCATCCGTGTTTCCCATCTTAGCCTGGCCTTCTGGTATGCTCATATTAACCTAGTGAGAGCTGATTTTTCTGTAGTAAAGAATTATTATGTTAGTGGAATGGGAATGTTTGCAAATAAATATATTTACTTGAATCGAGTAATGTTAAGTAGAACAATTCTACTTGCCATTGTATTTTGACACCTAAAAACACAAACCAAAAATTCTCTTCAATGTAAAAGGTAGTCAGTGTCTACTAGTCTCCTAAAGTTGGTTAATTAGAGGATTTGTATCTTTTTCCAGTTTTTCTATATTTCAGACTACTCTCTGTATCGTAAAATCTCTCTTATTACTAGTGACAGGATAGTGTCTGGATTTTTAATAAAACGTAACATGATGTTAGCATACATTGGCACTGTAAGTCCCCTGTTTGTAAGTGTTAGCCCTCTTTGTGAGTGGTGCCCATGGAGTTAGCCAAACAATGGTTGAAAAACCATTGCAAATAGTGGTGGCTATAGCAGCAAGCTTGTGTATGCCTCTGCCTAGAGCAAAGGGTGTGGAAAGTAGGTTATATGTTCTTATCCTGACCTTTGGGTCAGCATATAACATGTTATTTAAGTCAAGGAGATGGATTCCAAGGCAAAGTGTGGATAGTATTTTCCCTATGAAAGACCGTTATTGTATTGAATGCCTTTTTCGCATTTAACAACCACAAAAGCAGGTAACTCATGATTTATTTGGTCCATAGCTCCAAAATGCATCTGTATGTTATGGGCAGGGCCACTAGAATTCTGCACCAGTGAAGGACCAAATTATGCCGGAGTGTTGACTGAATTATGAGGAAGGAAGAGGCAAATTATGTGGAGTAAGGCAGCACATTATGTGATACTGTTACCTAATAATTTTACCATTTTTACGACAGCACTATCTTGCCAAAGGGTTCAACTCAATCGTATCAGTTTGACACCCAAATACAACAATGTGCAGTAGAAAGGTGACCAGTAAAATTGTGCGAAGTACCTTCCACACATGTTGCTGTGTTTTTAGTAACTTTTGGGACATCTGGGCTAGACAGAAAGATTTTTTTGTTAAAATTTGAAAATCACGCAGCAGATGATGGACTATGTGGAAATGTGATAAATCAATGATTATGAGAAATACACAGTGGCTGCAAAATCTCATAATACCTGTTACCCTGGTTATGGGAAGTTGTTCTGTAGGATATTAAGCAGAATTAGCCCGGGAGGATAAAGTCTTGCATTAGTGGCATAAACCAATTTCCTGTAACCTATAACAGTATTGTACTATCTAGCGTACCATTAATTTCTTGCACAAATGTTCATACTGTTTTCCCCAGTGTCACTGCTTGTCAGTAAAAGTGGTTATCACATTCTTCATGCTGGAGACGTGTCTTTCAATCTACTTAATTGTTACATTATGGCTAGTTTCTATTTCATGACATCTAGCCTTATTGTGAGCATATCGAATTTCCTGTCAACGAAGTGAAGACTGCCTCTAATTTTCATTAGAAATCTACAAGTGTTAGGTTCACTCTCCCCGCCCTCAAATTGGGCTAACAAGGACCCGATTCCTCGTCCAATATGTGTGTCATTGCCTTCTGTGAAGATGCCCTTACATCAAAGGGCAAATCACTAAAAACTTGGCTCTTTCCACAAACTAGCTAAACTCCCTCTGCTTCTTCTTAGCACCTTATCAGCGCCATGATACCCACGGTGACAGTGCGCTTTACAAGCACCCCCTTAACATAACATAACATAACATAACAAAGGGCAACTTGGATTGCTTAGGTCCACCTTTACCCATTGTACAGCAGTTTGAGTGCTCTCGTAATTTGTTAGTGTTTCTGTTCTAGTATGGGTTGTTCACACCATGTCATACTCAGGTACTGATGTGGATTATGACTGTCACTGATGGTTGAGCTTGATGATCAGCCCCAGCTACCTGAGGCTTCACCAACAAGAGGAAAAGTGTGTGAAATCAGGGGCGTAACGGAGGACCCTGCAGCCCCTGTGGTGCGGGGGGCAAGGGTTCCTTGTTTTGGTGGGAGCATCATCAGCGCATAAGCCATGCCATCACAGCTTAGCAGAATGTATGCAAAGGCATGGAATAAGAAAACAGTTGAACACTCGGGAAAGCAACTCTGCTTTCTGAAACAGATAAGCAACACTGTTAATTTAATCTCACTATTGGACAGATACCCAGTAAAGGGTATCCCATGTCCCCACAACAGGGGCTTAATGCAAGCCCCTGTGGATTTGGGGGCCCTAACCCTTTGAGGGTGCCCCCATTAAGCCCACAACCAAAGAATATCGGTGATCTGGGAGACACCAGTGTCTCACATCACATTCTGCAAGGGGACCATATCATTCTGTCTTACGCGACTGTGAGGCATCCATGCCACTCATATACAGAAGAGGAATCTTGTCCCATTCTAGCCCCTAACATGTTGATGTTGTTGTACCCCATCCTTGCCCCATAACATTGCATTGAGGCAGAATTTGTTATGCTGTGATAATAATCGAAAGGGGATCTTGAGGGAACATCTACCCTTTTAATCTCACGAGATTCACTAAATTTGGGCAGCCATTTTGAATCTGGCTGCTATTTAAGCCATACCCATCAAGACACACCAGCCGTGCCTTGTGGTTTTTCTGAAGACAACATGCGCCCTGTCCTTCTCGTGTTGCTCGTGTTACTTTCTGGCTGGTGAGTCCTAGGGTCTTGGCGAGTGTTACCTGGAGCAGGTGAACGCTGTCTTCAGAAAACCACTGCTCCCAACGTCGCCAGTAATTATGTAGTAATTCAGACTACACAGGAAGTAGGTCCAAGTGGATTTATTCATGTGAAGAACAGCTTAACAACCACAGGTAGAAGGAGAAGTCCTCACAGCATCAGCAATACAGTAACAGTATGAAATCAAGGGAAAACATTCCAAGTTACACAGAGTATTCCAAATGACATAGAAAGATTCCAGATGACATCAAGTCATGGAATACCACAGCTACCTGACACCGTACTCAGTGGAACTCTTTGGCATCCTCATCTGAACAACCCGCAGATATAAAAAGACAAGAGCAATACTGCTGACATCGGAATGAAAAAAATCTTATGGCGCATCATTTGATCAAAACCCTGAGTAAAAGGAATTTCCAGTTATTTATTCTGCAGAAAGGTACTAACTTTTGTTTGATAAAGAGGCATTGCTAGTTTTTAGAATTAAGAGAAAGGAAGAACATCACAATGTTAACAAAGACTCAGCAAACCTTATTGATGCACAACAGTCCCCAAAACGCTATCACAATGTTTTGGGCAGCATCTAGTGAAAAGACCGGCAGAACGAACACTCAAACACCTCTTGAAGAGATCTATAATGATAAACAAGGATTCTGCAACACGAAAGTGAGAACTATATTAATAATTGAGCAGAGAGTTATTGAATTTACTAGATATCAAGCACAATTGAAGATAGCAAACTTGAGGTAAAAGCTATTCGGCAATTATAGAATTTACCATGGGCCACATGTACGTACGTAGCTTTGGATTTGCGATTTCCTAATAGCGAATTGTTGTGATTTGCTATTAGGAAATCGCAAACAGCTATGTACTACAGTGTGTTTAGCACTGTTTGCAATTCCCAGTGGGTCACAAATGACCTACCTCATTATTACTCATGAGGTAGGCTGTAATTTGCGACCCATAGAGAATCGCTAAAAACACAGGGATGGTGGCCTGCTGGGAACAGCAGACAACCATATCTGCATTTGCTTTCAAATAAAGCAGAGTTTTTTTTTTTTAATGCAACCCAAAACAGGGTAGGTTTAAAAAATAAAAATGAAAAGTATTCTTTTCATATTTTAAGAGCTGGCAGTGCTCCCCACTGCCTGCTCTTAAAAAAGTTTTCTCATGCATTCACAAAGGGGAAGGGGCAACTTCTGGAACAGAAATCCACACTACATTTCCCTTCGTGTCTCCCAGGGTAAATCATCTCAAACCAATCACAACTGAAAGAATCCTCAGCAGTCCCCAAAATAGCTTTCTCCTATCCTAACCTCATCAGTCGTTGTGGTGTTTAAATAACAAGGGAAAAGAGGTTGGGTATCTTTCGTCCCTGCATGGAAAACAAGCAATGGCAATGCCAATAGGTCTGGCTTTAAAAGTATGTTATATGTTAATGTGAAGCATTACAAGTAAATAGCATGGGAACAGATATGCATTTGTGTGGAAGAAAAGAACTGTAAAATAATACTGATGTAGGTTAAAGGGTCAGGTGACAGTTGCACTGTCAAGGCAGATCTATAAATCCATGTAGGTTAATGACTGCCCTCCTCCCATTAGTGCTGCTGCCAGAGAAAACAACATAAATTATCTAGGGCCAGATGTAGGTGGCTCATTACCGGTCGGTAACGGCTGAAATTAACGAATTTCGGCCGTTTCCGACCGGTAATGGGCTTTTCTTATGTAGGGGCCCGAAATTAAGGATTCGGTAATTTACCGAATCGGTAATTTAAGGAATCTGTAAATTACAGATTTCTTAAATACCGATTCGGTAAATTACCGAATTCCTAATATAGGGAGCACTTAAATGAGTGCTTATCCCATGTTAGGATTCGTTATTTACCACCAACTACAAGTTAGCGGTAAATAACGAGAAAACCCCCCCAGCAATTTAATGCAAATTGCTTCAGTGCCATGTTGCAGACACACATGCCCTTTGGGCATGTATGTCTGCAACATGTGCAACCATAATCAATTGAGGGGTGCAACAGGGTGTCAAAGTGACACCCTGCCCCCCTTAAATGTTTTCCCCCTTTTACCGAATCGGTATTTACCCATTCGGTAATTGACATTCATTCCTATGGGCCTACAGGCATTCGGTAATTGACATTCATTCCTATGGGCCTTCAGGCCCATAGGAATGAATGGCAATTACCGAATGGGTAAATACCGATTCAGTAAATAACGAATCTTAACGATTCGGTAATTTTTACCGATTTTATAGCTACATAGCATTTACCGATTCGTAAATACCGAATCGGTAAAATTCGGTATTTACGAATCGGTAAATACTATTTACCTACATGAGGCCCCTAGTTGTCTAAGAAACTTTAATAGCACTCCATTGTCATGTGCTTGCCCCGTGGTGAAGATGCAGCACATGCAATTAACAGCATCAGGGAGTTGCCCAACACTGTGGCGGAGGGCCAAAGGGCAAATGCTGAAAACCTCAGGGACTAGACAGTAGCCGTCAGAGACCTCTGTAACACCAAGCAGTGGGAGCATACCTCCCAACACAGACACAGTCACCATCTACCGGGCCCTTCGGATGGTTACATCAGGGCAATCAACCGCCTGAGCCATGCAGGTGGAAAGGGCCAATTGCAGTTCTGATGTAGCCAGGGGATTGGTGCTGGTCACCAGTGCAGTAGAACAATTACAGACAGCTACAATAGCTAGGACAAGTGTACTGGGTGCAGGGAACAGTGAGCAGGCCTCCAGCCTCAGCAGCATCACTGCCCCAGTGCCTGAGACCAAGCGGCAGAGTGCGAGGCAAGGTACGGCGTCTGAGGCCTCATCAAGGGAGGCCAGTGTACACACTGACCGTACCAGTGCTGTGCGTGCCTGTAAAAAGTAGATAGGGATTTGAGCAAGTCAAGCCAATAGGTGAGGTAACCTGTTGCATGTGATACTCAGAGCTGACTGTTGTGCATGTTTATTTGAAAGCCCTATATTGTTGAACAAATTATCACGTGTTACATGATAACTGCTGTGCGCATACAGTTTACCTGAGATTAAGGTGGATAAAACACAGTAGCGAATAAGTGCATTGTCTCATCATTACACACCCTAAAAATAATTCAGTGTTATTTCTGCATGATATTATCAGCCCTCTGCTGCCCTTGATCACTCTCCAGGTTGCCGTGCCCTACATGGCCCATCCTCCTCATCTTTGTCTGGATCAGATAGGTCCGATGGTATGCCTCTTAAAATCGCAATGTTGTGCAACATGGCACAAGGGGCCACCATTTTACAGCATATCTCAGGCCTGTATTGCAGTGCACCTCCACTTTTATGTAGACACCGGAACCTACCCTTCAGTAATCCGAAGGTCCTCTCTATCATGTTTCCTGTAGTCTTGTGTGCAGAATTGTACCTCTGCTTGCTTGGAGTAGTTGGATTTAGGTGTGGGGTGAGAATGAAGGAGCGCACAGCATATGCACTGTCACCTACAGGGAAAAAGGCAATATATTACTCACTGTAATGTGTCTCCATATCCAAATAGTTTGCAGGACTGTGTTACATGCAATTACCTAGCAGATATCCTTCTCCAAATTCACCCCCAAGGAGACATGTATGTATACCACTGTGTCTAAAGATGAATGAATCGTGCATACTACCTGGATATCGTGCCAATATGTCTGTGATTATGTGTGAGCCATTGCAAATGACTTGGATGTTCAATAAATTATATGATTTCCTTTTCCTGTAAACATACTCATTGCCTGGAGGGGGGCATAAAGCTACATGCGTCCCATCAATGCACCCAATTACATGGGAGAATTGAGCTATCTGGTAAAAATGTAATTTAGTTTGCTACAACTCCTGTGGTGTTGTGGGAAATCTGATGTACTAGTGTATCCTCTGCAACATAGCGCCCAGGAAGGCATTAAAAAAGCATGACAGAGCACTTTGAGATTCCCCTCCTGCTGCTGCTATCATCCTCTGGGAGATCCCTGACACTAGGAGATGCAGTGAACATAGGACTTGCACATGTGTGAGTTTGGCATTGGTCCTGCGAGTCGGATGCTGCTGCAGTGGATGCAGATCAGCTGTTAGGTCTAAACTTACAGCTGAATTTAATATATATTTATCATATATTTCATTTTCTGTCTGCCCAAACAATGTGGCCTGTGTTCTAATAATGTGCTCTTGTCTCCTCCTCCTCTGTGCTATTGCTTGAATCCTCATTCTCCTCACTGTAATGTGTCTCCGTATCCAAATAGTTTGCAGGACTGTGTACATGCAATTACCTAGCAGATATCCTTCTCCAAATGCTGCCATTGTGAAACATTCTATGGCCCTTTAGGCCTGATTAAATAGCTTGCACCTGGTCACCTCCTGATTTGAATTGGTGTTATTTTGCTCGTGCAAAATTGTACATTTGAACGCATTCGCAAATTGTGAATGGTTCATACGTGTATTTTGCGAATACCTAATTTCAAATTGGAGTTTGCGATTCACAATTTGGTTTGCTAATTAAGGAATCGCTATTTTAGTGATTACCAAGGTTTGGCCTGCGAATGCTTTTTATGCACTCAATAAGGCCAGTTAGCATTCACAAACGGACACATTTTGTGATTTGCACCTTTTGCAATGCCCCGAAGTGATAGCTGTATGCCAACAGTTCAACATCCTGGTAAAAAAACAAGGTAAAAGAGATCAACAGGTTTTTTTGCTCAACGAAGGAGCAAGGGATCTGAGATTGAAGAAAGTAATAAAGTGCTCTTGAATGTCAAAGAAAAAACAATGGAAGCATGGGCATCCATTGAAAAGAAACTGGAGGGAGTCGGGAAAGAACTTGTGGAAATGCAACTCAGAGTAGAAAAGGTGGAGGGCCAGTTGTCAGGGATGAAAAGCACACCCACTCCATTGGGATCAGGACTTGAAGACGGGACAGCAGTTAGACAGAGGGCTGTTAAAGTTATTTTGTCACTGAAATGTAAATGTGAAGTTTTGAACAACATTAGAAGGGCAGCCAACAATCAGGAACTGTGCGTTCCTGCCCTGGCGCTGGATCAAGACATTACAGATCTACCGCTGGACTCTTTTTCACAGAGCACTTGACTCCCCTGATCATGCTGACCTCTCACTAGTGAAGAGTGCACATGGTCTGCATTCGAGATCTGCCATGGTGAATTCCTCCTATACTGGGACATTTATTTAGCGGACTCTGAGTGGCGAGAATCAGTCTTGAAGATGGCAGCAACCTTGAATTAAAGCCTTCACTAAAACTTCACTACAGTGATAACAGGATTCTTCTTTTTTCTGACGTAAGCTTTTTTTTATGAATGACAGTGCAAGCCTGTTAAGACAAGTAAAGAGCCTTGTGACCATGGAAGTGTCTTCCACATGATGGTGCCCAACGAACTGAAAGAACAACATGGAAACATGAGGCGGAGGATCACGTGAGTGTGGATGGGCTCCTGGAGAGCATAAAGGGTCCTCCTCCACCAAACAGAATAAGCCCTGCGGAGGGATAGAATATGTGCAGCATCCTGTAACTGGAGAGGGGCTTCTTTGCACAAGAAGTGCGTTGGGGGAATGAAAGATATACTAGTCAATGGTTTGGTTGTGCCATATTGATTGGTGATTTGATATCTCTGTACCTTATCCTCTGGCATCTTTCCTTTCCCTCACTCCACGTTTTCAACCCACTCCCTGTATTGTACACTTACCGGAAAAATAGCCACTTTATTTACAATTTATTCGTGTGTTTCTAGATAAATTGGAGATTGCAAATAGTGATTTCATGTGGCAAGGACAGTAGGTTACTATTCTTTGGATTACAGATCGTATTCTTTTTCACTTTTTAAAAACATTTAAATCTGAAATACTTATTCCTACTGAGAATAGTCCTCCCAGGAGCTCTACTCTCTCACTGGCTGCCTGTGCTCTACCCTTAACCATCCTCAAGTGTCAGAATACCCGATTTCACCAAAGCGTCAACATTTTGGCTCATTCCTTTATGCTTGTTTTGCACCGTGTGGCCGTGCACTGTGTTAGATTCCCACCTAGCCCACACACTGCAGGAACGAAGTATGTACCAACCACTTCCCCGACTCACCAGCCACTCACAAGATGGAATCAATGAGTAAACTGATGACCCAGAAAGGGGGTGGATATCAGGGAGACACCAAGTCTACCACCCCTATAGAGCCAATAACGTACAGCTCCTTCCTCCACGCTTCTGCACCTGCAGAAACACAAAACACAAACACTTCACATTACAAACCTTACCTGAAAACCCATTTTACAGTGACCATATCCCGCTATCACAATGAAAAAAGTCTTACCAGTCAAGAGCACAGGTTTTGTTTCATGGAGACATCATTTCCTTCCAAGATAACTTCTCTTGGATTAAACAAAGGGTCGAGCCGGAGTATCTCCTTAAGGGGTCTCCCTGTCCGTTACAGTTTTAAAGGGGAAAAAACGCTACTGGAACAAAAAAAAACCTTCACGCATAAATCACTGCGTAAATAACTGAACGAGAAACGGGAAGGCTAAAACGGGGAAGGAATCATAGAGCGACCGGGCGCTTCAGCTTACTCCGGGATTGAGTTGCACTCGCGGAATGACCTAAAACGTCATTTCCGCTTCAAAAACGACATGGAGCGGTGTACAATGGACGCGTGAAAGCGAAGGAAATCGCCGTTGTAACAGCGCGAATTCTCCAACAAAAATAGTACAGAAATCAGAAGCCAACTAAGGGGGGAGAAGGGAACAAGAAAAACTTCCCAGGGATACCTAAGGCACAGGAACAGAACTACCCATCCAAAAACGGGGAAAATAATATCTAACTATCTAGACTCACTACCCAAGGGAGGAAATACATAAGGGAAAAAGGCTCAAAAAAGGGAAAAGGGGGACGTAGGAAGGGAAATTTCTCACGAGCCCGTAAGAAAACAGCAAGGTATTTCCAGGAACACTGAAGCCAGCAAACAGGAACCCACAGGTGAGCAATAACAAGCCCCGACAGCAAGGTAGGACTGCCCTATATCCTGCACTGGTAGAACATGTGACAACAGGCCATGGTCACTGAAAGAGGACTGCGCTCGATTTCTTCCTATTCCTAACACACTGGAGCTGTTTAAAGAAATGGTATGAACACTTTTCCTCGAAGCGTTAGAGTCAGTAACACAGTAATGGATCTATGGGTCAGAATGCAAGCCAGACAAGCATTGACAAAGGCAGTAAATCTCACCTATATAAAAGCTATTGGCTTAGCCAGTATGTTTTAGCAATGTTGTACACCAGAGTGGCTGCTGTTCAGTATGACTAAAAGGTGTGGTAAAGGACAGTGGCATAGAGTGTCATAAAGTAGAGTGTTATGGAGTAGCATAGAGTGTTGTGGAGTGGCGTATAGTAGAATTCCATGGAGAGGAGTGAAGTGGGGTGTCATGGAGTAGCGTACAGTGTTGTGGAGTGTCATGGAGGGAGTAGAGTGTCAGAGTTGAGTAGAGTGTCGTAGGGTGGAGTGGGATAGAGTGTTGTGGAGTGGTGTAGAGCAGAGTGGAGTAGCATAGAGGGTGTTGCATAGAGTGGAGTAGAGCTTTGTAGAGTAGAGGGGTGTAGGGCAAAGTAGATTGTCATAGAGTGGAGTGGCAAAGAGTGGGGTGGAGGGGAGTGTTGCAGAGTGGAGTGGCATAGAGTGGAGTGTTGCAGAGTAGATTGTCATAGAGTGGAGTGGCATAGAGTGGAATGGAGTGATGTAGAGTTAAGTGGTGTTGAGTGGAGTGGCATAGAGTGTAGTGGCATAGAGTGTCAGAGTGGAGTGGCATAGAGTGGAGTCGAGTAGCTTGCCATAGAATAGAGTGGAGTAAAGTGCCATGGAGTGACACAGAGGGAGTTATGTTGAGCATCATAGAGTGGAGTAGTGTCGTAGGCATTGAGTGGAGTAGAGTGCTGTAGAGTGGAGTAGCATAGTGTGGAGTAGAGTGCAAGTGGAGCACAGTTTAATGGAGTAGAGCATCATAAAGTGGAGTATCTTGGAGGGGAGTATAGTAGAGTGGAGTAGCGTGACCTAGACTGAAGTGGCGTAAAGCACAGTGGTTCAGAGTAGATTGGAATAGAGGGCATTTTCATAAATTGCATTAGATTTGAGTAAAGTGGTGTAGAGTGCATTGGCATAGAGTGCAGTGATGTAGGATGCAGTGGCATAGAGTAGAGCGATGCAGAGTAGATTGCAGTGGTGTAGAGTAGAGTGGTGCAGAGTGGAGTAGAGTGGCGTAGAGTGAAGTGGCATAGAGTGGAGTGGTGCAGGATAGAGTGGAGTAGGGCAGGGTACAGTTCAGAGGTGTAGAGTGTTGTAGAGTAGAGTGGTGTAGAGTACAGTGGCACAGAGTGCTGTGGTGTAGAGTGCAGTAAGTGGTATAAAGTGGAGTGGTGCCCGGTAGAGTGCAGTGATATCGAGTAGTGGCATAGGGTGTATTGGTATAGAATGCAGTGTTGCAAAGTAGAGTGCAGGGGCATAGAGTGCAGGGACTTAGTGTTGGGGCATAGAGTGCTAGGGTGAGGTTTGCACGGGTATTGAGTGGTACAGTGGTATAGATTGCAGTGATGTAGAGTGCAATGGTGAGAGTGAAGTAACATGCAGTGGCATAAAGTGCAGTGGCATTGAATATTGTAGAGCATAGTGGCAAAAGTGCAGTGGTGCAAAGTATTTGCTGTAGGTGCAGAGGAGTAGGGTGCCTTAGTTTTGAGTAAATTGGTGCAAAGTGCACTCGCCTAGAGTGCATTGGTTTAAAGTACAGTGTCATAGCGTAGACTGAAGAGGTGTAAAGTGGTGCAGCATAGATTATAGTGGCGTAGAGTGGCGTAGAGTGCAGTGGTATAGAGTTTAGTGGCGTAGAGTACATTGTTTCAGAGTATAGTGGAGTTGAGTGATGCAGGATAGAATATAGTGGTGCAGGATAGAATGCAGTGGTATAGAGTAGTGGCATAGAGCGCAGTGGCATGCAATAGAGTGGCATAGAGTAGAGTGGCGTAGAGCAGAGTGGCACAGCATTGATTACAGTGACATATAGTGGAGTGGTGTAGAGTGGAGTAGATTGATGTTGAGTGCAGAGTTGTAGAGTGCAGTCATGAAGAGTAGAGTGAGAGGGTGTAGTGGCGTAGAGTGCAGTGGCTTAGAGTCCAACCATGTAGAATACAGTGTTAGAGTGTAGTGTCGTAGAGTGTAGTGGCATAAAGAGCAGTGGCATAGAGAGTATTGGTATAGAGAGCAGTGGCTTAGAGAGCAGTGGCATAGGGAGCAGTGCCATAAGGCGCATTGTCGTAGAATGCACTGTCGTAGAGTGCAGTGGCATAAAGTGCAGCGGCATAGAGTGCACTGGTGTATAGTGGTGCAGAGTACAGTGGTGTAGAAAGCAGTGACAGAGTACAGTGGTGCAGAGTAGAATAGAGTGGTTCAAGGTAGAAAAGAGTGGCGCGGAGTGTAGTAACATAGAGCCCAATGGTATAGATGGACGTATTGTGCAGTGACATAGAGAGCAGTGGCATAGATTAGAATGATGTAGAGCATGGGTATAAGCAAACATTTTCCCAGGGACGAAAACGTTTCGTATGTGGTGTGTTCAAGGGCAACATTGATGCCAGCATGGTGGTGGTTTGGCGGCATTTGGGGAGTAAGGTGGGTGTGAGGGAAGAGAAGCATGTACATCTAGTGGCCAGAAAACTTAGGATCAATCTCGGCTTCCCCAGATGACCACAATGTGTGAGCCGAGGCAATTGTTTTATATGCCTTTAGAATGTGCGCTGCCACCAAGAGAGCAAGGATGGGCGGACGCTCTTTCCGCCTCCTGGCTGCCCAGCACTGGAACAAACTCCCCATGTACCTCCGGATGGAGGCCCGAGAGAGCTTTTTCAGAAGAAAAATTTGAAAACGTATCGTTTACCCTGGGATAACTAGTGACTGAGGCTGCCGGGTGTGGAATTCTTGCAGTTACACCCCAGCGCGGGGACACACTGGCCGAGTGTAACCATGCGCTTTATAAATGTGCCTATCATTTTATTTATTATTGTGTTTCATTTAATAAACTATAATTGAAACCTAGGGCACCCACAGGGTGTCTTGCCTCTTAATTCACTATTAGCATTGTTGTTAGAGTGGGGAAAAGCATGAATGTTGCTGAATTCATGTTTTTAAACTGTCACTTAAAAAATACATCCTAACGCATTGATATAATCTGATGTACTAATGGGAAACGGTTCTGCTTGTAAATGAATGCACCTTTTGAATTCTGAAGATACTTTATCATATTTTTTACACTTTTGCTGCAAGATGTCTTATATAAAAAATAAAGCTTTTCCGGTAGTTAAACAGTGCAGGGACACTCTACTTACTTCCTTTATTTTTAACTTTAATTAACCTTTAAACAAATGTTTACCCAATTATTTAACCTCTTTTTAACTTTTGTGCTGAGTCAGTAAACAGCAGCCCAGTATTGCTGTTGACCAGGGAGCTGTATGCAAAGGTCAGGAGGGCTGCATGAGGCTGTACTTTGAGTATCACTGTTGCAGAGTATAGTAGCATAAAGTGTAGTGGTGCAAAATAGTTGGGTCAGGTGCAGTGAAGTAGGGTGCATTGGTTTTGAGTAAAGAGGTGTAGAGTGAATTGTCATAGATTCAGTGCTTTAAATGGACAGGTACTGTCCGGTCCTGAATACCTCTACTTCTTTCATTTGAAAGGGAGAGTACCTGCACTTCTCTGCACTACTGCAATAAATTTAATGGGAGAGTACCAGTACTTCTAAGGAGCAAACAGATACTCTAAATAATGAGTACCTGCAAGTCTGTATTTCCATTTAAAGCACTGCGTGAAGTGCATTGGTTTAGAGTAGAGTGACAGTAGAGTGCAGTGGCAGAGAGTGCAGTGACATAGAGTAGAGTGGTGTAGAGTGCAGTGGCAGAGTGTGCAGTAGTGTAGAGTAGATTGTTTTAGAGTACAGTTAAGTGGCATAGAGTGGAGTGCTGCATGGTAGAGTGCAGTGGTATACAGTAGTGGCATGGAGTGCATTGGCGTAAAATGCAGTGTAGCAGTGTGGAGTGGCGGAGAGTGGAGTGGTACAGAATGGAGAGGCCTAGACTAGTGTTGTGAGATAATGCAGTGGCAAAGAGTGCAGTGGTGCATAGTAGAGTGGGGTAGAATGCACTGGCATAGAGTAGAGTGGTGTAGAGTAGAGAGAAGTAGAGTGAAGTGGCAAAGAGTAAAGTGTCAGAGTGCAGTGGTGCACAGTAGATTAGAGTGGCATAGAGTGTAGTGGCATGGAGTGCATTGGCATAGAGTGCAGTAGAGTATGTAGAGTGGTGCAGAGTAGAGTGCAGTGGCATAGAGTAAAGTGGTGCAAAGTAGAGTGCATAGACTAGAGTGGCTAACAATTCAGTTGCATAGAGTTCAGTGGCATGGAGATCAATGGCAGAGAGTGCAGTGCTGCAGAGTAGAGTGTCGTAGAGTGCAGTGGGGTAGAGTAGAGTGGCATAGAGTACACTGGTGTAGCGTGCAGTAGTATTGAGAGATGAAGAAAAAAATGACATAGAGTGCAATGGTGTAGAGTACAGTGGAGTACAGTGCAGTGGTGCAGATTAGATTGGCATAGAGTGCAGTGCCGTAGAGTTTATTAGTTTTGAATAAAGTGATGTAGTGCCCATTGGTGTAGCGTGCAGTGGCGTACAGTGCAGCTGTGTAGAATTGAGTGGTGTAGGGTGGAGTGGAGTGGAGCCGAGCGCAGTGCAATAGAGAGGCATAGACTGCAGTGTCATAAAGTAGACTGTTTCAGAGTAGAGTGAAGTGGCATAGAGTGCAGTGGCATCGAGTAGAGTGTCATAGAGTGCAATGGTGCAGAGTAGATTAGAGTGGATTGGCATAGAGTGCAGTGGTGTAGAGTGGAGTAGACTGCAATGGTGCAGAGTAGATTATAGTGGCTTAGAGTGGAATGACATAGAGTTCAGTGGCGTATAGTTGTATAAAGTAGAATGGCACAGAGTTCAATGTTGCAGAGTATACTGTTGTTGAATGCAGTGGTTTATAGTAGAGTGGCGTGGAGTTCATTAGCATAGAGTGCCGTGGCGCAGAGTGATGTAGCATAGAGAGCAGTGGCGTACAGTACAGTGATGAAGAGTAGAATAGGGCGGCGCAGGGCAGTGACTGAGTACAATGGCATAGAGTGCAGTGACATAGAATATAGTGGCGTAGAGTGAAGTGGTGCAGAGTGCATTGGTTTTGAGTAAAGTGGTGTAGAGTATATTGGCATTGAGTGCAGTAGCATAGAGCAGTTGCAGAGAAGACTGGAATGGTGTGGTGTAGAGAAGAGTGGAGTGGTGCAGATCAGAGTTGAGTGGTGCTGAGTGCAGTGGCCCTGGGTGCAGTGGCATAGAGTAGATTGTTTCAGAGTAGAGTGCAGTGGTGCAGACTAGATTACAGTGGCATATAGAGGAATGGCATAGATTGCACTGGCATACAGTAGAGTGGTACAGAGTAGAGTGCAATGGCCTAGAGTGCAGTGGCATAGAGTGCAGTGTTGCAGAGTAGTGGGCATAGAGTGGAGTGGTTTGGTGTGGAGTGATGTAGAGGGCAGTGGTGAAGAGTGCAGTGGTGTATAGTAGAGTAGTGTGGAATAGATGGCATTGGCACAGAGTACAGTGGAGTGGTGTAAAGTAGAAAGGCGTAGAGTGGATTGGTGCAGATAAGATGGAGTGACGCAGTATGGAGTGCATTGGCATAGTGAGGAGTGGTTCAGAATAGAGTGCAGTGGTGTGGAGTGGAGTAATGCAGAGTGGGGTAAAATGGAATACACATGGTATGGTAGCGTACTGCCATTACAGACAGCACATCTTCGATTGAAATGACCATTGCATCTGCACTCACATATAGTTTTATTGATAAAAGTATACAGGCCACAAATGATAATGTGTGGAAATGTCATCACCTAATGTATTGATATGAATGTCAGCACAGTTCATTTACAGACAGTTACATTTTGTTACTCAAGCAGAACCCTAGTAGCCAGCATGATTGTCACATAAATCCTGTCACTTTGAAGTCAGAGAAAGAAAAATAAACATCAAGCTGCCTGGAAAACACAGCTTGACATTTGACCTCCATCTTTGAATGCACAGCAAATGTTACAAGATACGATTTAAAGGCATGTTTACAGAAAATCAGACTGTGGGGAAATACAGTAAACTAGGTTTGGGCAACAGTAAGGACGAACTCGAGCTGGACAGTCTAAAGCAAAAAGAGACAACAAAAAGAAAGCCAGGAAATGTGAGTTGCAAACCACAAAGCCAATGGCAAGCAACGGGAGGAATGCATTTCTAGGTCAACTTTCTGAATGTCCCCAATGCTGCAACCTAAACATGGGGGCCACAACGCTGGCGTGAGAGGATGTGGCCTACAACCAGAGGTGTCGACTGGGAAATCTGGTTCGAGTTTCGGCTTGAGGTAGGCAAGCCGCTGAAAGCTCGAGCCAGGCTTGAGCCTAAAGGCTGGCTCTAGCTCAGATTGTGTTTCTGTTGGAACCTTGAGCCCATAACAAGCCCAGCTTTCATGTGTGTTTTGCCTGCTTCCCTACCTGTACCCTGGATGTGGCGTCAGAGCGGTCGATTTTGGTTCGAGTCTCGGCGTCTGCTCAACATCCTGTGATTCTGGGCAAGGCCCTTCATTCCCCATTTCAATATACAATGAATGGTGACCTTGTGTAATGTAACAGGCTCTTATGTAAAGCAATCAATACCTTCATGTCACGTTTGCACTACATAAAAACTGCCAAAAGGTGCACAAAGAGATAAAAATATAGCCTGAATAAGGAATGTTACTCTATGATAATCTTAGCCAGTACACGGTTTACATGACAACTCTCTTGCCTCTTTGTCAACTAACAGTTCATGTTTGAAAATTATAACTTTAATGAAGTACTTCCCAATGCAGTGCTATAATGTGACCAGTGGCGCCCGGCATGGATTGAGGTGGGGGTTGGGGTGGTGGTTTAGGTAGAGAGGAGGGTGTTTAAAAAAAAGAAAAGAACATATCTGATTGCCACATCCCTCCTCGTCTGTCCTCCGTCATCTTTTCAGGCCGGAACAGGGAAGCACGTAGCCACCCCATAGCTGATCACAACGCTGCAATGCAGCGTTGTGATTGGTCTGAGCGCCGTGGTTTAGCACTTAGTCAGGGACTGGGAGCCTGGGCATGTTCTCCACCCAGGCTGTAATGCCACCTGCGTGGAGAACATGAAAAGTGTGCATGAATGTTTGGCTGGCCGAGACGGATGGCTTAACCTCTTCGACGCTCATGACGGGCTCAGCTCGTCATGAGCGTAACGTGCGCTACGCGGATGACGAGCTGAGCTCGTCATGTAACACGCGATTTTCAAAATCGCAGCATGCAGCGGGAAAACCGCTAGCGCGCATGCGGTTAAGAGTCATGCGCACTTGGGAGTGAGCAAACCACTCCTCCCCTGCCATGCTCTGGAAGCAGAGCAGCCCCGCCCCACACTCTGAGCTGCTGCAGCAGGGAAACATAAGATGATAATAACAACCAGTTATTATCATTTTATGTTTCCTTTATTTGCACTGCTAAAAAGCAGTGGGGCAACGCTCCTGCGCTTTAGCGGAGGAGCAGCCAATGAATGTGACGTATTAATGTCAGCTTCTCAGAGCTAAAGAAATAAACATTTTTAGGGCTCAGCTCGAGCATGGGCTCTAACATCTGAGCTAGACACTTGGCTCGGCTCGGCTCTCTCTGTTAATTTGTTGGCTCGCCCACCTCTAGTCTCGGAGTCCACTCAACATCCTGTGATTATTGGCAAATCACTTAATCTGCCACTGCCTAAAAAAACAAAGAAAATGTTTTGTTGTGTAATTTAACTGGTGCTCATGTAAACTGCTCCAATACTTTCAGGTCGACTCTGCGCTACATAAAACTTCAAAAAAAGAACAAAGAGCCAGTAGTGGTGTGCAGCAGGGCACTTTTACACCTCTGCCCACGTGTCGCTGCACCTGCTCGAATAATGTTATCTACACAACCACTGGACGAGGAATGCACAAGCTGTACCTCTGGCCGTAGAGGGGACTTGTTAATAACTTGTACTTTTCCATCCTCCTTCTGGGCAGGAAGCTCCAAAGCTTGGCATTTACTCGGAAATTCCTGGCAGAGCTCTTCAGGAACCCTCAAGGACTCAGCGCAGAAAATGAGGGAACAAAGTGCTTTGAATTGGTTAATAAATCAGGGCATATAATTAATAGCATAATTACACTAACACCTGATACTAATAGTGCAAAATCACAAAACGCACACTGTTAAACCCAGCTTTATTATAAAGATGCTTTTAGTCGCCAGGAATCATCAGACTGGTTCATAGCCTGAAGCAGACGAATTCTTAGCACTTCATATTGTACAGTAAATTGTGTTTTTGGCAACTAAACCATACATTCCTATTCAGAGTAAACATACCTGTGGTCACGCTTAGGAAGAAGTTAACTTGGAATATAGATTTTTGTTGACTATTTAACGTGGCATGTACAAGCCAGGCTGAAGTAGCAAATACCAGTTAGGGACTTAATTACTTGCAAAGGTGTTAGAAATAGACGCAATATTACTGTCACAGGCTTCCCTATAGCTGAAAAAGAGACGGATTGTGATAGTGCGTGCTATGCTTGACACAATGTTGCCAGTAATTTATTTGCACCAATATACTTAGCACAATTTTAGCAACTATGTGTGCTTTTGTGTTGTATTGACAGTATCTTTGACATCTCTCATGTGCAAGTGCGACAGTTCAAACTAGTAAACAATATGGGCCTTTTGCACAAAGGAGGTTGCTTGCAATTTGTGCACGGTAATGCAACCTGCCTCTTGCTTTGTTGTGCCAGGGATGCTCGATGGCATTAACCGGATTGAGACTCCTTATGCACAGAAGTAATTGATGGGGTGGAGGCCTGCATGGGACAGGAGACCTTCATCCCAGCATTTGCAATTGCAACTGCAATTTGCCTACAGTGTGACCACTGTCATTTATAGGAACTAAGGTCACAATTCCCCAAACCATGGCATATTTTGAAAGTAACAGTAGTAAGTGCATGCAGTGATCTATGGCGTTACTAACTGCGCCTCCATTGATTACAGCCTGAACAAGCAGAGTGTAACCTGTCAGATTATGACAGTTTACACTTTGCGCATGGTTAATGCCTGGTGTCAAGAGGTATCATCCATTCCTTGGTTTGCAACCTCAAAAATGATTAAAACCACCATTTGTGGGTTCCCTTGTAAGTCGCAGAGAAGAGGAATGACCCTTTGTCATCCCCTCACCTTTTCAACTCGGAAGAGATGCCATTCACAATTTGCAACGCACTTTTGTGCTTTGCAAATTCAATAACTCTAGCTTTGTGAATGCAAATTATTTTCTGTATCAGGTCCAAGATATGTGGATTCTTACGTTTAAGCAAATCTCACGTTGTAGTACACTTTTTGTAAGAGAATCAGGAATCACAAATGAATCAGACTTGTGTGCGGAACAGTGTTGAAGCTTCATTGAAATCCATTCAGACAACACCCAGCACATAACTGGCCACTCACATGTTAATAATAAGGTACCTTGGTGGAAGTATGCTGGTGCTGATCCTGCAGAGCAATATTTGCTTTTCTGTGCTGGTATTCAGTCAGAATATAGAGTTAGAGATGTCGATTTACACTAATATCGAGTTTTAAATATCGTGACACTGAAATATCGACAGCAAGATTATCGTAGCCAAGAATATTGGCTTTAAGGTAAGAAATATGGATTTTAAAATATAGAAGTCATTAATATCATTTTCAAAAATATAGTTGTGTAAAATATCAATTTTAAAATTAGTTATGTATTTTAGTATATATTTTAAATGTATGTGATGTATTTCTTGTATAAGTGTTATTTATGTTTTTTAATATATATATTACATTTTTAGTAGTTATAAATTTTATTTAAAAAATTGTTTGCATATTTTTTTAGTTCCGTAGCAGGTTGTGGGTTTATAATGGAATAGGGTGGGAAGTAATTTAATTATAATAAATTAATACATATTTGTCCTTTATTATTTATTTAATTGAGATTTTATAATGTTAATTGTGTTTTACATTTTTCTGGGAAGATTTTAGGTGTGGGGTGTGGGGTTTATGGGGGTAAAGGGAGGTAAATAATTTATTTGTAATGAATTAATAATTATTTATTAACTAATATGAATTAATTAATTGACAATTAATGATGGTAATAGTGTAATCAATGTTCTCTGCAGGTTGTGGGGTTTTAGGGGTAAAGTGTGGGAAGTAATTTATTTTTAATTCATTAATAATTAGTTGATAATTAATATGAATTCATTAATTGATCATTAATTAGGGTAATTGTTCAATATTTTTTGTGTGTGTGGATTTTGGGTTCAAAGGGGTGAAGTGTGGGGAGTAAATTAATCTTACATTATAATTAGTTGGTAAATACTATTAGTTATTTAATTTAATTTATTTTAATTGTCTAATTGATTTTTTACAGTTTAGTTTTAGGTGTGGGTTGTGGGGATTGTAGGTGCAAATGCTGGGAAGTTCATTACATTTTATGTGTTTTCATTTGTTTTTTTATTAATATTATTTGTTTAATTGAAAATTAATTATGTTAATTATGCAAATACATTTGTCTATTTTCGATATGGCTAGTGAGTTGTGTGATGTTATAGAGTAGGAAGTAAGTAGACAAAATGTATGTAATAATTAATGTTTTTGGTAATAAATAATTTCTAAATAAAAATATGTATTTGTTTGGAATATTTTTAAATTGTATTTAATATTTCATTTGTAGGTATTTGTGATGTGTATTTAACATTATAATGCGTTTTTTTTTCTTAATATTAAATATATTTTTATTTTTAACATATTTATATTTTTTTATATACTTAAAAAATATATATATTTTGTGGATGATATATTGTTTGTTTTTAATTTTGAACTGACTGGAGTGAGAATAGTAAATTTTATTCCTCCGCTATTCGACACTTTCCCTACTGCTGCACTGATTGGAGTGGGAATAGTAGTTTTTACCCATCTGCTATCAAACACGTTCCCTATTGTTGCAATCGTTGGAGTGGTAATAGTAATTTTACTCCTCTGCTATCCAACACTTTCCCCACTGTTGCCCTGACTGGAGTCAGAAATTTAAGTTTAAAGATTTTTAAACATTTTAATGTTTTAATTTATAATAAAATGTTTTTTTAATAGATATAGAAGAAAGTCTTTGCTTCTGCATCTGGGACGATACAACAATTTGAAACCACAATTTCCATCGGACGTGCTGAACATAGTTTATATATATTTATTTGTTGCATTTTTATTTATTTTTAAAATGATAAAATCCATCATATATGTATGTTAAACTTTTTTTAATGAAGTTGTTAAAATGTATAGGAAATGTAATTAAAAAAAACATTAATTTCATTCTTTAATATATTTAATATTCATTAATTTATTATATATATGCCATATGAAAGTGCCCGAAGGATGAGGCGCCACACACAACGTGAGTTTAATCCTTTTTATTCTGGCAGACAACACCATACTCAGCAAAAGCCCTCTCAGCTACATTTCTACTGCCATGCACGTTTCGGGTTCTGGAGTCCCTTGTTCACTGGCTGACATCGGGGAAACGGCTGTGAAGTTTCAATCGCACTCGCGATATTTAAAGTAAGTCCCACCCTAATGGGCGTGCAGTGCATCGTTGTCTTTGTGGTTCAAGTAGGTATTAAATTCCAAAGAGGATGCCACCGTACATTCCTCACATTGCTTAATGTCTTTTTTTGGCGTCGCTGTTTAATGCTGGGCTGAGCTGCTGCCATGCTTATGTCTCACTAGGATGGATACGCCGTTCCACTTGCCCCCTTGATTCACGGACGCATGGACCCGCTGATGTCTGCAGTGGGGCAATCCTCGCGGCCAGGGCAGGCCACCATACATGCCATATGAAAGTGCCCGAATGATGAGGCGCCACACACGACTTGAGTTTAATCCTTTTTATTCTGGCAGACAACAGCATACTCAGTGAAGCGCTTTCAGCTACATGTCTTTTGTCATAAAGACCACAATGCCCTGCACGCCCATTAGGGAGGAACTTACTTTAAATATTACGAGTGCGATTGAAACTTCACAGCCGTTTCCACAATGTCATCCAGTGAACAAGGGACTCCAGAACCCGAAACATGTATGGAAAAAGACATGTAGGTGAGAGGGCTTTGCTGAGTATGCTGTTGTCTGCCAGAATAAAAAGGATTAAACTCACGTCGTGTGTGGTGCCTTTTTTAAAAGGTTTGTTTATGTACAGGAAGAAACACCTTCTTGTACATAAAGAAACCATATCATTTTGCTATTCCCAAGTGTGCTGCACAAGGCAGCACACATGGAAATAACAAAAATGAGGAGAAATTAAGCATTTCTTCTCGTTTCGCCACCTTAAGACTAGGATGTTTCTTGTCTTAAGTTCAGCGCTGCCACCTATTATCGCCGCCCTTGATAATAGGTGGCAGCGTCGAAATCAATGGGTTTTGCAGTGGTACGCCCACCGCAACACCCACTGCATGCCCCCTTTCACCCTAATGTTAGCGTGAAAGGGGTCCTATTCTCAAGGCAACGTTAAGTCACTTAACGTGGCTTTAAAGCACGTTAAGTGGGTTAACGCTGCCTTGAGAATAGGGCGCTAGCACTATTGCACGGCAACGTCCAAAAAACTGACGTTCCTGTGGTGTTAGGAGCTTGAGACTATGCCCCCTGATGTTTTAAAATGCTGGACACAAAGAGTGTTTACTGTGGGAAACCTTTCCCCTAACTCCCTTTGGTTACATTGCCATCTCAATTCCTGTACTGCTTCAGACACTGGGCGATCTCTCTCCTCCTCTTTTTCCAGCCTCCTCCAAGATCATGATCCTCTACAGCCCTAGAATCTGCTCTTCTCCCAGAGACGTTTTAAGGCATTGGCAAAGTGGGCAAATGCCCAGGGCCCCTACCTTCTGAGGGGACCCTGAGAAAATGAACTTCTCTATTTTACTTTTATCTATTTCTCTATTGTGGTAAATAAAATATTACCCTGTCATAATTTCTATAAATAAACAAGGTGTCATGCATTAAATGAGAGGCAGAGTCCGTGGTGTCCGATTCAAAAGGGCTTTATTTCCATAACTCGAGTTAGGGGAGAATCGGTTCCATCACCACTAAGGTTCAGGAAGGGTCTTCTAAACCTTATTTACTGAGTACAATATTTATACTTTCAATCTCGTACATAGGGAGGAACGCTCCAGGCAGAGCAAGAGAAAGAGAGATAAGAGCATGTGGGCGTGCATTTGAGGAGTCATAGGTGAGTCATAGGTGGGTGGATACATGGAGGGGGTTGCATGGCCAGCTGGAGCTTTGCCCTACTTGTGTGCGCAACTTGATCATGACGTGAAACTGACGTGTAACTGGGGGGAGCTGACATTCAGTCTAGTAGGGAGGCCTTCAGTGTCAGGGCGATCAGCACGTCTGGTATTATCTGATATCTTGAGTCCGGGGATGTATTATCTGAAGCAAAGGTCGCTCATCACTAAGAGCTAGAGAGGGCATATATTTCTTCGTTCATTGCGTGGGGGCCGTGGGCTTTCTACGGATGCAAGCTCTGTAAGTCACTTAAACGGAGACAGAAAGGCTAGGCCCTATCTCTGCAGACGGGTTCTGTTTACCTTCTTCACCAGGCAGGAAAGTGATTCTGTAGAGCAAGCAGATAACTGTTGTGCAAAATACTGTCTTGGCACCCCGTGCTGGGCCTCTTTCGGCTGAGCCAGAAGTATGCGAGGTCAGGGATACGTAACTGCAGCTCTCAGAGTGTCTGGAGTCATGAAACCCTAATTCAGAGACTGGCTCAGGCTGAACCACAAAAATGGGTTCATCTTGATTTAAGAGTGCACAATGCAAACAAATGGGCCTCAATGCAAAATTAACGTTTCTTACATGGGAGACTTGATGACTGGCATCCTAATGCAGGACGTAAATGCAGAGGCCTCGTTATTCAGGCCACTAAGGGAAAATGCATGGGTGACATGCACATACATTGAACATAGGGTACACGCAGGGGACATATTGGTCATGTAAAATTTCATTTTCCTCATTCCCTCCTTGTCCCCTACTTTACCCTTCAGGACACATCTATATTCATGAGACCGTATATTTGATCATACAGCATCATTTGTTCATCTTTGATCCTTTGTATACGTGGATGTGGAACACAGGCCGTCGCACACAGGCCGCAAATGGCCGGGCCACACTGCAGACAGAGACAGCAGCCGAATATCATAAGCAGTATCATTCCTAGGAACGACAACACTTTCCATCCCCAAGCCGATATTACACCCCAGAGCCAACTGGACCAAGTCCATGTGCCTGGGTCTTGATGTATATCATGAGCAATCTTGTGGAGCCTTGTTATTGCTGCGTACACAGATGGCGCGTTATTAGGAATGAAAACGCAGCAACTGGAGCCGATCACTCTACAGGCCCCGCCCCTATCCGCCAGGATGACGTCAAGAACAAGGCGGTTCTGAAGAACAACAAGTCTCATGGCAGACTGCTCCTGGGTCAAGTTCGCCAGAGCAGAAGCAGTCACATTCACAACTGCTTCCAGAGTTCTTGTTAACTTGCATATCAGTTTACTGTTTTGGATGGGACCTATGAAGAAAAAGAATCCTTTGTTGAAATCTGTATATTGCTCCCAAGCTGTTTCAGTCTGATCGATCTCTGAGACATCGGTCTCTCTCCTTTGTCTAACATGCTCTAGTCGTGAATCTCGATGGTAATGGGATGGGGCCAGAAAGACGGGTGGCAGCAGGAACGCTATATAACACGTCCCACCCCAGTCTGAGGGCAGATGTACATAGGCTGTCTGACCGCAAATGAAATAGGTATGGCGTGATGCTTTGAAAGAAGACTGTCCTTTATCGTTAAACTCTACTACAGCTTTACACTCGCTGTGTCCCATATGTACTGAGCCTTTCTTTCTAACACACAATCACCTTTTACCGGTAGGACTGAAATAAACGGTGGACCTATATTTTGCATGGGCTGAACATTCAGCATTATAAAACTAACGGATGCGTTTCCTTGCTCGTACTCTTCATTTTCTAGATCGGTTCCCTTCCTTTGGGGAAGTCCGTCTTCGTCTGGAAAACATGCCTCATTCATTACTTTATTCAAATTTCCATATATCCAGTCACCCTGGTAAACTATGGACTTTCTGTCTAGTGAGGTCATTAAGGCAAACCATGCTCCGCACGAACCATTGTGGGAGAACGGTAAAGGGAAGAAGGGCAGAACTCCCTTCGTCTTGGTGGGAGTTGGCCACATACCCAGCAATCAGTCGCATTGCTGGTCTGATGAGAACGGTGTAACATTCGAATGAAAGTATTGTTACGCAGGGCAAGTCGATATGACAGTTCATGGGGTGGAAGTTCACTGAATGTATGCTCTACGGTGTTGTTAATGGAAGAGTGCATATGTGAGGCAATAGGAGGAAAGAAAACATGTAGTATTAAACTAACACAGATTATAACGATGCACAGAAAAAAAAGAATAATCAAAGAAACTATACATCTACTATGTAATATCTTGCAGTATTTCTCTTTCATTTTGCTCTTCTTACTATTCCTGTATGCGATCTTATACATGTCAGAAATCTAGTCTAACCGATTCACCACCTAGTGGACTTAGACAATTAAACCTCGTCTGACTTACTAGATCGTAACTTAGACCTATACTCTTGCTGTGGAGTCCTTTCTAGCAAAGGCGGCGCAAAGTCTGTAATGTCTTTAATGTCTTTATTCTTTACCAAAGTTCCAGATTGTCCAAAGTACCATTTGCAATGATGGGCATGAAGCCATCCTTTTCTTCCTTCGACCTTGATGGCTGTCCTCGTGGTCAGTAACACTAACTTCGGCGCCTTCCAACGCGGCTCAAGGGGGCTTGATCGATCAAAGTTCCGCACGAAGACGAAATCACCAGGGACTATGGCGTGTTCCTTGACCTGGGTGTTGTCAGGGAAGGCGGCAGCAACCTGTGAACGACAAGAGAGTAGTGCAGACATCAAGGAAGCCAGGTAATCTGTCAGCATGTTACTGTCAACATCAGTTATTTTCTTAGGCATAGGTGTACCCCACATATTTGGCAGTCTACCGAAAACTACTTCACACGGAGATAGGCCTGTTCTGGAATGAGCTACCATACGCATGTAAAAGAGGGCAACCGGCAAGGCTACCATCCAATCCACGCCCTTTTCTGCACAGATCTTTGCTAGTTTCGTCTTGATTGTCTGATTATGTCTTTCTACAAGGCCTGCTGCTTCATGGTGTCGTACACAATGGAACTTCCAATTATATCCTAACAGAAGAGACACTTGTTTCATTAATTCAGAGGAAAATGGCTGACCATTGTCTGAGTAGACGACGCGGGGCAATCCGTATCTGGGAAAGAATTCGCGCACCAATTGCCTGGCGGTTGTCACAGCAGTATAATCTGGAACTGGATACGCCTCTGTCCATCTAGTTAGTGCACACACAACTACCAAGACATACTTGTAACCTCTACATCTGTCCATTTGGATATAATCCATCTGGAGGACCTCAAAAGGGTGGTCAGGAGGATGAAATCCGCCTTGTTCCACCGGGATGCCTTTACCTGGATTGAACTGGCAACAGATCATACATGTTCGTACTTTCTGTTTCGCTGCTGCACGCAGGTGCTTGTTAAACCAGATATTCTGTAAGCTGTCTATCATTGCCTTCTCTCCCAAGTGTGCTGGACTATGTGTTGTGTTTATGATTACTTGTACCATGGAATCTGGAAGAAACCATGTGCCTTTTCCCTTAGTCATCCAACCTTGGTCAGTCTGGACCCCTCCTTGTTCAGTCCATTTCTTTATTTCATATGTAGTGGCATGTGTCTGTATGTCGAGTACATCTTGAGAAGGATCCCTGACTGTCATACTTTTTGTCAGTAATGGTACCTCTGTCCTTGTCGTGTCTGTTGGTGTCTGGGCTGTAAGTTTAGCAGTTCGGTCTGCCAGGTCATTACCCTGGGAAACGGTGTCTGTAACTTTGGTGTGAGCTTTGCATTTCAGGATAGCTATGGCTGCAGGTAAATGTATTGCTTCCAACAGGGCCTGAATAAGCGGGCCATGCTGAATTTTGGCCCCATGAGAGGTCAAGAAACCTCTCTCCCTCCACAGTACTCCGAAATCATGAACTACGCCAAAAGCATATTGTGAATCTGTATAAATGTTCACTCTTAAGTACTTAGCTCTTCTGCAGGCTTGTGTCAGAGCGATGAGCTCTGCTGCTTGTGCTGACAGTGTGTCTATTCTTTGTGTCTCTATGACTTCAGTAGCAGTGGTCACGGCATATGCTGCTACTAACTCTCCTGCACTCGTTCTCATGCATGATCCATCTACATAGAGTGTTAGGTCAGGGTCTGGAAGTGCAATATCTGTCAGGTCTTGTCTTGGTTTCGTCACTATATTCATTACTTCCACACAGTCATGTGGTGGTGCATTTACTGTACTTGAGGGCAAAAGTGTAGCAGGGTTCAGAATGTTACATCGTCTGATCTCTATGTGTGGTTGAAATAATGTCAGTTCATATCCTGTCAGTCTCGCTACAGTCAAATGTTGTGTCTGTGTCCTGTTTAAGAGAACCTCCACTGCATGCGGTACCTGTACTGTCAGGGGGTGTCCCAGCACCATCGAGTCACTTTGTCTTATGGCTAGGGCTGTTGCCGCAACCGATTTCAGGCACGCAGGTAGAGCCTGGGCCACTGGGTCCAGTGTACTAGAAAAATAAGCACAAGGCTTGTGTTTTCCTGCTTGATCCTGTGTGAGGACAGATAACGCTGTTCCATCCCGTTCAGTTACGAAAAGCATAAAAGGTTTACTGTAACTAGGAGTCGCTAGAACTGGCGCTTGACATAATGCTCTTTTTAATTCTTCAAATGCCAAGGTATGTTCTTGTGTCCAAGGGAGGACAGTCGAAGACGCTGCCTCCTGTGTTGTCAATTGTATGAGTGGTTTGGCTAGATAGGCATACTGGGGAATCCATTGCCTACAGTATGAAGTGAGGCCAATAAAGGCCCGTACTTCCTTTTGTGTCTTGGGTTGTGAAAGGTTAGAAATGAGCTGTATACGTTCTTGTGTTAGCCTTCTACCCTCCTTGGACAGCAAGACACCACTTGCTGTTCACAGAATTGTAACTTTGAAGGGGACACTTTGTGCCCCTTGTCCGCCAGAAAATGTAAAACTGTCAGTGATGCATTTTCGCAGTCTGGTTCTGATCGTGCTGTAATTAGGATGTCGTCTACGTACTGGAGTAGTGCAGTGTTGGTAGGCATGCTAATACTGTCCAGCTGTCTTTTTAATGCCTGACTGTAAATGCTAGGGCTTTCTGTAAAACCTTGTGGTGCTCTCGTAAATTTAAAGCTTCATCCTTTTAAACTGAATCCGAAAAGATATTGGCTATCTGGATGAATGGGAACACTAAAGAAAGCATTCTTCAAGTCAATGACAGTAAAGAACGTTGCCTCAGAATCAATAGCAGTCAGTAATGAAGAAATGTCTGGAACCACTGGATATTGTGGTACTACACATTTATTCAATTCTCGAAGGTCAACAACTAGTCTGTACACTGGTAGTACACTAGGGTCTGATCGTTTAAGGATAGGAATGACAGGTGAGTTACATACATTCGAGTCAGTCTCCACCACTACCCCTCGTGAAATGAGCTCGTCAACGATTTTCAATAAGGCTACTTCGGCATCAGGTGGTAACTTGTATTGTCTAATACGTGGTAGTACTACTCCTGCTTTGAGAGTGACATGGTGTGGTGTTATGTTCATGTAACCTACGTCAGTCGGTCCTTGTGCCCATAGGAGCTGTGGCACATTCTGGAGTCTGTGGTCAAAATCAGTCAGCACATAATGTCCCTTAAAATCACGTAAGAACAGTCGCACTCCCTCTGGAGAACAACAGATAACTGCTCCTAGTTCTTTTAATGTCTTCATACCAAGTAAGGTTTCTGGACATGATTTAGTAAGTAGCAAGTCTGTGGTACGTGACAGTGGACCAACCCCGAGGGAGACTGGTTTCGATACTTCATTAACAATAGGCTTTCCTGAAAATCCCAGGGAAACATTCTGTGAGCCCGAGAGAGGTGCCCCTGGAACCTCGTCATGGCTGATGGTAGTTCTGCTCGCCCCTGTGTCAATCAGAAACTTTCGGTCCTGTCCTAGTACACGACTATGTACATACGGACCCTCTTGATCTACAGGAACCTCAATAAGGGGCAAGCCAACTTCCTTCTCAAGGCTGTTTCATGAGAACTGTTGATATTCTGGATAGTCTGACTGTGTGTACTGATACATTTGTGGTGTGGCATGAACAGGCGGTGGTGGAGGTGGAAAATTCGCTACTGTCTGCTGTGTGTTCTGTTGGGTGCTATTTTGCCTAGGAGTGTATTGTCGTTCTTTTGTCTTGCCTGTAGCTATATTGTGTTTCAGGACAGCACATTCCTTTACATAGTGACCTGGTTGTTTGCAATAATTACAGTTCCCCTTGACAGGTGTCGTGCTATTTTTGTTCGTATTTGCCGGTACCGTTTGGGCAACCAGCACCTTCATTTTTGTCTCTTTCATGCGTCTCTTTTCCTGATCCTGCTCTTCTCTAATCCTGTTCTGGTGATATTGTAGCATCTGTAACATTTGTGAAGGGCTGTTTGCTTGCCAAGTACTCTCAACCTTCAGTACTCTATTCTTGATCTGGGGTAAGGAATTCTCTACTAATTTGCTCACGAAAAGATGTGGATATGATTCGCTACCTGGCTTAAGGCCACTATTAATAGTAAAGCATTTCTCAAATCTAGAATAGAAATCACTTGTGTCCTCTTCTTGTTTTTGTTTACAGGCTGAAATAGCATCCCAGTCTTCCTTTTTAGTAATCAATAGTCTCTGTAAAATCTGTATCAGGAGTTCAGGCAGTTCCTTAGCTTTGTCCCCAAGACCAACCCCCGGGAGCCTGCCTTTTTCTTCTGTTTCCAGTGCATCCCAACTTAACTTTTTCTCGCCCACCTCCCAGTCTTTTTCCTTAAGCTTTTCATAAATACCTGCAGGCAACAGTACTTTCAATAGTTTCAGAATGTCAGCGTACGTATAATCTCCTATGCGGAGGATGTCTTTTAATTCTCGGTGAAACCCCCCCGGGTCTTTATCATGGCAGGGCAACATCTTTTTCATTTCCAGTATTTCTAATTTCGTCAAGGGGGTGTAAACATACACCCGTTGAAGCTCGTTGTTTGCATTTTTGACGGGATGTACCTCTCGTAGGGGGTTCTGTCTGTCTACGAATAGGTGCTTTCTGTCGTGGTGTGGGGCGGGAAGCATGCATGTGGTCAGAGAATTCAGGTACTTATGTCGTTGATCCAGGATGACATTAATTAATTCAGTACCCAGGCCTGTCCATCTGTCTAGAAGCATGTCGTCCAATAATTTATACAATTGACCGGGATCGGAATATTGATTCTCATACAACGTTATTAAATGTTGGACCATGTAAATACCAGCCAAACGCTGTTTGTTCGGTGGAAGGCTCAAGAAAGTCTGGGCCACTATATCACTGCTATATATATTAGAATTTGACACCCACTGGGTGGCTGACCGGGCCAACTCCATTTCGTGTGGGGTGTGAGATCGCTCGCTCCCTATCCGTTGTTTCAGGGCTTTTTCAGTAGCTTGGAACAGATTTTCAAGGGAATATCTTTCTTTTATAGCTGGCCCCTGTTTACGGTAGTCGAGGCACTTGGGCCTGTCAAACCGTCGTGCATTGCCTACATAATTCATTTTGTCCTTTGCCTTGTTTTCTGACTCTACCTCTTCCGTTGATGACTCACTCTTCTCGTCAGACCCTACTCTGTGTATTGCTAATATTTCCTTTCGTATTTTCTTGTACATGCTATCTGTCTGTCCCTGTTTATCATGCCGACCGGCATCTATGTGATCACTCCATTCTATCAAACCAGGTTTTACATCTCCGTCTCCTTCGTCTTGTTCCCTGATCAGGCAGTTAATAATGAAACGTAGGATATAATTCTTAACCCCAACCTTTCTGTGTAGCATGGCTTGTACTATACAATCGGGTTCCTCCCCCGTTCTAATGAAACGGTACATTTTATCTAGGTGCTCTTTCATGTCTGGTAATTTGTCCAAATATGCGACGGCTTGTCTTAGTCTTAGTGAAATCACGAGCATTGAACCCTTTCCTGGTTCTGGATCATATACACAATGTGGAATTGCTACATCTACAGTAGACACCCCTCTTCCTACTGCCCCGGGCCCCGCGTCTTCTGCGGAGTGTTCTTATATGAGCTGCTGGAGCTGATCCGCTGGTGGGGGCGGAGGGAAATCTGCGCTTGCGTAGTCTGGTGGGGACTCTTCTAGATAGGAGGAAATAAAAGCCTCGGATCCTGTCGGCTTTATTCTACGTACTCTATATGGTACAGGTGGTGGCGTTCGCGACCTACTGGGTGTTTCTGAGGGGGTCATTCTAGCTAGTTCTTCCGAGAGGACGGGATAAATACCAGTAACGACGGCATTTCTTTCTCTATCAGCTTGTTCTGTTTTGACCCGCTCCCCCTCCTCCCGCAGTTCTTTTTCTTTGGCTTTTTCCGCTGCTTGTTTAGTTCTCTCTGCTTTGTTCAATTCTTTCTCTGTTCTCCTATGTGACTCTTTGCGCCATAACTCAATGGCATCTTTCTGAGAGGGTCTTGATTTCTTTTTCCATAGCGCTTCCTCTACTCTCATAATGTATTCAGAATCCCATGTTCCCGAGACAGGCCATCTATATTTCTCCTCCAAATCCTTCGTGTAATCTACCCATAAGTCTAAAAACAAAATAGCGTCTAGCCCGTGCTTATTATACATATAATGACCAGGTGTGTCTCTAGGCGGGATGTTAACTGACTCTTCTAGTATACCTTTCCTGGTCCCTATCTGACGTAATTTCGAAAACAGTGGCATGTTGAAACCAACACAATGGAAACACAATACACACAGAATAGACTGAAACAATCAACAATCATTCACACTAAAAAAATTAAACACTAAAACAGATACAATCTAAACTGATACAGAGAGCTAAACATGTACTTAAAAAAACAACTTTATGCACTGGAATACAGCACAGCCATACCGGTCCCAGAAATGAGACACGTCTTTACCGTGTTCATGTGAACGGACACGTCTTTACCGTGTTCATACAACATGACCCGTCTTTAACTTTATGCGTTCCCCATAGTGGTACTCACCGGGAAGCAGAACTTGAAGGCCTCGGAAACTTGATACTGCGCATGCGCCTCGGAACAGGTGGGCCTTCGGAAACCTCGGACCTTGCTCTCTCACGGGTTGGGCTCTGGTTGGGATGATCCGCGATCCTCACCGCCTCGTGTGGACGCCTGGTTGCAGTCCGTCTCCTCCGTGGGCCTGAGGGAGTAAGCAGGAAGTCCCGCTGGCGTGTACACTTTGGAGTCCGTCACGGCTGTAGAAGGGGGCAAGGGCTGGACCTACATCTCCGGCGCGTGGGGAAGGGGATTAGTCCCTATTCGGGCACCAGATTTATGTGGTAAATAAAATATTACCCTGTCATAATTTCTATAAATAAACAAGGTGTCATGCATTAAATGAGAGGCCGAGTCCGTGGTGTCCGATTCAAAAGGGCTTTATTTCCATAACTCGAGTTAGGGGAGAATCGGTTCCATCACCACTAAGGTTCAGGAAGGGTCTTCTAAACCTTATTTACTGAGTACAATATTTATACTTTCAATCTCGTACATAGGGAGCAACGCTCCAGGCAGAGCAAGAGAAAGAGAGATAAGAGCATGTGGGCGTGCATTTGAGGAGTCATAGGTGAGTCATAGGTGGGTGGATACATGGAGGGGGTTGCATGGCCAGCTGGAGCTTTGCCCTACTTGTGTGCGCAACTTGATCATGACGTGCAACTGACGTGTAACTGGGGGGAGCTGACATTCAGTCTAGTAGGGAGGCCTTCAGTGTCAGGGCGATCAGCACGTCTGGTATTATCTGATATCTTGAGTCCGGGGATGTATTATCTGAAGCAAAGGTCGCTCATCACTAAGAGCCAGAGAGGGCATATATTTCTACGTTCATTGCGTGGGGGCCGTGGGCTTTCTACGGATGCAAGCTCTGTAAGTCACTTAAACGGAGACAGAAAGGCTAGGCCCTATCTCTGCAGACGGGTTCTGTTTACCTTCTTCACCAGGCAGGAATGTGATTCTGTAGAGCAAGCAGATAACTGTTGTGCAAAATACTGTCTTGGCACCCCGTGCTGGGCCTCTTTCGGCTGAGCCAGAAGTATGCGAGGTCAGGGATACGTAACTGCAGCTCTCAGAGTGTCTGGAGTCATGAAACCCTAATTCAGAGACTGGCTCAGGCTGAACCACAAAAATGGGTTCATCTTGATTTAAGAGTGCACAATGCAAACACATGGGCCTCAATGCAAAATTAACGTTTCTCACATGGGAGACTTGATGACTGGCATCCTAATGCAGGACGTAAATGCAGAGGCCTCGTTATTCAGGCCACTAAGGGAAAATGCATGGGTGACATGCACATACATTGAACATAGGGTACACGCAGGGGACATATTGGTCATGTAAAATTTCATTTTCCTCATCTCAACCTTTTACTTCTGATTCAATGTTGCCATCATAGGGCTTGCATTACTAGAAAATTGGTAATAAAATTCAAAGTTGTCCCAAACAAAAGCCCCTAAAATATTTTTTTCTTGGGGCCCCTAAAATTATTATGACAACACTGCTTCCTCCACCAATGTCCTAAGGCACTTCACAGCTTGTTCGTCTTTGTGTTTGTTTTTCAACATCTCAGACCAGTGTAATATGTGGATAAGGTGGGAACGGTGTCCAGTCCTTTTTACACTGTTAGACAGCTGTTCGAGGACCACAATTAGAAAGCTGAAAGAACCAGTATCTTGCGAAAAACGCTTTCCAGTTGTGTGAATGCACTTCTCCTCGCAATAATACAGCCACTTTATCTTGACTTTTCAATTTACCACTAGGAGAGCAGATATTAAGAGCACAGAACGCAGCTGGAAATGCTTCCCCTATGTTTATGAACCCTTTCTCCTCTGTTGTCCCAGATAAATCCGGCTTTCACTTTTCTCAGATGGAACATTTGCATAGCACTTACTATCCTTATGTGCGGAGACAAAGCCCTTACGCCCATAGATAGCAAGATACACCATGTAAGGGTGCATCTGGCAGGGAGGGTGTTATGTTTGTTTTGAGTATGTGTTGGTAAGGATTCCCCATCCCATTTGTGGCCTCACCCACAGAGCACTCTGTTAGATGCCTGTCTCACCTGTTTGAGAAATCCCACAAGACATCGCAATTTATTGAAAAAGTGCTACCTCTAAGGTGGTCCTGATGTTTGCATTAAAATTAGGGCTCCCGGTTTTATGGTCTTTTTTTTTTTACATTTCCGCCTGTATTTATCCATATTTTTTTTCAACTTTGTCTGTATTTATCCATATTTATTATGGGTTTTGTGAAAAAAATAAAGCTGAAACTGGTATATTTCCGCATTTATTTAACCAATAAATATGCAGTCACACTTGAATGCCTGCCAGGTTTCAGTGATATAAACACCTGCATAAGATAAATCAATGCACTTATACTAAAATATGCACATTTCAGTATCAACCTTGTACATATTTACTGATGTTTAAGTCTCTTTACTAAAATTCCTTTTTTTAACCCCCTTACCTATGAATCCACACAGTTATTGGCCTGGCAGTCATGGCAAAGTGTATTTAGAATCACTCAAAAAGCACTGAATTTCCGTTTTTCTCCACATTTGAAAATAAATACAGACAAGAAAATAAATGGTTTTCCGTCTGTATTTATCTGTAAAAATCAGTAAAAACAGAAAACATGGAGCCTATGTTCAAATTAGTAGCACTCTATGTGAAGCCCTAATTCTGAGGATAGTGAATCATAACCTTTCCCCTATGTTTGTGTAGCTTGTCCAAATCAGGGTGGCAGCTACTCACTGTGGGGGCTCATATTGATTCAATACCTCACTTCAGAAGGCAGTGAAGCCTCAGTCTAGTGCTTTAAACACCCAACGGTGGTACCTCTTTAAAATGCTATGCCCACATATGGCGGCAAAGTGGAAATGTCAATCTTAAAAATGATCTAATAAAACAAACCTGGAGCACTGTTTTCAGTCAGCAACTTTAGGGACCACATAAAGGGTAAAGGAGTCTTCAACCTCCTTTGGATCTTTAAGGACATTCGCAATTGTCAAAATGTATGGATGTTTGAGATATACAAACATTTTTGTGGCACGTTTAACTTACAAAATCCTTTTTGTCAAGATTTTTTCTGCATAAAAGTAGGTTTCTTGTGCAAAACCTACTTCTTGGATAAGTAACTTTTCTTTTTAAGGTGTCCGCAACTTCAAAAAGTTGCACGCTCTTAATAGAAAAAAAACTTCTTTGACACAAGCCTTGGTTTGGTGTCTCAAACAAAAGAGGGAGATTGAATATACAATATGCTAAGCGAAATTCAGATTAATTCCCAGGAAAGGACTATTGTTTATGTAATTATATTCCTATCCCAAACCTTGAAGTCAGGAGAACTTTGGAAACAGTATACAAGTCAACATTCATTGCTGCCGTGAAGGATAGAAAACTGTAACTCAACTTTTGACATATTTAAAGAAACCAAATCTTTGGCTCCATTTAAAGTGAGATCTGTTGCTAATCTTCTCTGTGGTAGCCAGCCGCGACCCGTGGAGGGAGTTGGGGTGGGGCGAAAGGCGGGGCGGGGGAGGGGCATGGCTGGGGATGCTAAAAACCGGAGTATGGATAATTGGAGGTAAGTAAACAATTTAATTAATAAAACGAATTTCGTAGCGCGCCCTGCATCGCAAAATGTGATGCAGGGCACGCTACGAAATTAGTTTTATCCCCCACCCTGCCCCTCCCCCGCCCCGCCTTTCGCCCAACCGCAACTCCCTCCATGGGCCGCGGCTGGTGGTAGCAAGGTATTGTTTAGATTACTCGACAAATGAAACTTACAGAGCATATGACGGGGCTAGAGGGACTGCAATTTTTTTTAAAAAATTATCAAAAGAAATGGAGTATGAAACTTTCAAGTTATAAAACTAGATATTCAGACATTGCCCCTCCTGAGTACACTCAAAAGCCTAAAGTGGAACAGTAAGCCATTTTTTATTATTATTCATACAAAAACACTGTACGTCGTGTTAGAATTCAAGTTTTATTGTTCATATAAGTAAAAAGAAAAAAAAAAGTGCCAGGTGCAAAAAAGGATTTTGGAGTCTCAAACTGTGCGATTCAGAAAATTACTAGGTTTGTGTCTACAATGCATAATTTCTTTGTGTCATGTACAAAACTCCTTTTGAGAGTTAAAAACTTTTTCTAACTAGTAAAATGGGTTCTGCGACGCACCCTGAATCACAATTTGGAAGTAAATATTAAAGGGGCATTTCTTCCAAACTGCGATTAGGTAAATTGTGCTATCAATGGTTTGCGACCAAAATTCCACTCACAAACCATCGATCATTTCTAAACTTCTCAAAAGAGGTGATAACTGATCCTTAGGGGGGAGTAGGCTATGGCCCATTGGGCCACTGCCTATTTCAAAGAAGTTTTCCTAAACATAAAACCTTTTTTTAAAGGCAGCATTGTTCATTTAAGGAACACAGGCTGCTTTAGAAAAATAGTTTTCCGTTTTCGACTGCAGTCACACGGATGGTGGTCTGCTGTCCATTGCAAGGCATCACTATGATTGCCTCTGAGAGAGCAGAAATTCTATCCTGCTTGGGATATGTGTTAGGAGTGCAACATAACCACTTGTAGTATGCACTCTCATATTATTTAGTGCTATAGATGAAATTAGATGGTAAAAAATATGTGAATTAATTAATATACCATTGTGATATCAGCGTGATTCAATGAGAGCTAAACAGATGATTTATAGAATTGTAATAACTACTTACAAATGATATAACATACTTACATTGGTTTCATTAGGTATGTGGTAAACTGACATGTTAAATGCATTTTTAATATTTATTATGCTAATGATGTAGTTGGAATAATCGGATTCATGTAGGTTAGGAAAAGTGCCTATTAAATATGCTAATGAACTTATGAAAATGTTAATTGTGAATCATAACTGACATTGTGCATATATTATTTTAGCTTAAGTCGAAGGCCTGAGTTCAGAACACATTCATTGGGAGCTCACGCTTTTGAATTGATGCTTAGATTCCCATGCAACTTTCTTAGAAATGTTACATGTTTTTGTGCTTTACACTCAGGTAGACAACGCTTCGTTAGTGAAGAGTAAGGCCATTGTTTCCTTAGATAGTTGAGGTATGAAGAAACTACAGTTGGCATAGTCTGGCGAAGTTAAGGTGGAAGGAGGTGCATTCACATGGGATAAGGAGAGGACACCAAGGACGAATTGTAGCAAAGGAGTGTCCAAGGAAAACGCTGTGGAAGGAATCAACGTCATGGAAAACCCATTGGTTGAGCCTATTGTGGGAAAACATTTGAGAAAAGCATTATGGGACATCTGTTGAAAGAGATTTGGTATATGATGTGTTGTACAGAGGTTTACCCAGCCCATTCCATTTTGATTTTTAGATAGAAAGCACCTGAGTGGTACATTGTCTTTTCCTGTTAGTAGCTTCATGCTATTTGACCCATCTTATGGCGGAGTGACTGCTTCGGAAGGCTCTAACCACTGATACCTTTCCTTTACCTTTTGATTTGGACTTGAAAGGGCTGGGTTCTCTTTGATCATTTGCTCTAGAATCCTTGGTCAATGGACCGTTGGTGTCTGCCTGGAAGTGTAGAGGGGAGAAACAACGTTTCATACCAGATCAAAACCCCAATACTTTACGACTCCGAAGAATCGGACTCCAGGATCTAAATTTTGTGGGTTTATTACTAAGCCAAAAATAACTGGACACCTCAGGACGAGGTTATTGAAATACATCGGAACTAATACAAACCCAAACCTACAAGCGAGATTTAACTTCTGGAGCATAAAAAGGATGACGAATTCCAGAACCAAGACACAGGCAATAAGTGGCCCCCACATCTGGATCAGTCTTCATTGGAGGTTTGTATATAAAAAGCATTAGTCTGTCCCTGAACTAACACTAACGTGACATCCCTACTTAACATTCCCCAGGCTAGTCAGGAAAAGGTGTAAGCGCGTGAAGACTTCCTAAGAAGTACACTCACATTGTATGGGTCAAGTAGTCAAAAGCTACAGAGCTCGTTCTAGGATGCTCCTTCTCTCTTCATCGATCTCCTCTCCTGCCTCAACCCTCGGGGCACTATCCCTAATTCAAATGCCAAAATCTCTGATCACACCCACTGCTCACCTTCCGATCACCTCATCCAGCTGGGCACTCTTCCTGGGGGATTTTCCAGTTACTTTCGATACTCCCAGCTCCTGGCTCGATGACCTTGATTCCCAGGCCTTCTCCAGTGAAAAAGAACACTGTCCCACATTATCAGCACTTCTTGTATAAATGTATTCTTTCTTCCCCTGAGCCTAGCTCCGAAAATGAAAGCATTATTCTAACTAAGAAAGACAGGTTTCTCCACCTGCAACAGAAATGTGAGAAAGGAACAAATCCAACATGCACATGAAATTCAACCATCAACTACCTAACTCGGGAACATCAAAGAGAAAGCATTTCAGACCTACAGAAATCAGCCAACATAAGATTGGCCCTCATCCTACTGGACCTAAGTGCGGCATTCGACATTGTAGCACATACCACCTTGCTACAGTGTCTGAACAATGGAGGAATATCGGGTACTGCACTTAGATGGTTCCAGTCCTTCCTGACAGGGAGAGGCTTCCAGGTCCGCCAGGGTGAATGCTATTCCGGGGAGATCTGTTTGGGACAGGGCGTGCCCCAGGGCTCGTCCCTGAGCCCCACCCTATTTAATTTATATGTCTCCCCAGTGGCCTCTATTGTGGAGGGCTATGGCCTGCTCATAGTATCCTACGCCGACGATACGCAGCTGGTTATCTCCCTATCGGGCGTGCCCGGTCTTGTGGTGGACCGATTCAGAACCTGTATGCAGGATTTGGCAACCTGGATGTCCACCAATTGCCTCAAATTAAATGGCAATAAGACCGAGGTGCTCGTGGTGGGGGGGAGCCCATCTGTGTGGTCGTCGGTGTGGTGGCCCTCTTGCCTAGGCGAGGCTCCAACCCCCTGTCGGGAAGCCAAGAATCTTGGAGTTTGGCTTGATGCTGATTTATCCTTTGGACCTCAGATAGGCCGTGTGGTGGGTGCTTGCTTCAGCGTCCTAAAAAGTCTGCGGAAGGTCTTAGATCTACTTCCCATGTCTGCCCGTAGGACGCTGGTACATGCCCTCGTCACATCGCACCTGGACTACGGCAACCTACTGTACCTAGGAGCAACCAGTAAGGTATTAAATCGTCTCCAGGTACTGCAGAATGCGGCAGCTCGCCTCATTCTGAAGCTTCCTAAAAGATCGGCCTCCAAAGTAGCTCTTCAGACTCTTCACTGGCTTCCAGTGAAGAGCAGGGTCGAGTTTAAGGCCCTCTGCACCTGCCATCGAATCCTTAATGGGAGGGCACCAGCACCACTCCAGAGTCTGGTCTCCAGATACGAACCTATGCGAGCTCTGCGCTCCTCCCATGGTGGCCTATTAAAGGTCCCTAGGACAAGAAAGGCTCGCATGGGAGGCAGATCCTTTCGCTACTTGGTGGCGAAAGGCTGGAACGCCTTACCTCTGGACCTTCACCTAGAATCGTCTGAAGCCGGCTTCAGGGAGAAGCTAAAAACACATCTCTACACACGGTAACTCGAGCTGACTCTGCGACCTGCTTGCTTGAGTTTTTTCTGTCTTAGCGCTGGGACACGCTAGATTAGCGTAACCGCGCGCTTTATAAAACTCCCTTATTATTATTATTATTATAATAGTACATAGGCCTTGTTAGACCTGACACCATTGGTGTGGGTCGCCCCAGTACTTCTGCCTTTCCCTCCTGTGTTTTTGTTGTGTGTTGGACTCCGTTTGCCGGTCTAGATGCTTTGGGCAATTTTCCACTGCTGTTCTGCTCCAAAGTGCAAGTGCTCCCATTGTAAATTGTTGTTATGGATTGGTGTTTCCATGATTGACATATTTGATTTACTAGTCAGACCCTAGTACAGTGCATGGTGTGTGCCCAGGGCCTGTAAATCAAATGCTGCTAGTGGGCTGCAGCTCTGATTGTGCCACCCACAGAAGCAGCCTGTAAAATTTAACTCTGGCCTTCCATTGCAGAGCCTGTGTGCAGTCTGGTACTGCCATGTCGACTTGGCAAGTGCACACACGTGCCAGTCCCTAACCTTCAATTTTCTTACATGTTAGTCACCCATAAGGTAGGCCCAAGGTACCCCTGTGGGCAGGGTGCATTGTCTGTGAAAGGTAGGACATGCTCTGATGTGTGTGCCATGTCCTGATAGTGAAATACTGCCAATCTCGTTTTCAATTTTGTAAGGCTATCTGCTCCCATAGGATAGAATAAAGAGTTTGTTTCTAACATCTTATAAACCTAAATACCCCTGGGAACAAGGTGGGAAAATAAATGTTAGTATGCCTGAACGCAGAATGATAAAATGCACCTTTTAGTGAGGGTGATTTTTACATTATGAGTTTGAAAATACCACTTTTAGAAAGTAGGTATTTTCTTGTTCAGCCATCCAGTATGCCTCTGCTTGGTTTGTGTATTGCATGTCTGGCTTTTGGATGACAGGGGCTAGAGAGAGGCAGTAGCTCCAGAGAGCTTGATAAGTCAGGGCTGGGTTGAATGGACCTGGGCTGCATTTAGAGTAGGGGGAGGAGATTTCCTTTCACCTGAATGGGCCTGGTCTGCCTTCCACAATGCTGTCTCCCCCTCCTGCCAGAAAGCTGCACCAGTGAGGATAGAACTGGTTTTGGCTGGGTAAAGACACTCTCTGCCTTCAGAGAAAAAAAAATATTTTTGTGTGTAAAAAGAGGGGCCCAGACCCCAGCATTTTTTATCACTTCTGGGAATCAAGAGGAATCTTTGCCAAGGAGAAGACCTGGAGAAGCTGAGGAGGAATACTGCCCCTGCGCTGTTTGCTGACTGGGGTGGGCCTGCAGTAGCTACTTGCTGCCAAGGAAAGGAGAAAAGGACTTTGCTGTGTCTCCTGCTTGAAGAAGATCTCCAAGGGCTTGAAACTGAACTTGTTTCCTGTTCTGAAGTCTCAGGGACACAAAGATTTCACCACCAGCTCCCTTGAACTGCATTGCTGGGAGTTCTGCCCTGCAAAGGGGTGCCTGCTGTTGTTTTGGGCCTCTAGAGAACTGTTTTCTGCTGGAAGCTGGAAAATCAATGCAACTTCGAGAAGTGAGACGCATCCGCACCTGTTTCCGATGCATCGCCAAAGAAACCGTCGCAGTGCCTGCCACAGTGCAAGAAATTGCCGCACGTCGAAGGCAACGATCTCCAAAGTCTAAGATCACCGCACCGATTTCAACGCAAGGTCTGCTGTGCAGCTACAAGAGTTCATACATCGTCCCGGATCGTCACATCGCGGCGCCAAGTCTGTTGCATCATTGGGGGATGCAGTAAGAAACCGACAAATCACCACCCCACGCAGTAAGAAACGGCCGCATCACCTCCTCTCCAGTACGGAACCGGCGCATCACCTCCCCTGCACTGCAGTAAAGAACCGGCGCATCACTTACCCTGGAGCAAGGAACCAACACATTACCTTCCATGAGTGCAAGGAACTGACACATCAACTTCCCTGTGGCCCGTTTTGTTTGTTTGTGTGACACATCCCAGGTACTTTGTGAGAAAAGAGTTGCATCTGCAATTTGTATTGAACTTAGCTATTTTTTTTTCCTTATTTTTTTTATCCTCATCTCACCTTAGATCTGAGCAGGTTTAACAAGCCGTCTATGATTGAACTGGGCGCCCTTCGACTCACTGCATAGATCCATGCCCCACGGGCAACCTCTTGTGGTTGAGATCAGGTGTAATCATTGGACCGGGAAACCGCCACCTTTATTTTAAAAATTAATCAGTTGTAAATGTCGACCCCAGTCCAGGAGGGGGGACCATATGTTGGGCTGCCTTTCTGACGGATCCCCCTGACCCCTAAGGACGAGGTTTAATATGGCTTTAACACAGCATTCTCTATTGGAGGGGATCGGGTCTTTCCACCTTAGACATATTTCCCTCCTGGCTATGATTATCAGATACAGTAATAGGCCTTTTTCCAACTGAGAGAGCACCTCTGTGGAATCATTCTTACCATAAATGACCAAATTAATGTCCAATTCCAACTCTATACTGAAAATTGCAACCAAAATTTCCCTCACCTTCTCCCAAAATACAGTTAGTTCTAGACAGTCAAAGAACATGTGAAGATCATCAGCCTTATCGATGTTGCATCTGGGGCATTTGGGCGTTGAACTAAGCTATTTCTAGCATTTGAAAGTCAAATCAAATCTCTTTATTCGGATTTGCAAGAAAATCCATAAAAGTACAATCTTAAAAAGCAATTCAACATATTCAAAATTACAGTTATCCAAGTGCAAAGATGTTTCTACAGTGCATATGAGTACAGATAACAAATAATATATTTCCATTCTCTGAGGTACAAAGGGAGATCAATAATCATAAAAGAGTACAAATAAATCAGGGGTATTCTGTACTTCTACACACATTAAATATCACTTTAAAAAAAAAAATGCTTGTACGGAGTATAAGTTCATCAGTTTCTAATTTTAGAGGCATGAGATAGGACTGATTCAAAAAGAGTGTTCTGAGCAATTTAGTAATTACAAGACATTAAACTATTGTACGATAGTTTGGGAAAATTAAAGGCCACTGGAGCACTACTACCATTACTTAAATGGGATCCTCTACCCACATGGTTGTTGACAATGCCCCGGGAACTAGAGGAATGCATGTAGGACATATTAGGGTAAAAATCATGTAGATTCCAGGTAGAGATAGGTCCATCACCATTATGAGATAGCCATGTCTGTATATATGGCACAATGTGTCTGCTCCTAAATCGAATCAGGATCAAATCGCCCAAGATGTCTTTTTTTTGGGGTCCAAGCCATCCAACCCTCCGAACACTTATTATATGGCCATCAAGGTGTTTGGGCAGGGGTCTGTTTTTAGTTAACCAAAACTTGACCTTGTTCATAAGTTCGTATTGTCTCTCAGCTTTGCCTTTTGTTAGCTCAGGGACACCCGAGAGAACAATTACAAAAGGCGCTGCCTCTGGAGGTAAGTGTATATGGGTGGTGCGCACATGGTTAGACGGAATGTTACGTGCTGTTGTCAATTTCGGAGGGGCTTTGGGATTGGTGAGGAACAAGGAGGTGGAGGTTGGCAATCGAGTGGGCACCGCTTCATAAGGAATAATCAGATTAGGTAGATTTGAGAGAGCAGGTATCGGCGGGCATTGAGTTGTTACAACATGGGTTGAGGATTTCAGGAGAGAGTCAATGGAGTGCTCCAACCCCGTCAGCTTCTCCTCCAACGTGTTGATTTTGACCATCAGGGGGTGTATTAAGGGATGTATTAAAGTTTTGATCAGATTCTCGATCCTATTCAGAAGGGCCTGATGAGAAGATGGTAATAAATCGTCCAAGATAGCAACAGGTGGTGAAAGGAAGGACGAATTAATTAGAGATGGTGTAGAAGGTTTATCAAATTTTTGTCTTTTGAGAAGACTCCCGTTTTCTTTGTCTTTGTCCCCATCGATCTTCCTTTGGGCAGGTATGACCATGGGGGATATTTTATGGGTATCAGGGAGGGATTTCAGCTCCCTTGGGCATGGTAACGTGGGAGAAAGTGCTGTTGGCGCATACTTAACCCTACACAGGCTATTTAAGTCATTCAGCCACGCATAACTAGGTGAAGATTGTACAAATATATCATCAGGGATTTTGTCGAACATATCCCCTGTATTGGACTTAGGCATAGTTAGAGAAAGTACTGATCGGAACTTTACCTCTCAACGGACAAAGGGGGTGGCCCGTCCCCGTCCTCCTCGGTCCGATGAGGGCCGTAGAGGGCCCGCCCTTTGCCCGGGCTTAGCCCGGCGCCGACCCGCGCGCGATCCCGCGACGCGGGTGCTGGAGCCCTTTTGAAGCGCCTCCTGGCGCTGGAAATCCGGGTGGCGGCGTGTTCCGCCGCTAGGGCTGCTGGGTAGTGTAGTTCTGAGCCGGTTGCGCCCCCCTCGCACTGCGGCCGCTGGTCTGGGATAGCAGCGGCAGGAGGGAGCGTCGGCGCTGTGCTGCAGTGGGCCAGAGGTATGCCCCCCAAAAGGATTTTGTCTTTCCCCCCGCTCCACCGATGCTGGAGCCCTTTTGAAGCGCCTCCTGGCGCTGGAAATCAGTGTGGCGGCGTGTTCCGCCGCTAGGGCTGCTGGGTAGTGTAGTTCTGAGCCGGTTGCGCCCCCCTCGCACTGCGGCCGCTGGTCTGGGATAGCGGCGGCAGGAGGGAGCGTCGGCGCTGTGCTGCAGTGGGCCAGAGGTATGCCCCCCAAAAGGATTTTGTCTTTCCCCCATTTGAAAGTCATATTTGTATTACTGTATTGTGGATTTTTGTCATTTGGTCTTGTTTTGGTTAAGATAAATATTGCTTTTTTTTGTAAACTGGTGTGGTGTTCATTTGTAGTGTTTTCACTGTTTTACTGTATGTGTTCACAAATGCTTTTCACACTGCCTCTGAGATGAGCCTGTCTACTCGTGCCAAGCTACCATGGGGGTGAGCAGGGATTATTTTAGAAGTGTATCCCCCTTACCCTGACTAGAAGCAAGGGTTCCTATTTGGACAAAGGTACCTTCCTGTGCCAACTAGAGACCCCCATTTCTAACAGGCCTCATGAATGTACATATAAATGCACTCATACACTGAGCGTTTCTAAATCAACATGTTACATGGCACTTCAAATGCGTGAATAAGTGCAAACATCTAGCACAATTTTACACGTTAATGTTTTCAGATAAACTCACAGATACCGCAACACTAAATTGTTTAGGATTATTTGGAAAATGTTCCTAGCACACCACACTTCATCTTATTATAGAACACTTTTTACTATCACAGGTTAATACGACAAAATAATAAATGTGGGCGCAAACTACTCATTATTATAAAGCACTCCTACAATTGGAAAGAGCACTATCGCGCTCTATCAGTCTATAGAATAGAGATGCCACTTTAAAGTAAGAGTATGATTAGATAGATCTAAATACTTTTCTCCAACAAACTACTGATGCAGGGAAATGTCAGTGTTTGCTTCCTGATTACTTGTGTAGTAATTATAGAACTTGTTGTCCTTTTCTTGCTCTACAGAGTGAGTTTCTTCCAGAGGTTGGGATTCTTTCTGTTTCCTCTCTATTTTTGTATCTTAATTCTGAGAGTTGTGTATGTTCACCTATTTTTGGATTTGTAATACATTTTGACTAACCTTCATTTGGTTGTCAACTTGGATTATATGTGTAGCCACGCTGGCTACACTGTACATTTGATTGATTTGTGAAATGTTGTTCCCTTTACACTTTCATGCATCAAAAAAAGACCATTGAGTGTTCGTCAACAGGGAATTCCTGAGTAAATGGGCTCAGGCCCTTTCTCCACCAATCACAGGAAGTTCTAAATTGAGACCTGCATAATCATATTATTTAAATAGGTTGCTCTTTGTCTTCTACAATGATTAGTTATTTTTTATATCTGATTTATTACTACATAGGTGGGTTTGCGAAATCAGATTCCATTCACAAAAAGTCGGTCAGAAATTGGCAACAACTTTTTGCAAATGAAATCTTCATGCATCAGGCCCAAGAATATTACATAAAAAAGACTGGAAGAGAAAGAGTCATATACAGGCCAGCATAGTGTTTAAGTTATTAATGGAAAAAAGAGACAATGAAACAAGCAGAAAATGATATGTAGTATGTTGGAGATTCAGTTATTGTAAATATCACAAATAGGGAAGTAGAAGGAGTAGGTTTATGAAACTCACTCAGCTTCCAAACATTTGTAGCCAAATATCAAAAAGAAGTGGAAATATGTACTCTGTGGGGAGCCCTTACCGGAAAATCTGTGGGACCCTCAACAACTATTTTCGGTCAGTAGTATATTCGGTGCCACTGATGTACTGTTAGCTGATAGCATCATCTTTGGGTCTTTTCCCTCCATCAGGAGGTCATATCTCTGAACGCAGAAATTATCTGGGATCCGCATCACAACAAAGATCTAAAATGACCTCTTATCTAGGAGTTGTTAACTTATTAGAAACCAAGATAAGAGTAAGGTTAAAAATGAATGTGGGTGTGTGTTGGGCTATTTAATGTGTCCCCCACATCACTACTAAAAAGTGGTCTACATGTTTCAGCCTGCTTGTTGCCCAAACGGGTCGCTGGCATTGGTCAGGACAAATAAGGTTAATTGGATCCCTTTTTCTTCTTCAAACCTGTGGGAACAATGTCCTATGGTTTTCGTATGGTTCAGTTCACTATTTGGGAGAATACACTGTCTCCACTGAAATGAAAGAATCATGACAAAAAATATGTAATATGCATAAAACTGTTTTTATATAGTTCTTATTTAGAACATAAATCATGCTATGTGTCCCGACAAGTATTGTTCTACCTTTAATGCATCACTATGTTATCTGTGCATAATGAGGACGTACACTCAATTTAAAGATGTGCTGCCTATTAAGTGCTCTGCACTCTCTTTTGTGTGTGTCCTTACTACCCCTTTTTTACACCAAAATACGTAAATAGAAGTGGAATTAAAAGTAAAAATTTCCTCTGATCGTTTGGATGATGAATTTGTAACTTCTTTCATCTCCCAAGGCTAGAGAACGTGGTTGACTCGTTCTTTTTATGTTTGTCACTCGTTGTGTCATGCTTGTCATTCATTTGTAACTGCTTTCCTCACCTACGGCGGGAGAGTGTGATATACTCGCCCAATGTTTGTCATTGTGTCAGCGTGGGGCCGTTAGACCCCCCCGCTTTTTAGTTATACATATTCATATCAGTGTCTGTGATCTAAATGCGTGTGTAGTTAACAGTGTTAAGTTAGAAGGTGTGCATAGGAGCATGTGTTCACTTGCCCCGCAGGGCCGGACTGGCTACTGTGCAGTTTGGAATGCTGCTGAGCTGGGAGCTGATTTCGTTCATGGAGACCTGCGTGTGCTAAACGAAATTTGTTTTGCTTTAAATATTTCGAAGCACACGCAGGTTTCCATGAACGAAATCAGCCCCCACCGCAGTGAAATCAGCCCCCAGCTCGGCAGCATTCCAAACTGCCCGGTAGTCAGTCCGGCCCTGCTTGCCAGTATGTTTTCTGTTGTTTATTTATTTATTTATTTATTTAGTTAATGCATTTTTATAAAGCGCAGACTTTACCCGAAGGTGTCAGAGCACTGTACAATAGAACCAGTTTCGTTACATGAGAGAAATGTTACAAAAATGGAACGTACAAAAATAGCAGGACACAGAATCAAAATACAGCGGGCAAAAGGAACACAATATCAAACACAGCAAGCAAGGAATGTACACATAAATATAACAAATTTACAATGACTAACGGACTTCCTGGCGGGGTCTGAGAATGAAGGAATTAGTTCTGAAAGTTTCTTTGGAATAGAAGCGATTTGAGGTCCGCTTTGAAGATCTGGATGGAGGTGGTGGCACGGAGCAAAGGAGGAAGCGAGTTCCAGATTCTCACTGCATTACTTGAGAACGATTGAGCCATATATTTTTCCCTTTTGAAGGAGGGGGGCTCAAGCAGGAACTTTTCCGCATTCCGAGAAGGTCTCAAGCCTCCAGACAATTTTCAGCTTATTTGCCAGATAGCGAGGGGAGGAAAAGTTCAAGGCTTTGTGGGTGATGCACACCGTTTTGCAAATAGCTCTATCCTCGATGGGAAGCCATCGGAGAGAAGACAGGATAAGGTTGCTCTGTGGTATAATAAAACTAACGCATGCATAGTAGGTGTGCATGCGCTATGATTTAGTGGAATTTCTTTTACACCCAATTATAAGTAAGCTAGTGTTCCCCCCTATGGATTTTCCAGGTGTGAGAATAATGGACCAAATTCACCAACTGGAAAATCCAGCTGCTAAACTTAGGGGAGAGGGGTTGGCCTAACGGCTAAGGCACTCGACCTCGGACCTGGGGATCTGGGTTCGAGTCTCGGTAACAACGCCAAAAACCCCCTGTGATTCTGGGCAATTCACTTAATCTCCCCGTGCCTAAAATGAAAGTGTGTCCTCATGTAACGTAACTGGTGCTATGTAAAGCGCTCTGATAACTGATTCGGTTCGGTTCTAGTTCGCGCTATATAAAACTCTGCAAAAAAAAAAAAAACTGGCCTGGGGAATGCGCTTCACTGAAGCCTGGCTACGGTTCGGTCCCTGTCCGGCCCCTTTCCTAGACACCGGGGAAGCATGTAATGTTCCACCCTGCTAGACAACATCCGTTTCTTACCATTGTCACCCCGTTTTCCACCCCCGCCATGCACAGACCCGTTGCATAGTTACCACTTGCCCAAGCAATTTGTACATTTGTGTGTTAAATACCATGGAATTTAAACTGCGATTTGGGAATTCTGTGTGGTAATCTGCCGAGCTGCACAGTTATTCTACAATTGATAGGGTGTACCTCAAAACTGCACAGTACTGTCAGGCTGTTACTACATGGTATTGGTGTTTATCAGGGCAGTTTTTCCATTGCACAAGTACTGTTTAGCCCTAATGTCTCTGTGCTGGGATTGATGCCTGTGCATTGCATTGTCCTATGCCTTCTGTTGGGGGTTGTGATTGTTTATGACATTATTCCTCAATCCTAAATTTTGTTGTGGATCATAATAGCAGGAATCTCCCTTTTTATAATTCTAAGTGACGTGATCTTTAGTGCCAGTTCTTTATTCTGACAGGGACTAGAATGAGGAGTGGCCCAGCCAATGGAAGACAGAGTGAAGATGAGCAATGGAGATAAAGATCTTTGGTCTATTACATCTGATTTTGTTCCTTTTGGAAAGTTTGGATAATGATAAGGTCAAGGATGAAGTTTAGGTCTTGATATTGTCTGTTTGGGAGCCTCTTTTATAGTACTTTCCAGCCACCAGTTTCTGGCACATGTGGATGCCCTGTGGAGAGATGCAGTGGTGTTCATATTTCTACAAATAGTGCAGGCACGTTTTGTCTGTGGTTCGCTGAGAGTGGGTGTTGTGAGGATGATATCGAGTGGATCCACAACAGAGCTAGACGTGGAGAGGAAAGACGAAAGGCGTGGACAGGTTGCGCCATTGACAGCAGGTGGTTACTTACTTTGTAATTCCCATGCCTGTGCATTATCCCACAGTCAGTGAAGCATCTTAGGCAACTAAATAAAAGGAGGAATTTCAACCGTTGTTGATTAGTTTCTTAGCTGTCTTTATGTAGAAAGGTTCAGGACACTATTAGAAAAATGGGTGAGAGAACAGGATCTGAAAGTTTACTGACCAAGTTTAGTAGTGGTTATCCTGTGTTGGAGAGTAAGTAGGTCGAGAGGTGATGGTTACTGTTCCGGTGGAGCTTTACTGAGGCTGTATCCCTGGCAGTGTCAGGGTTAGAAAGCGAAAGGCTGCACATTGGTTGGGGAGAGGGTGAAGCTTTCTGGTACCTTGCATAGTGAGAGGTGGCAGGTGGGGATCTGGAGTCCCCAGTATGAAAAAGAGGGGCTGACTGGCAGCCACAGGATAAGCATGCATATTTGGCACAAAAGTCTAAATTGGAGTGACCCTACATTTAGTGCTGCAGGCAAAAGTCAGCAGCTTCTAAGCCTGCAACAGAAGGTAAGCCCGCAGGCCTACATAACATCATCAAATAACACAGCTTTCCATAGATGCACTGGAAAATAGGGGGTATTCCTGGCCTGCAGGGCTGCATAAGCCTTCCTCTCACTGATGATTGCCAGTGGTGACAGCCTGTCCTTGGGAAAGGAGAGGGTCGATGCCCACTTTAGATATCTTCTTTCATTTAGGTGGAGTCTTCTGAATATTTCTTGAGATCTTAGTGGGCCACCTGACATTAGAAGTCAGATGTCCCCCGCTCCCTTTCTCTGGTCAAGTGTTCTTCTCGGTGAGGTCTACCCTGAATCTGGGCTGCCCCCATCCACTATCCTCAGGTAGATGCACCCCAGCACGGGTGGTAGGCTTGATCCAATCTTACATGCATGTTGACCAGAGATGCACTGTCTGCCTCGGGATGCCTAGGCTGACCTGCAGACCTCTTTGGATCTTGCCTTTCTTGTAGAGAAGGTAAGATCTGATTGCAGCATCGACAACTGCCTCGCCAGTGTAGGACAAGGCACAGGGGGTTACCCTGATCCAGGTGGGAACCAGGTGAAGTTAGATAGGAGCAACAGAGACTCTCCCCTGAGATGGTAAGTACATTATGTGACACCCTAGGGCAATTTGTGAGGCATACACGCATTCTTACATGTAATTTCAGTTTTGCAGTTGATATCTGCCACTTAAAGAGAAATGAACTTTAAAATATTTTTTAAAATGTAGCTGCATCTCTTTTCTACTAGGGCATGTTTCAATCACTTTATTCATTCTAGCAGTATTAAATTTAGCCAGGTGTACCGATAAACAGAGAGAGAAACTGTGAACACATTTCGAAATCTCGAAATACCTGCAACCGTGCAAAAAACATGGAACAGGGAACGAATGTGACGAAATAATCCCCCATCACCACATTCAGACAAGAAAGGTCCTGTTTCCGTGACAACTACAATACAAACAAAAGGTCTCAGCTTCTTAATCTAATCTCTCCTGTTTGGGGTTTACAAGTATTTGGTTGTAAAAGCATAACGACCAATAAAAATAAAGACTCGATCTCTCAATCGTGTATACATTTTTCGTAAGAATAAATTCAGTTGAACCCACTGCTGTGAATTATAATTGAAGGTATTTGCTGCCTAAGCTCATCGTAAATGTAAAAGATTACTTAGCCATTCAATGTAGTCTGTTGGCAAAAAAAACTCTGCTCATAATTTACAGAAAGAGGAAAATTAAAATTGATAATCAACCTTTCTTCATCAGCACAAATTACGCTTGAATGAAATTAAAGCATTTCATGGATAGGTAATGAGTTATTTCTAATATTGGCATTGCTTTAAATACTTGAAGATTCATGGCGTCCATTGCAGGCAACGAGGCAGTGGAACATTATGAGTAGCAGAAAGCAGCTGCCAACAGCCCACTATCACTGATTACAGAAAGGATATATGCCATTTTATTGTACAGTATGGAAGGTGCATTGCAGTTTGCGGAGCTCACTGGCATGTGGGTGTGGACCATGCAAATCAGCACTACCACAGTCTCTGCAGATGCTGCCTGCCTTGTTTGGATTGCAGAAAGGTTGGGCCAATAACCCGGTCAATCACAGCATTTTTTCACTAGTGTACGTGGGCGGTGACACCTACTAGCCTCCATTGCCATCACATAGGTAACATCATTAGGCACCGCATTGCTCCACATACCTGAGAAAAATTGCAGGTGAGGAAGCAAATGTCCGTTCGTCTATAGGTACCCGTGGCTAGTGTATAGCAGAAAAATGCTCTAGTATAGGGGTGTTTGTCCCTCCACACATCTTTAAGGTTAACACTCTGTGGCAACGGGTAGCTGGGCAGACATACAGGGCTTTGTATGGGCTCTTGGGGGTTCACGGTCTAACGTGGCATCCATTACACATTTATAATCACCCTCGAACACCATGTCTGTGGTAAGAAATGAGATGGTGGCCGCCGCCACTTCTATGAAAAAGCTGGGGCTATCGAAGTGTTTGGAGCATTTACATTCACAAGACAAAACTCCTGACCATTCAACACCCCAGCCATCACTACACAATGGCCCTCTGGATCCACCACATGCCCTTGGGGGCAAAATGGCACCCCCGGCGCCACCCAAATCAGGACCCGTCGCGCAAAGCAGGAGTATGACGTAGCATATAACTGTTCCCTTTATCGCTTAAGCAAGCTGGGAATACAGTCTCCCCGTAGATGAATTTCCTGGAGGATATCGCCTGAGGTAGGCGTGAGACCTATGGAGTTTTTCAAACTGGACCAGTACCCTGACATTCCATGTGAGGAATTTGTACGTCTGATCAGCCATGTGTAGATCCGGACTTGACCCACCACCCGACACCGCTGCAGGCATTTCTCTGCATCAGTCATCAACATCCATTCACCAGAGCTATGTTTCACCCCACTATAAAAAAACAGTAACCAAACCGCAACATCTCCGATCTCCCCCACCCCATGGGCGGTGTCGCAAACCAATTCCACCTTCAAACAAGCGGGACAAAAAACTGCTGATCCCACCCCATACCCAACTAAGCGACCACAAGAGAGAAAAAGAGAAGAAAAAAAGAAAAAGTCTGTATGAAGATCTTAGCTATAATGAAATTCTAGGGGTCCGTATACCACAGCGGGTGCAGGCGACCAAAGTATGCATCAGCTGCGCCGCTGTTTCCATAGGACCCCTGGTAACTGTAAAATTCAGCTGTCCATGCGATCCATGATGGTATACAGAAAATAAAAGGAAGGAAGAGGGAAGGAGAAAAATATTGTAAAGAAAACTACATTCCCTCACTTGTGCCCCCCGATATAGCAGGTCAACTGTGCAATAGAAATATAGCAACCACAAATGGTGAGGTAACGCTGTTCATCTCCCAGGATAAATATGTTGAAGAGCTGGATCTGGACCATAGGAGTCTCACGAGGCGCGGTCTCAATTGAGGCCCCCGTACAAAGGTGTACCCATGGTACTGATTGCGCCCCAACAGGGATAGGCCAGGCCAATTCCTCCTCCATACTATCTGTGCCAAATTCGGGGCCAGAGCGTCTATGCATGCATGAGGATCTTGTCGATGGAGTGGGTTCAGAGTCTCTCAGCGCACCGTCAGAGCACAACAATATATGTCGAAGGCCAGATTGTGTACTGGTTCATGTGCAACCTTTAGGCAGCCTCCTCTTTCATGATGATTTTATCTTGGACAATGGGGTCAGCGAGACAGTCCCATTTGGTTTCTGCATAGGGGCGTCCGGCAAAGTGTCCACCCAATCTGAGGCCTCAGCCACTGTAAGACTGTAGACTGCTCGAACTTTAGCTGGGAATATCAGGCTATACCGCAGTTTAAGTTCGTGGAGTCTCTTTTTGACCTTCAGGAAAGTCCTCCTCTGCTCCTGGATCTTGTAAGTGTAGTTCAGGAAAATAAATATTGAATGGCTTTCAAAGTTTAGAGTGGCCTTTGCCTTCATCTGCTGCAGTAGCATGTCCCTGTCCCTATAATTGAAGAGGCAGGTGATAAGGGCTCTCAGCTGCACACCAGGCTGCAGCAGGCGGGCCAAGGCCCTGTGTTCCCTCTCAATCGCGAAAATTTTTCATAATTGCTGTGGGCACACGATTTTGCAGATCTATTCCTCTAAAAAGAGCTCCGCTGACTGCCCCTCTGCCTTTTCAGGAAAGCCCACAAACAGCAGGTTATTTCTTCTTGACCGGCCTTTGGCATCCTCAGCACACTCCTCGAGGCATATGTCAGTTTCTGTAATGAGGATACTGTCTCACGGAGCGTTGTCACCTCAGATTGCAGGTCTGCCAAATTTCCCTCCGTGGTAGTTACCCGCTCTACCACACCGTGGAGGTTACAGGAAAATTGCACCATAGAGGGTAATACAATAAACAGGTATAAGCGGGCAATGAAGGGGGTCACAGTATGCAGTAAAGAGGAGCAGACACAAATGATGGTACAATTGGCGTAGGAAACAGTGTCTTTTAGCAGATGAGCCTAGCCCAATTAAGGTAAGAATTTATTCATAAGGAATCTTTTGACTTCCAATTTGAACACCGTCTTTGAGGAGATTCAGCATACTTTCGGTGGAAGAGAAAACCATATATTTGGTGCAGCGCCGGAGAAGGCTCTGTGGCGAGTCCTCTTTTTGCGAAGGATGAGTGGTTTCAGTAAGTAAGTATTGGTGCTTCTTGAGGCTCTTGCACCACAAGATAGCTCAAGTTTTTGCGCAAGGTACCTGGGTGTATTGAAGTGGAGGGTTTTGTGCACTAGAACAGCAATTTCTAACTGAATTTGTGCTTCGTAGGGTAACCATTTAAGAGATTTTGGACTTGGGATATGTGCTCATTTCATTTGGTGCCTGTAACCAGTCTAGCCGCTGTGTTCAGTGATGCCCTTAGTGGGGCCAGGGTGTATTTGGGAAGGCCACAGAGGGTAGCGCTGCCATAGTCAAGCCTCGGCAAGACAAGCGCTTGGACCACCTGCTTGAAATCATTTTGTGGAAGGAAAGGTTTGATATTTCTGAGTGTCCTTATCAAGTGGTTTGCTCCCTTCCACACATTGCTGATAGGATTTTTCATATTTAGGCCATTGTCCATGGTGACTCCGAGTGATTTGGCTGAGTCTATGATAAGAGTAGTGCAGTTGAAGGCAGTGAGGGTACTCAGCCACAGGTCTAGCTTGGGGATGTGGTTCAGAGGGGAGATGAGCAGGAATTCCGTTTTGGAGGTGTGGAGCAAGAGATGGTTCTCAGTTAACCAGTTTTGGGTAGATGTTAGGGTTGTGTTGAGTGAGATGATGTTTTCCGGGGCAGAGATTTTCAAATAGAGTTGCATATTGTCTGCATACATATTTAAGAGAATGTTAGTGGAGTTTAATGGGTTGGCTAAAGGTTCCAAGAACAGGTTGAAGAGGAAAGGATATAGGACGAACCCTTGGGGATCCCCCATGAGTACTGGAGAGGGCTGGGAGAGAGAGTGATTTGCCTTGGCTCTTTGCGATCTGTGGTGAAGGAAGGATGAGCACCATTGTAGCACCTGACCAGAAAAGCCCATCCTGTTTTTCAAAATAGCAAGGAGTTTGTCATGATTAACCATGTCCAATGTGGAGGAAAGGTCATGGAGGATCAGGAGGCAGGATTCACTTTGGTCAAGCATTTTTAAAATGTCGTCCATAATGTGAGTGAGCACAGATTCGGTGCTGTTCCCCTTCCGAAAGCCGGATTGATGCTGGTTAAGGAGTTGGTAATTCTCTATGTGAGCATAAAGTTGAGATTGTACGCATTTTTATATGAGTTTCGCTAGGGTAGGAATGTTGGCGATAGGGCGGAAGTTGTTGAGATCAGCTTTGTCTGCGTTTGTTTTTTTAGTTTAGGTGATACCTGGGCTGCTTTTAGGCAATCGAGGATCATGCCTTGTGAAAGAGAAGCGTTTACCATCCTTGTCCAGGAGAGGATGAGTACATTCTTGATTTTTTTTTTAAGATGGTCGCGGGCAACGGGTCACTGAAGTGGTTACATGGGTTGATATTCTGAAGGATCTTGTTGATGTCTTTTTCACTGAATGGGGTAAAGGTGCCCCATGATGCATTGTTCTTGGTGTTCAGGCTGGTAGATCTGCGCTTTTCTAAGAGGACGGTAGTAGGGCCTTCTTAGAGGTGAGGTCAATGGAGAGGAGTCTTGCTTGCTCTGTGAAGAAAGCAGCAAGCTTGTTGCAAGAAAGTGGGTTGGCTCCTGGGTCAGAGTGGTTTGGACCTACCACTGATTGCTGTTTGACCAATTCGAAAAGTTCCTTGGTGCGTGTAACGTGGAGTAGCCATCAATCCCCCAGAGCAGGAAAACCGTACCCGCGAGTGGGGATTCATCCTGTGACCTCCCCCTCTTGTTTCCCCAGCATAACGACTGGAGTTGTCCGATAGACCCAGACAGCTCTCGGGACGAAGACAAAGTAGACGGCGGCCCGTTTAACTGGGAGATCCTGGAGGAGGAGGAAGAGCCACAAGCAGCGTCAAATACGGAAGTCAACGGCACACAGGTGTGCTTGTTCATCGGAGGAGTTGGAGGCGAGCTTGGAGCAGAGTCGAGTGCGGAGTTGGAGAGGGCGGTGAAAGAAGAAGACGAGGGAAGAAGAACCGAAGTAACATCTGTGGAACGGAGGAGAAGAGACCCGTTGGTGGCACGGGAGCCAGGAGGCCATCAGCACCACGAGCCGCCCAGCCGCACGCCAGGAGGTGTGTGGCTAACCGAGGTACGGAGCCGTATAGCGGGCTGGGTAGAGAGAAGGGGGAGGTCTGTCCCGTGACCTAAGACCCTGTGGAGTAACCCGATTTCCCCTCCCGTCACGTTCCCCATCCTCACGCTTGATTGTACAGTACCAAGACTGGTGTTCCCCAACTCCCTTTCCCTGAACTAATCCCGAGAGTGGGCGTAGGACTGAATTCTGTCCTTTCTTCCTTTCCTTACATACCGCTGATTTACCACCATCACGGAGGCGGAGGAAGGGCGTTCCCGAAGAAGCCCTCGACGCAGCCCCAGGGACGAGAGCACCTGCCCCCAAAGGAGAACCGTCCAAAGCAGATCACCTCGGAGGCCCCCGTGGAGAAAAACTTGTACTGACTTTTTGTTTGCACAATTAAAACCGACTATCACAAAAACACGCCTCCTGCCCTTCCCTGAGCAACCCGCTACAGTGCGATTTGCCGCTTGATCCAGTTGGTGTCTGAAGTAGTCAGCCTTAGCGATCTTAATTTGTTTGTTGTAGAGGCTACTAGCCTCTCTAAGGAGTTTTAGTTGGACCGAGGAGGGATTGGATCATGACGAACGTTCAACTGCCCTAAGGTTGCAGCGTTCCGTGTTTAAGTTGTCATTATACCAGGGTTTGGATATTTTTGCTGAGGCATTTTTTTGTTGGATTGAAGCAATGTTATCCATGATGTTGGAGATGGTCAAATTGTATGAGTCTGTGAATGCCTGCACCTCAACCAATTCAGGTTGGGAGGTTAGGGCTGATTTACAGTGGGCTGCTAGTTCATCAGAGTTCATTGATCTGAAGTCCCTTTTCCATATCTTTGATTTCGTTGGTTCCTCCCTGTTAATATAAAAGAGGATGCAGTGGTGGTTGCACCAGTCACATGGGGTAATGGAGTCCAAGGTGATGGTCTGCTCTTTCGAGATGATGAGCGCTCTACTCAGCCTGATGTAGGTACAAAGCAGAAATATTCAGCGGCGTGCACAGCCATAAAAAGGTGCATGCTGGATGGAGAATTCCATCCTGAAAAGACCCATATGCACTCTCTAGGTGACTGCACTGCGCAGCTGGCAGAACTCAGAGCTTTGATTCCAGCCCTGGAGAATAAGGATCACAGATTTCCCACCATCATATTTTGTGATTTGTATTATTGTGTTCAATAATACAATGAATACTTACACTACTGGAGCCAGAATGGATTCAGGGATTCTAAAGGGTATACAATAAAGCATAAAATCCTTTGGGGACAGGTGGTTAAGCTTTAAGCATGCTTTCCATGGACTCATGTGATTTGCACCTTGGGTCACCAACGTGTAGGCGTAAACGTTGCAGGGAATTTAAAGGCTGATGATGCTGCAAAAGCAACTGTGCAAATTGTTGCAGTCGTTGCAATAACTCCTTCCAGCGTGAGAATAGATCAAGACAGTATGGTGGCCGCCAATTATGTACATGATGACATGCACCAGCCACGCACCAGCCAAAAGGCTTTCCCACAAAGTACCCTTGCCAGTTAAGTGCGTAAAACATACAATTTACTAATATTACTAGAGTGGGGGTTAGAGTAATACCAAACGCAGACCAAAGGTTAGGTTTAATATTAGCATCACATGAGGGCTTAGAGTCTGCACATGCAGCAGCGGCAGCTACAATGTCTTTTTTTTGGAAATGTCTTTTTTTATTTTTAACAAAACAGTGTGGTGTTTTCAACATTCTGGGCATCATTTCTTTGCATAAAGCAGGTACTCCATGTGCAGTCTTCAATTATACACAATGGAAACAGTGCCCTATACCAGCGCAGGGTAACTCCAACACGTTTGCACAGACGTTTCTATATTTTTCAAGTTGCGATCCATCATACCGGGGTCCTACTTTTATAGGCTAACAACAGCACCAGCAAAGACAGATATACTCACAGACACCAAAGTGATTTACTCTGCATCTTTTCTTTCCCAGTTGTCCACAAAAGGGTTTGACAATGTCGAAGGGAATCGGTAGATGTGAAATCTATTTGGGGAACTAAGGACTGGCAGGTACAGAGAAACAAGGCTTTGTTTAGAGCCTACCTTATATAACATAAAATGATTTTACTGAACAAAATTGTGCAGCAAACATCATGTCTTGGACTGGTTAAGATAAAGGATTAAAAAGCATCAAAGATTCCCACATTTGCACGTTTTGTGGACTGGCAGCGGTTCACAAATTACACAGAGGAAACACTGGACTCCGTGCTTTGCAATGGCACATTCAATTCATTGTGCACTGATCATGAGGGCTGGTTAGTGTGGCCTTTACACACTAACGGATGTCAGGCATGTTTCTTGTGTGACACAAAAGGGTTTAAGATCAGTAGGCCGACCTATGTTCCGTGCAGACACAACACTCAGGGGTGGTAACAACTTATAGTTTGGGGAAGTTGTGCCTTGATTGGCTAAGGATCTCAACATTGTCTCAGGTGAAACAACACTTATCCCTTCTCTCCAATGACATAGGATTATAGGACTTTCTCCTAGGTCCTAGAAAACCATGTCAAAAGTGCTTCTTGTATGAGATATACAATGAAGTTTCGAATATCCAGCAGGAGATTGCTGAAAGATTGCCTGAGATTTACATGGCAAATTTAGAAAGGGCTTTGGCAGTCGTTGTTGATGGTATGACCACCTTGTCTTCTAGAATATACTCTCTGAGTAACATTGTGTGTCTGCAATAGACATCACACAGGGTGGCACATCTACTTTACAAAATGGGCAATCACAGCATAGGGCTATATTGTTACCGAGATGGACTCTTTAGACACTTCGCATTAGTTGCATACTATGGGAGCACCTTAATGCCACAAATCAGTTTTCCTTACAATATCACAAAACAGCAAAAAATAATGGAAAGGAAGGATGCAACATATACCATCTTACACATAGAGAAGTTAGAGAAATTTCCATTCATTGTGGCTGAAACACCTTCTGTGGATTGGATAATCCACAGCTTTATTTCTCTGCCAATATTGACATTCAACTTTCAATACTGTTTACAACACCATCAATTAGGCAGATATGAAGCACTGGGGAAAGGGTACGTACAAGAGTAATAGATTTTACCTTTTACATACCGCAGTAAGAATGGAGATACTGAAGTTTTTCTTAGTGGCATAGACTGTGAGAATACTTTAGGACATTTCTTAGTGCATAGGAAAATTGTGCTGCACTGCACATGTAATGCATCTGTAGCTAATTTGTCCAGCAATCTGAAGGGTTCTCCAGCTGCTGTGATCCATCTGACCTTCAGATTGCTCTCTAATAGGAGTTATTTGAAGTTGATCTATCAGGGTTTCTGCGGGATGAAACTAGGAATTGCTTATCTGGTGACGGTTTCAACAGTCATGACCTGTTGTACGCAAGTATTGTTTCCGCCTTCCCATACACTTAGAGAAGCAATGTTGTGGCCTTTGATTAAGATTTTGAACGTTCGCTTTGATGCATTAAGCAGAATGAAAGACTGTTTGTTCCAGAAATATGTGGCCTTAACATCTGCACAGGAGATATTTGATCTTCTAGTTGCAAGACCCTCTTCTGAGATAAAGTTGATACTTTGCACTAATTTCCCACACCATTTTGGGGAGCTGGTGCACCGCATTTTCAACATGTTTAATACAGTTGGAGTAGCGCACTTGTTAAGATCCTTGGCTGTAGTTTGGTTAGTACCATCAGGGCAGATTCGCAGTTATTCCATCATTCATCCACTTCATGCTTGGAAGCATTTTTGGAGGTCTTCCGCTGGTCCTGCTCCTGATTGGCAGGAGTCTGCGTTTATTTTTTCTGCTCCGCAATGTAAGTCCCATCACAAGGCCCTATGGAGCTGCACTTCTGCATTTGCCCCTGTGTCGTGAAAGCATGATACAGTGTTTTGGCACACCCTTGCTTCAGTAACTAGATGAACATTGGTTCTTGTCCTTCCAGCCTGCGTGACTACACTGCGTGCAGCCCGCTGTCTTATGTGGGCATTTAAGTGTGTTTTGGATATGTCCTAATGGCCCATCTGTACAATTGTCCATGGTGCTTACCGCTGCTCCTAAATGCATTTTAAGAGACCCTTGTAGGATGCTTCTGCTGCTGGTGAACTGGATCTTGGCTTGACTTCTGCAGATTTGGCACTGGCTGCTCTTCCTTTAGCGGCTGCTGAGGGGGCTAGATTGGAGCATATATGCTTCATGAATCTGATTCGATGGGTGTCTGTGGGAACATCATCTGCTCGAGCTGGGAACAGCAATGTTTCGTCTACTTCTCAGAACATTTCAACAATTTGGCCATATCGAGCCGTGGGACTTTTTAATTAGGGTTTGTTTTTAATGCGCAATTTACTTTTAAAATGTTCTTTTATATGCTTTAACTAAGTTGCTTTTACATTTTTAATGTGGCTTTCATTATACTTTCTTTCACCTTTAAAGAAGAAGTGATTATTTTAGTTTGTAGGGTTTTTTATATTTTACAGCTCATATGTTTTAACACTGTTTGCATTTCATAGTGATAGCTTTGTTTGCCTTCCATGCAAGGAGTGGGTGTTACATGTCCTGGGTAGAAAGGACGCCATTTTTATGCCCACATTTCTTAAGTTGCCTTCTTTTTGCAGCACAGTGACTTTTTACATACATTTGTGTATGTGCCTGTGCTGGTTAGGATTCCCCAAAAATGCACTTGCTTACATTTTAAGTGTGTAGGTACACTATCATGACTCTTTAAACATTCAGTATGATGTATAAAGTTCACTACACAAATGTCACAACTTATTGCTGCATGGTAGGCAACAACGCTATTTAGCTAACATAAACAATTGCAGCTTGACAAAGACCTCGACATTCAGCATGGGTACTGTTTATTATATATACAAATTTACTTCCACGTTTAAATCAGAGGAGCACTCTATTGATACTTCGAGGTCGCCGCATGCCAGAATTCCAGCTCAGCTGATTCCAGTCACCTCCATGAGGTATGTTGCGCTCTACACCAAGGCGAACAGCCAGATGACACTTGCCCACTAGTAATGGAGAGTTAGAGGAGTTGGCCTAACGGCAAGGGCGGTCATCCTTGAATCTGGGGAACTGTGTTTGAGTCTCGGCAATGACGCTGAATATCCTGTGATTCTGGGAAAATCACTTAGTCTCCCCGTGCCTAACAAAAATGAATGTGTCCTCATGTAATGCAACTGGTGCTATGTAAAGCGTTAAGATACCCGATTGGGGTCAAGTTCGCGCTATATAAAACTCTGTTTAAATTTTTTTTATTTTTTTTAAAAAGATCACCGGCAGGGATTCTTGGCAGATCACCCACCCTAGGCAAAAGTAGGTCATGGAGTGTTAGGTAGGAGCACACTATTGTTTTAGAACAATGCTAAAATTGATTCTCTTCACTGTTCTTGTATTGCAAATAATGCTAATATGTTTCATTCTATTAGTAATTGCAGCACACATTTTACTCAAGAATTTCACTGCTTCAATAAATATTGAAACTGCAGGGTGTGTATTTCTTGCGTATTTCTTTTGGGTATGCATGAGAGTCCTAATGAAAAAGTTCTAGATCTGTTATCAGGATTTCATTGGGGAGTCAAGGTTATCATGTTCTGAGGTTGCACACACATTTGTTACCTTGTAATGTTAGGGAGCAGATGGTGCACTGTGAGCAAACAGGACTCTATGCCAACATCTCCTGAGGGGGTGTTGGGAATCATCCCAACGTTTATATTATCCAACAAACGCACACTGTTTACTGGAAAAGTATAAAGCCATACGGTTCTTGGTGCTCTCGTTCTCTAATTGATGTCGCTCAGAACCCCTCGGTGAAAAATATCCCAGTAACTCAATGTTACCCATCTATAATTCAATATATTGTTTTACAATAACTGCATCTGTGGTGGGCCATTCCAGTAGTGGAAGCGGCAATTGCCTCCTTTGAAATAATGTGGGCACCAGCAACAATGATGGGGCAATAATGACAGTGAAACAATGACAAGCATGAAAGGACACTGAGCACCACAAGGAAGGTGTTCTCGGGCCATGGTCCAGAGAAGGGCCAAACACACAAAGAGGAATAGAATCTGGATGGGCTGGCCATAGGGAAGTAGGGAAATGAGAGTGAGGAAGAAGACAACCAATAGTAAGCAATGGGTGGGCGCTAAGCCTGCTGTAAGCTGACAAAATGCCTCTCTCAGGTCAGACCTGAAAAAGGTATGGAACATTAATGCTCCCAACCCCATTCCTCAGCGGTTATAACCTATTCACACTAGAAAACGAAATACCCATGAACAGGGAAAAGATCTTGAGCTTCCAGTCTTTCTGGCACCTTGTGTCATTTGTATTTTTCTTGTATCGTGGGTCTCTTACAGAGCATTTCTGCAACCTACAAGATGTCTTAGATCTCAACTTTGTGATCATGTCAGCTAAGTACTTTAAACATTGTATGTAAGAGTGAGGCTTCTAATAGTGCTGCACAGCTGCTACAGGTAAACCGGAGGACGTGAAAACAGTAAAGAAAATAGACTGGCACGGGTCCTTTGTGCAATATAAAATTCCCAGAGGGACCGTATACAGGGTGCAGCTCCTCTAAGTTGGTACAATCAGGGGCGTAACAAACCAACTACAGCCCCTGTGGTGCGATGAGGCCCTCAGTCTTCAGTAAGTGAAGGTAGCCCCCTCAGCTCATCTGTAGAGACCTGTGAGAGGTTTGCTCTAAAGCAGCTACAGTGTGCAGCCTGCTCTGAGCTCCTCCCCCTGACCCAGGACTGAAGAGAAACAAAGTAACAACTTACATTGTTTCTCTTCAGTCAGAGCGTGCCAGGCCCCTGACAAGGATGGGGGTAGGGGCCCTCAGAGAGAGCATTCATCACAGGGTACTGCTCCCCTGAGGCAGCATAGAGCTGACAGGGGCAGGAGAAGGTTTGCAGCTCCAGGAGCAGGACTCTGCTGGGATACTTTGGAAGGTAAGCAACCATTGTAAATGCAATAGATCTTGCATTTTTTGGCTTGGAGCTATTGGCATTGTAAATAGCAATGTTTTCACTTATTTATTACAGAGTGTATGCATGTGGTGTGTTGTGGAAACATGTGGGTTGCATTGAATTAGTTGTGTAATTATGTGGCTTGGAATTGTGTGGTGTGGAGTCAATTTGTGTATTGGAATTATCTGGCATGGGTGCTGTGGAATTATGTGGATAGTAATTATGTTGTATTAAGTGTCCTGGAATTATTTGGAGTGGGATTGTGTGTCACGATACATAAAAAATCTTTAACTGTCCTCATGATATCTAGCACTTTTTGTTTTTAAAGAGATAGCGTCGGTATTTATCTGTGAATAATCTGCCATAAACATTGCCTAAAGTATTAATAACCTTTTCAAAACTAGGGTGATGGCATTCCATTGCACGAGCAACGGGAGGAGCAGGAGAGGCGTGGCTTTAGCAAGATGCAATGTAGATAAGAGGAGGGACTATTGCATGCTGTAACAGGAGGAAGCATGGACGTACTATCATGGCCAACAAACTTTTTCTATTAGTGAAATCGCCTGGGCATCAACCAAGCACCCAGGGGTGGGACTTCGGAAAGCAGTCCACCAAAAGGGAGCCAGCATTTCTTACTGGCACAGCAGAGAGCAAGTGGTAAGCACTCTGACCTAAAAAGCAGAAATATGCTGCTACTTTGGGTCTAGGAAACCAGGTTAAAGTGTCAGAGTCAGACTTTTCCTCCATCATGCATGGTGCTGTTGGAAAAATCAGGGCAGGCTGAAAGTCAGTGACATGCTGACAGCTGAACACCTAGTATAGAAGGGCCTAGGGAGCAGGGGGGTGAGAGGGGCATGGCCCTACCCCTCAGAGTACACAGTGGATGCTGGGTGTCAAATCTGAGTTATTGGAGATGCCATGATGGAACAGTAAAGCTTGACACAGGCAGACATGATGAGCTTTCAGCTGGGTGCAGACTTAAAGTCCCAACACCCAAAGTGATGCCTGAAGGGCTCTTTTGTAACGGGGTCACTTTATAGCTGCTATGACCATAGCTTCCTACCATCTCATCAGGGGACAAGAGATACACCACCCATATGTCATACTCGAAAAACGTGTCCAGTTAAAGCAGGTAAATGTGAGGAAGAGAGTGGGAAGAAGGCTGAGATAGGCTCCCAAGGTCCCTTTCCTGCTGCCTCTATATCCACAAGCATGTGTACACATGTGGGATAATTGCCCCTTTCCCCTTACCGGCTTTGTGTTAAACATGCAGGCTAACAACTGCATTTCTAGTCTTGGGGGGAATGTGACCTATTTGACAGTTCTATGTGTACAAGTCTGAGAGCCCTGTGTGCATGTGTACATGTGTCTTCTGCATTCATTGTTTTTGGGTACAACTCCCAGGGCCACAGATGAACCTTTGTAAACTAGGGATGACGGAAGCTGTTTTTCTACATTCCAGTGTCCGTGTGCATCCTCCTCGGTCCCAGTGACATGCATGTGTACATAGGCGGCTTGAAGGCTTCCTTCTACTCTGTGTGAAACCAGGAGCCTCCTGTTATATTCAATGCATTGATATGTTGACATCAGAGACTCGGTTTAACCCCTTCTATCCTAGTGGTGTGTGGTTGGAGAGGTATGGAAGGACACAAAATAGTTTAAAAGAAATGGGGTGTCTCCCAGTCAGTCATAATGGAATAATAAATGGAGTACTGGTTCAGACAGGCCTCCCTTTTGGATCCCTCTGGATACACGCCTTGGCTGAAGCAACCAGTATCCATGACACTGTGAGGCTGCTGCCATGACAGGAGGCCAACTCTTTCTTACCTGAGGTGTCCTACATGTTCAGCTCTATCTGCTGCTACCTAATCTCAAAGCTTGCAGTGTAGTTCTCAAAAACAGCAGGCACATAGTTCTGAAAGATGGATGTGACAGCAGCTGCAAGTTAGTACTGCCAAGTCGAGAGGGCTGACAATTATTAGCTACAGTTGTGTTAAACAGTATCAAAGTTGGTTCAATTAGAGAAATGATAACCGTTTCTTTCTTAAATTGTAGTGCTTACTGTGGAAGGCATGCAGATTTCAAGCGCTGTAAATTATAAATGTTAATTATAAAGGAGCGACCCGTAACCCTGCTCCAGGCATGTCGTTCCCCACACCGCTACAGCACCACCTGTTGTGCCTGTGTTTCCCTGCTCGCTGCTGCTACCACTGCCGCGAGTTTGAGGCCCTCCACCCACAGCCTACCATCTGCGCCACATCCCTGGTGGCCAGTGGCTGGCCGTAGGTCTGCTTGCACTGTATTGCTTGTCTTATTGTTTAATTGTTTTGTTTTTCTCCTCCTTCGGTTTTTCATTGTTAATTCTGTACCCTGTGCCCTTTTTTGCCTTCTGGCCTCTCGCCGCTCCTGCCCCGGTCTTTCCCACCGCTGTGCCTCCTGCGGCCCACCCCTCCTGCTTGTACTGTATTGCCTCTGTTTTTAAACATTTAATTTGCTAGTTTTTCCTCCTTCTCCTTGGATTCTGTGCCCTCTTTTTGCCTTCTGTTCCCTCGCCGTCCCTGGCCCGTTTTTCCTGCCACTGTGTCCACAGCCGCCCCGCCCCCCCGCTCGTCCATTCGCCCACTCCCTCCTCCCAGCTGCTCCTCCCTCCCACCTCCCCTTCTTATGGCGGCCACGCCGAAGGCCGCCTAAGGCAAGCCCGTATGTGTCTGTCCACGCCTGGGCCGTGCCCGGCGCCAGAACCCCTGGCCACCATGAACCCCACAATGCCTATCTCCGCTACGATGCCTGCACCCTCCTTGCACTGAACACCGAACGACCACACACCTGCTTCCTGGCCGCCCTGAAGCGCACCCAGGGACCCTTCTCCTGCCCGAGTTGCAGCTTCACCAGCATCTGATCCGCCACCCACCGTGAAATAACGCAACCACCCCGGATGCATCTTTCTCAACACCCGCTCCACCCGCAGACACGCCGTTGAACTCTGGGACCTACAAGACTCAACCTCCCCAGATGTCGCCTTCCTGACGGTGACCTGGCTGAACCCCTCCTCTGCACCCGACATTGCCATACCCATCCCGGACAGCTACAAAATAACCCACAGGGACCGCACCAATGGAGTAGGAGGAGGAATCGCCATCGTCCACAGGAACACTCTCAAAGTCTCGACCAACACCGACGACTTCTCAGCTCCGCCGAACACCTGCACTTCCAGATCCACACCGATCCCAACACCACCCTCAGAGGAACCCTCCTATACAGAACCCCCCGGACCCCAACCACAGTTCAGCGACTCCATCGCTGACTTTGTCGGTACACATGCCCTTGCCTCCAAAGACTACATCCTTCTCGGGGACTTGAACTTCCACCTCGAGAACAACAATGACTGCAATTCCACCACCCTGATCGACAACCTCGACAACCTCAGACTCAGACAACTCGTCACCACACCCACCCACTCTGCCGGCCACACGCTTGACCCCATCTGCTCCACAAGCTCCCATGTCTCCTTCAACCACACCATGAACTCCACTGGACCGACCATCAATGCATCCACTTCACCTTCTGGAAACCCACCACGCACCACCGCACCCAACAGACCCCCTGCCGCTGCTGGAGCAAAGTCACCGAAGACCTGCTAACCACCACCGTCGCCCGGAGATCACCTGCCGACCCCGCTGACCCCGACACCGCCGCCGGCAACCTCAGTCAATGGATCGACGACTGCACCAATACCCTCGCCCGATCAAGAAACCCTCCAACAGAAACACCAGCAAGAAAGCCAACTGGTTCACTGAAGACCTCCAGGCCTCATAGCAAACCTGCCATAAGCTAGAGAAGAAATGGCACCGTGAACAAACATCGGACAGCCACGTAGCCCACAAGTACGCCACCCGCAGACACCATCAACTCATCAGAACTGCCAAAAGAGCCTCCTTCAAAGACCGCCTAGATAACAACGCACACAACAGCAAAGACCTCTTCAAAATCATGAAGGAACTCTCCAACACCAACGACATCCCACCTTCGCAAGACCTGTGCGACTCCCTAGCCACCTTCTTCCATCGCAAGATCGCAGACATCCACGACAGCTTCAGCGTCACGACTGCCCCAACAACCACTGAGACCTCCGTCCCCACGGCCACCATGCACACCGATCCAGTGCTCTCCTGGACCAATATAAATGATGACGGCACCATCAAAATCATGAACACCATCCACTCTGGATCTCAGTCAGACCCATGCCCACACCACATCTTCAACAAAGCCAGCACCACCATTGCACCCCATCTCCAGAAAGCCATCAACATCTCCTTCTAGAAAGCAACCTTCCTGGAGAGTTGGAAGCACGCCGAGATCAACGCCCTACTCAAAAAACACAAGGCTGACCCCAAGGACCTCACAGAACTTCCAGCCCATCTCCCTGCTCCCGTTCCCAGCGAAGGTTATCAAGATGACCGTCAACAGACAACTGACCCGCTACCTCGTGGAAAACAGAATCCTGGATCCATCCAAGTCCGGGTTCCGCAGCAACCAGAGCACTGAAACTGCCCTCATCGCCGCCACTGATGACATCAGGGCCCTGCTGGACAACGGAGAAACCGCGGCCCTCATCCTCCTGGACCTGTCAGCCGCCTTCGACACCGTCTGCCACCGCACCCTACGCACATGCCTCCACAATGCCGGGATCCGAGACAAGGCTCTGGACTGGACCATCTCCTTCCTCTCAGGCAGAACCCAGAGTGTCCGCTTCCCCCTTTCCGCTCCGAAGCCACCGAGATCATTTGCGGCGTACCCCAAGGCTCATCCCTCAGACTGACGTTGTTCAACATCTACATGGCACCGCTCGCCCACGTCGCCCGAATGCATGACCTCAACATCATCTCATATGCCGACGACACCCAGCTGATCCTCTCCCTCACCAAGGACCCCCTCACCGCCAAAAACCAACCTCCACGAAGGATTGAAGGACGTCGCCGCGTGGATGAAGAACAGCCGACTGCAGCTAAACTCGGACAAGACGGAAGTCCTCATCCTCTGCTTCACCCCCTCAGCCTGGGACGACTCCTTGGGAACAGCTCCAACACCCACCGACCACGCACGCAACCTAAGGTTCATCCTCTGCTCCACTCTCTCCATAAGAACGCGGTCTCGTCCTCTTGCTTCAACACCCTCTGCATGCTCCACAAGATCTACAGGTGAATCCCCACCGAAACAAGAAGAACTGTCACCCAGGTCCTTGTCAGCAGCAGGCTGGGCTACGGAAACGCCCTCTACACAGGAGCCTCGTCCAAACTCCTGAAACGACTGCAACGCAAACAGAACGCCTCTGCACGCCTGATTCTCGACATCCCTCGCTGCAGCCACATCACACCTCACCTGTGAGACCTGCACTGGCTCCCCGTCAACAAGAGGATCACCTTCAAGCTCCTCACCCATGCACACAAGCCACTCCACAACACCGGAACATCATACAAGAGGATCACCTTCAAGCTCCTCACTCATGCACACTAGGCACTCCACAACACCGGAACATCATACCTCAACAGACGACTCAGCTTCTACACCCCAACCAACAGCTCCGTTCTGCCGACCTCACCCTCGCCACAGTCCCCTGCATCCAAAGAGCAACCTCTGGTAGCAGATCGTTCTTCCACCTTGCCGCCAAGACCTGGAACACCCTCCCCATCCTCCTACGGCAGACCCAGGACCTGCTAAACGTCTAAAGACTCCTCAAGACCTGGCTATTCGGGCAGTAGCAGCACCCCCACCCTCCCCCCCCACAGCGCCTTGAGACCCTCACGGGTAAGTATTGCGCTTTACAAATGTTCTGATTGATTGAATGTAATTCCACTGTAACGACATTCCATTTATTTAAGTGCATTAATATCCCTTTTATCTGAAATCCGTTTTAGCAAGTGCTATAATAATCTCACATTAGCGTTGCTCAGTTTATCGATCTCGGAAGGATGAAGAGCAATAGAGACACATCGGTGGATTGGAGACAGTGTACTACATGTTACACACAATCACCAGAGCAGGTTCATTCACTCACTAATTTAGCACACCAGCCCCAAGTTGGAGCAATGTTTGTTGCGCTGCTCGTAATTGTTATCCAATATACAGACATAACCCTTGGTATCAACTGGTTAGATGGACGGTATCAAACTATGGCGCCAGAGGTTAAATTAATGGCAGATAGGTATCTGGGACCTGCAAACTGCATGTTCATGTGATGTGTGTTTATTATGCAGGAACTACCTGTCTTCCTCAATGTGGGGTTTACTTGCAGTAGGAACAGCCATTCCAATATCCGCTTCAGCAGCGCACAAGTCTGCAGCACCCTGCCTGGCCACATCAAACCCCCAAATGGGCATCCATTAAAAGGGAATAAAGTCCTTTCAGACCAGGGAATCCGTGTTCTGCAAATCATCCTGCTGCTTTTCAGCTTTAATTAAGGTTGAGCAGCTCAGACTCAAGTGTACGCGCCACCCTCCGATGTAAGGCAGTGATGAAAGCACAGATGCAAGTAGCCCGCATAAGGTGTAGTTTGTAAAATACACCCACCCGGTCGCCTCACTGAAATACTACTCCTGTTGTGTGCATGGCCAACCACGAGGAACACAGGAGGTGGAGCCATTGTGCGCTGTGCCAATTATCTACAATAAACATAACCTTTTCAAAACAAGTCCTAAACATGCGCTGTTGTTCCGACCACAGAAATGCATATTCTAGGAGAGGAGAGCTGCTTGGTCCTGTGGCAATACTCAGTGGGAGTGAACTTTTGAAGAAAGGTGGGATATGCACCCACCAGTAGCCATTTGTAGGCTACCACATTTGCATAAGCCTATCCAAAGCATGGGAGAAGTCAGACCTCCACAAAGTACCTACAACAGGTTGCCTAACAGCGCAAGCGCTGTATACGATCATCGACCTAAAAAGGCAGAGCTATCAGTGGTGCAGCCATTGCAGTGATGCCCAGCAAGCTTGCCTGTGGAGACTGCATTTAATTTACTCGTTGGCTGCTCAGATCGGTTTTTTTCCTCGTATCTGCCCTGCACCAACCTCTCTGTTTCCACTCGCTGGAGAGAAAGAAACTGGAAGGGCAAGTATAAAAAAACAGACCGGCTGCAGATAGGCATCAGAGGTGAGCAGTGGTTTGATTTGTAGATTATTTCTGAGAGGCTGTATTGTGATGGTGCTCTGGCTGCTTGTCAGGAGTTGTGATGCTTTATAAGTGAGTGGCGCAGCATCAGCCATCCAATGACAGAGCAGTTTATAATCAAGACATTTTAGAGAAGGTGCTCAGAAGGCAGGGTAAGCACTTTTGGCACATGCAATGCTTTCAGTTCGTCACTCACCACCAGGGCCGGCTTTAGCTCTGGTGGTGCCAGGTGCTACAGTCTTTTTTGGCACCCCCTCCTCCAATGACCTACTCCTCAGATTCCCTCACCACCATCTGGCAAAAGTGCCCCTCATCTCTCCATAGCCCCTCTCTCACATATACTTCTTTTGTTTTAAAGCACTTTTAAAGGCTGGTTTTACTAATCCACTCACCTAGCCTAATAAAATACAGATCTGTTCTTTGCAGCAGGCATATTAACCCTCTGTGCTACTTTATGGCAAGTTAAAACTGCCACTAGGCACAACTCTGATCTGTTTCTCTAGCAGGAACATTCATTACAATTGCTGCCCAATAGCTGGATGCACAAGGAACTCTGCAGCAGGCGTTTTTAAATCGTTAAGAAGCTGCTAAGTACAGTGCCCCTCCTGGAGACAGTGGCCCTCTCCAGGTCAGCGCCTCGTGCAGCCGCACCACTCGCACTGCCCTATAGCCGTCCCTGCTCACCCCTCCAAAGCTCCATTGCTATGTGCATATTTTCTCCTAAAAGTTAGAAGAACTTATGCAAATTAACCAGTAGTGGAAAGTTGAAATAAACACATCTAAGGAAGACAAATTGATTTTCCAGGGTGAACTAAGGTGAGTGCTTCTGTTCTTCTTCTAGAAACTTAGACGCTTACTTGGTATTAAACTTAAGTTTGTTGTCTGTACATGCAGTCCCTCCTGGGGTGCAAAGTCTTTTCCATTTTTTGGGGGATGCCAGAATTCATTAACACAATGTTATAAATGTGCCTAGATTCAAAGCAGTCCATTTAGGGCAAGCACTTGTGCTGGGAAAGGTTCCTTGACCTGAGCGCCATGGTAGAAACTGCAGAGGACCCAAGAACACAAAGCGCCGGCCAGTGCATATTTGAATGTATGGGCAAAAATGCTGCAAATAGTTTTTTTTATATGGCATTATGTTGTTAAAACCTATTTGCAGTGTTATAATATAATGCTGCCTATCCATGAGATGATGCAGTCCTGGCAGTTATTTAACATATTACTCCGGGATGGGATTCTAACCATATTTTTTAGCTTCAATCTCAAGTGCAAAGTGAGATGTCTACACATAAAGAAATCTGAACACTCAGAGAGAAATATAAGGGGCAGCGTGGAAGATGAAATTAGCGCTGAGTGCACGACTGTCAGAGTAAGAAAATGGGAGAAGGGAAACGTGATTGAGAAGTGTAACAATGTGAGGGGAAACAAATGTGAGAAGCAAGAGAAGAAATTAGGTGACAGAGGAAGCAGAGCATAAGGGGTAAAGAACAAGAGAGGGAGGAAAAACAGAATGTAAAACAGAGGAGGAGTAAGATAATGAGAAGGAGAGAAATGGAGAGTAAGTGAGGCAGAAAGAGAGAGAGAGAAAGAGAGACGATGGGTGAGAGAACTAAGAAGAGAAGAAGAACACTTTGAGAGAGGGAGAAAGTGAGAGAGAAGATTTAGTGAGATCAAAAGAGAAGACATGTTTTGAGATCTGTTGTTCATGAATTCGAATCTCAACTAGGCCAAGTCATAGTTTCATCTTTTTGAGGTTGGTAAATTTGTACAGTAATGCCTATGAGACAGTAGAAATGCAGAACAAAGAAACACTTTATTATAAGAGGTGCCTTGAGGTAAAGAGGGTCAGAGAGTTCCGCAGACCAAAGGAGAGTGAAATAAGTTTACAGTGTTTACGAGTAACAGTGAAAATATAAGACCACAAATCTGAGAAACCTTAATAAAAGAGAGGAAATAAGTAATGTTTAAAGAGCACAAATGTGTGCATGTGAGAAAGAACACAGCATTAGGGGTATGGAAACTGTATTCATTTGCACTTAGCACACAAACACTCTGGCGTATGAAAGAATACAAGATCAAAAGGTGAAAGAAAGCCCCAAATAGAAATAATAAAAGGAGCCTGAGAAACCCAAAGAGCCTCATAAAGAATGAAAGAGACCCACACGAGCAAACGAGGCACCCTTCAGAATGAGGGAGAAATGCAGCCAAGCCACATGAGAGAGAGCATATGAATTTTGAGTTTTGTAAGGATCACTGAAAAACAATACGTTCTATATCTGTTGAACATCATTAAAATATGTTGTGCAGAGAAAATCAAAGATGCCAGAGATCATAGATTGTGTTGTGTGGACCAATGTCAGGGGATAGATAAAAAGAGGATGAGCAAAGAGAGAAAGGTAATGTTAGACACCCTAGGAGAGAGTGAAATACATCCTTGCGAGAGATGGGACGAAGATGAATGAAGTAGGGCCACAGGGAGCAATAGTATGTACCCCAGGGAGGCAGAACGGTGAAAGAAACAAGCCCAGAGAGAGGTGATAAAAAATGTTGAAAAAGAAATAGAAAGAAAGAACTCCATAAATGTAGGGTAAAAAGATCCCCAATAGGAAAATGGGTGGAAGCGACTGGGAACCCACAAAGATAGTGAAAAGATAAAAGAGAGAGCCATTGAAAGACAAAGGGAAAGGGGAGAAGGCTTCTGAAAAGTATTGAGACTTTGCAAAAGAGAGGCAAATAATGCAGAAAGAGAAACCCCCTGAAACAATGGGTAAAGGAGACAGACAGGGTGAAAATTAGATAAAGGAAACACCGAAGGGAGAGGAGAATAGTATTCCCTTTACATGAGTTGGTTGTCAGAGTCCAGTGCATATGTGATGTGCTGATTGTGAGCACAGAGCTTGAAGCTCTCTAGTTAAGTGTAAATAGCTCACACTTGTCTCATCAGCCACTACCGTATCCCCCAACAGTGCTACCTTCTCAGACTGCTCAGCGGGATCGAGGTGCATTCATTAAAGCTCATGGACCACTTCTGAATATTCCATAATTAGAATACAACTCTGTCTCAGGGATTACATTTCCCAAACTGAATAATCCTAATACATTGATTATTTGATATTTAAGACTGACATTTAACATCACTCTAATCAACCTGAATGTACTTTTCTTCAATCTTGGGACAGGTAAAATATCTTTGTTTATAAAATATCGAAGTATTTGATGGCATATCCTTTTCTGCTTGATAATTAGGTCTTGGCTTTTTCCCCAAGACTTTTTAGTTCACTTTATTCTCCTTGTATACAGTGCTTCTTATTGACGTAGACCACTTTTAATTTTACTTGTGTTGATGGAATATTATATTAATAATGTTAAAATGTAAATATTTAGCCGACCCATTGATCTTTTATTGTTCAGATCTTTTTATTAATTCTTCCAGGAACAAATACGTTTACCTAAATCCAAAGGCCAACGAGGTAGAACAGTGGGAGAACAGAAGAAGGAGATAGAAGGCGAGGAAGGGATGATAAGGGGGGACTGGGAAAGGCGGGAGGGAGGGATAAAATATCATGGGTTGTCACCCAGGGAGCATAGCCTCTCTCGCCAGAATTGTCTCTTTGGCATCGTATTTAGTGTCAGCAGTCTGTGTCTTTTAGTGTGTCATACTCACTGCGGTCAGTCTTTGTCTTGTTAGCTGGTATACTCATAAGTAAAGAGGACTAGTAAGTTCCCAAAAGTCCTGTGCCAGAGATTGGATGCATGGGACCCTCATTTTGTCAAAGTGTAGCAACTTTTTCTGCAGGGAAGCAGTAAGCTTTTCCATCCTTGTGTGGTCCCACAGGTTATGAGTCAAAGTGAGATGACAATGTATCAGTGCCCCATTTGGTTTTGATGACATGTTTAGCCCCACACAAAGCCAAAATCCATTATTATTGCCTTCACTTTGTTAGAGTGTAGAGGTTGTCTTGGGGCATTTTGGGATGCTCAGTAGGATGTACCTAGAAAGACAGGGTATATCTGTTGCAAACATGTCATTGATATCTCTCAGACGGCCTACCAGTAGCGTTTGAGTTTGGCACAGAACCAGAGGAGATGAGTCAGTGTGTCTGGGTGGCTGAAGTTGCGTTAACAGCCATTAGGACAGTTGAGTTTCCATTTCATATTTTGGCTGAGGTGTAGTACCAATAGTGTCACCTTTAGCATTGCTTCTTTTCCCGAGGCACAGAATGAAGAGGTGTACACTTTGTGGAGGATATCAGTCCATTATTTAGAATGAAGTGAAAGTCCAGCTCAGCTTCCAAGCTGTAGGGCTAGAATAGTTGCACAGTTCCTATGTTTTGAATTGTGTACCCAGACCTGCCTTGTCAAGTATTTTCTATAGTATTTTCTACAGAAAACGGCCAGTGCACTGAATCCAATGCATGGTCTCTGTCAATTGACAAGAGAAGTGCTGAGACTCACTCTACAATGAATGTGTGTCTATCTGTCAGTTTATCAAACACCCTGGAAGAGAAAGCTGCACAGTGTGAAAGTTTATGTTTGTGACTGGTTGTCTTTATCGATTTAAAGAAATTTGGGGAGGACACCTTGGATTGTTTCTGCAGGACAGTAGGTTGGAGAAAGAGGTAGGTCTTAGTTTTGGAATGATGAAAGTCAGGACCTGGGGAAACTAGTGAGTCTCGAATAGTGGCATCACATGTTGGTAGGTTGGCTGTTGGCAGGAGATCCTTCAGTTGTTCTCTGAACAGTACCACGTTGGATGGGTTGTGATGCTCTCCAGGAAGTCTGTTTCAAGGGCTGTTATCAAACATTAAATGGATCAGCCCTCTGTGGAGTATTTTAAAGTGAGTTATTGGGAAGGTGGTGTGTGGTTGAAACACAGCTTCTTTTTGGGGGTAATTTTGTCCTTGATCGATAGTGGTGCTTATTAGTAAATGGCTTTGTGAGGTAGTGGGGTGGAAGTTGAAAAAGCAGCAAGAGCGAGTTGTTAGCATCCAGGAAATTCAACAATGGACTGCTCAAATACATCTGTCCAAGAATGGTAACGGACAGTTGCCTGTGTTAAAAACCTCAGCCCTGCCTGGTCTTTTATCATCAGAATGTGGAAACCAACGAATTAGCAAAATTAAAAGGCAGCAAGAGAGATTCCAAGACCAGGTTTACTATTGTCACAGCTGACAGAAAATATTGATAAACGTTCTCTGACCACAAGAAAAGTGCACATCCCATTTAAGCCAATGTGGTGACCTAATTGTCGCACCTCATGCGTTATACTCTTTTTTACCTTTTCCTATGTTGGAATATGCCTAGGGGTTTTTGGGAGTTGTGTCAATGTGTATGTCTCTGTGTATGAGGTATTCACCTTCTGGGGGCTTTTTCTACTTTGCATAAGAGTCCATAACAACATTGCTATGTGAAGAATGCTGTATGTGTGATAAGGGAGGTGAAGGGGGTTGAACAAGGCTATTATACATAGCCCAAAACAAAAAGTGATTGTGGTGGGTCAGAGGTAAGGATGTGTCCCCCACTCCCTCAAAATCCTCTCCTCCATCAGTGGCCTTTTTGTATGTGGGTGAGTGTGTGTTTGTGTGTGTGTATGTAGATGGAGAGAGAGAGAGAGAGAGAGAGAGAGAGAGAGAGAGATTCAAACAATGTAATCAAACAACACTGATTTGCTACAAAAGGTAGTTGGACAATTTAATGTGTGTGGCAAGGTGCAGTGTCTGTTTTTCTGTGTCGTCACCCAATACATTGAGCAGCTGTGGTGGTGGGCACTACAGGAGCCAGGACAAATAGCACTGAGGAACTGGTATCATCTGTCTTCTCTAGAGACGCCAGTGAAGACTCTGGAGTAAACAAATACAACCTTTGAGGCTAGGGGTTCTGGGAGAGTATGAGGAAGAAGAAGGGCAATATGGTCTGTACAGGATTGATTAAGCGCGTAATGATAGATAAGAATGCTCTAGAAGCGCTAATCAAGGGACCCAGCGAGAAAGTATGAAGGAAAGAAATCACAAGGTGCTATAGGAACAAGTCAGCTGAGGTATAAAAGAGGAAAAGAGAAAATAGAGATAGGAAATGGAGAGGGTGAAAAAATGAATGATGGGAATACAAAGCAGATAGCATAAAAAGAGCAGAGAAAGGGATAGAAATACTGCACAGGAGATAGGAAAAGCATAGTGGAATGATTTCGACAGAATGGGAGAGAAAACGTTGGAGATAAGTGATAGAGAATAGAAACAAACATACTGCGATGAGAATGAAGAAAGATGGGATGCTCAGAAATAATGGAAAGGAAGAGATAGAAAGCAAGAGAGAGGAAGGATGTGTGAAAGAGAAGGAGCAGTGGATGGACTTTTGGCAAAGCCGAACGAAGAGTGGGCCTGATGTTGCATATCCTGACAGGAATATGCATCAGGAAACCCACCGAAAATCGGGCACACTTCCCCTGGCTACTGATGGCAGGGACCCTGTAGTGGCTAGACCACCACCTATGACAGACTGCAGGCAGACTAAGCCTAACTGTTAACTCTCTCGTCCAGGGTTACTTATAACAGCTGTATTGGTACCAGTGGAGTAGCAATAGCCCCCACAGCCCCTGCAATATGGCGATATCTTGTCTGGCGTGGAGAATAGGGGGGGGGCCCTCCATGGACTTTGCAGGGGGGGGGGCTCAAGTTTCGTAACGCCACAATATGAAAAGTTCTGTTTCAAATGGCCCTGTGTAAGTCATATTTCAAAGATTCTAATGCTTGTTGACAAGCCTCCACTTTCATATTTCTATTCTGGTACTCTGCCAGCTAAATAGTAACTGTGTTCAAGATATTGATCGCTGTGCTCTGTGGAGAGGACAAAGCTGCCATTGTTTCAAGCTTCATTCAATTCTCTTGCCATCCCAGCCCCTCCCTGATATTTCGAGCAGACAGGCATGCACCTGTGTTTGTTCATGCATGATGACTAAGGAGATAAAAAAACAAAACTACCCCTGATCTCACAAAATTCTTAGGCCCTACTAAGAGTAATTCATAATCCCGCAGGAGTCCACAATGTGAATTTCTGGGTCTAGCAGGATTACGAATAATGAAGGCAACCTGTAGGCCCGTTCAATTCCCCCGTGACTGCAATTGTTCAAAGTAGGGGAAATATCCTGGCAGAAATGCCTTTAGAAATGAGGAATAAACTGCAGACTTAGATGTGTTAAAAAGCTATTTTTCCTGTTATTCCCTATCAGCAGCGGCTGTCAGGAAATGAGAGTGGAGGGGTGGAAGGCTGCGCAAAGGCAGGGATTATGGGGAGACATAATAAAAAAAAAACTTACCTCTTCCGCAATTCAATTCTCCAGTGAACTGGGAAAGCATGAAACACCCAGGCTCCCCATAGCCAATCACAACGCTGCAATGAAGCGTTGTGATTGGTCTGAGCGCTATAAATCTGCACTCAGATGGGGACTGGGGGCCTGGGCATGTTCCCCACCAGACTGTGTAATGCAGCCTAGTAGGGAACATGCTAAGCGTGCATGACTGTTTGGCCGGTCCCAGACAGCCAGCCAAGCAGTCATGTGCACTGGTGTGCAGATCTACAAGGAAATGCCGCAGCGTGGCACCACAAGCACTTTGGCTACGCCACGCTGCTGTACTTCCGAAGCACAGGGCTGCAACATATTTACAAGAATATGTCGCATCTCTGTGCTACCCTATGCGCTGACGCACAAACTGCAGCCATGCGCTGGCGCAGGCACCCTTGCATCATAGTGCAAGAATGCCTGCTTCGTGGGGAGATTGTTTTTTGTGCAGGAAGGGGCACCTTCCTGCACAAAAACAATCACTACAGGCATTTTCATCTTTCAAAGTGTGCTGTAGAATGCAGCACGCATTGAAAGAGGAAAAAACGAGGAGAAATGAAAACATTTCTCCTCGTTGCGCCTCGCTACGCCACGGGCGGCCGCGCATGCGCATTGGTTAGTAGATGGCGCCGTGAACGAGCAGAGGGAGCCCCGGGACGCCGCGGACAAGTAATGTGTATTTTATTTATTATATGGGCCCACTTAATTAAATTTATCTATGTAGTAGAGGGGGGCATGCAGCGCGTAGTGGGGCTACGCGAAGTACGCAGGTGGGCGTAGTTTCTCGCCTACTTTGCGTAGCTTCGCGTAGCCCCACTACGCACACTACGCCCACCCTTAAATTTGATAATATCTACGTTATTATAATGGTATTTTTCCTGCTCAAAGAGCAGTGGGGCGACGTTCCTCTGCCTTAGCATAATGAGCCGCCCCTGTTCCCTATTCCTAACTGGACTCAGATGGATCAACTCGGATGGAGACTGTTTCCGTCCCCTTCAAAGACACCGTTCAGGCAAGCGATGGCCTCTCCATGGACCGCAACTACCAGATCCATTCACAAGCATCTTGTAATGAGGTCCTCAATGTGGCGTTCTTCCAGTGTAAGAAGTCCGGCCAACAAAAGCTGAAGTTAAGTCACAGCATCATATACGCACCCTACATAATTCCAGGATCGTAATGCAGGTCCCTGCAGCCCCCCTGTGGTGCAAGGGGGCCCGTTCAGCTCAACATCAACGAATTCCTATGAGATATGAGAGACTCGGGGGCCCCTCGTCACATTCTGCTGGGGGTGGGAATGGCATCATGGTGTGTTATGCCACTGCCTGAATCCTAGGGTTTCTAAACGTGAGAGACATTTGCATCAATGAAGGAGTGTGTCTTTAAGTCAAAGACACATCTTCATAAAGATAGAAGAGAATATTACGGCAGCTCGGTTAGGTAACATAACGTGTATTGGTTAAGGGTACGTTCACCCAGAAGGGAATCTTGGAGCTGAATAACAGAAGTTTCTTGTTACCCAGCGGTACTCATTTTATCGACCTCAGAAGAACGAAAGGCTGTGTGGACCCCCTGGGATGGGCACCTGTTACCATGAGGTCAAACAAACATCCCTACAGTGGATGCATTAGTCCTCTACGCCACCAGACCCGTTTTACCAAATGAGTATTTATATATTTTAAATTATGTGCATACTACGCAATGAAAACATAGAGTTTGCATCAATATAAGCTAAGTGCAAAAGCCACCTTAACCTCTAAAACTATATAGCAGAAGTCATACTCAGTCACACTCTTTAATCATATCACCTATCCGGTATTAGGGTCTGGATAAAATAAGGGGGTAAAGATGCAAAAATGTAACACAATATAAACTGCATTTATAGCCTCTTTTCTAGAAGTGCCATTTTCTAATTACAATTTCATGTTTGGTTTAAGTGTTCATCATTTACCCTGGCTTTCTGACCTCCATTCTAGCAATACTCACTTTCAGTATCCCATTGACTTGGAACAATGATTGTGTGACATCTAATATAACCAATGATGTAATTGATAATCCAACTTGTGGAGCCACTTGTGACATCAAGATCGTGTGCGACGTCATGACCGGAGCATTGTGGGAGTCGTGGTTGTGTAACTCACCACAGCTCTTGAATTTCACAGCTTTATATGTTTTATTTTGTGATCTGAGGATCCTTTTAAATGAAGTTTTTAGGCTGATTTTTATATTTAGGTATTCTTTTGAACAATGTGAGTTCATTGAATTTCTTTGATTGTGAATGTATATGTTGATCTTGCCCAAAAGCACCCATTAGGCACTGGTCACAGAGCATGATCTTTTCTCACACCCTATGGCAAAACCCCATGCCAGAATGCCGATGTATGGGGATGTGCATTACTGGTAAATGTAACTGCAGCACCCTCTATTATGTATTTGTACAGAGGGGAACAAAAATGACCCCACTGACGTAATCCATCCATGTGCATGACACAGTGGCAATTCAATTCTTTATGTGGAATGGACACCCAATGGCCGAAATCATTGCAAATTGTGTAGTTTTTCGTAGTGATTGACATGGCCTAAGGTGCATTAGTAAGTAACTAATGAACTATTACATGAAGTATGCCCTAAGTAAGGCAGTGGCCTAACAGACGTGGAGGGGTGTCACGTGTGTTTGTTTGATCATATGCTAATTAAAGAAAATCTTTGTAAACAGAGGGTATAGCTTGAATGAGTTAATCAGCACTTTATATATTTTGTCCACATATTTCCACCTTTTGTCAGTGACCTTAGCAGAAATACATATGCATTGGTATAGTATGCTCAGAATACATATCTTATTACACGCAAACATCTCAATAGCCAGGACAACTGCTGCTGTCATACTCAAGAACCAGTTCTACCTGGGCTAATAATCTATGATCATCCCTAGATCACTTACAAATCTAGTTTTGTGATATCAGAAGCGAGAGTGCAAAGAAACTCCTTGTTGAAGAAGCCGAATACTAGAAAGTTATCTGCATTAATCTTGACTGCTAGCCCATGAACGTCTGATTCCTCTAGAAGCTGAAACATTATTTGTCAAACATTGGCTTGAAGGTTCTCTGGTGCACCAGAGGAAAGGGAGATTATTCAGACTTGTTGGTAATAGCTCCTCTCACTTTATTATTTTTGGCACAAAGAAGGGGTGCACATTTTTGCACACTTCGTCTCCGAGAAAATTGCTAACATATATGCTTCATTTCCCAGGGGTGATCAGTCAAAATATCGAATTTTAAATATCCACCTACATTAATATCAAGTTTTTAATATCGTGGGGACAGAATATCGAAGTCAAGAATATTGTTCACCAGAATATCGACCCCAAGGTAAGTAATATCGCTTTTTAAAATATCGAAGTAAGTAATATCGCAATAAGTAATATCGTAAGCAAAAATATAGTTGTCAATAATAACGAAATAAAATGTTGTGTTATATATTTTAGTATGTATTTTATATGTACGTTAAACATTTTTTTAATGTATTTTCATAAATGTTAAAATAAATGTTTAGAAATTAGTAATTTTGTTAAGGTACATTTTACGTTTTAGTATCAGAGTGGGTTGTGGGTTTATAGGGGAATAGGGTGGGAAGTAATTTAATTATAATTAATTAATTATTATGTTTTTATTAAATGGTATTGATTATTAATTAATTGTTAATACATTATCAATTGGTTATTAAGTATTATTAATTAGTTAATTATATTAATTATAATTATTTGGTGATTCATTTTTATTTATTGTTATTGTTAATTAATTTATTGCTAATTAATTGGTGATTCATTTTTATTAAGTGATTAATAGATAATTAAATTAATTATGTGATTTTCTATGTGTAGTGGGTTGTGGGTTTATAGGGGCATAGGGTGGGAAGCAATTAAATTAAATTAATTAATGAGATTTTTTTATTGATATTTAAAATTAATTAATTGTTAATTCATTATTAATTGGTAATACATTGTTATTAATTAGTTAATTCCATTAATTATAATTAATTTATTAATAATTTGTATTGATGGTCAATTACTTTATTGTTAATTAATAACTAATTGGTGACTCATTATTAATTGGTAAATAATATTTAAAAATTGGTTAATTTATAATTATATTAATTATAATTAATGTATTATTAATTGGTATTAATTGCTTAATTGATAGTTAAATGAATTATGGTTTTTTGTATGTGTAGTGCATTGTGTGTTAAAGGGGGAATAGTGTGGGATGTAATTTATTATGGGATTTATTATTTAAGTTAATTTTAATCGATAAGTATGTTAATTTAACCCCTAAGGTATCCAGCGCTTTCCCTACTGTTGCACTCTCTGGAGAGGGAATAGTAATTTTTACCCCTACGCTATCCAACGCTTTCCCTACTGTTGCACTCACTGGAGTGGGAATAGTAATTTTTACCCCTACGCTATCCAGCACTTTCCCTACTGTTGCACTCTCTGGAGTGGGAATAGTAATTTTTTTTACCCTGACACTATCCAAAGCTTTCCCTAATGTTGCAATATGTGGAGTAAGTATATATATATATATATATATATATATATATATATATATATGAATTTATATGTAGATGTTTAATCAATTTTATTATTATATGTATTAATTATTACTTTTTTTAATGTTTTCATATGTATATCTATAATTTTTTAAATTATATGTATTATTTACTTATGTTTACATTATTATTAAAAGATTTTTTTAAACAATATTTTTAACATCGATATTTTTTACAAAAATATTTTTTTCCCGATATTTTTGTACTTACCTTTAAGTAGATAGGACTTTTATATTTTTCACTTTGATATTTCTGTGTAGATATTTTTGTAGGCCGATTTTCTGTCTGTCGATATTTTGTCAGACAATCATTTCCAGGAAGGGTTTGTTTCCCACTCTCGGTCTCCCTCCATCTATTACCCCTAAATGGCCTGATAAGTATATATACATGGTATCAGTGGCAGAGACCAATGCTGTCTGTATTAAAAGTTAAATCAGGGTCTCCACATTACACCGCTCCTCCGGCGATGCTGGAATGGGGCATAGGAGTGATTGCCCCTGTGGTATGCAATCTGCTCAACATATCCTTCACAACTGGGTGTGTACCATCAGACTGGAAACATGCAATGGTGATCCCCCTGTTGAAAAAGCCCACACTGAATCCCTCAAAACCCAAAACTCTCAGGCCACTATCTCTGCTGCCTTTCTTTGTGAAGGTGCCTGAAAGACATGTAAACCAGCAAACTTCTACATGAGAGCCAGTCTGTATTCACACCCCTTTTCAGTACTGAGTCTGTCCTTATCCTTGCTTCTGAATCCGTCTGCTGCACTGCTATGAGGGAAAGAGTGCTGCCTTAGTGCTTCTGGACCTGAGTGAGGCCTTCGATACTGTGTTTCATGGTCTACTACTGAGTCGGTTATGAAGACAGGGCATCGGGGGAAGTGCTCAGTGACTTTCTTTACAGCTGTACCTTTCAGGTATTCCAGAAACCCTATACCTCCGAAACCCTCTCCTTCCAGCAAGGAGTGCCACAGAGCTTAGCGCAAAGCCGGACCCGGTTCAATCTCTATATGCACCCATTGGCGGATGTGATTGAGAGACATGGCATCCGGATGGTGTCTCACGCTGACGACACTCAGCTGATCCTTACCATGACACAGAATGATGGCAGCTCTACAGACAACTTACAAAATTGCTTTGGAGACCTGACTAAATGGATGAATATCAGCTGCCTGCAACTTAATGCAGGTAAAACAGCGGCCCTAGTGGTAGGGAAACAACCCTCAATCTGGTCCTCCGCGTAGTGGCCCAAGGAGCTGGGACCCACTCCTGTACCTAAATCAAAGGTAAAAAACCTTGGCTGCTGGTTTGATTCTAGCCTCTCTTTTGATAGCCAGATCTCGGCTACAGTTGGCACCTGTTTTGGAGCCCTAAAAATGGTCCGAAACACTCTGGGGCTCCTTCCAGATGCTACTAAGAAGATTATTGTCCAGGCTCTACTGGTATCTCAACTGGACTACTGTAACATGCTCCATCTAGGGGTCTTGGAAGGCAGACCGAGAAAGCTCCAAATAGTACCAAATTCTGCTGCCATCTGCTTTTGAACATTCTGAGATTCTCCCCCCTTGGCACTAAATTTGCTCAACTTCACTGGCTTCCAATCAAGGATAGAATATCCTTTAAAGCACTCTGTTTCTGTCACAAAATACTAAATCAGAAGAGATCTCGCTACCTCTTCCCATTGATCAAACCACATTTTCCCAAAAGACATTTGAGATCCTCAGGCACTGCTATGACAGTGATTCCTAGGGTCAACAGAATCCGTCTTGGTGGCAGCTCCTTCAGATTTCTGGCTGCTAAACTATGGATCTCCTTGCCTCTGTATCTCAAAAGGGAGCCTTCCGAGATCTTGTTCTGGAACACATTAAAAACCTGGTTCTTCAGGCAGAAATGTCAGTAGGTCTAGGGCAGAGTTTCACAAGTCTTCTATGAGGAATCATAGCTTGGGGACACTCCGATTGGAGTAATCAGTTGCCCTACAAACTCCTAATATATCATAACATAACCGTAGTTGAATTGTATTAAGTGTGATGTTTTAGTATCTGAGGGTTGGTCCTGCGTGATGTTAACTACTTCTCTTTACTGGCTTGAGGCCTCATTGCTGCTCCTAGAATATTAGGATTTCTCCCTCTTTGATGCTTTTATAGCAACCACGTGTAAAGATTGTACACCTGATCATGTCACACTTAGTCACTGAAAGCACCATTGGCATTCCATTTGTTGGCAGGTTTGCTTAAGTTCTTCCATTTCTGAATTGAACCATATGTTGTGTGCTTTGGATTCTGGTTTCACCATGACCGTTATTCAAAAAAGTCACCCTTTCGATGGTGGTTGAGATATTGTGGCAAAAAATAGACATTCTTCAGAGTTTGTCATGTCTCTGGACTCATGATGAATCCCCCAGATCCTAGTGGTTCTTGCTATTAAACAACGTAGTCATCCAAGACTCCAATTTTAGGTTTTACATGTCCGTGGGCTGGATGTTACTTCGGTTCCAACAAAAGATATAGACTGCTCCGGCCAGAGATGCAATCATGCCTCTGTTTGTGTTGTCTCAGTGTTGTATATCAGGAGAAGGTCTAATGAATGATCCATTCAGTATTTGGGGCCACAGACTATTTGGTTAAAGCCAATAGCACAGAGGTTTTCTATCAATTCTGGCACTGATTTTTCCAGATATACACACATGGTCTGCACACACATTCTTAAAGTCTCCCATCATTGACAACTTGCCAGTGTTGTGGGAAAAGTTTTAATATTATATAAGTGGATTTATTTTTAATAAGATTTTAGTACTTGGCATTTTAATATAATTCTATCTATTTTCATTAATTAAAATTATTGTATTGCTGGGCCCGATTCACAGAACTAACTAAAGACAAAATCCTAAACTTACGACCATTTTGGTATTCACAGAAGGCATTTACTCATTTCGGTATTCACAGAAGGAGTCCTAACTTTAGGACTCCTAAATGCTTACTGTGAATACCGAAAGTCTTAAAGTTAGGATTTTTCTCAGTTAAGGAGTAGTAAAGTTAGGACTCCTAACTTTAGGACTCCTAGATGCCTTCTGTGAATACCAAAAGTCTTAAAGGTAGGATTTTCTCAGTGTAGGAGTAGTAAAGTTAGGACTCCTAACTTTGGGTGCAGACGTGATGGGAGGCAGTCTGATGCTCTGTGTGAGTCCTGTAAGGAAGGAGGTTATCCACTTGAGGGCATCTTGCTGTATGCCTATGTTGTAGAGTCTGTTGATGAGGATTTTGTGAGAGAAAGTGTTGAACAGAGAGGTCGAGGAGTATCAGGGCCACAGTTTCTTTGTGGTCAAGGAGTGTTCTGATGTTGTCTCTGGCAGCAATCAGCACATTCTCAGTGCTGTGGATGGCATGGAATCCTGATTGTGAGGCATCCAGTAGGTGGTTTTGTTCCAGGAATTCGGTGAGCTGCAGGTTGATGGCATTCTTGAGTACTTTGGCCGGGTAGGGGAGCAGGAAGATCGGACAAAATGTTTTGGGATCACTAGGGTTGGCAGAGGCTTTCTTTAGGAGGGGTCTGACATCTGCATGTTTCCATCTGTCTGGGCAGGTTGCTGTGGAGATGGAGGTGTTGAGGATGTTGGTGAGTTGCATGCTGATTGGGTTCATTGCAAGGTTGTAGAGAGGATAAGGGCAAGGGTCGAGAGGTGCCCAGGAGTAGATAAAAGACATGATGGCCGAAGTGGTCATGTTAATGAGTAGAAACCAGGTGGTAATGGTTTGGCTGATGTTCGCTGGTTGGTTTAGGTCGTTGGTGCTGAGGGTGATGGGTTGAATGTTGAAATTGTTGTCGATGTTAATGATCGTCTTTATTACTTTATCGTACTTTATAATCAAGACAATTGAAATTATGTGATTTTTGGTTTGGCACAATTATACATAATTATGGATGTACTGTATGTGCAGTATTATCCACCATCTGCTGCATAATTTGTAGATCTGAACAAATAAAAAACATGTGTTCTGAGCTCAAATGATGTAAACATTATTCAGAAAGCACCACACATAGTGAGTGCAGTGGTGGATGTCTATGCAGTGGCTAGCTGGTTATTTTTCAGATGCTAATTGGTACAATCAGGTGTTAAACTGATACTAATGAGGTAAAACATTTGCTCATACAGTTTTAATATATGTTAAAATAACCAAAGAGCAACATAATACTGTGAGAACATGGGTGCATCATCCCACAGACTTTACCTTTTCATGACGCATGATTTAGTCAACCCGGCTGCATAATTTGGTCCTCCCTTGTCATATAATTCAAGTGTCCCTGGGCATAACATCTACCTGTGTGTGTGTTTTTGGGGGGTACGGTCATTTTTCGGATTTAGGTTGAGTGTAGGTTTTCGGGTGGCAAGGGAATTTTCATTTTTTTGGGTGGTTATGGGCTTTTGGGTGGTAAGGTATTTTTTAGGGTTTAGTATGGGTATGGGTTTTTGAGTGGCAAGTGAATTTTGTATGGTTTCAGGGTGTGTATGGGTTTTGGGTGGCAAGGGATTTTTTTAAGGTTAGGTGGGTATGGGTTTTTGGGTGGTAAGGAATTTGTTTTGGGTTAGGGTGGCAAAGGAATTTTTAGGGTTTAGCCTGGGTATGGGTTTTTGGGTGGCAATGGAATTTTTAAGATTTAGCGTTGGTATGGGAATTGGGGTGTCAAGGGAATTGTAAGGGATTAGGGTGGCAAGGAAATTTTTAGGGTTTAGGGTGGGTATGGGTTTTTGATTGGCAAGGGAATTTATTGGGGCTAAGGTGTGTATGGGTTATTGGACGGCAAGGGAATTTTTAGTGTTTTTTGACTTACCTATATCTTTTGCGCAGATTGACGAATCTTCACAAAATTTTCACAAAAAAGTGTGCCGGTGAATTTAGATGTGCATGGATAGTTTTTGGGGCATAGAAAAAGGCGAAGGTAAAAAAAGTGTGTTTCTCAAGTTCTTAAGACACTCCTGCAGCCCAAACCGCTGGACAGAATTACGCAAAATTTGGGAGAAAGCTAGATTCTGTTCCGGAGATCACACTTTTCCTTATTTGGTGTAAATACGTTCAGTAGTTTTCAAGATATTATAGAAAACCAAGTTTGCATATCTGGGCATATGTGGTACTTTTTTAGTACATTAGTATCTATGTTTAAAACGCATAAACCTTTAGAAAACACTAACAATCACTAAATGATGTCATTAATGATATCATTTTTGATTTCATCAGTCATGTCATGAGTAATGTCACTTACCATGTCATGAGTGATCTAATATGTGAGGTCATAAGCAGTGCATTTTGGGGGCATAAATTATAGTTAACTCAGGTAACTCTAACTGCTGAATTTCACTGGATTTGTACGAGTGAAGTCTGAGCCTAACTATAACGTTCCTGTAACCTTTGGTTTTTTCAGTGAATTTCTATGGCTTTTTAATTCTATTTCCTAAGTGTAACAACCCTGTAACCTTTGATTTTTTCAGTGAATTTCGAATGGTTTTTTTAACGTTAAGTAAGATGCCCATCACAATTCACAGTGGGGGGGTAAGCACAGGGCCTAGCCTGGCATTGTGCTGTCCACACCCAAGCTTGCTCCTCCTGCCCCCCTCCTCGTTGCCATCCATTGTTCAAGTCATCAACCTGCTTCCTCATTACAGCCATTTGTGGCTATTGTTCTGCCACTGCCATTCCTGCCTGCTCTAAACAGTTAGCATACTGCCCCATCCACCTCCTCCCTACCCTCTGTTGCTAAAGTCCATGTACAAGCCCCCTCCCTCCTTCCCTGCATTGTCTGATGTGCTGCCACTGCCCTACATTCGATTTGCTGTCCCTGCCCACTCCTTCTGCCCCCGTTGCCCCCCTGTTTAGCTTGCTGCCCTACTCTCCTTCCACTTGCCCTCTGATGTCTGTATGCATGCCCTTCTACCTCCTTTCTGTCCACCATATTCCATGGACCTGCCACACTCCTATCTACTCTGAGTGTTCCGATGAGGTGCCACTGCCCCTTCCACCTGCTAAGCACAGTCAGATGGCTGCCACCTGTCCCTGCCACCTCCAACCTGCCTGTTCAAGTTCCATGCCCCATCCCATCTCTTCTGTCCTCCATGGTCTATTTTGATGCCACTCCCTTTTGCTTTCCATTCTCTGTTTTGCTGCAACTGCCCCTCCTGCCTGCACTGCATGGTCTGTTGTGAAGCCCCTACCCTCGTTTGTGTGTGTCCAGCTCCTACCCCTCTCTTCTGTCCCCTTTTGTACATTGTGAATGCCCCGTTCCCTCCCTCTAGCCCACCATGGCCGTTGTTCTGCCACTAACCCTCCCACTTGCCATGCATGGTCTTCTGCGCTGCCACGCCCTATCCCATGTGCCCCCATGTGCCCTGTGTAGTCAGGTTGCTGCCCCTGACCCCTCTCTTACGGTTCCTCCAATGTGTGTATGTATGTCATTATGGTCTCACTGTGACCCTCTATGGTGTTTTATGCTTCCAGTGCCCATTCCTCCTGTTCACCATGGTCAGCTTGCTGCTTCTGCCTTGTCTGTTTGCCCCCAGCCTTCCATGTGCAGACCCCCATCCCCTCCCTCCTGCCTTGTCTGGTTCTTTGTCGTGCCCCTGCCCCCTCCCTCCTGCCCTTCATGGTCCATTATGCTGCAACAGTCTATCCTGTCGGTCCGGTATGGTCAGTTTGTTGCCCATGCCTCTTCTCCTCGGCTCTCTCTTGTCAATGTGCATGGCCCTATCTCCTTCCTATTGCTTTCCATAGTCTGTTGTGCTGCACTGCCATCCCACTTGACCTGTGTGGTGTATTGTAGTGGTACATACCCTGATGCCTGCTCTGTAAGGTCGGCTTCGTGCCCATGCCCATCATCGTTCTGTCCTCTCTTATCCGAGTCCAAGTCCCTAGACCATTCCTCCTGCCCTCTGTGATCCAATGCACCTTATTTGCCACCATTATTTTAAACATAGTAAGAGGGAGATTTTGAAAAAGAAAACCTGGAAACTTGATTGTCCCCATTGACTCATAATGAAAAAGAGGAGCAGTTAGGTAGGACACAAATATAATAAAGCCCTTTTGGGTTTAAAAACATTGGAAGTCTCCTGCCTGAATCGGGTCTGTTGGCATGTATTGCTGTACTGCCACTACCTCTTCCTTCTGCCCTCAATGGTCTTTCATGTTGCCATAGCCTCTTTTTTTCCGGTACTGCATGGTTGGTTTGCTTCCCCTGCCCCCTTTCCTCTGCCCTCCATGATCCGTTGTGCTGCCACTGCTCCTTTTGCCTGCCCAGTGTGGTCAACTTATTGCCTCTGCACCCTCCTCCATGAGAGGGTATTATTCCCAGATAAATTATAGTTAATGCTCTAAACATCTAAAATTAGGACGTATTTTCTAAGTTCTCAAAAAACGACAAAGCACTTTCAAATAATTTGCTGTCTTTATGTTTTTTTTTACATATTTGATCACTTGATTATCTGTTACACTTAAGGGAGAGGATGTGGCTTTATGGTCAGAGTTGCAGACTTTAGAACTGGGGAACCAGGTTTGAGTTTCGGCGTCAGCTCAACATCCTGTGATTCTGGACAAATCACTCAAACTCCCCATTCCTAAAAACAAAGGGAATGTGTCCTTGAGTAATGATGCTCATGCAATGCCCTTCAATACTTTTGGGTCAAGTCTGCGCTATATAATACTTTAAAAAAACATCTGACATTGGTCTATACTTGGGCTACATTTGGGTGATATCGGTGCTATATTTGGGCTCTTTTTTCTCTAGTGGCCATTTTGGGAGACTTGTCTATTATGTAGCTCCCTAATCTCCTCAATTACTGCAGTATCCTCAGCAGAAAATGCTTTCAGTTTTCTACTTCCATTCTATCAAGATGGCATTCAGATGTGCCACATTTGTGGCATAGATTCAGATTGTTAGCTCTCTTGATTGTTCATTAGAACTCTATAGTAAAGCTGCTGACCAGCAGGGTGCTAACAGGCAATCTGCTGCTGATGTTGAAAGTCAATGTTTCAGTCTGCATGTCAGAATTATTCAATGAAATAGAAGAGGAAGATGTTTGAGAACTCACCACTTGTGGGACACCCCCGCGCCGCACGGCCACCAGCTGCTGCGTGTGCCCCTCTGCTCCGCTGTGCCTGACTGCCTCGCCGCCGGCCTCGCGGCCGCCTTGCATCTCCCCTTGTGCTTTGCCTTGCTCCAGCTGTTTTCTCTGCAATTTGTGCCTGTTTTGACGTAATTTGTGCTTGTTTTGCCGGAATTTGTGCTTCTGCCGTAATTTGTGCTTGTTTTGCCGGAATTTGTGCTTGTTTTCTGTGACATTGTATTTTCTGTGCTAACGTTCTTTTTTTCAACCTGTCCCCCCCCCATCTGTGCCTGTAGTATTCTTATTGTTGTTACTCAGCTCCTTCCCCTTTCCCGCCGTCCTCGCCGCTCTCCCTCCCCGCTTCCCGCCACCGCCAGTTGCCCCGCCCCTTTCTCTTTTGTTCCCTCCCCGCTCCCGCCTCCCAGCTGCTCCGCCCACCCGCGCACTTCGCCTTATATGGCGACCGTGCGAACGCGCAGCGTTGACGCGCAGCGGGCGCGCCGATTGTGCGCCGCGTCTGCGCCCGTCCGCGCCTGGACCGCGCCCAGTGCCAGGACCCCTGGCCCCCACCGACGGAAGCCGACCCGACGAACCTACACCGCCGCCCATCTCATCGCACTCAACACCGGCCGCACCCCAGGATGTCATCAAGCCACCCCGAAGCACACCCACGGACCCTTCAGCTGCCACGCCTGCGAGTTCACCTGCATCCGGACTCACCCTGCACCAGCACTCGCCAAGCCAAACACCAGCAGCAACCACCTCAAGTGCATCCTGCTCAACACCCGCTCCGTCCACAGACACGCCGTGGAACTATGGAACCTCCTCGACACCACCGCCCCTGACGTGGCCTTCCTCACCGAGACCTGGATGAACGCCTCCTCAGCCCCAGACATCGCCATCGCCATCCCAGAGGGCTACAAGATCACCCGGAGGGACCGCACCGCCAACCAGACGGGAGGAGGCATCGCCATCATCCACAGGGACACCATCCGCATCACGACCAACACCGACGACACCCTAGCCACCGCCGAACACCTGCACTTCCAGATCCACACCGACCCGAAGACCACCCTCAGAGGCACCCTGATCTACCGACCCCCGGGACCACGCACACGATTCAGCGAGGACATCGCCGACTTCGTCAGCCCGCATGCCCTCCCCTCCGCCGACTACATCCTCCTCGGGGACCTCAACTTCCACCTGGAGAACAACAGCGACCGCAACACCACCAGCCTGCTCGACAACCTCGCCAACCTCGGACTCAAGCAACTGGTGACCTCCCCCACCCACCTCGCCGGACACACACTCGACGCCGTCTTCTCATCCAGCAAAGACGTCACCTTCAGCCACGCAACAGGACTCCACTGGACGGACCACAGCTGCGTCCACTTCACCTTCAAAAGAACGACGATCCACCACCACCAGCAACAGGTGGCCCGAAGAAGCTGGAACAAGATCACTGCCGACCAGCTCACCGCTTCCCTGAGCCAGCACCCTCCCGCCAGCTCAGCGAACCCCAGCCAGGCCGCCGACAACCTCACGATGTGGATCCACAACTGCGCAGACGAACTCGCCCCTCTGAGAACCCCACCCAGCGGACCCTGCAGCAGGAAAACACCATGGTTCACCGACGAACTCAAGAGCTCCAAGAAGAACTGTCGAGCCCTCGAGAAAGTCTGGAGAAGGGAACCAACTACGGACAACATGACCACCCTCAAGCACGCCACCCGGAAACACCACCAACTGATCCGCGCCACCAAGAAAAATACATACAAGGACCGGCTGGACAACAACGCACACAACTGCAAGGAACTCTTCAACATCGTAAAAGAGCTCTCCAACCCCAACGCCGGAAACAACGACATCACCCCGTCGCAAGACCTCTGCAACTCCCTCGCGTCCTACTTCCACAACAAGATCGCGGACATACACAACAGCTTCAGCAACCAACCAACGGAAGCCACAACCGCAGCAACGCCACCCACCACCACCCTCCGCACCTGGACTCCGATCAGCACCGAAGACACCATCCGCACTATGAACTCCATCCACTCTGGATCTCCGACCGACCCCTGCCCCCACCACGTCTTCAACAAGGCCAACGCTGTCATCGCACCCCACCTGCGGGACATCATCAACACCTCCTTCGACACCGCCACCTTCCCTGAGAGCTGGAAGCACGCCGAACTCAGCGCCCTTCTCAAGAAACCCACAGCAGACCCCAACGACCTCAAGAACTACCGTCCCATCTCGCTCCTCCCGTTCCCGGCCAAAGTCATCGAGAAGACCGTCAACAAACAACTGGCCGCCTTCCTCGAGACAAATGGATCCCTCGACCCCTCACAGTCTGGCTTCCGAGCGAACCACAGCACCGAGACCGCCCTCCTCGCTGCCACCGATGACATACGAACTCTGATGGACAACGGAGAAACAGCGGCCCTCATCCTCCTGGACCTCTCCGCGGCTTTCGACACTGTCTGCCACCGCACCCTAGTACAGCGCCTCGGCAACATCGGAATCCAGGACAGGGCACTGGAATGGATCACCTCCTTCCTCGACGGAAGAACACAGAGAGTCCGCCTACCACCGTACAAGTCAGAAGCCACCAAAGTCATCTGCGGCGTCCCTCAAGGATCCTCGCTGAGCCCCACCCTCTTCAACATCTACATGAGCCCCCTCGCGGCCATCGCACGCCAACACAACCTCAACATAATCTCCTACGCCGACGACACCCAGCTGATCCTCTCCCTGACCAACGACCCCGACGCCGCCAGAGCCAATCTGCACGAAGGGATGAAAGAGGTAGCCGAATGGATGACGACCAGCCGCCTGAAACTGAACTCAGACAAGACGGAGGTCCTCATCCTGGGCTCCTCACCCTCCGCCTGGGACGACTCCTGGTGGCCCCCCGCCCTGGGCACCGCACCCAAACCGACGGACCACGCACGCAACCTGGACTTCATCCTGGACTCCTCCCTCTCCATGACCAGACAAGTGAACACCGTCTCCTCGTCTTGCTTCAACATCCTGCGCATGCTACGTAAGATCTTCCGGTGGATCCCCACCGAGACGAGGAAGACGGTCACCCAGGCCCTCGTCACCAGCCGACTGGACTACGGCAACGCCCTCTACGCCGGAACCACCGCCAAACTCCAGAAGAGACTCCAGCGGATCCAGAACGCCTCGGCCAGACTCATCCTCGACATCCCCCGACGCAGCCACATCTCTGGACACCTGAGAGACCTGCACTGGCTCCCGGTCAACAAGAGAATCACCTTCCGCCTCCTCACCCACGCGCACAAAGCCCTACACGACCAAGGCCCGAGCTACCTCAACAACCGGATCAACTTCTACACTCCCACGCGCCTCCTCAGATCAACCAGCCACGCCCTCGCCGCCGTCCCCCGCATCCGAAGAGCGACAACAGGAGGAAGGTCCTTCTCCTACCTAGCTGCCAAGACCTGGAACTCACTCCCGTCCGACCTGCGCCTGACCCAAGACCACCTCTCCTTCAGGAAGAAGCTCAAGACCTGGCTGTTCGAGCAGTAACGGCACCCCCCAATCCCAGCGCCTTGAGACCCTACGGGTGAGTAGTGCGCTCTATAAATGACCTGATTGATTGATTGATTGACTTAAAATGTTTCTTAATTTTTCTTTGTACAGCACTAGCCATAATTTCTATAATTAACTGAACCACCTCATTTTGTTCTTTACTAAATTAAATGTTTTAAGTTCTACCAGTTTGATTCAATCAACATGGCATCAAGTGTGTAATCGTTTTGTATTAAGGTACACTGTTAGCCCTCTAGTTGTTTTTAAGAACACTGTGTGAGGCTACAGTAGGACACAAGGGAATCAATTCTATGTCAGGACCGGAGGATCTATTTATGCTTCTCATTTCTTTACTGTTTACTCACTGCAGCCAATAAAAGAAAAGTTATAAACACTACATTACCCATGTACTGCTCAATATCACATGACAAACCATAGAGTATAGCCCTATATAAGCCCTTACTGAGGTGACACTGTCCTCTTTCTTTGCTGCTCCCAGTTAAGTGCATTCTCACTTTTCTAAATTGCTTGATATTATCTAGCTTCGGCTTGAGTATTGATGCTTTAATACTATTTGTTAATGGTTTGATTGACGTTCCTGTATTTGTGGGTGCAACATATTTGCCTGTCCGATTTATTACGTTTGTACAGATTTGCAGTTTGTGGAACGTGTGTAATTGCAGTCACATTAGGCCGCCGAATAGAACACCTTTGTGGTAGGAGTGCTCTGCCTCCCCGACCGGGCGTCTCGAGCCCGTGTTGCTGACCAGTGGAGAGGGAGAGGAGGGAAGGAGGGCGCGCTTAGGTCTGACGCGCATCCCTCTTTCTGCTGCCACGAGAGGTCCGCATCGCGCATGCGCTGCGGCCATTTTACCCGCTTCCATATTGAATATCGGGCTTAAACAAGCGCAGGAGCAGAGTTGAAGTGCTCTCTTCTCACTTGCCTTGTGCCAAGCTCCCAGTGACGCCCAACAAGGCAAGGATTGTGGGGCTGTAGAATACTGATTAGGCTCTGTCTAGAGTGGTACTGGCAAGCCCTCCTTCCACCTCATGTCGAATAATACAGTGATTGGCTTGCTTGGGGTTGCACCACTCCCCCTGGATGCTAATAATATATACAGGCTCTTCTGTGTGGGTTTAGTCCCTCGTCTTGGAAGCATACACTTCACCTGTGGGATTTTTAACTGCACTACAGGTGAAACATGTCAGAATATTTTTATGAGGAGGAATACTTTGATGAGAACCATCTGGGTCCATGGAACAAGGCCTTCTGGAGGCACTTGATGCAGGTGTACAGCACTCAGTAAATAGAACCCTGGTGAGAGCCATAGAGCCCCTAAAGCGCCATTTATGCGGATATGCCCATCAACAGGGCTGGCTCCCCAGTTCTGACAGTCATCCCAAATCCAGTGGAAAAGAGATTGGAAACCCCCATGCTGTCGACTTTGCAAAGCTAGCCAATGCTGTGGCAAATGACCATGACCATGATTATGTCACCCCGACTAAAGAGGCTGCTGTCACCGAACCGCAGCAGGGCGATGACGAGGACACCTCCTCGTACCTTAAGTCCAACCAGGAAAAGGCCCCTAGACCCTCCAAAGATCAAAGAAGGAGCAGCGCGTAGATACTCCTTCCCAACCTAAGCTCCTTACATTCGAGCAAGCTGAGATAGTCCATCCCAATTCTACGGCCTGGCTTCCGCCTCAAAAGGTGACTGACTACGTCCAATCACACCTAGCTAGATAAGCATTTGACTAGGACATAAGGGCACAGCTGAGATCCGAATGCCCAAGACCAGACCTGCCAGGTAAACTGGCGGAAACTCCAGAAGTAGATCCCTCTATGCTTGCGTATCTGAATAAATACTCCAAAGACCCTAAAAAGGGCATAGACAGAGCATGGGGATCATGCCAGAACAAACTTTTAGGCACACACCACATCGATGCTTTCTGCAGTTCCAATAGCACAGAGTTTGTTCCGAATACAAAGTCCTCCCATTCGGTCTTTCATCAACACAATGGTGCTTCACAAAACTCCTTTGTCCAGTGGTGGAATCATTGAGAGCACGGAGTGTTCGACTAATTATTTGCTTAGACGAGATCATCATCATGGCTTGTTGTCCTCAACTAGTGGTGACCCATCTCGAATGGTCGATCAACCTTTTGCAGAGTCTAAGATTTATTGTGAATCCACAAAAATTGTTGCTATCTCCGGCGTAATTGATCGAGTTTCTAGGAATTCAGATCGATTCCCGGAGCTGCCAGCTCCTCCTCCCAACTCAGAAAATCAGGTCAATCAAGCGCGAGTTAAGGTTGATTCTGAACAGAAGATTGTACTGTTGAGATCAGTAGCCCTAGTGGTCGGACTGCTGGTCGGACTGCTGGCCTCTTCGATTCAGGCGATCTTCTCGGGTACCCTCCACTACTGGGCACTCCAAAGACTAAAGATTCAGCATCCCCGGAAAGGCCTTGGGTATGCAGAACAGATCCCTCTTTCCGAGGAGGCGAGGTTGGAGATGTTGTGGTGGCTAGACCACATGGAGGCTTGGAACAGCAGACCCATCTACGGATCTACTCCGGAAGTAGTGATCGAATCCTATGCCAGTCATTGGGGTTGGGGAGCCCGTTGCAGCCAGGTTTCCACTGGGGGTCGCTGTTCACAGGAGGAACTATCATTGCATATCGGGGGCAGAGCTTGGCTCTTGAAGAAGATGGCTGCCTGAGCCTCGGGCTCCGCCATACTGACCATAAATCCTACAATAATCCTGCTCTCCCGCTGATATATACTGACATAGGACTAGCACTCAGCTACCGGGAAGCAATACCTACCCACGGACCCAACCCTGACCCTCCTACCCCCTACCTGGGAGAAGATAGGGCGTTGAATAAGGAGGCGTTCTTATAGGCCGCTGATCCCCAGGCTCAAGTGCGGGGGTAGGCAGAGCAGCGTCACCCTGCGTGCGGCTGGAGGCGGTGAGACCGTTCCGATCTGGAGGGGCTGTGGCGGAGATCGGGTGACCCCTGGAGTGCACTGCTTGGTGTGCGAGCGGTGACCCCCATATGAGTGGAGGAGCGCCTGCAATGGAGGAGCGAGTCTGAGCACTGCGGGCCCACTCGCGGAAGACGGTGGCATACCCCTCCCCCTACCGCCGCGAGTGGTGCGGCCGCTACGGGGAGAGATTGATGCAGTGCTCCCCCGCGGCGTGCGGCGCGGCGGTTACGGGGAGAGCCTGAATCAGAGTCCCCCCGCCGTGAGTGGTGCGACTGTGGCGGGGAGAGACTAAAACTGTGACCTGTGGGGCTCAGGCGGGGGCCGAAACAAGGCGGAGCAAGGAGCTTAAGTCTAGCGCACACAGTCTGCAGCATGAACTTGGTCACCATTTGCAGTCTGCTAGGAGGCCCTGGAGTGCCAGCACACAAAGGGGCAAATACACTGGGTGCTCTCAACAGCCCGGCTGAGCTCTGAGAGGGTGAGCACTGACTGAGGTGCCGGGAGAGAGGCGGCTTGGTGGCACAGAAGAGAAGTAGGCGAGCATGGTTGCGGGATCCAACTTTGAGGGAGCCTAGCGCCACTGCGGACACGGTCCAGCACATGCCAATCCTCAGTCCTTCAGTGGAGACCCTCAAGGGCAGCCATAACTGTTCGCTTCAGGTCCGTCAACATTCAATAGCAGAAGCAGTGGTTTGTATGGGGCATGGAGTTGGTGTCTTGTGGCGAAGATATCAGAGAGTGGGGCCTTCAGTGAGTGATCGAGTCTTGCTGGAAGCGGAGGCGCAAGGCTGGGAACGCCAGGCCATAGAGGACGAAGCCTGCAGGTGTGTGCGGGGGCCAGCGACGGCAATGAAACATGCTCTGGGTTAGAGTCATAATTTGACCACAGGGAGTGTCATGCCTGGTAGGCACACAACATCAGACATAGCACCAGAAGCACTGCAGGGACGGAGCATGGCGCAGGACAGTGGCAGCTGCTACCCAGCCCCCTGTTGCCCTAAGAGGCGCCCAGGGTAGGCAAGATGCAGCTGTGCGGACCCCGGATGTAGCAGTGGACTTGGGGACCATAAGAGACACTGAAAGCAATGGTACCCCGTGCGACTGCTGGACCCCATTGTACCGCCGTGGATCGGCACTCGTCTAGGCCTGGATTGCCCCCGGGGAGTTCTTGCGTGTGAAGGATCTTGCGGCATGACCTCTCACTGCTACATAATATAGTATTACTACGTGACAGTATTCGTGCAACTGCCTCAAGTTAGAGGCAGCAATGGGCAGACCGGACAGGAACCAGCCCAAGTTGTCCTTTGACCAAAAATGCTCTAAGTCGCAGGACTCCACGTCGGAAGGGGCGAACAGATCCCCTCCCCCTACTGACGAAGAACCGGACATCCGCAGTCTATCGCTATCCATGGAAAAAGGATTGCAATGTGGTATTTCGTCCCTGGGAACGAAAATCGACGCACTCTCCTACCGGATTAACTGAATGGGTGAGTGGCTGGACAAACACGCAGAAAGACTCGATATGTCAGAACGGCGGCTTACGGGAAGTCGAAGAAGCACAAACTACACTTGACTCGGACCATAAACAACTGGGGAGGATCATGCAGGTACTACAGGATAAAACAGAGGATTTAGAAGACCGCTCGAGACGCTGCAATCTACGTATCACGGGCTTGCCAGAAATTGGTAATATGGAACGTTTTATAGAGAAACTTCTGATCGACTTGCTAGGTGCCGAGGTATTCTCTAATATGTTCGTGGTGGAGAGAGTGCACCGCTCCCTGGGACCCCGGCCACCGCCGGGAGCACTGCCACGCCCAATCATTGCAGAAGTGCTTAACAATTGGGACAGGGATGCTGCGCTATGCAAGGCAAGGGATAAACAGACACTGACATACGAAGGGTCAAATATCTTCCTTCATCCAGAATTTACCGCCCGAGTCCAGGAAGCGCGACAGCAGTTTGTCCACATGAAGAAACAGCTACGGGAGCTTGGCTTGGGCTACGCAATGTTGTACCCGGCCAAGCTGCGGGTGAACAGGCAAGGCCGCTCCCACATCAAAGGCCCTGCAGAAGGCACTTAAAGACTGGGCCAGGGAGCATCGAAAAGGCCCAGAGCGAGCCTCATTGGACGAGGCTGCATGGGGTTCGCTTGAGGAACAGGACTGAGACTCGATCGGCTGCAAGCCTTGGATAAGTGACCTACGATTTTGGGGGGGTGGGGGATTGTCTGGAGGGAATGTTGATAATGTGATGTTGTGAAGGATATTTGTTGGCATTTTAAGTTGTATAGGCTCTTCTGGGGACATGGTCATATTTGGGTTAGCGTTAAGTACAGGGTGACCCGGGGATTTCAATATTGCCCTAGCATAAGCCTGGGGGGGGTTCCCGTGGTGAAGATAGATTTCAGCTGGCCCGCTACATTAGATAGAAGTGTGCCCTGAGGTCATATGGAGATACGATCTGCAAGAATAGCGGGAGAGATGACACTAGGAGTCGGGGTGTGGGGCCGGGACAGGAGGAAGCTGGCATTTAGAGCGTATCTGTATATAGAGTGACCTGCGCCTACAAGTGTTAAACACCAATACTGTTAATTGAATTGGGGGAGGGAGGGGGGAGGTGTGGGAAGTCCCTTTGTAGGATGCTGCGCGACCGAGTTGTGGGTGGTCAGATGTGGGTGGGGGGAGGGGTGGGATGGGAGTGGTCACTGTTTTGGTTAAGGAAGTCAGAGAGATCCGCCATGTTGCTGTGTATTATATTGTTCATACACAAGTCGCAGGACTCAGGCCACAGCATTCCGCGCAATAGTTAAGACAGTAATGGCAGGTGAGGCACCTGGTCGGCGCCATGTAGATTCCCTCAGGGCACTTTCTTGGAATGTGAGGGGCCTCAATGACCATCGCAAACTCCCTAGGGTGCTGAACTACCTCACCAGGCACAATATAGATATTGCTCTCCTACAGGAGACGCACCTCCCGTTGCAGAGCCCTATGATGTGCTCCAGGGGGCTGGTGGGGAATGTTAATGCTGTGGGATTTACAACCCATGCCAGGGGAGTAATGACTTGGGTGAACCCCAGATCCGAATACCAGTTGCGCTTACTGACGGCTGATACTGGTGGCAGATTTGTGATCTCCAGACGTCAGGGCAGGGGACTGAACTTGACTCTAGTCAGCGTCTATGGCCCTAATTACGACTGCCCGGAGTTCTTTGCCACATTGGCTAGCACGGTGAGTAGGTATGTGACGGCACCGATCCTTTGGGGAGGAGACCTCAACCTGGTACGGAACCCAAACTTAGATAGATCAGGAGGTCCTCCACGGAGACCGGCGACGGCAGTCAGAGCTTTAGAAAGGGCTATGATCAGCATGGGTCTCATGGACGTATGGAGGGTACTTCATCTGCTGGAAGGTGGCTACACACACTATTCTGCATACTACAACCTACATACGCGTATCGATTATTGGCTTGTATCGTTGCCTTATATGCCCCGTATTAGTTCCTGCCAGTTTTTTCCGTGTACTCTGTTCGACCACTCCCCCGTTTTACTGGTTTTGTCCACCGCCAGGAAAACAATCCCCAAATTTACATGGCGTTTCCCCCTTACTCTCTGCTAGATCCCTTGTTTAAGGAAGTGGTAGCGGAAGCGATTGAAACCTTCTTTACAGTGAACGTTGGGTCGGTGGATAGTTGCCAGACGGTATGGGAGGCTTTTAAGGTATATATCAGAGGGGTGGCCATGTCTAAGCACTCGGGGATGCTTCTTGATATCAGGCAGAGACTGTCGACACTGAAGCGCACTTTGGGGGAGCTGGAGGCCGGCCATCAGTCTGGGATAGACGAGGACTCCATGGACAAAATGAGGGAACTGCTTGAGGAGTTCCACGATGCTGCGGACAGCGAAGTGCAACATCTGTGGAAATATGCCACGGCTCGTGCGTATGGGGAGAGGGATAGGCCGGGATCTGTGCTCGCAAATATGCTGAGGGCCAGGCGGGGCAAGACTGCAATCACTGAGATTCGGTCTGAGGAGGGCGTACTACTAACAGAAGAAGCAGATATTGCTGACAGATTTAAGCAATTTTACTCAGACCTCTACGCCTCACGCCTGTCTGATATGGATCGGGAGATTCTAAATTACTTTGAGCACATTCAGTTACCCTTCCTATCAGACACACATAGAGGGTTCCTGTCCCTACCCATAGAAAAAGATGAGATCCTGGAAGCATTGATGGGAATGCGGGCAAATAGTGCTCCAGGGACGGACAGACTTACTGTGAACTTCTACAAGACTTTCATTGATTTACTGCTCCCACACATAGCAGAGTTATTCGACGATATGTGCTTAACAGGACAGGTGCCTCAATCAATAAGGTGAAGCTATCTTAGTAGCCATACCTAAACGAGGTAAACCCTCGGCAGAATGCGGATCCTCCACTTTCCCTGCTCAACGTGGATCCCAAGTTGTTCGCGAAGATTTTAGCTAACCGCTTGGCTCTGTTGACCCCGGTTCTAGTCACCCCGGAACAGGTGGAGTTTGTCCATGACAGGAACCTCACTTATAATATTCGCATGGTCTTCGGTACACTACAACACGTCCGACAGGACACGAAGGCCATTGCTGCTTTCCTGGATATGGAGAAGGCATTTGATTTGGTGGAGTGGCCCTTTATGAGACAGGTTCTAACCCGGATGGGTCTCTGCCCTCTTTTTTTGCGAATGATTGGGGTGTTATATAACGCTCCTACGGCGCGCATTCGTCGGGGGGATCTAGTCACAGATAGTATTTCCATCACGAGGGGCACTCGCCAAGGCTGCCCCCTGTTGCCGACGCTGTATGCTTTAATCGCGGAGCCCCTGGCGTGCGCGCTCAGGGAATATCACAGTCACAGGGGCATCCGTTTCCCCTCTTATGAAATTGTGGTCTCCACATAAGCAGATTACACCCTGTTATATGTGAGGGACCCTGAAAACAACCTCTCTGCGGTTCTACGAGAGGTGGTGCGCTTTGGGGCACTCTCCGGGCTGAAGGTCAACTGGTCTAAATCTATTGCCTTTCCGCTTACACCCTCTACGACACCGTTCGAGATGAAAATCCCGCTATCGTGGTCCGACGAGTCGGTTCGGTATCTTGGCATCAAATTGCACACAGACTCGGATACAGTTTTTTGAGAAAAATATGGGACGGCTGTAGCTAAGTTAGAGGATGATGTCGAAACTTGGATTGGACTGCCGCTATCGCTACTCGGGAAGGTTTCCATCATGAAGATGATAGTGCTGCCCAGATTCCTCTTCCTGTTCATGAATATACCAATAGTGTTGCCACGTTCCTTTTTCGCCAGACTTAACAAATCTATGGTCAGGCTGGCTTGGGCGGGTAAGCAAGCTTGCGTTCAGTGACGGGTCCTCACACTGCCATACCATCTGGGGGGCTTGGGTGCTCCAGACCTGGAACTCTACTACAGGGTGGCGCAGAGTGCGCCCTCTCACAGCTGGATTCACGGTGCAGATGACATCCCATATCTCAGGCTTGAGAGGCTGTTTGCCGACCCTCTTCCCCTCCCGGCTGTCATCTTCGAGATGGCGGATCCCAGAACGGGGATTTTGGACTCCCTGAACTCTGGCACTGCCTCTTGCAACAGCAAGCAGGGGCACTGTTGTATTCTCCGGAAATGCCAGTGGAGTGGGCGGCCTGGCTGACCCCCTGCAGTGATAGGGGAGTCATACATGCACTTTACAGGGTGGGGGACTTGTTCTCGGACGGCGTCGTTAAAACATGGGACGAAGCCACGACCGCTATAGAAGCACCCTCCCTCCTGCAGCGCTTCCAGTTTCACAGAGTGCATGGAGCACTGCGCTAACTACTCGGGGGTGACATGGAGGAGCCCCCTGAGGTGCGTGAACTTATGTATCTCATTAAAAATAAATCTCCCCGTAAACTCGTAAGCAATATATATAAATTGGCAATGTCACAGAGGGCAAACCACTACACTAAAGCCAGACTGGCCTGGCAACGCGACTTGAACATAACAATTAAGGACGATATGTGATTGTACTGTTGCACTAACACGAAGCGCATCTCGCTGCACGGCAAGCACAGACTGATCCATTTTAAATTCATTAATAGGGTGTACTATACGCCCGAGAGAATGCACAGGTACGGACTGAGAAAGGACGCAGCCTGCGACAGATGTCGCTACCTGACGGCGGATTTTATACACTTAGTTTGGGGCTGCCCAGGGCCGGAGATTCCCCCGGCCCTGGCGCTGCTGGGCTACTCTAAAAGACTGCCGAGGGCGGCCCACCGGTTGGTGGATATGGGTCTGTTAATGGCAAAGCGCAGAGTGGCAATGTGCTGGCTAAGGGGTCCCCTGCCCACAGTGTCGCAATGGGCACGTCATGTCCTTTACTGCTGCACCCAATCTGAGAACTTCAGCGAGTTAATCCCCCCGTGCAGCAGACCAAAAAACTTCTGGGGTCTGTACACCACATACCTGAAGGGTAGTGATGGGGGTACAGCGGTGGCGCGAACTAGCGACCCAGCGACTTAGAAGGTACTCCTAGGTTGGGGGCTGGGGAGTGGACCCATTGGATAGGGGAGCGATTAGAGGGGAGGAACTGGCGGAGGGTATGATAAGACCGGGGGGGAGATGGGGTAGGTAGGTGATGATTCAGGGCCAAACTGTAGTGTTTGTGTGCAGTTGCGAAGAGTCCTGATGTAGACTGACTGAGCTGACTCCTTTTTTGTTGGTTTGTTAGGAAAATGTGTTTTGTATTTTACTTAATGATATGGCGGCTCAGTGAACAAGATTCATGCATCGACAGGTATAACTTCTCCAGATTACAGCGCCGCCCGGCCTCCGGGATGTGAGCGGCGTTGCTGTACTGCGTGATTTAAGTATATATGCGGCCGGCCCCAGGGTTGTAGGCCTTCCGCTGTGTTTGCCACTACGATCTTGCATAATAAAAAAAAAAACCTCGGAAGACTGACTGTTGTATCCTGCTTTACATGGACAATGTGTCAGCGGTATGCTACGTGAACAAACTGGGGGAGATGTGGTCCCATATTCTGGCAGAGATCGCCAAGGATTTTTGGCACTTCTGTCTCCAGCACAGAATTTCAGTAGTAGTAGCGGAATACCTACCGGGTTGCAACAATGAGGTGGCCAATTGGCACTCCCGATATCTTCGGGACTTCAGTGAATGGAGACTCCATCCCCAGGTTTTCCAGTCACTGAACTGCCTTTGGGGCACCTGTCGCTTGAACCTGTTCGCATCACATCTCAACAGGCAACTCCAAGATTTTACAGCTGGCGTTCCGGACCCGGAGGCGATCGCCAAGGATGCGTTTCTTCAGGAATGGCCAGCATCTCTGTGCTATTCCTTTTCTCAATTTATGATGAGTCCCAGAGTTCTGGCACAGACCCGGCGCCAGCAATCAGAGTTAATAATGATCATCCCACTCTGGAGAGCGCAAGCATGGTTCCCAGTTCTTCTGGAGATGTTATGTGCTGTGCCGATCCTCCTACCACATCGGTGGAACCTGTTGCTGGGCCCTCAGAAAGCTCCACATCCATTGATAGAATCAGGGCAACTCCCTCTGGTAGCCTGGTGGGTTTCAGGTACAGTTGGAAATTTACGCGCCTATCGAGAGACGCTGACGGGTTTATGAGCGAAGCCTGGTCAGCTAACACCCACAAGCGATACTTAGCAGCTTGGAAATGATGGTGGAGCTGGTGCTCTCAACGGGAAGCGGATCCCGCTAAAGCACATATCTCTTTGATTGTGAATTTTTTAACATCCATCGCTTCTTCAGGATTAGCCTAGAGGACTGTTAACAACTTCCGGTCAGCCATTTCAGTAGGGCAGGTTCCAGTGGATGGCAAACCGGTAGAAGAACATCCCCTGGTGTATAAATTGCTCATGGGTATCCGGATGGTCAAGCCCCCTTGTCCTAAATATTCTGTATTATGGGATGTGTCTACCGTACTGAGATTCTTGGAAGCCTGGCCTTCTAATAAGTATTTATCAAGAAAACAACTGTGCGCTAAATTGACTATGTTGCTGTGTCTGGTTTCATGAAAGCGAGTCTCAGATGTCCGAGCATTAGATCTAGCGGGAAGTAGATTGTCCCCGGAGGGAGTGACTTTTGCTATCACAAGACGGACTATGTGAAATACCTCTTCGGTATCATACCCAGCTTTTCCAAATAATCCTAAACTGTGTGTTGTGCAATGTCTAAAAGAGTATGAGGTGAGTACTGCTGAATTTCGTTCAGACATGAAAGGCAAATTACTAATAGCACCGCAAATAAAATTTGCCAGTGACTCCAGCCACCTTGTTGAGATGGGTGCGTTGGCTCATGGGCAAAGCAGGCAAAGCAGGCAAAGCAGGCATTGATGTATCAAAATTTGAAGCCCACTCAGCTCGAGGGGTTATGGCATCTAGTCTTCCTCTTAAGGGGTCAGCCTCACAGACATTATGAATGCAGCTGACTGGTCGACAGAGACCACTTTTAAGTTTTTTTACTATAAGCCTATTATTGATGTGGCATCTGTGGTGGTGGCAAAGCTTTGAACAATCATAATCGGAGTCTCCGGTCCTAACATTGAATGAAAAATGTACAAACATTTGTGACAAGAATTTTCAATTCTATTAAGGACACGGAGGCGAGGATTATCCCACCCAAATGATATGTATTTGCATTGTAATTGCATTGTAGTATTGGCACTGCATCTTTATACTGCATAAGTTGTTCCTATGTTTTCCCTTCCCTTTCTGATTATTATGATGCAATATCAGATATGAAGAATGGTGTTACGGTTTATCCTTTATAATTTCAGGTGCTGATAACAAGTAGAGTATGATGGAAGACAACTCTGTAAGGTCTTCGTTCTGCAGTCGGTGGCGAGAGTATGTCACTTTATTGAGGGAGGTTAACGCATCTCGTTGGTTGACGAACCTTGTTCAGAGGTTGAGCCCCCTTGGGCTGCAAGTTGTCTCTTCCAGATCTTCTATCATAAAGACGGATCTACGGGATCAAGTTTATTGGTTTATGGACTTAACTGTTAGATGATCATTCAAAGAAAGAGGACACTCTCACCTCAGTCAGGGCTTATATAGGGCCATACTCTACTGTTGGTCATGTGACATTGAGGTGTGCTTGGGTAATGTAGTATTTATTACTTTTATTTTATTGGCTGCTGTGAATAAACAGTAAAGAAATGAGAAGCCTAATCCTCACCTTCGTGACCTTAATAGAATTGAAAATTCTTGTCACAAATGTTTGCAAATTTTTAATTAACAGGCTGCTCCTGTTTGAAGTACATGATTTACTGAGAATGTCAGACTTCATTTTCATATAACTGAGAAAGATAGTGTGAATTTCCAGAAAATATGCTCTGCATTTTAGCTTCTGGAGCATCTTCCATAACCTCTATGGGAAAATTATAGAAAACAGTTTTCTCTCAAACATGAGTCATGAAATCCCAGCAGAAGGCTTTTTTCAAAATATAAATTCACCTTAGAACACACCACTATTCTTAAAATTGGTAAGGTACCATAAACAAATGATATATTTTGTAACTAAAATCTGTTATCACCATTTACACGTTCTCCTTTTTGTGACCCTCAAAAACTGCCATTCACTACAATGCATTTCAATGGGGCGCCATCACGTATATAGGTCCCAAGGTGGCTGCCAAAACTTCCTGGGGAAGTGTTGGCAGCCAACCAAATTTCAGTAGGTTTTTGGGCTACCAGATATCAATATGTTTTTTTAACTTAAATAGCTCTGAAACCACTGTTCGAATTTACACTAAATCACAAGAAGGATGCTTTCTGAACCAACGTCTAGCTTTCTGCAAAATTTGGTGTTATTCCATTCAGCGGTTGGGGCTGTAGTGGTATTCAAAAATGAAAAATCACCATGGACTTATTTTGAGGAAAACGCATTTGGGACCCCCGTTTTTCTCAGCCCTGATTGACAATTCACCCTGAAACTTTTAACATAGCAGCTGAACCAACAAGCATTGGCATTGCCAATAGGTCTTGCCTTTGGGACCTTATAAGTGTTTAGTGATCCAGCACAATATCATTGGTGCAACAACATCAACTGTTGCATGGCTAAACACTTATAAGGTCCCTAAGGCGAGACCTATTGGCTATGCCAATTCTTGTTTGTTTTAAGAATCTGGTCACCCTAACTATCGCAGAGTTTAGCTTTTTTCCACACTGGAGGTCAAAATAGAGAGCCCGAAAGAGACCCCTCTCAGCACCGGCTTTTAAGAGCAGGACCCCGCCCACTTAAAGCCCTGTGCTCATGTAAAGTGCTCCAATACCTTCAGGTCGAGTTCACGCTATATAAATCTTTTTTTTTTTAAATTGACGTTTGTACCTGGTCGCCCAAACAAGAAAGCAATAGAAGTGTTTCTACGTTGCTTGTTTCTTCAGAAGCAACAAATGGGCTAAAGTGCGTTGGTGGCCAATGGAAGCCTGCACCGCCTCACCCTCCAATAGCATTGTTTGACAAAAAATCTCTATCCCGCAAATGAGCGGTGTCCAGTCATTGGGGAGAAGAGGACGTTTGCTGAGTTTATAGCCAATCCGTGGCGGAAGAGGATTTCGAGTAACACACGTTCATGGGAATCGGCTGAGTCTAAACTACGCGTTATTGGCCGCTGCATTTTAAGGTGATTTTCAGTGTCCATTTTTCTAAGACTGTACACGTGCCTTTGTGTCAAAAGGCAGGGAGACCAGATGCTCAGAATCGAGCTTTTGGAGCATTGGTAGTTTCAATATTGTTAAGAACTCAGCACGAGAATAGAAATAAGAATTATTGTGGTGTGCCGAATGCTTTGAGCATGCGTGATAGGCTTGAGTTGGTAAATGATTAGTGCGAGAAGTTAGCTATTTAGTTCCAAATATTACGGTAATGCTTCCCAATCCTGCACATTTTGCTGCCAAACCAGCAACCTCTTCTACCTGTCATGCACCCTCCCTTCAATGCAGAAGTTAGGAGTTTCGACAAATCATATAACAAGCATTGGCCGCGCGGCCGTGAAAGTGAAAGTGATCACGATCAACATGGCGGCTGCACGCATGCACTCACGTGTGAATGCAAGCGCTAGGTCACAAAAAGCCTGTCGTAGCACTTAGAAAACCCACACACTAAATTTCTCACAGATCAGCGCATGCGCTGGCTCAGCGAGACCTTAAAAGGGGAAGTTTGTTGCAAACTTTCTGCTGATTGGTCAAGTGGTGCCAAAGTTGTTGGCAAAACAAAAAAAACGCTGTTCCTATGGAAACTTTGGTCTTAACTATAACTACCTACTGGCGACTGTAAGTAGTTATAGTTAGAACTAAAGTTTACAAAGGAAAAGCGTTTTTTTGTTTTGCCAAACACTTTGGCAAAACACATATATATATGGACCTTCTCGTTGACCTATTGGGTCGCCAACTATACAAGTTTGTGGTTCCGTTTATTTAAATGGTACCTGCGAGAACAAATTGCTAACATCATGCGGCTGTAACGAGGGGCATCATAAGCACAGAATCGAGAGAGTAGCGGCCCATCTGGGAAACAATGGAGTGTGGCTGGTATTGTACAACTGGGCCGGAAATAGGCACATGAGCAATAAATGAACTTTGCAACCAACGTATTAACAATGCCATCCAGGCATGCATGTGGTATCCATTACGGCCGATCGAAATACAGAAGGAGGTACCAGAATTACAGCTCCTCCACTGGCCATGCATTCACCAATGACAATGAAGGTGACATTTTTTAAACCAATGAGAGACTGTGTTTTATTTTTTTAACCTAAACGAAAGCATGGAGGTAGGCTCGAAATGCCGAAATGCATTTGCTGTTTATAGTATTAAATACATTCTTGAATACCCCGTGAGAGCTTCTTACCTGTGGATGAGTTGTTGTGGAACACGCAAGTCCTACCCTCGTGCAAGGAGGCACCATTTTTGGAGTTCAGCAGTAGCGTTGGTGGGAAACCGGGATATATATATATACATATATATATATATATATATATATATATATATATATATATATATCAGATTGACACCTGAGTGCGTGCCTTCTTCAATTGGAGTAGGACTGGATGTTCATGTATATATATCTATCTATCTATATCTATCTATCTATCTATATATATATCTATATATATATATATATATATATATATATATATATCAATGCTCGAAGGTGTCGACCATTGAGTAGCACGCGAACAGCAGCCGTATGGAGCGGCGTCTACGAGTGGATCCCCGTCCTCACCTATACATAAACCAAGCTGCTGTTCGTGTGCTACTCAAAGGTGGACACCTTCCAGCATTGATTTATAAGCGGCCGTCCAGCCGCGGAGTATGCAACACCCCGGTACCCTGGGGGTCACTAAAGTGAAGCAGCAGTCGTACTTGGAATCGAGGACAGGCCCACTTGTGGAGTCCATACAGGACTTGATTGTGTGCTTCCCGGACAACACTTCCCAGAATGCACAGTCTCATATGAGCCTCCCATCAGTGGGTGTGTTATATATAAAATGGAGAAGTGGGTCGGCGCTTGCGCACACCGCTTCCGTTAAAGCCCCTGAAGAGAAGCATATGGAGCTTCGAAACGCGTCGGGCAGATCCCATACGGAGCGGCGTCTACGAGTGGATCCCCGTCCTCACCTATACATAAACCAAGCTGCTGTTTGCGTGCTACTCAAAGGTGGAAACATTCGAGCATTGATTTATACACGGCCGTCCAGCCGCGGGGTATGCACCACCCCGGTACCCTGGGGGTCACTAAAGTGAAGCAGCAGTCGTACTTGGAATCGAGGACGGGCCCACTTGTGGAGTCCATACAGGACTTGATTGTGTGCTTCCCGGACCACACTTCCCAGAATGCACAGTCTCATTTGAGCCTCCCATCGGTGGGTGTGTTATATTTAAAATGGAGAAGTGGGTCGGCGGTTGCGCACATCGCTTCCGTTAAAGCCCCTGAAGAGAAGCATATGGAGCTTCGAAACGCGTCGGGCAGATCCCGTACGGAGCGGCGTCTACGAGTGGATCCCCGTCCTCACCTATACATAAACCAAGCTACTGTTCGCGTGCTACTCAAAGGTGGACACCTTCGAGCATTGATTTATACGCGGCCGTCCAGCTGCGGAGTATGCACCACTCCGGTACCCTAGGGGTCACTAAAGTGAAGCAGCAGTCGTACTTGGAATCGAGGACGGGCCCACTTGTGGAGTCCATACAGGACTTGATTGTGTGCTTTCCGGACCACACTTCCCAGAATGCACAGTCTCATTTGAGCCTCCCTTCGGTGGGTGTGTTATATATAAAATGGAGAAGTGGGTCGGCGCTTACGCACACCGCTTCCGTTAAAGCCCCTGAAGGGAAGCATATGGAGCTTCGAAATGCGTCGGGCAGATCCCGTACGGAGCGACGTTTACGAGTGGATCCCCGTCCTCACCTATACATAAACCAAGCTGCTGTTCACGTGCTACTCAAAGGTGGACACCTTCGAGCATTGATTTATACGCGGCCGTCCAGCCGCGGAGTATGCACCACCCCAGTACCCTGGGGGTCAATAAAGTGAAGCAGCAGTCGTACTTGGAATCAAGGACGGGCCCACTTGTGGAGTCCATACAGGACTTGATTGTGTGCTTCAGGACCACACTTCCCAGAATGCACTGTCTCATTTGAGTCTCCCATCGGTGGGTGTGTTATATATAAAATGGAGAAGTGGGTCGGCGGTTGCGCAAACCGCTTCCGTTAAAGCACCTGAAGAGAAGCATATGGAGCTTCGAAACGTGTCGGGCAGATCCCGTACAGAGCGGCGTCTACGAGTGGATCCCCGTCCTCACCTATACATAAACCAAGCTGCTGTTCGCGTGCTACTCAAAGGTGGACACCTTCGAGCATTGATTTATACGCGGCCGTCCAGCCGCGGAGTATGCACCACCCCGGTACCCTGGGGGTCACTAAAGTGAAGCAGCAGTCGTACTTGGAATCGAGGACGGGCCCACTTGTGGAGTCCATACAGGACTTGATTGTGTGCTTCAGGACCACATTTCCCAGAATGCACAGTCTCATTTGAGCCTCCCATCGGTGGGTGTGTCATATATAAAATGGAGAAGTGGGTCGGCGGTTGCGCACACCGCTTCCGTTAAAGCCCCTGAAGAGAAGCATATGGAGCTTCGAAACGTGTTGGGCAGATCCCGTACAGAGCGGCGTCTACGAGTGGATCCCCGTCCTCACCTATACATAAACCAAGCTGCTGTTCGCGTGCTACTCAAAGGTGGACACCTTCGAGCATTGATTTATATGCGGCCGTCCAGCCGCGGAGTATGCACCACCCCGGTACCCTGGGGGTCACTAAAGTGAAGCAGCCGTCGTACTTGGAATCGAGGACGGGCCCACCTGTGGAGTCCATACAGGACTTGATTGTGTGCTTCCCGGACCACACTTCCCAGAATGCACAGTCTCATTTGAGCCTCCCATCGGTGGGTGTGTTATATATAAAATGGAGAAGTGGGTTGGCGGTTGCGCATACCGCTTCCGTTAAAGCCCCTGAAGAGAAGCATATGGAGCTTCGAAATGCGTTGGGCAGATCCCGTACAGGGCGGCGTCTACCAGTGGATCTCCGTCCTCACCTATACATAAACCAAGCTGCTGTTCGCGTGCTACTCAAAGGTGGACACCTTTGAGCATTGATTTATACGCGGCCGTCCAGCCGCGGAGTTTGCACCACCCCGGTACCCTGGGGGTCACTAAAGTGAAGCAGCAGTCGTACTTGGAATCGAGGCCGGGCCCACTTGTGGAGTCTATAAAGGACTTGATTGTGTGCTTCCCGGACCACACTTCCCAGAATGCACAGTCTCATTTGAGCCTCCCATCGGTGGGTGTGTTATATATAAAATGGAGAAGTGGGTCGGCGGTTGCGCACACCGCTTCCGTTAAAGCCCCTGAAGAGAAGCATATGGAGCTTCGAAACGCGTCGGGCAGATCCCGTACGGAGCGGCGTCTACGAGTGGATCCCCGTCCTCACCTATACATAAACCAAGCTGCTGTTCGCGTGCTACTCAAAGGTGGACACCTTCGAGCATTGATTTATACGCGGCCGTCCAGCTGCGGAGTATGCACCACCCCGGTACCCTAGGGGTCACTAAAGTGAAGCAGCAGTTGTACTTGGAATCAAGGACAGGCCCACTTGTGGAGTCCATACAGGACTTGATTGTGTGCTTCCCGGACCACACTTCCCAGAATGCACAGTCTCATTTGAGCCTCCCTTCGGTGGGTGTGTTATATATAAAATGGAGAAGTGGGTCGGCGGTTGCGCACACCGCTTCCGTTAAAGCCCCTGAAGAGAAGCATATGGAGCTTCGAAACGCGTCGGGCAGATCCCGTACGGAGCGACGTCTACGAGTGGATCCCTGTCCTCACCTATACATAAACCAAGCTGCTGTTCACATGCTACTCAAAGGTGGACACCTTCGAGCATTGATTTATACGCGGCCGTCCAGCCGCGGAGTATGCACCACCCCAGTACCCTGGGGGTCAATAAAGTGAAGCAGCAGTCGTACTTGGAATCGAGGACGGGCCCACTTGTGGAGTCCATACAGGACTTGATTGTGTGCTTCAGGACCACACTTCCCAGAATGCACAGTCTCATTTGAGCCTCCCATCGGTGGGTGTGTTATATATAAAATGGAGAAGTGGGTCGGCGGTTGCGCAAACCGCTTCCGTTAAAGCCCCTGAAGAGAAGCATATGGAGCTTCGAAACGTGTCGGCCAGATCCCGTACAGAGCGGCGTCTACGAGTGGATCCCCGTCCTCACCTATACATAAACCAAGCTGCTGTTCGCGTGCTACTCAAAGGTGGACACCTTCGAGCATTGATTTATACGCGGCCGTCCAGCCGCGGAGTATGCACCACCCCGGTACCCTGGGGGTCACTAAAGTGAAGCAGCAGTCGTACTTGGAATCGAGGACGGGCCCACTTGTGGATTCCATACAGGACTTGATTGTGTGCTTCTCGGACCACACTTCCCAGAATGCACAGTCTCATTTGAGCCTCCCATCGGTGGGTGTGTTATATATAAAATGGAGAAGTGGGTCGGCGGTTGCGCATACCGCTTCCGTTAAAGCCCCTGAAGAGAAGCATATGGAGCTTCGAAACGCGTCGGGCAGATCCCGTACAGGGCGGCGTCTACGAGTGGATCTCCGTCCTCACCTATACATAAACCAAGCTGCTGTTCGCGTGCTACTCAAAGGTGGACACCTTTGAGCATTGATTTATACGCGGCCGTCCAGCCGCGGAGTATGCACCACCCCGGTACCCTGGGGGTCACTAAAGTGAAGCAGCAGTCGTACTTGGAATCGAGGCCGGGCCCACTTGTGGAGTCTATACAGGACTTGATTGTGTGCTTCCCGGACCACACTTCCCAGAATGCACGGTCTCATTTGAGCCTCCCATCGGTGGGTGTGTTATATATAAAATGGAGAAGTGGGTCAGCAGTTGCGCACACCGCTTCCATTAAAGCCCCTGAAGAGAAGCATATGGAGCTTCGAAACGCGTCGGGCAGATCCCGTACGGAGCGGCGTCTACGAGTTGATCCCGGTCCTCACCTATACATAAACCAAGCTGCTGTTTGCGTGCTACTCAAAGGTGGACACCTTTGAGCATTGATTTATACGCGGCCGTCCAGCTGCGGAGTATGCACCACCCCGGTACCCTAGGGGTCACTAAAGTGAAGCAGCAGTCGTACTTGGAATCGAGGACGGGCCCACTTGTGCAGTCCATACAGGACTTGATTGTGTGCTTCCCGGACCACACTTCCCAGAATGCACAGTCTCATTTGAGCCTCCCATCGGTGGGTGTGTTATATATAAAATGGAGAAGTGGGTCGGCGGTTGCGCACACCGCTTCCGTTAAAGCCCCTGAAGAAAAGCATATGGAGCTTCAAAACATGTCGGGCAGATCCCGTACGGAGCGACGTCTACGAGTGGATCCCCGTCCTCACCTATACATAAAACAAGCTGCTGTTCACGTGCTACTCAAAGGTGGACACCTTCGAGCATTGATTTATACGCGGCCGTCCAGCCGCGGAGTATGCACCACCCCAGTACCCTGGGGGTCAATAAAGTGAAGCAGCAGTCGTACTTGGAATCGAGGACGGGCCATACAGGACTTGATTGTGTGCTTCAGGACCACACTTCCCAGAATGCACAGTCTCATTTGAGCCTCCCATCGGTGGGTGTGTTATATATAAAATGGAGAAGTGGGTCGGCGGTTGCGCAAACCGCTTCCGTTAAAGCCCCTGAAGAGAAGCATATGGAGCTTCGAAACGTGTCGGGCAGATCCCGTAAAGAGCGGCGTCTACGAGTGGATCCCCGTCCTCACCTATACATAAACCAAGCTGCTGTTCGCTTGCTACTCAAAGGTGGACACCTTTGAGCATTGATTTATACGCGGCCGTCCAGCCGCGGAGTATGCACCACCCCGGTACCCTGGGGGTCACTAAAGTGAAGCAGCAGTCGTACTTGGAATCGAGGACGGGCCCACTTGTGGAGTCCATACAGGACTTGATTGTGTGCTTCCCGGACCACACTTCCCAGAATGCACAGTCTCATTTGAGCCTCCCATCGGTGGGTGTGTTATATATAAAATGGAGAAGTGGGTCGGCGGTTGTGCATACCGCTTCCGTTAAAGCCCCTGAAGAGAAGCATATGGAGCTTCGAAACGCGTCGGGCAGATCCCGTACGGAGCGGCGTCTACGAGTGGATCTCTGTCCTCACCTATACATAAACCAAGCTGCTGTTCGCGTGCTACTCAAAGGTGGACACCTTCGAGCATTGATTTATACGCGGCCGTCCAGCCACGGAGTATGCACCACCCCAGTACCCTGGGGGTCAATAAAGTGAAGCAGCAGTCGTACTTGGAATTGAGGACGGGCCGACTTGTGGAGTCCAGACAGGACTTGATTGTGTGCTTCAGGACCACACTTCCCAGAATGCACAGTCTCATTTGAGCCTCCCATCGGTGGGTGTGTTATATATAAAATGGAGAAGTGGGTCGGCGGTTGCGCAAACCGCTTCCGTTAAAGCCCCTGAAGAGAAGCATATGGAGCTTCGAAACGTGTCGGGCAGATCCCGTACAGAGCGGCGTCTACGAGTGGATCCCCGTCCTCACCTATACATAAACCAAGCTGCTGTTCGCGTGCTACTCAAAGGTGGACACCTTCGAGCATTGATTTATACGCGGCCGTCCAGCCGCGGAGTATGCACCACCCCAGTACCCTGGGGGTCAATAAAGTGAAGCAGCAGTCGTACTTGGAATTGAGGACGGGCCGACTTGTGGAGTCCAGACAGGACTTGATTGTGTGCTTCAGGACCACACTTCCCAGAATGCACAGTCTCATTTGAGCCTCCCATCGGTGGGTGTGTTATATATAAAATGGAGAAGTGGGCCGGCGGTTGCGCACACCGCTTCCGTTAAAGTCCCTGAAGAGAAGCATATGGAGCTTCGAAACGTGTCGGGCAGATCCCGTACAGAGCGGCGTCTACGAGTGGATCCCCGTCCTCACCTATACATAAACCAAGCTACTGTTCGCGTGCTACTCAAAGGTGGACACCTTCGAGCATTGATTTATACGCGGCCGTCCAGCTGCGGAGTATGCACCACCCCGGTACCCTAGGGGTCACTAAAGTGAAGCAGCAGTCGTACTTGGAATCGAGGACTGGCCCACTTGTGGAGTCCATACAGGACTTGATTGTGTGCTTCCCGGACCACACTTCCCAGAATGCACAGTCTCATTTGAGCCTCCCTTCGGTGGGTGTGTTATATATAAAATGGAGAAGTGGGTCGGCGGTTGCGCACACCGCTTCCGTTAAAGCCCCTGAAGAGAAGCATATGGAGCTTCGAAACGCGTCGGAAAGATCCCGTACCGAGCGACGTCTACGAGTGGATCCCGTCCTCACCTATACATAAACCAAGCTGCTGCTCACGTGCTACTCAAAGGTGGACACCTTCGAGCATTGATTTATACGCGGCCGTCCAGCCGCGGAGTATGCACCACCCCAGTACCCTGGGGGTCAATAAAGTGAAGCAGCAGTCGTACTTGGAATCGAGGACGGGCCCACTTGTGGAGTCCATACAGGACTTGATTGTGTGCTTCAGGACCACACTTCCCAGAATGCACAGTCTCATTTGAGCCTCCCATCGGTGGGTGTGTTATATATAAAATGGAGAAGTGGGTCGGCGGTTGCGCAAACCGCTTCCGTTAAAGCCCCTGAAGAGAAGCATATGGAGCTTCGAAACGTGTCGGGCAGATCCCGTACAGAGCGGCGTCTACGAGTGGATCCCCGTCCTCACCTATACATAAACCAAGCTGCTGTTCGCGTGCTACTCAAAGGTGGACACCTTCGAGCATTGATTTATACGCGGCCGTCCAGCCGCGGAGTATGCACCACCCCGGTACCCTGGGGGTCACTAAAGTGAAGCAGCAGTCGTACTTGGAATCGAGGACGGGCCCACTTGTGGAGTCCATACAGGACTTGATTGTGTGCTTCCCGGACCACACTTCCCAGAATGCACAGTCTCATTTGAGCCTCCCATCGGTGGGTGTTTTATATATAAAATGGAGAAGTGGGTCGGCGGTTGCGCACATCGCTTCCGTTAAAGCCCCTGAAGAGAAGCATATGGAGCTTCGAAACGCGTCGGGCAGATCCCGTACGGAGCGACGTCTACGAGTGGATCCCCGTCCTCACCTATACATAAACCAAGCTGCTGTTCACGTGCTACTCAAAGGTGGACACCTTCGAGCATTGATTTATACGCGGCCGTCCAGCCGCGGAGTATGCACCACCCCAGTACCCTGAGGGTCAATAAAGTGAAGCAGCAGTCGTACTTGGAATCGAGGACGGGCCCACATGTGGAGTCCATACAGGTCTTGATTGTGTGCTTCAGGACCACACTTCCCAGAATGCACAATCTCATTTGAGCGTCCCATCGGTGGGTGTGTTATATATAAAATGGAGAAGTGGGTCGGCGGTTGCGCACACCGCTTCCGTTAAAGCCCCTGAAGAGAAGCATATGGAGCTTTGAAACATGTCGGGCAGATCCCGTACAGAGCGGTGTCTACGAGTGGATCCCCGTCCTCACTTATACATAAACCAAGCTGCTGTTCGCGTGCTACTCAAAGGTGGACACCTTCGAGCATTGATTTATACGCGGCCGTCCAGCCGCGGAGTATGCACCACCCCGGTACACTATGGGTCACTAAAGTGAAGCAGCAGTCGTACTTGGAATCGAGGACGGGCCCACTTGTGGAGTCCATACAGGACTTGATTGTGTGCTTCCCGGACCACACTTCCCAGAATGCACAGTCTCATTTGAGCCTCCTATCGGTGGGTGTGTTATATATAAAATGGAGAAGTCGGTCGGCGGTTGCGCATACCGCTTCCGTTAAAGCCCCTGAAGAGAAGCATATGGAGCTTCGAAACGCTTCGGGCAGATCCCGTACGGAGCGGCGTCTACGAGTGGATCTCCGTCCTCACCTATACATAAACCAAGCTGCTGTTCGCGTGCTACTCAAAGGTGGACACCTTCGAGCATTGATTTATACGCGGCCGTCCAGCCGCGGAGTATGCACCACCCCGGTACCCTGGGGGTCACTAAAGTGAAGCAGCAGTCGTACTTGGAATCGAGGCCGTGCCCACTTGTGGAGTCTATACAGGACTTGATTGTGTGCTTCCCGGACCACACTTCCCAGAATGCACAGTCTCATTTGAGCCTCCCATCGGTGGGTGTGTTATATATAAAATGGAGAAGTGGGTCGGCGGTTGCCCACACCGCTTCCGTTAAAGCCTCTGAAGAGAAGCATATGGAGCTTCGAAACGCATCGGGCAGATCCCGTACGGAGCGGCGTCTACGAGTTGATCCCGGTCCTCACCTATACATAAACCAAGCTGCTGTTCGCGTGCTACTCAAAGGTGGATACCTTCGAGCATTGATTTATACGCTGCCGTCCAGCCGCGGAGTATGCACCACCCCGGTACCCTGGGGGTCACTAAAGTGAAGCAGCAGTCGTACTTGGAATCGAGGGCAGGCCCACTTGTGGAGTCCAGACAGGACTTGATTGTGTGCTTCCCGGACCACACTTCCCAGAATGCACAGTCTCATTTGAGCCTCCAATCGGTGGGTGTGTTATATATAAAATGGAGAAGTGGGTCGGCGGTTGCGCACATCGCTTCCGTTAAAGCCCCTGAAGAGAAGCATATAGAGCTTCGAAACGCGTCAGGCAGATCCCGTACGGAGCGGCGTCTACGAGTGGATCCCCGTCCTCACCTATACATAAACCAAGTTGCTGTTCGCGTGCTACTCAAAGGTGGACACCTTCGAGCACTGATTTATACTCGGCCGTCCAGCTGCGGAGTATGCACCACCCCGGTACCCTAGGGGTCACTAAAGTGAAGCAGCAGTCGTACTTGGAATCGAGGACGGGCCCACTTGTGGAGTCCATACAGGACTTGATTGTGTGCTTCCCGGACCACACTTCCCAGAATGCACAGTCTCATTTGAGCCTCCCATCGGTGGGTGTGTTATATATAAAATGGAGAAGTGGGTCGGCGGTTGCGCATACCGTTTCCGTTAAAGCCCCTGAAGAGAAGCATATGGAGCTTCGAAACGCGTCAGACAGATCCCGTACGGAGCGGCGTCTATGAGTGGATCCCCGTCCTCACCTATACATAAACCAAGCTGCTGTTCGTGTGCTACTCAAAGGTGGACACCTTCGAGCATTGATTTATACGCGGCCGTCCAGCCGCGGAGTATGCACCACCCCGGTACCCTGGGGGTCACTAAAGTGAAGCAGCAGTCGTACTTGGAATCGAGGCCGGGCCCACTTGTGGAGTCCATACAGGACTTGATTTTGTGCTTCCCGGACCACACTTCCCAGAATGCACAGTCTCATTTGAGCCTCCTATTGGTGGGTGTGTTATATATAAAATGGAGAAGTGGGTCGGCGGTTGCGCACACCGCTTCCGTTAAAGCCCCTGAAGAGAAGCATATTGAGCTTCGAAACGCGTCGAGCAGATCCCGTACTGAGCGGCGTCTACGAGTTGATCCCGGTCCTCACCTATACATAAACCAAGCTGCTGTTCGCGTGCTACTCAAAGGTGGACACCTTCGAGCATTGATTTATACGCGGCCGTCCAGCCGCGGAGTATGCACCACCCCGGTACCCTGGGGGTCACTAAAGTGAAGCAGCAGTCCTACTTGGAATCGAGGACGGGCCCACTTGTGGAGTCCATACAGGACTTGATTGTGTGCTTCCCGGACCACACTTCCCAGAATGCACAGTCTCATTTGAGCCTCCCATCGGTGGGTGTTTTATATATAAAATGGAGAAGTGGGTCGGCGGTTGCGCACATCGCTTCCGTTAAAGCCCCTGAAGAGAAGCATATGGAGCTTCGAAACGCGTCGGGCAGATCCTGTACGGAGCGACGTCTACGAGTGGATCCCCGTCCTCACCTATACATAAACCAAGCTGCTGTTCACGTGCTACTCAAAGGTGGACACCTTCGAGCATTGATTTATACGCGGCCGTCCAGCCGCGGAGTATGCACCACCCCAGTACCCTGAGGGTCAATAAAGTGAAGCAGCAGTCGTACTTGGAATCGAGGACGGGCCCACATGTGGAGTCCATACAGGTCTTGATTGTGTGCTTCAGGACCACACTTCCCAGAATGCACAGTCTCATTTGAGCGTCCCATCGGTGGGTGTGTTATATATAAAATGGAGAAGTGGGTCGGCGGTTGCGCACACCGCTTCCGTTAAAGCCCCTGAAGAGAAGCATATGGAGCTTCGAAACATGTCGGGCAGATCCCGTACAGAGCGGTGTCTACGAGTGGATCCCCGTCCTCACTTATACATAAACCAAGCTGCTGTTCGCGTGCTACTCAAAGGTGGACACCTTCGAGCATTGATTTATACGCGGCCGTCCAGCCGCGGAGTATGCACCACCCCGGTACACTATGGGTCACTAAAGTGAAGCAGCAGTCGTACTTGGAATCGAGGACGGGCCCACTTGTGGAGTCCATACAGGACTTGATTGTGTGCTTCCCGGACCACACTTCCCAGAATGCACAGTCTCATTTGAGCCTCCTATCGGTGGGTGTGTTATATATAAAATGGAGAAGTCGGTCGGCGGTTGCGCATACCGCTTCCGTTAAAGCCCCTGAAGAGAAGCATATGGAGCTTCGAAACGCTTCGGGCAGATCCCGTACGGAGCGGCGTCTACGAGTGGATCTCCGTCCTCACCTATACATAAACCAAGCTGCTGTTCGCGTGCTACTCAAAGGTGGACACCTTCGAGCATTGATTTATACGCGGCCGTCCAGCCGCGGAGTATGCACCACCCCGGTACCCTGGGGGTCACTAAAGTGAAGCAGCAGTCGTACTTGGAATCGAGGCCGTGCCCACTTGTGGAGTCTATACAGGACTTGATTGTGTGCTTCCCGGACCACACTTCCCAGAATGCACAGTCTCATTTGAGCCTCCCATCGGTGGGTGTGTTATATATAAAATGGAGAAGTGGGTCGGCGGTTGCCCACACCGCTTCCGTTAAAGCCTCTGAAGAGAAGCATATGGAGCTTCGAAACGCATCGGGCAGATCCCGTACGGAGCGGCGTCTACGAGTTGATCCCGGTCCTCACCTATACATAAACCAAGCTGCTGTTCGCGTGCTACTCAAAGGTGGATACCTTCGAGCATTGATTTATACGCTGCCGTCCAGCCGCGGAGTATGCACCACCCCGGTACCCTGGGGGTCACTAAAGTGAAGCAGCAGTCGTACTTGGAATCGAGGGCAGGCCCACTTGTGGAGTCCAGACAGGACTTGATTGTGTGCTTCCCGGACCACACTTCCCAGAATGCACAGTCTCATTTGAGCCTCCAATCGGTGGGTGTGTTATATATAAAATGGAGAAGTGGGTCGGCGGTTGTGCACATCGCTTCCGTTAAAGCCCCTGAAGAGAAGCATATAGAGCTTCGAAACGCGTCAGGCAGATCCCGTACGGAGCGGCGTCTACGAGTGGATCCCCGTCCTCACCTATACATAAACCAAGCTGCTGTTCGCGTGCTACTCAAAGGTGGACACCTTCGAGCACTGATTTATACTCGGCCGTCCAGCTGCGGAGTATGCACCACCCCGGTACCCTAGGGGTCACTAAAGTGAAGCAGCAGTCGTACTTGGAATCGAGGACGGGCCCACTTGTGGAGTCCATACAGGACTTGATTGTGTGCTTCCCGGACCACACTTCCCAGAATGCACAGTCTCATTTGAGCCTCCCATCGGTGGGTGTGTTATATATAAAATGGAGAAGTGGGTCGGCGGTTGCGCATACCGTTTCCGTTAAAGCCCCTGAAGAGAAGCATATGGAGCTTCGAAACGCGTCAGACAGATCCCGTACGGAGCGGCGTCTATGAGTGGATCCCCGTCCTCACCTATACATAAACCAAGCTGCTGTTCGTGTGCTACTCAAAGGTGGACACCTTCGAGCATTGATTTATACGCGGCCGTCCAGCCGCGGAGTATGCACCACCCCGGTACCCTGGGGGTCACTAAAGTGAAGCAGCAGTCGTACTTGGAATCGAGGCCGGGCCCACTTGTGGAGTCCATACAGGACTTGATTGTGTGCTTCCCGGACCACACTTCCCAGAATGCACAGTCTCATTTGAGCCTCCTATCGGTGGGTGTGTTATATATAAAATGGAGAAGTGGGTCGGCGGTTGCGCACACCGCTTCCGTTAAAGCCCCTGAAGAGAAGCATATTGAGCTTCGAAACGCGTCGAGCAGATCCCGTACTGAGCGGCGTCTATGAGTTGATCCCGGTCCTCACCTATACATAAACCAAGCTGCTGTTCGCGTGCTACTCAAAGGTGGACACCTTCGAGCATTGATTTATACGCGGCCGTCCAGCACGGAGTATGCACCACCCCGGTACCCTGGGGGTCACTAAAGTGAAGCAGCAGTCGTACTTGGAATCGAGGACGGGCCCACTTGTGGAGTCCATACAGGACTTGCTTGTGTGCTTCCTGGACCACACTTCCCAGAATGCACAGTCTCATTTGAGCCTCCCATCAGTGGGTGTGTTATATATAAAATAGAGAAGTGGGTCGGCGGTTGCCCACACCGCTTCCGTTAAAGCCCCTGAAGAGAAGCATATGGAGCTTCGAAACGCATCAGGCAGATCCCGTATGGAGCGGCGTCTACGAGTGGATCCCCGTCCTCACCTATACATAAACCAAGCTGCTGTTCGCGTGCTACTCAAAGGTGGACACCTTCGAGCATTGATTTATATGCAGCCGTCCAGCCGCGGAGTATGTACCAACCCGGTACCCTGGGGGTCACTAAAGTGAAGCAGCAGTCGTACTTGGAATCGAGGACGGGCCTACTTGTGGAGTCCATACAGGACTTGATTGTGTGCTTCCCGGACCACACTTCCCAGAATGCACAGTCTCATTTGAGCCTCCCATCGGTGGGTGTTTTATATATAAAATGGAGAAGTGGGTCGGCGGTTGCCCACACCGCTTCCGTTAAAGCCCCTGAAGAGAAGCATGTGGAGCTTCGAAACGCGTTGGGCAGATCCCGTACGGAGCGGCGTCAACGAGTGGATCCCCGTCCTCACCTATACATAAACCAAGCTGCTGTTCGCATGCTACTCAAAGGTGGACACCTTCGAGCATTGATTTATACGCGGCCGTCCAGCCGTGGAGTATGCACCACCCCGGTACCCTGGGGGTCCCTAAAGTGAAGCAGCAGTCGTACTTGGAATCGAGGACGGGCCCACTTGTGGAGTCCATACAGGACTTGATTGTGTGCTTCCCGGACCACACTTCCCAGAATGCACAGTCTCATTTGAGCCTCCCATCGGTGGGTGTGTTATATATAAAATGGAGAAGTGGGTCGGCGGTTGCGCCCATCGCTTCCGTTAAAGCCCCTGAAGAGAAGCATATGGAGCTTCGAAACGCGTCGGGCAGATCCCGTACGGAGCGGCGTCTACGAGTTGATCCCGGTCCTCACCTATACATAAACCAAGCTGCTGTTCGCGTGCTACTCAAAGGTGGACACCTTCGAGCATTGATTTATACGCGGCCGTCCAGCCGCGAAGTATGCACCACCCCGGTACCCTGGGGGTCACTAAAGTGAAGCAGCAGTCGTACTTGGAATCGAGGGCAGGCCCACTTATGGAGTCCAGACAGGACTTGATTGTGTGCTTCCCGGACCACACTTCCCAGAATGCACAGTCTCATTTGAGCCTCCCATCGGTGGGTGTGTTATATATAAAATGGAGAAGTGGGTCGGCGGTTGCGCACACCGCTTCCGTTAAAGCCCCTGAAGAGAAGCATATAGAGCTTCGAAACGCGTCAGGCAGATCCCGTACGGAGCGCCGTCTACGAGTGGATCCCCGTCCTCACCTATACATAAACCAAGCTGCTGTTCTCGTGCTACTCAAAGGTGGACACCTTCGAGCACTGATTTATACGCGGCCGTCCAGCTGCGGAGTATGCACCACCCCGGTACCCTAGGGGTCACTAAAGTGAAGCAGCAGTCGTACTTGGAATCGAGGACGGGCCCACTTGTGGAGTCCATACAGGACTTGATTGTGTGCTTCCCGGACCACACTTCCCAGAATGCACAGTCTCATTTGAGCCTCCCATCGGTGGGTGTGTTATATATAAAATGGAGAAGTGGGTCGGCGGTTGCGCATACCGCTTCCGTTAAAGCCCCTGAAGAGAAGCATATGGAGCTTTGAAACGCGTCGGACAGATCCCGTACGGAGCGGCGTCTATGAGTGGATCCCCGTCCTCACCTATACATAAACCAAGCTGCTGTTCGCGTGCTACTCAAAGGTGGACACCTTCGAGCATTGATTTATACGCGGCCGTCCAGCCGCGGAGTATGCACCACCCCGGTACCCTGGGGGTCACTAAAGTGAAGCAGCAGTCGTACTTGGAATCGAGGCCGGGCCCACTTGTGGAGTCCATACAGGACTTGATTGTGTGCTTCCCGGACCACACTTCCCAGAATGCACAGTCTCATTTGAGCCTCCCATCGGTGGGTGTGTTATATATAAAATGGAGAAGTGGGTCGGCGGTTGCGCACACCGCTTCCGTTAAAGCCCCTGAAGAGAAGCATATGGAGCTTCGAAACGCGTCAGGCAGATCCCGTATGGAGCGGCGTCTACGAGTGGATCCCCGTCCTCACCTATACATAAACCAAGCTGCTGTTCGCGTGCTACTCAAAGGTGGACACCTTCGAGCATTGATTTATACGCGGCCGTCCAGCCGCGGAGAATGTACCAACCCGGTACCCTGGGGGTCACTAAAGTGAAGCAGCAGTCGTACTTGGAATCGAGGACGGGCCCACTTGTGGAGTCCATACAGGACTTGATTGTGTGCTTCCCGGACCACACTTCCCAGAATGCACAGTCTCATTTGAGCCTCCCATCGGTGGGTGTGTTATATATAAAATGGAGAAGTGGGTCGGCGGTTGCGCACATCGCTTCCGTTAAAGCCCCTGAAGAGAAGCATATGGAGCTTCGAAACGCGTCGGGCAGATCCTGTACGGAGCGGCATCTACGAGTGGATCCCCGTCCTCACCATACATAAACCAAGCTGCTGTTCGCGTGCTACTCAAAGGTGGACACCTTCGAGCATTGATTTATACGCGGCCGTCCAGCCGCGGAGTACGCACCACCCCAGTACCCCGGGGTCACTAAAGTGAAGCAGCAGTCTTACTTGGAATCGAGGACGGGCCCACTTGTGGAGTCCATACAGGACTTGATTGTGTGCTTCCCGGACCACACTTCCCAGAATGCACAGTCTCATTTGAGCCTCCCAACTGTGGGTGTGTTATATATAAAATGGAGAAGTGGGTCGGCGGTTGAGCACACCGCTTCCGTTAAAGCCCCTGAAGAGAAGCATATGGAGCTTCGAAACGCGTCGGGCAGATCCCGTACGGAGCGGCGTCTACGAGTTGATCCCGGTCCTCACCTATACATAAACCAAGCTGCTGTTCGCGTGCTACTCAAAGGTGGACACCTTCGAGCATTGATTTATACGCGGCCGTCCAGCCGCGGAGTATGCACCACCCCGGTACCCTGGGGGTCACTAAAGTGAAGCAGCAGTCGTACTTGGAATCGAGGACGGGCCCACTTGTGGAGTCCATACAGGACTTGCTTGTGTGCTTCCTGGACCACACTTCCCAGAATGCACAGTCTCATTTGAGCCTCCCATCGGTGGGTGTGTTATATATAAAATGGAGAAGTGGGTTGGTGGTTGCGCACACCGCTTCCGTTAAAGCCCCTGAAGAGAAGGATATGGAGCTTCGAAACGCGTCAGGCAGATCCCGTATGGAGCGGCGTCTACGAGTGGATCCCCGTCCTCACCTATACATAAACCAAGCTGCTGTTCGCGTGCTACTCAAAGGTGGACACCTTCGAGCATTGATTTATACGCGGCCGTCCAGCCGCGGAGTATGTACCAACCCGGTACCCTGGGGGTCACTAAAGTGAAGCAGCAGTCGTACTTGGAATCGAGGACGGGCCCACTTGTGGAGTCCATACAGGACTTGATTGTGTGCTTCCCGGACCACACTTCCCAGAATGCACAGTCTCATTTGAGCCTCCCATTGGTGGGTGTGTTATATATAAAATGGAGAAGTGGGTCGGCGGTTGCGCACATCGCTTCCGTTAAAGCCCCTGAAGAGAAGCATATGGAGCTTCGAAACGCGTCGGGCAGATCCTGTACGGAGCGGCATCTACGAGTGGATCCCCGTCCTCACCTATACATAAACCAAGCTGCTGTTCGCGTGCTACTCAAAGGTGGACACCTTCGAGCATTGATTTATACGCGGCCGTCCAGCCGCGGAGTATGCACCACCCCAGTACCCCGGGGTCACTAAAGTGAAGCAGCAGTCGTACTTGGAATCGAGGACGGGCCCACTTGTGGAGTCCATACAGGACTTGATTGTGTGCTTCCCGGACCACACTTCCCAGAATGCACAGTCTCATTTGAGCCTCCCATCTGTGGGTGTGTTATATATAAAATGGAGAAGTGGGTCGGCGGTTGCGCACACCGCTTCCGTTAAAGCCCCTGAAGAGAAGGATATGGAGCTTCAAAACGCGTCGGGCAGATCCCGTACGGAGCGGCGTCTACGAGTGGATTTCCGTCCTCACCTATGCATAAACCAAGCTGCTGTGTGCGTGCTACTCAAAGGTGGACACCTTCGAGCATTGATTTATACACGGCCGTCCAGCCGCGGAGTATGCACCACCCCGGTACCCTGGGGGTCACTAAAGTCAAGCAGCAGTCGTACTTGGAATCGAGGCCGGGCCCACTTGTGGAGTCTATACAGGACTTGATTGTGTGCTTCCCGGACCACACTTCCCAGAATGCACAGTCTCATTTGAGCCTCCCATCGGTGGGTGTGTTATATATAAAATGGAGAAGTGGGTCGGCGGTTGCGCACACCGCTTCCGTTAAAGCCCCTGAAGAGAAGCATATGGAGCTTCGAAACGCGTCGGGCAGATCCCGTACGGAGCGGCGTCTACGAGTTGATCCCGGTCCTCACCTATACATAAACCAAGCTGCTGTTCGCTTGCTACTCAAAGGTGGACATCATCGAGCATTGATTTATACGGCGGCCATCCAGCCGCGGACTATGCACCACCCCGGTACCCTGGGGGTCACTAAAGTGAAGCAGCAGTCGTACTTGGAATCGAGGGCTGGCCCACTTGTGGAGTTCATACAGGACTTGATTGTGTGCTTCCCGGACCACACTTCCCAGAATGCACAGTCTCATTTGAGCCTCCCATCGGTGGGTGTGTTATATATAAAATGGAGAAGTGGGTCGGCGGTTGCGCACACCGCTTCCGTTAAAGCCCCTGAAGAGAAGCATATAGAGCTTTGAAACGCGTCAGGCAGATCCCGTACGGAGCGGCATCTACGAGTGGATCCCCGTCCTCACCTATACATAAACCAAGCTGCTGTTCGCGTGCTACTCAAAGGTGGACACCTTCGAGCACTGATTTATACGCGGCCGTCCAGCTGCGGAGTATGCACCACCCCGGTACCCTAGGGGTCACTAAAGTGAAGCAGCAGTCGTACTTGGAATCGAGGACGGGCCCACTTGTGGAGTCCATACAGGACTTGATTGTGTGCTTCCCGGACCACACTTCCCAGAATGCACAGTCTCATTTGAGCCTCCCATCGGTGGGTGTGTTATATATAAAATGGAGAAGTGGGTCGGCGGTTGCGCACACCGCTTCCGTTAAAGCCCCTGAAGAGAAGCATATGGAGCTTCGAAATGCGTCGGGCAGATCCCGTACGGAGCGGCGTCTACGAGTTGATTCCGGTCCTCACCTATACATAAACCAAGCTGCTGTTCACGTGCTACTCAAAGGTGGACACCTTCGAGCATTGATTTATACGCGGCCGTCCAGCCGCGGAGTATGCACCACCCCGGTACCCTGGGGGTCACTAAAGTGAAGCAGCAGTCGTACTTGGAATCGAGGACGGGCCCACTTGTGGAGTCCATACAGGACTTGCTTGTGTGCTTCCTGGACCACACTTCCCAGAATGCACAGTCTCATTTGAGCCTCCCATCGGTGGGTGTGTTATATATAAAATGGAGAAGTGGGTCGGCGGTTGCGCACACCGCTTCCGTTAAAGCCCCTGAAGAGAAGCATGTGGAGCTTCGAAACGCGTCAGGCAGATCCCGTATGGAGCGGCGTCTACGAGTGGATCCCTGTCCTCACCTATACATAAACCAAGCTGCTGTTCCCGTGCTACTCAAAGGTGGACACCTTCGAGCACTGATTTATACGCGGCCGTCCAGCCGCGGAGTATGTACCAACCTGGTACCCTGGGGGTCACTAAAGTGAAGCAGCAGTCGTACTTGGAATCGAGGACGGGCCCACTTGTGGAGTCCATACAGGACTTGATTGTGTGCTTCCTGGACCACACTTCCCAGAATGCACAGTCTCATTTGAGCCTCCCATCGGTGGGTGTGTTATATATAAAATGGAGAAGTGGGTCGGCGGTTGCGCACATCGCTTCTGTTAAAGCCCCTGAAGAGAAGCATATGGAGCTTCGAAACGCGTCGGGCAGATCCTGTACGGAGCGGCATCTACGAGTGGATCCCCGTCCTCACCTATACATAAACCAAGCTGCTGTTCGCGTGCTACTCAAAGGTGGACACCTTCGAGCATTGATTTATACGCGGCCGTCCAGCCGCGGATTATGCACCACCCCAGTACCCCGGGGTCACTAAAGTGAAGCAGCAGTCGTACTTGGAATCGAGGACGGGCCCACTTGTGGAGTCCATACAGGACTTGATTGTGTGCTTCCCGGACCACACTTCCCAGAATGCACAGTCTCATTTGAGCCTCCCATCTGTGGGTGTGTTATATATAAAATGGAGAAGTGGGTCGGCGGTTGCGCACCACGCTTCCGTTAAAGCCCCTGAAGAGAAGGATATGGAGCTTCGAAATGCGTCGGGCAGATCCCGTACGGAGCGGCGTCTACGAGTGGATCTCCGTCCTCACCTATGCATAAACCAAGCTGCTGTGTGCGTGCTACTCAAAGGTGGACACCTTCGAGCATTGATTTATACGCGGCCGTCCAGCCGCGGAGTATGCACCACCCCGGTACCCTGGGGGTCACTAAAGTGAAGCAGCAGTCGTACTTGGAATCGAGGCCGGGCCCACTTGTGGAGTCTATACAGGACTTGATTGTGTGCTTCCCGAACCACACTTCCCAGAATGCACAGTCTCATTTGAGCCTCCCATCGGTGGGTGTGTTATATATAAAATAGAGAAGTGGGTCGGTGGTTGCGCACACCGCTTCCGTTAAAGCCCCTGAAGAGAAGCATATGGAGCTTCGAAACGCGTCGGGCAGATCCCGTACGGAGCGGCGTCTACGAGTTGATCCCGGTCCTCACCTATACATAAACCAAGCTGCTGTTCGCTTGCTACTCAAAGGTGGACACCATCGAGCATTGATTTATACGCGGCCGTCCAGCCGCGGAGTATGCACCAACCCGGTACCCTGGGGGTCACTAAAGTGAAGCAGCAGTCGTACTTGGAATCGAGGGCAGGCCCACTTGTGGAGTCCATACAGGACTTGATTGTGTGCTTCCCGGACCACACTTCCCAGAATGCACAGTCTCATTTGAGCCTCCCATCGGTGGGTGTGTTATATATAAAATGGAGAAGTGGGTCGGCGGTTGCGCACACCGCTTCCGTTAAAGCCCCTGAAGAGAAGCATATAGAGCTTCGAAACGTGTCAGGCAGATCCCGTACGGAGCGGCATCTACGAGTGGATCCCCGTCCTCACCTATACATAAACCAAGCTGCTGTTCGCGTGCTACTCAAAGGTGGACACCTTCGAGCACTGATTTATACGCGGCCGTCCAGCTGCGGAGTATGCACCACCCCGGTACCCTAGGGGTCACTAAAGTGAAGCAGCAGTCGTACTTGGAATCGAGGACGGGCCCACTTGTGGAGTCCATACAGGACTTGATTGTGTGCTTCCCGGACCACACTTCCCAGAATGCACAGTCTCATTTGAGCCTCCCTTCGGTGGGTGTGTTATATATAAAATGGAGAAGTGGGTCGGCGGTTGCGCACACCGCTTCCGTTAAAGCCCCTGAAGAGAAGCATATGGAGCTTCGAAACGCGTCGGGCAGATCCCGTACGGAGCGACGTCTACGAGTGGATCCCCGTCCTCACCTATACATAAACCAAGCTGCTGTTCACGTGCTACTCAAAGGTGGACACCTTCAAACATTGATTTATACACGGCCGTCCAGCCGCGGAGTATGCACCACCCCGGTACCCAGGGGGGTCAATAAAGTGAAGCAGCAGTCGTACTTGGAATCGAGGACGGGCCCACTTGTGGAGTCCATACAGGACTTGATTGTGTGCTTCAGGACCATACTTCCCAGAATGCACAGTCTCATTTGAGCCTCCCATCGGTGGGTGTGTTATATATAAAATGGAGAAGTGGGTCGGCGGTTGCGCACACCGCTTCCGTTAAAGCCCCTGAAGAGAAGCATATGGAGCTTCGAAACGTGTCGGGCAGATCCCGTACCAAGCGGCGTCTACGAGTGGATCCCCATCCTCACCTATACATAAACCAAGCTGCTGTTCGCGTGCGACTCAAAGGTGGACACCTTCGAGCATTGATTTATACGCGACCGTCCAGCCACGGAGTATGCACCACCCCGGTAACCTGGGGGTCACTAAAGTGAAGCAGCAGTCGTACTTGGAATCGAGGACGGGCCCACTTGTTGTCAGGGATAGGGTGGCTTGCGGTCTAGGGCCCGCCCCACTCTGTAGCGTGCCCTTGTGTGGCAAGATGCATCTGGCAGCATTGGGTGGGCGTTGGTGGCTGAGGTGTGTTAAGCCTACTGCAAAACACAGTTAGCCCTCATTGTAGAACTGCCATTCAGTGTTTGAGTGTTTAAATCTGTGTTTTCAACCTCTCCGCCTAATGCGTGAGGTTTTGCACCTTGAAAGCGTCCGCTTAATGCGTGAGCTTTCACTGTCAGGTCGCATGCGTGAGCTCGCGCTTGGGCGTTGTCACGTTATCTTACGCGACCGCGCCCAAGCTGCCGTGCTCACTATTCCCAACATTTCAGAGAGGAAGCAGGGGGTTCTTGTTTCTCCGCTGCTTTGTTTGTCTTTTGGCCTTCCAGGAGCGGATTACCTTCGGAGGCTTCGGAGAGGTTCCAGGGGGCGTGGCACCATGCAGTTTCTTCGGTGATCGTTGTGCTGAGCTGAGGAGAGCGCCGAGGGGAGTCAGAAGCTTGCCTGATCTCCATTTAAGTAGAGTAGGTTGTACTCTACAGGTAGGGGAGAGACCTTGAGACTAATAGCAATAATACTGTGGATTTTACAAAAAGGAAGTAATTAACCTTAAAACCAATTTGATTATTTGTTGTCACAAGTCTTTAGTTTATTATCTATGCGCAATATTACGCTCCCCATCAGAAACTGAGTAAAGACTCTGGAACTGTTTATTCTTTGATGATTACAGCGCGCTACTGTATTGCTTATTCATGAAACAGTTTTGGCGCAATTCTTTGCATGAATCTTCAACAGGTGATTTCTCATGTGAAGGTGTGAATACTTTGTTTTGGTTGTGTTCTGAGTAGGATACTCAGCAAATTGTCTGTACAAATCTATGCCCATGGTAAAGAAGTCTATTTACTGTAAAGGTGTATTCTTTAGTTTCATTGAAGTAGAATTTCTGTCGCTATTTACAACAAAAGTCGCAATTTGCAAACTATAAAGAAAAGGCTTGAACTAGTGATTGTGAACTAGTGGCAAAGGCCCAGAATACAGTCAGTCTCTGTTTATTGCAGGAATTTCGGAATCCTTTTTGTTGTTAAGGCTTGAGATTGGAAAGCTCTAAGTTTTGATTTAAAGGTTTATAGTCTGGTATTAGACTTGAAAGTATTGGTTGTTTAACTTTTCCTTTTCAGATCTCCTTCCCTGCTGTTCCCTTCCTAATTCCCTTTTCCCCCCCGCTTGATCACTCCAAGATTCTGTGTAATTATTACATTCGGAATTGGAGGTATCAGGAGGTGGGTCCTTATAACTTCACGACAGACCCCGAGGAAGACTTCGTCTGACAGAATAGTGAGCCCACGAATTATTTTCCTCCCGGTCTGATCGTGAAGTCATAATGACTACAATGAATGATTTAATGTCGGCCATTGTGCGTATGCAGGCAGATTTAAAAGAGACCATGAATGCGACCTCTGTATTAGCTGCTAAAGTAGATAATATTCAATTGCAAAGAACTCCTCTTCCAGAAGATGTACAAGACACTGGTGTTGGTAGGGCAGCTACAAACATTGCCGTTACTGTTCCACCCCAGATCCCTTTAGCAGCTCCCGAGCGTTTTTCTGGGGATTCTTCCAAGGTACAAATTTTCTTGACGCAAATAGAACTACATTTTGCTTGCAGATCAGCTGCGTTTCCAACCCCTCAGTCCAGAATAGCATTTCTAATCTCTTATTTAACTGGAGATGCGGCAAACTGGGCAGTTCCTTTGGTTAGACAAGACGATACCTTGTTATATAATTGGAAGCGCTTTGTTGAAGAATTTGAAAAAGTTTTTGATCGTCGTACAGTGACCTTATCTGCTGATCGAGAACTACTCCAATTAAAACAAGGAAACAGGGATCTGGTTTCTTACTTGTCACATTTTAACAGATTAATAGCTGAAACTTCTTGGCCAGAAGAAAAGAGAGCGGCTCTTTTCTATCAAGGGTTAAAAGACGATCTAAAAGATGTTCTGGCGCAAATTGACCCACAACCAACTGTGTGTTCTGAATTGATCAATCTAACCCTACGTTTAGATCATAGACTCTCTGAACGAAGATCAGATAGGAAAAGAGTTGATAAACCTACTTGGAGAACGGAAACTAAATCCAGACCTCAATTTGCGCATTCTGAATCTAGTTCTGAGCCAATGGAAATCGGGACCCTTAGACAGCCTTTATCTAAAGAGGAAAAAGACAATAGGCGCAAGAATGGACAATGCCTTTATTGTGGTCGCAAGGGTCATTTTGTGAAGGATTGTTTGTCGAAACCAAAAGGCAAGTTTTCAACTTTCAGTAAGTCAGCAGCAATTGAAAAAACCGATCAAAAGTCGGAAAACTAACTTGCCCAAGATGTTTTAAGGGAGATCTCTTGGGAACCATTGCCTTCCCTTCAGTCAATTCATGTGTGTCCAACTACAAAGCACATTTCAGATTAGCTGTCCAAATTCGGTTAACTCATGAAACATGTCAAATTGAGGTTCTAATTGATTCTGGAGCAACCGGTAACTTTGTGGATTTAGAAACCGCTCAACGTCTGCGAATAATCTGTGAGCAAAAGGAAACACCGGAGATTGTTCAAGCAGTTGATGGGAAAATACTTGCTGGAGGTCCAGTAACCATGCAAACTACTAAAGTGACTATGTACTGTGAAGATGTTAAGCAACAATTGCATAAGGAAGAGATACAGTTTGATGTGATCCAAGCACCTCAATATGGCTTTATCCTCGGGATGCCTTGGCTTTGTCTACATAATCCGTTTATTGACTGGCAGAAGAGAGAACTGAACTTCCTGTCTGAATATTGTCAGTCAAAATGTCTAAAAACTTCTAAACCAACCATAAGTCAATTGGCCACCGCTGAAGAAAAAGAAACAGTCCTACCTACAATTTATAAGGAGTATGCAGAGGTTTTTAGTGAAGAAAAGGCAGCCCTCCTTCCACCGCATCGTAGCTACGACTGTCAAATCGATCTCGTGCCTGGTTCTAGTGTCCCAAACTGTCGAATCTATGCTTTGTCGGAAAAAGAGAATCAACATTTAAGAAAGTATCTTGATCAGTATTTAGAAAATGGCTTCATCCGCCCTTCTAAGTCCCCGGCAGCATCTCCGTTGTTCTTCATTCCTAAGGCAAACGGAGAATTAAGAACTTGCATTGACTTTAGAGCCTTGAATAAAATCACAATCAAAAATAAATATCCTTTGCCACTCATTCCAGTTCTTTTGGACCAAGTCAAGAAGGCAGTGATCTACACGAAACTGGACCTAAGGGGAGCCTACCATTTGGTGCGCATTAGAAACGGTGATGAGTGGAAGACTGCATTTAAGACTCGTTATGGCTTATTCGAGTATTTGGTAATGCCATTTGGTCTGTGCAATGCGCCAGCAGCTTTTCAGTTTTTCTTAAATGATGCCTTAAAGGAATTTTTAGACCTTTTCGTTATCGTCTATATAGACGATATCTTGATCTACTCCGATTCAGTAGCAGAACATGAAGAACACGTCAAAAAGGTGTTGAGCACTCTCCAGTCGCACAATTTATATTGTAAGCTATCTAAATGCGATTTCCACGTTAGAGAAGTAGAATTTCTTGGGGTTCTCCTTACACCAACTGGCATGAAAATGACTGACAGAAAAATTAAGGCGGTAGCTGAATGGCCTACTCCAAGATCAGTCCGAGACATACAATGTTTCCTGGGATTTGCGAACTTTTATCGTCGCTTTATTGATCACTTCTCCTCTGTGGTAGCTCCCATCACACGGTTGTTGAGGAAAAAGGTGAAATTCGATTGGACTCCTGAAGCTGAAAAGGCTTTCCAGACCCTGAAGAAAGCTTTTACTGAAGCACCAATTCTAATGCATCCCAACGTTGAGGAACCTTTCATTGTAGAAGCCGATGCCTCTGATGTAGCCTTTGCAGCCATCTTATCTCAAAGGCACCGCACTACCGGACAATTGCACCCAGTCGCTTATATGTCTCGAAAATTAAATCCAGCTGAACAAAATTACATAATAGCCGAAAAAGAACTACTAGCTATTCTTGAAGCTTTTAAAGAATGGAGACATTATGTAATGAGTGCAAGATTTACCGTAACGGTGTATACGGATCATAGAAATTTGCAGTTCATGAGTTCAGCCAGAATGTTAACTCCTCGACAACTGAGATGGATGATGTTTTTTGCTGAGTATGATTTTATCGTGACTTATCGTCCTGGTCAAGACAATAAAAAAGCTGATGCTTTATCCAGAAAAGACTCTTCTTTGCATAGATTTGAAGGAACTCCGCAATCAATAATTGATCCTGACAAAGTAATCTGTGTACTATCTGCAGATCAATTTCTGGAGAACATTCACGAAAGTTTTCCTCCTTCTCAGTGGAAACAATGGTTGAACCCAAGATGTAATCAGACAATCAAAGAAGGGATACCTTTTCATGGAAAACAGGTTTACTTGCCTTCCAAAGATTTGCAAGAAACTGTATTCAATTGGTTACATTCACATCCCATGGCTGGGCATCCTAGTTCCAAAAAGACTATGGAAAAGATACAAAATTTGTTTTGGTGGCCAACCCTACAAAAAGATGTGCTTAAGATGTCTCAAGACTGTGAAACCTGTGCTAGATTCAAAACCGATCACACTAAACCAAAAGGTTTGTTACAAGTGCTGCCTACGCCATCTGAACCTTGGAAACACATTTCTTTGGACTTCATTACCGATCTGCCTTCTGTCAACCAACATTCAGTGATCCTAGTGGTTGTTGATAGTTTAACGAAGTATGCACATTTTATTGCTTGTAAACGATTGCCCACTGCTGGTCAATTGGCTCAATTGTTTCTGCAAAATGTGGTACGACTACATGGCTTGCCTTCAGTTTTACTTTCAGACCGTGGTTCACAGTTCTCCTCAAAGTTTTGGCAACAATGGTGTCGAAGTTTGCAAATTACCTCTAACATGTCCACCAGTTACCACCCACAAACTGATGGGCAAACTGAACGACTGAACCAAACATTAAAACAATACTTAAGATGTTATGTTGCGGATTCCAAGAGATCCTGGTTGGATTTACTGTGGATTGCAGAAATTGCTTATAACACTTCACCTCATTCTTCCACGGGATCTTCTCCTTTTGAGGCTCTTTATGGATATGTACCTAATACCATTCCTTTGACTCTGCCTAAAGATTTGAGTGATACACCAGCAGTAAGAGACACTGTGCAACTCATGCAGACAATACATCAACAGATTCACAAACGCTTATTACACAGCAAAGAGAAGTACAAAGAACAGTATGATAAAAGACACCGTTCAGGTCCAACATACGCCCCTGGGGATAAGGTCTGGCTGTCCACTAAAAACTTACACTTTAAGCATAAAAGTATGTTTCAGCCCAAATTCATTGGTCCATATCCAGTGCTTCGTCAGGTTAACCCTGTGACTTTTAAGTTGTTGCTGCCTAGAACTTTACGAATCCATCCTGTGTTTCATACTTCCCTTCTGAAACCTGCTGGTCAGAACTTGGCTCCTCGGCCAGCTCCGGTTTTGGTTCATGGTGCGTGGGAGTTTGAAGTGCAAAACATTCTGGATTCCAAGCGTAGAGGCTCCAAGTTGTGGTATCTTGTTTCATGGAAAGGATATGGTTCTGAGAACGATTCTTGGGAACCAGCTGAGAATATACATGCCTCTCGTTTGTTGCGACGTTTCCACCTCCTTCACCCTTCGAAGCCGGGCCCTAGACCGCTCCTGGGAGGGGGGAATACTGTCAGGGATAGGGTGGCTTGCGGTCTAGGGCCCGCCCCACTCTGTAGCGTGCCCTTGTGTGGCAAGATGCATCTGGCAGCATTGGGTGGGCGTTGGTGGCTGAGGTGTGTTAAGCCTACTGCAAAACACAGTTAGCCCTCATTGTAGAACTGCCATTCAGTGTTTGAGTGTTTAAATCTGTGTTTTCAACCTCTCCGCCTAATGCGTGAGGTTTTGCACCTTGAAAGCGTCCGCTTAATGCGTGAGCTTTCACTGTCAGGTCGCATGCGTGAGCTCGCGCTTGGGCGTTGTCACGTTATCTTACGCGACCGCGCCCAAGCTGCCGTGCTCACTATTCCCAACATTTCAGAGAGGAAGCAGGGGGTTCTTGTTTCTCCGCTGCTTTGTTTGTCTTTTGGCCTTCCAGGAGCGGATTACCTTCGGAGGCTTCGGAGAGGTTCCAGGGGGCGTGGCACCATGCAGTTTCTTCGGTGATCGTTGTGCTGAGCTGAGGAGAGCGCCGAGGGGAGTCAGAAGCTTGCCTGATCTCCATTTAAGTAGAGTAGGTCGTACTCTACAGGTAGGGGAGAGACCTTGAGACTAATAGCAATAATACTGTGGATTTTACAAAAAGGAAGTAATTAACCTTAAAACCAATTTGATTATTTGTTGTCACAAGTCTTTAGTTTATTATCTATGCGCAATATTACGCTCCCCATCAGAAACTGAGTAAAGACTCTGGAACTGTTTATTCTTTGATGATTACAGCGCGCTACTGTATTGCTTATTCATGAAACAGTTTTGGCGCAATTCTTTGCATGAATCTTCAACAGGTGATTTCTCATGTGAAGGTGTGAATACTTTGTTTTGGTTGTGTTCTGAGTAGGATACTCAGCAAATTGTCTGTACAAATCTATGCCCATGGTAAAGAAGTCTATTTACTGTAAAGGTGTATTCTTTAGTTTCATTGAAGTAGAATTTCTGTCGCTATTTACAACAAAAGTCGCAATTTGCAAACTATAAAGAAAAGGCTTGAACTAGTGATTGTGAACTAGTGGCAAAGGCCCAGAATACAGTCAGTCTCTGTTTATTGCAGGAATTTCGGAATCCTTTTTGTTGTTAAGGCTTGAGATTGGAAAGCTCTAAGTTTTGATTTAAAGGTTTATAGTCTGGTATTAGACTTGAAAGTATTGGTTGTTTAACTTTTCCTTTTCAGATCTCCTTCCCTGCTGTTCCCTTCCTAATTCCCTTTTCCCCCCCGCTTGATCACTCCAAGATTCTGTGTAATTATTACATTCGGAATTGGAGGTATCAGGAGGTGGGTCCTTATAACTTCACGACAGACCCCGAGGAAGACTTCGTCTGACACTTGTGTAGTCTATACAGGACTTGATTGTGTGCTTCCCGGACCACACTTCCCAGAATGCACAGTCTCATTTGAGCCTCCCATCGGTGGATGTGTTATATATAAAATGGAGAAGTGGGTCGGCGGTTGCGCATACCGCTTCCGTTAAAGCCCCTGAAGAGAAGCATATGGAGCTTCGAAACGCGTCGGGCAGATCCCGTACGGAGCGGCGTCTGTGAGTGGATCCCCGTCCTCACCTATACATAAACCAAGCTGCTGTTCGCGTGCTACTCAAAGGTGGACACCTTCGAGCATTGATTTATACGCGGCCGTCCAGCCGCGGAGTATGCACCACCCCGGTACCCTGGGGGTCACTAAAGTGAAGCAGCAGTCGTACTTGGAATCGAGGCCGGGCCCACTTGTGGAGTCCATACAGGACTTGATTGTGTGCTTCCCGGACCACACTTCCCAGAATGCACAGTCTCATTTGAGCCTCCCATCGGTGGGTGTGTTATATATAAAATGGAGAAGTGGGTCGGCGGTTGCGCACACCGCTTCCGTTAAAGCCCCTGAAGAGAAGCATATGGAGCTTCGAAACGCGTCGGGCAGATCCCGTACGGAGCGGCGTCTACGAGTTGATCCCGGTCCTCACCTATACATAAACCAAGCTGCTGTTCGCGTGCTACTCAAAGGTGGACACCTTCGAGCATTGATTTATACGCGGCCGTCCAGCCGCGGAGTATGCACCACCACGGTACCCTGGGGGTCACTAAAGTGAAGCAGCAGTCGTACTTGGAATCGAGGACGGGCCCACTTGTGGAGTCCATACAGGACTTGCTTGTGTGCTTCCTGGACCACACTTCCCAGAATGCACGGTCTCATTTGAGCCTCCCATCGGTGGGTGTGTTATATATAAAATGGAGAAGTCGGTCGGCGGTTGCGCACACCGCTTCCGTTAAAGCCCCTGAAGAGAAGCATATGGAGCTTCGAAACGCGTCAGGCAGATCCCGTATGGAGCGGCGTCTACGAGTGGATCCCCGTCCTCACCTATACATAAACCAAGCTGCTGTTCGCGTGCTACTCAAAGGTGGACACCTTCGAGCATTGATTTATACGCGGCCGTCCAGCCGCGGAGTATGTACCACCCCGGTACCCTGGGGGTCACTAAAATGAAGCAGCAGTCGTACATGGAATCGAGGATGGGCCCACTTGTGGAGTCCATACAGGACTTAATTGTGTGCTTCCCGGACCACACTTCCCAGAATGCACAGTCTCATTTGAGCCTCCCATCGGTGGGTGTGTTATATATAAAATGGAAAAGTGGGTCGGCAGTTGCGCACACCGCTTCCGTTAAAGCCCCTGAAGAGAAGCATATGGAGCTTCAAAACGTGTCGGGCAGATCCCGTACGGAGCGGCGTCTACGAGTGGATCCCCGTCCTCACCTATACATAAACCAAGCTGCTGTTCGCGTGCTACTTAAAGGTGGACACCTTCAAACATTGATTTATACGTGGCCGTCCAGCCGCGGAGTATGCACCACCCCGGTACCCTGGGGGTCACTAAAGTGAAGCAGCAGTCGTACTTGGAATCGAGGACGGGCCCACTTGTGGAGTCCATACAGGACTTGATTGTGTGCTTCCCGGACCACACTTCCCAGAATGCACAGTCTCATTTGAGCCTCCCATCGGTGGGTGTTTTATATATAAAATGGAGAAGTGGGCCGACGGTTGCGCACACCGCTTCCGTTAAAGCAGCTGAAGAGAAGCATGTGGAGCTTCGAAACGCGTCCGGCAGATCCCGTACGGAGCGGCGTCTACAAGTGGATCCCCGTCCTCACCTATACATAAACCAAGCTGCTGTTCGCGTGCTACTCAAAGGTGGACACCTTCGAGCATTGATTTATACGCGGCCATCCAGCCGCAGAGTATGCACCACCCCGGTACCCTGGGGTCACTAAAGTGAAGCAGCAGTCGTACTTGGAATCGAGGACGGGCCCACTTGTGGAGTCCATACAGGACTTGATTGTGTGCTTCCCGGACTACACTTCCCAGAATGCACAGTCTCATTTGAGCCTCCCATCGGTGGGTGAGTTATATATAAAATGGAGAAGTGGGTCGGCGGTTGCGCACATCGCTTCCGTTAAAGCCCCTGAAGAGAAGCATATGGAGCTTCGAAACGCGTCGGGCAGATCCCGTACGGAGCGGCATCTACGAGTGGATCCCCGTCCTCACCTATACATAAACCAAGCTGCTGTTCGCGTGCTACTCAAAGGTGGACACCTTCGAGCATTGATTTATATGCGGCCGTCCAGCCGCGGAGTATGCACCACCCCAGTACCCCGGGGTCACTAAAGTGAAGCAGCAGTCGTACTTGGAATCGAGGACGGTCCCACTTGTGGAGTTCATACAGGACTTGATTGTGTGCTTCCCGGACCACACTTCCCAGAATGCACAGTCTCATTTGAGCCTCCCATCTGTGGGTGTGTTATATATAAAATGGAGAAGTGGGTCGGCGGTTGTGCACACCGCTTCCGTTAAAGCCCCTGAAGAGAAGGATATGGAGCTTCGAAACGCGTCGGGCAGATCCCGTACGGAGCGGCGTCTACGAGTGGATCCCCGTCCTCACCTATACATAAACGAAGCTGCTGTTTGCGTGCTACTCAAAGGTGGACACCTTCGAGCATTGATATATATATATCACTCAGGGACAATTTGGTACAGAGTCACCTTTTGCCAATTCAACCGAAGACTAGTGGCACCCTAAGCGATATGAGGGTTTTTTATCCATGTGGGAAATGTCGAGCATGTGACAACAGCAGAAGGACACTAAAGTACAGTGTTTCTGGTTTGAGCAAACCAAGGTTGATCAATAAATTCATTACCTGCACGACCCCGTACGTGGTATACTGTTTGGTCTGTCCATGCGGACTCCAATATATCGGGAGCACAATTAACAGTGTGAAACTCCGGATATTGGAACACCAAAGAGCAATAACTAACAAGGATGCAGCTTATCCTGTTGCTCGGCATTTTGCCAAAGTACATGGTAGCAATAGGGAACTACTGCGCTATTATGGGATTGACCATGTACCGATGCATCCTAGAGGAGGAGACAGACTATTGAGTCTCCGTAGATTGGAGTCCAGATTCATTATAGATCTGCAAACAAAAAGTCCTTTAGGGCTTAATATTGGGGAAGAACTAACAGTATACTTAGGTAGATGACCTTAGAATCGGACAAAGGTAACTCATGGTATTACTAACTGCATGAGTTAGTTTCTTTGTTACATTCATTTGCTGAACCACCAGAAAAAGTATCCCATTGATTTCCCCTTAATCTCTAACTGTACAATGAAATAATGTAGTGTCTTTATACAATCCTAATAATGTCTCTCACAATGGATTTATGACATACATGATCCTCTCCTATATATCGTTACTGCAGGTAGAATTTTATGTAAATAGTGACTTTAATGCTGCAGCAATTTTCCGTTTAGGTTTGTTTTTGTGGTCTGTTTAAATTGCTATATATCTCACTTCCATTGATGATGTAATTTTGCTAACAGCTAATGGTTTTTGATATTCTGTCAAATGCTATATATTATTATTTTCTCACACATATTCCGATAATGCACAGGTATGAATTAGTCGGATGTGTAATTATCTCCGGGACGTAATATCTATTGTGTTCCCGGAGCATTGCCGATACACGGCTAGATTGAATTTCACCTCTGGTTTAAGATATGCCGCGAAAAGATTTACAATGTATGGTGTTTGTAATTTGATTGGGGATTTAGCCGGAAACATGCCGATCCACGGCAAAATTGTTTTTTCCGTTTCACGCATTAATTTGCATCTGGCAGTGGTTGTTAGTCCATTCTGAATGGAGTTTGAAAACATGCATGAATCCAATCATCGAAGTTTTTGCTATTTACATTATGGCCGCCATGTTCCACCAAGCGTTGTAAAATGAACATCTTTACATGTAAATCAAGTCCGCTCTCACTTTCAGTGAGGGTGTGTACTAAAATGAGCCGCGCGCAGCATGTCACTGACACTGAGGAAGGACTTTGTGTTTGAAACGCGTCTGTCACCTTTTTCGCAACTGTAGCGTCAATAAAGAATCTTTGCTATACCCGGAGTGCTTACGTTGTCCTTGAACTTGGGAGAACTACGGAGCTTCAATATATATATATATATATATATACATATATAGACCTTTTTAAAGTACCATAAAGTGCAGTATAGTTTTTAGGTCTCGCCTAGCTATTGCTTAAGCAATCGCTATGCGAGAGATATAGAGGGGCACCAGAAAATCCTACCAAGAGGGTTTTGGAATTCGGATTATGGCCAGTGCATGTGTGCGGGGCACACACCCGTCACAATTTGCTCCCCCGCCCCCCATCAGACTTGAAAGGAAGACGCTCGCACACAACCATTTGTCTGAGCCTCGGCATCAAACTTCAAAGGAATGCGCTCCCACCCCGCCCCGCCACAGCAATGCTGAGAGCTTCTTCTCATTCCCACCCTTCATCCCTCTGCGTGCTCTGTCTCGTTATCTCCCCCTTTTTTTATCTCTCTCTTTGCCGCTCTTTCTTTCTCGTTATTTCTGCCCCTTCCGCCTCGTTCTCCTTCATACATCGTCTCCGCCCCTTTCACTAATTTTTTGCTGTTTCCCTTCCCTCAGGATTGTGAAAGCTCCAGTGTTAGCAGTGCTTCTATGCCTCTCTGTCCATGTGAAAGTCTAGTCTTACTTCTATTTTTGTGAAGAATCCCGGTATTTGGTTCGAAATATCCGGTCACCTTATGCTCACTGATTTTGGTTCACCCTTTTCTCTGACATCCTCAAGTCCCTTCAACATCACTCTCTGTTTCTCACTTTACACTTAATGAACGCTAGCTCTCTCACTTGCCTGTCCTCTGCCCCTCCCAACCCTTCTCCCCATGTCTTCTCTTTCTGTCTCTTCACCCCAGGCTGTCATATACACACACTCTAAATCAGAGGCTCACACAAGCAGTCTCGTTCTCACTTGCCTCTCTCGGTGGCGCTTTTGTGCAGTGTTTGCACTGTCTCACTCCCTGACCCCCACCCCACCTCTGCCCTTCACCGAATATCTCGCTCTCTTTCCTGACTTCCTCTCTCTTTCTCTGACTCTCAGCGCTCTGGTGTGTTTCTTTGTCTGACTCCTTCCTCCCTGTCTGACTGTCTCACTCTCTCTCTCTCTGTATCTGCTTCTCTCCTCCATTGCCCTCACCCCATCTCCCTTTCCGTCCTTTCTCTCATTCCCTCCCTTCATCCCTCTGCGTGCTCTGTCTCTTTATCTCCCCCTTTTTTGTTTTTTTTCTCTCTCTTTGCCGCTCTCTCTTTCTTGTTATTTCTGCCCCTTCCGCCAGGTTCTCCTTCATACACCATCCCTGCCCCTTTCACTAAATTTTTTGCTGATTCCCTTCCCTCAAATATTCAGGATTGTGCAAGCTCGGATGTTAGCAGCTCTTCTGTGCCTCTCTGTCCATGTGAAAGTCTAGTCTTACCTCTATTTTTGTGAAGTGTCCCGGTATTTGGTTCGAAATATCCGGTCACCTTATGCTCACCGATTTTGGTTCACCCTTTTCTCTGACATCCTCATGTCCCTTCAACATCACTCTCTGTTTCTCACTTTACACTTAATGAACCCTAGGTCTCTCACTTGCCTGTCCTCTGCCCCTCCCAACCCTTCTCCTCCTGTCTTCTCTTTCTGTCTCTTCCACCCAGGCTGTCATATACACACACTCTCGATCAGAGGCTCACACAAGCAGTCTCGTTCTCACTCGCCTCTCTTGGTGGTGCTTTTGTGCAGTGTTTGCACTGTCTCACTCCCTGATCGCCACCACTCTTGCTTGCTCCCCCCACCCCACCTCTGCCCTTCGCTGACTATCTCGCTCTCCTTCTTGCCTTCCTCTCTCTTTCCCTGACTCTCCGCGCTCTGGTGTGTTTCTTTGTCTGACTCCTTTCTCCCTGTCTGACTTTCTCACTCTCTCTCTCCTCAACTGCTTCTCTCCTCCATTCCCCTCACCACATCTCCCTTTCCGTCCTTTCTCTCATTCTCTCCCTTCATCCCTCTGTGTGCTCTGTCTCTTTATCTCCCCCTTTTTTTGTTTTTTTCTCTCTCTTAGCCGCTCTCTCTTACGCGTTATTGCTGCAACCCTTCCGCCTCGTTCTCCTTCATACACCGTCCCCGTCCCCTTCACTAATTTTTTGCTGTTTTCCTTCCCTCAAATATTCAGGATCGTGCAAGCTCCGTTGTTAGCAGCTCTGCGCCTGCACATAAACCCTCTCCGTGCAGGATCCAGGGAGTCCCAAGAATGGAAAATATGTCAACACGAGAAAGGCAGGGAAGACAAAGGGAGTGGGGGGGGCAGGCCTGGTTTTTATTATCTCTTCCTCCGCATCGCTGGCTCGCTCTGCCTCTGTCTTGCTCGCCCCTCCCCCTCCACAGAGCATCTCGTGGTGCTTATTGTCACCTCGGCTTGCATTCACCCCTCCTTTCACCCCTTTTGGCCTCTTTGATCTTCTCAGTGAGCTGCATTTACATGCCGGAGACTCTGAGCCGGAGCAGGCGCCTGCCTCAAGACTCTGCTTGCCTCGCCTCTCCGTGTTAATTTGTTGGGTCACCACCTCTCAGCATCAATCCTCGCCGTGCCACAGCTCGCCAACCTTCCCCCCCTTCCTTCGCTCGCACTCTCCCTATTCCGCGCCTCCCCTTTGCTTTCTCCCTCACCTCACTTCCCCTTCCCTTACCTCCTCCACAATCCAAGCTTAATCACGGCGTCTCTGCTTCCGCACTGTGTGATTTAGGGCAAATTCTTTTTCACAAAGCCGCTTTTGTGCACATCACAAATGACCGCACCTTTCCCATACATTCCCATAGTTCAAGCATCCAATCGTATAACACATGAATGGATGGATGCCTAGGTTTGTAAGTTTCATATAACGAAGGGAATAGTTCTGATGTCAAACATTAGGTATAGCTCGGCCTCTAATGCCAGGACTAATGAGCTTTGCATAACCGTTAATATTTTGATGGGAAATGGAAGGTGGGAATGAGTTATCTGTTTTTCTTTATACTTTGCTGTGGTTTTTAACAGCATGTGAAGTCTAGAGACTTTTACCACATTTGTTCTAATATGCACAAATGTGTGTCATATTTTCAAGTGTTTCTTTGGGGAGGACTCCCTAAAACACGCACAACCACAACCATACACACAACCACACACAACCAACCACAACCAACCACACACACAACCATACACACAACCACAAACACAACCAACACATGCACACCCACACACAACCGCAACCACACACACACACAACCACACACAACCACACACACAACCACAACCATACACACAACCATACACACAACCACATATACAACCACACACACACACAAGCACACACAAGCACACACAAGCACACACACACACACACACACACAACCACACACACACAACCACACACACAACCTCACACACACAACCACACACACACAACCACACACACAACCACACACACAACCACAAGCACACATACAAGCACACACAACCACAACCACACACACAACCACACATAACCACACACGCAACCACACAAACAACCACACACACAACCACACACACAACACACACAACCACATACACAACCACACACACCCACAACCACACACACAACCACAACCACACACACACACAACCACACACAACCACACACACACAACCACAACCACATAGACAACCACACACACCCACAACCACACCCACAACCACACACACAACCACACACACAACCAGACACACAACCACACACACAACCACTCGCCAACCTTCACCCCCTTCCTTCACTCGCGCTCTCCCTATTCCGTGCATCCCCTTTGCTTTCTCCCTCACCTCACTTCCCCTTCCCTTACCTCCTCCACAATCCAAGCTTAATCACGGCATCTCTGCTTCTGCACTGTGTGATTTTGGGCAAGTTGAACTGCAGCGTGAAAATAAAAGATCCGAGCTTAATCACGGCGTCTTTGCTTCCGCACTGTGTGATTTAGGGCGAATTCTTTTTCACAAAGCCGCCTTTGTGCACATCACAAATGACCGCACCTTTCCCATACATTCCCTAGTTCAAGCATCCAATCGTATAACACATGGATGGATGGATGCCTAGGTTTGTAAGTTTCATATAACGAAGAGAATAGTTCTGATGTCAAACATTAGGTACAGCTCGGCATCTAATGCCAGGACTAATGAGCTTTGCATAACCGTTAATATTTTGATGGGAAATGGAAGCAAGTGGAAGGTGGGAGTGAGTTATCTGTTTTTCTTTATACTTTGCTGTGGTTTTTAACAGCATGTGAAGTCTAGGGACTTTTACCACAGTTGTTCTAATATGCACAAATGTGTGCCATATTTTCAAGTGTTTCTTTGGGGAGGACTCCCTAAAACACACACAACCACAACCATACACACAACCACACACACAACCACACATACAACCACACACATACAGAACCACACACAACCACCCACACAACCACAAACCACAACAATACACAACCACACACACACACACACAACCACACACAACCAACCACAACCAACCACAACCAACCATACACATAACCATACACACAACCACAAACACAACCACACATACACACCCACACACAACCACAACCACACACAACCACACACACAACCACAACCATACACACAACCATACACACAACTACATATACAACCACATATACAACCACACACACACAACCACACACACAACCACACACACACAACCACACACACAACCACACACACACACAACCACACACACACAACCACACACACACAACCTCACACACACATAACCACACACACAAACACCCACAACCACACGCACACACACAAGCACACACAACCACAACCACACACACAACCACACATAACCACACACACAACCACGCACACAACCACACACACAACCACACACACAACACACACAACCACAACCACATACACAACCACACACACACACAACCACATACACAACCACACACACAACCACAACCACACACATACAACCACACACACAACCACACACACACAACCACAACCACATACACAACCACACACACCCACAACCACACCCACAACCACACACAACCACACACACAACCACACACACAACCACACACACCCACACACACAACTACACACACAACTACACACACAACCACACATTACCACACAACCACAAACACAACCACACACACAACTACACACACACAACCATACACACACATCCACACACACACAACCACAACCATACACACAACCATACACATACACACAACACACACACACACACACACATACACACAACCATACACACAATTGCATGCACAATTAACTATTGTAGCAATCGCAGCGTGGCACACTTTACTTTTAAACATATTCATCTAAAGTGCAGCATGCCACCATTGCTATACAAATAAATACACATTGTTTTGGCCTACAATTGATAGACTTTTATTGCAATTGGTGTTGCAAAATTAAGCAATGCCAATAGCTCAAACTTAATTAATGCAATTCCTATTGCATTACAAATGCTTGTTTAGAGTGTAGTTCTAGAGAGTGGAGCATAGTGTCTTAGAGTGGAGGCGAGTAGAGTGCAGCGGTATAAACTAAGCCTGGGCGGAGTTTGCATAGTTTTACTCCGCAGAACTCCACAATGTGCCAGAAAAACTCAGCCGTGCTCCTCGGAGTTCCACCAGTGCCAGAGTCTGTTAAATCGCGCTGCTCGCACTGATTTTTAGCGCCGGGAGTTTATCCTGTGATTTAAAATCAGTGTGAATGGCACTATGCATCACGCCGGAGGATGCTGCTGCTTTCTGCCGTCTCGAGTAGACATTCTACTCGAGCAGCAGCTTCCTCATCGTGAATGGTAGATTTCTCAACACGAGCGGTCGCGATCTGCTGTGACTGCACGCAATGAGAAATCTCACCGGGAGGAGGTCTGAAGTGTGATTTTTTTCTCGCAAACGCTTGCCAACTTACCGATGGCGAGCTGCTCAAGAGAAAAAACTCAACTCCAGGTCACTTAGCCCACTCCCCCAGTATAAACTGTAGTTGCGTGGGAGTGAAGTACTCTACAGTGGAGTAGTACATAGTGCAATAACATACAGTGAAATACCAGACAGTCTAATCAAGTACAGTGGAGTGTAAAAAAGTGTATTGACATAAAGTGGAATAGCATGGACTGGATTGTCATCGAGTGGAGTGCCATACACTGGAATAGAGTACAATGTAGTAAAGTACAGTAGAGTAGCATACATTGAATCTGCATCTAGTGGAGTAGGGTGCAGTGGAGCGGCATACAGTGGAGTAGTGTAGACTGGAGTGGCGTACAGTGCAGTGTGATAAAGTGGAATACCATATAGTGGAGTTACATACAAAAGAGTGCCGTCTAATAGAATAAAGTAGAATGGCGGGACGTAGAGTGGTTTGGCGTACATTCGAGTGGCACATTGTGAAGTGCTAAACAGTCAAATAGCAATGAGCACAGTGGTGTACAATGAAGTGGTGTACTGTGGAATGGTATACAGTCAAGTAGCGTACACTGGAGTTGCATATAGTGTAGTGGCATAGACTGGATTGGCGTCAAGTGTAGTGTGTACAGTAGAGTTCTGGACAGTGGAGCTGCGAATACTGCAGTGGTGTACAGTGGAGTGGGATAGAGTGGAGAAGCATATAGTGAAGTGTTGCAGAGTGCTGTGTCGTTCAAGGGATTAGCGTAGATTGGAACGGCGTAGAGTGGAGTGGCGTACAGTGGAGAGGTATACAGTGGAGTAGTGTGCATTGGAGTGAAATACAGTGAAATAGGGTAAAGTGGGGTGTAATTGAGTGAAGTTGCATATAATGAAGTGGCGTAGAGTGGAATAGCGTATAGTGGAGCTGCATACAGTGGAGTAGTGTACACTTGTGACGTACAGTGGGGTAGCATGAATGATATGGCATTATTATCAAAATCTATTATGTGGTTTCAATTAGTATTTTTTTAGGGGGATTTAAAAAAAAAGTTTGTCTTCATTCACCACAGAATACACCTCTAAGATCTTGGTCTGTTTGTGTTCTTAACTTAGAGAGACTACCACATGAGGGCTACTTTGCTTGTTCTTCTATATACCTCAGCCATCCACAAGGCATCGAAGTGCAAGAGCAGTGTGAGTAGGTGTAATCATAGGACATTAACCCTACCTGCCATCACCCATGCAGTTCATGCAATTTCTACTGTCCTTGCACTCTAACCACCTCGCCATCGGTAGCCAAAACGTACACCTCTTACCCCCCAACATCCCTTGCAACCATTTTAAAATTGTACATAATCAACCCAAGCCAATGGGAGATTACCTGCATATCTCTCTTCAAGCCAGAAGGATCATATAAAGAAGCCTTTTGACTCTATCCTTACTCATCTTGGCCTGAGTTTGCAGGGCCCTAAATACAACAAGCAGTAGGCTTACCTGGATATTTATGTTAAGTATGTCACTCAGATGCCTGAAGTTGTGGAATCTGTACCTGTTTCGCTGTGTGGTATAGGTGATTCATTCAATGTCATTACAGAAATGTTGTAATATATTGCCCGTGGCTGCTGTATTATTTGAGTTGCTGTAACACCATGCTGGCTTTTTGTGTTTATTTTGATAAACTTTCATGAATAAAAAAATCTTCCACTTGCCCCTCTTTACCCACCTCACCTGCAAGGCAACCATCTTGAAATGGGTTTTCTTAACAGTAAAAATAAACAAATCGCCACAATGTGCCCGCATTCATGAATGTGCACATATGGTGACACTCTTGAAAAGCTTTTTGTTTTTACAAAACCCATTCCAAGATGGCCAACGTGCGTGACCAAACATGCCCGGTGACCATCTTGTAATTTATTTTGTTTGTAACACGTTATGAGATGGTACAGTGCATGACTGCATGTCTGCACATGCATGGAGGCTTGGGAAGTGTTTTGTTGAAAACTAAAAACATTATAAGGAACTACTAATAAAGCTGTTTGGTATGCAAAAATAAAAAGTATGTCACTCAGAGCCTTACTCACATCTTCCCAGACGTTCTGGATCCCTGGACATTCCGGAAAAACATGGCTATCATTGGACTTCATTGGGCTCCTGTGTAATTCTTTTCCTTAATATCGGGAAGGAGAGCGCTGGTGGTGACGTGATTCATATATATATATATATATATATATATATATCTGTATACATATATATCTGTAGACACATATATGTGTAAATATACATATATAACCTTTGCACATGGCTCCACCAGTTTTATCTATAGTCCAATGTGTGCCCACACCCCATTAAATTCACATCTAGAGACTCCACTGTAGCTCTGCTTGCAGCTCATTCAATGCTGATTCTCTATGATCTGCGAGGTGTAGGCGGCTAACAGGGCTTGTCATTTGACATTTATTGCCTTGCCCTTTCTTCACCTCCTCTGCTCAAGTGAATCAATCCCGCAGATTGTTTAAAATGCTGTGCTTGTGAACGTGCAGACAAAGGAAAATACTGCCTAGCACCAAGGCTGCTCTTTCTCTCCTGCCCTTGGAATTTTAGAAGAGAGAATGTTGTCTAATGTAATTCTGAAGAAATGAACCATCAGCATTATAGAGCTGAAATATGTAGATAATTATGGTAACAATGAATTACGGAGACGTTTTTCCAGCGAAATGTTCTACATGGCATCAAATAGACAATGAGAGAGAAGCTCGAATTGTGTATGTGGTCACACTGTACCCCGAGGTGAAAAATATCCCTATTATTCATTTTTAACCCATCTATTATCTTATAATATATATGACCCCCAAACTCATCATCCCCGGCTTTCAACTGCTACACAGGGGCAGAGAAGTAATGGGGGAGCTGTGCAAAACATGGACTCTGTTCTCTAACCAAAATGTGGACAAAACAAAACCTCACCTGCCATCCTTAACCAACCCCCACCACCATCCCTGCCTTTCTTTCCACTCTTGGAGTAATGCTTTCTGTTTGCAGTCAAAGCAGACAAGCAGCTCTGCTCTGACAGGCTCTTGGGGAGCCCTGCCGGCCTTGCCTGGAAGGCCTTTACGACGTAGCAACAGTAGGTAATGAGTTTTGTTATCAACTGTTGCTAAGTCATAGCAGTGAGTTATCAAATTTAGAAGCTGGAGTAAGGGATAGAGGCTGTTTATGAGAGCCATGCATAACAATAGCACACATTTAAGAGCATGACTATTATAACCCTACCTATCATAGTTTTTGCTTTGTGTGTAGTGTAGCTAGCATTGGGAAGAAGTTAATATATCTTAGACTTTGTCTAAAATAGGAGTCTAGAAGACCGGACAGACCCCAACTCAGCCTCCCTTCTTGCCAGCCTTGGAAGCCTGGGACTTATCCATCTCTCCACAGAATCCACCCATTAGCTGGACACATCCAGTATCCCGTCTCCACATCCTTCAACAACATCCCATCAACACACCAAGACCCATCACCTGAACAGACCAATCCATAGTCAGTTTTATAATCAACATATATCAACACAGAAGAACCCTACAGCGGCCCGAGCATGTTCAGACTGGAGCATCCTAATAGAGGCTGTTTGGATGACCACCATTTATGAGAACAAACTGGAACCCACGGGTCTCCAGGCACGCAACACTGAAAAATTCAATAAGTGAATCACCAACTGTCCCAACACTCTGGTCTTCAAGAAATGAAGCCACACAGCAACAACTAAAATACAAGCAGTTGGTAACCAGAAGACTTCAGAATGACCAAACAACACTATAAACAACTGGAATGGAAATTGAGAACCAGCAAAGTGCCCCTTACAAAGCCATACCAAGAAGGTACAACCAAGTAATCCAAGAAACTAAGAGGAAGGCCCTAGCCTAATGAATAAACTCAAGCTCCAACATCAGCAAGGAAATCTTCCTAAATATCAAGGACTTCATGACACCCACAGCTGTCTCCAGCAGCATCAGACCATCACAAGATCTTTGTGACGAACTTTCAAACTTCTTTTGTAGTAAGATCACAACCATATACAGCAACTTTGCTCCACAACCAGACCCCTTGACCCTCTCCAGTCTCCCAGTCACAAACAAAGACAACACAATCATCACATGGGACACCATTGGCACAAAGGAAACCACAACAATCATGAAGACCCCTACACTCTGGGGCCTCAGTGGACCACTGACCCCATTACACCTATAAGTGAGGCCCTCCCCCTCATCCTCAACACCTCCATCAGTATAGCCACCTGTCACCATGGAAATATGCAGCTGTTAACGCCCTTCTAAAGAAACCCTCAGCTGACTCAACCAAACTTGCCCACTACAGACCGATATCCCTTCTTTCCTCCCCAGACAAGGTCTTGGAAAAAGCCATCAACAAGCGCCTCTCTGACCACCTCGCCAAACACCAGCTTCTCTACACCTCACAATGAGGATTAAGATCCAAGCACAGCATGGAAAGCACCCTCATAGCAGCAACTGATGATATCCTGATGATGAAAATACCTTTAAATCCCGCATTCTTTCACCCCGCAGGGAATCACAATGCGTCGTTACAACGACTACGTTGTGATTCCGCATACCATTACTCCGCAAGTCGGAACAACGACTTGCGGAGGGGGGCGCTGGAAGTTGGAATAGTATAATGTACTATTCCAACTCCAGTCTGTGAGTACACTAGGGAAGGTGTTGGATTGTAAATCCAACACCTCCCCCTCAGCAAGTCGTTGTTCCGACTTGTGGAGTAATGGTATGCGGACTCCACCTGGGGGGCCACAGACCTTGGATCCATGCCTTGCTCACAAGCAAGAAACCTCAGAATCAACATAGATACCAAACTGGACTTGACCACCAAGTTAATGCAGTGGTCTTGTCTTGCTTCAGCACCCTGAGGATGCTGAAGTGGCTACCAGACAACACCAGGAAAAAGATGATGACAATTATACCTCAAGCCCTCATATCAGCAGTAGACTAGACTATTGGAACACCCTGCATGTAGGGATAATCAATCATGTCACAAGAATACTGCAGACCATCCAAAACGCAGCAGCCAGACTAGTCCTCAATCTCCATGCTGAGCCCACATCACACCACACTTTAAGGAACTCCACTGGTTCCCAATAAACAAGCGTGCACACTCAAACTCCTCATCCACACCTGCAAAGCACTCCATAACACAGGCCCACCCCAACAAATTAGCCCCATTTATTTCCACCAACCTTCCTGACACTTCTGCTCTGCTGGTCTCTCACTAGTACACACCCCATGAATATACAAAAGCAGAGCAGGGGGCCATGCCTGACTCCCAAATGACCTCCCACAACACACCAAAGCCTCCGACTCTCTTCTTGATTTTTACAAGAAGTTGAAGACCTGGCCTTTCGAGTAAGCCCTCCAGGGCTGTCCTCACACACCAGCTGCAGAGTGCCTAGTTACCATGACGGGTGATTAGCATGTTATAAAAACACTGATAACATAACAACATAACATGTCGTCAAATGGGAAGACATTGAGTGATAAGAACAAACACACAGCTGTTTCTTTTTGTGTTGTGTTAATGTTATACGCAGCAATAAATATTAAACCACACACAAAAAGAGTAGGCAACGTTAAATTGCATAATTTGTGTTTCAAAAAGTATCGTTTACATATCCACCTATGCTGGGCTGGCCCGAATTAGCCATAAGGGACCAAGGGAAATCCCCATGCGAGTTGAAACGTAGGGCTGCTTTCAAAGCAGGATGGGATGTGGGCTCATCATTCAATCATCCATAAAAGCAGCCCTAAGGAAGCAGCACTCTAGGCACTTACATGCTTTGATTTTTCAGTTATATAAAAGTCCCAGACAGTGCTAAATTAAGGAGCACAGCAATTTTTCACAAGTTTCTCTTTTGAACTACCCTTTAAAACCTATGGATTTAAACTAATATACATTGAAGTTTGTGATGTAATGCACATTTCTATCCCCTTTTGAACCCCTTTTAAAAAAAAGAGTAAGTGTACAAATCCGCTAGGGAATTGTCAGCTCACTGCTGTGTTGCATAGGTGGAATAAGAGTCTTGCATTCAAACATTTCTAGATGTACTTGTCTCCACCCCCTCATATTAGGAGGAGGAGTCTTGCATAAATGTAATTTATGACCATAAATTTACTACTAGCAAATTTAAAACCATATTTTAAATTCAGTAACTGGGGGAGACCTCTGCAACCTAGTCGGAGACGTCTGCATGCTGGTGAGAGACATCCTCATGGAAGGAATAGATTAATTACATACACTTTAACTAAAGGACACAATTTCCCTTCCAACAAGGTAAATATTGCTCACACCATTGGATGTACTTTTCCACTACTAGTCTTTCAGGACCTGCAGCCACAGCTTCCTACTGCAATAATGCAGACCACAATTTTGAAGAGGTAAAACAACTTCACTGAGGAGGAGACAGTCCCTGTAGTTATAATTGTGGTAAAATATTACAAACAATTACATGGGCTCTCTGTATACAACCTCAGTGGAAAAGAGAATGCAGCCTTATCTCTGGAGGTGACATACTCTGTAACTTCATTGGGAAAGGAGGTACACACCATGGGATATATTTTAAAAAGTGTAAGATGAAAGGAGGCAAGTGAAGGACTCAGGATTTAGCTGGCACAAGGACTTCCTGTAGGGGCACCTGGATACCTTTATATATCACCCCTTCAAAAAGGCTGTCCTCTCCATAATGCACCCCCACCTGGTACATGGGCTGCCTCTTTCAGACAATAATACTGATGTGGTGCAATGTAAGACTCCAAACCCCTTTTTCTCATTGAAACAAAGCTTCATTCTATCAATCATACATGTCCTCCCCATGTCTGCATTGATAGGTAGGTATACAACACATACCTACTCCCTCAAAAACACTCTCTAATATATGTCCTATTTGATTACATGTTTTTTATTTTCATACATTCACTCTTTAAAGTCACTTGGTTGATTCGGCTGGGGCAGAAGAACAGTAAGTGCTTCAGGGCAACAAACAATGTGCGTCTCTTAATACAAACTACACATACAAGTGTGTCTTTAACCTACTAATGTCACTACCATGCTATAAGGCATTTCTTTCACTTGGTTTATTAAACACTTAAAACTTCATATTACAATGCATTTTTAATGCCTGATAATTATATTTTAGTTGCACAAAATTACCATTAGACTTGGCCTTGTAAGGGGAAAACTATAAGATATCTCTTAGGATTTGTCTTAACGTGTGGAGAGGGATCTTTGTGGGTCTCAGACTTTTTATTTAAACCATCATAATGTCATCGACAAGTATGACATAGGATGATTTAAGCTTAAATATATGTCTTGCTCTCCTGTCAGCATCTGTCATACAATAGGCCCTGGTGTCCCCCTTGTACTAATCAATACCAATGACACCAGGGGACATCCTGGCAGCCACAATTAAGCTCTCTACCATCCATTCTGTAAGGAAAATCTAGGAAACTCGTATCTTATATTCTACATATTATCATTAGTCCATTCACTAACTTCTTTCATATTGTTACTTTTATATCAAACATTAAAAGTGTTTATTGTTTTCCTTTCATGTATTTATCTATAATGTGTCAGCATTTGTGATAAAGCTCACTTTTATTATTTGTCAACAATCATTGAACATAATTCTTCACTTTGCTGGATCAGGAGATGCATTGGGAACACAAACAAAGAGAATATTGGTTCATCAGCTAACATCACACGGGTCAGCCACAAAAGCTGGTGAGTTGACATTGTCGAGATATATTACTTCCATGCATGGACCAACCCTTAATTTCTCATGTTTGTCTATTTTCACATGGTACTAACTTTAATATAGTTTTCAGAACAGTGTCAATAAAACTACTGAGTAGAACTTTAGACACAGAACTATATTTGATGTATTAACCTGTTTGCATCACCCTCTTTCAGGTACTAGAGACATTATGTCATACTCAGGTCTGCTTGTGCTGTATGTTCTTCATCACTGTTTTCCAATTAGGAATTAGGCAGGAGTCATGTAATATGCTATGTATTTTACGTTGCACGTTTTGGTGAGTATTTAATTTAAAAGGCATGCTATCCACTTTAGTTTGTGTGCACTGTAAACAAGTCTGTTTAATGAAGAACAAGTGGTATCATGGCCCTCCTGGTAACAGTCCTCCTGTGCCTGGTCTTCCTGTTACTTGTTGCATTGGTCCTTCTAGTTTCTATGTTCCAGGTCAACCTGGATCATGTAGACCTTGTCCTATTAGTTTAAGGTCACCCTGAGTCTGAGTCTGGATTTCCTGGTCCTTTATATTCCAGATTGGTCATGCTGCTATAAGGTCCCCTGTCCTGCTAGCCCTGATCCTTTCCATTTTTGGTCTTCCCAGTCCTGATCCATTTGCTGCTGGACCCTTTGCTCTCCTTGATCATCTACCCTCTGTTGTCTTGATCCTCCTGTTTCTGGTCCTTCTTTCTATTGGTCTCCTGGTATGGTCCTCCTTGGTCTGTTCACCTGGATCTGCTAATCCTTGCCCTGGTCGTCCTTGTCCCTCTGGTCCCAGACAATGTGATAGGGCCCTTGTACTGCTGCATGTTATTGTGGTCCAGAGCCTTTTGTTGCTCCTACCCCTGGTCCTGCTGCTCTTTTGGGCACTTATCCACTGGTCCTGATCTCCCTACTCCACATCTTGCTGTCCCTCTCGATCCTTCTCACTCTGGTCCTCTGTAGCCCTAGTCATGTTTTTCTTTTTCTTGTTCCTGGTCCTCTCTCAAACTGATAACTTTAGCACTGATGGATTAGGTTTTCTGGGCCCAACTATTCTTCTCCTGGTCGTTGTGGCTTTGGTCATCCTAGCCTCCTCCTGGCCCTTATCCTTCTACAGGTCATATTCTTCCCCCTACTAGTACTATTCCCCACAAAGCAGGACTATACAATTTCCAAACGAGAACTGTTGCAATATGTGAGAAGTTGGCCTGATGTATGATGTCCACAGTTCTGTGGGCACCTTGTATCAGTCCAAACAATCCCTTATGTTGATGGTTGTAAGTCAACCTTATAGACAAGCTATCCTAGGGGTAGCATGGACTAAGCAGCCTTAAAGGCTTAACTCAAGAGGACATGTGAAGCCAGCTGTTTTACCAAATGCAATCCTGTAATATCAAATGAAAGGACACCACACAAGTTATATATTATAAAAATATATGTATTTATTCTCAGAATAATCCCCACTACTCTTTATGAGCAATGAAGCACAAGCGTTTAAACAAAAGCACAATATAACATATACAAGTTGCCCGTTTTTGGATGAGGCCGGTGGGCACTCAAACCATATATCAAAAAAGTGGTATAACAATCACTAATCGATCGGGGGTAAGGCCTAGGGCCTTGGGAATCGCTTGGACTACACTGGACTAACCACAGTTAGGACGGGAGTAGCCCGCGGGATTCGGGTGCAGTGCCTAAAGCACCAGCATGCACCAATGTAAAGTCAATGGTGCGTAAAAGTTATCGAGTTACAGTTTTAAGAGTCTTCCAACTGGACTAGAAGGACAAAACTTTAGAGTTAGACATTAGAGGTGTAAACCTCTACAGGAGCATCGGCGTTCAAGTGTTACCTCACCCACAGGGAGCGGGTGCACAGGTGCAAAGATGTGTCGGGTTTCGTCACGCAGTTCTATGGTGCCTGAAGATGAAGATGCTGCAGGCGTCCAGAAGAGAAGTGTCCGGTGTGATCCAAGGGTGGATCGAAGTTGAAGGGTACCTGAAAGCAGAGGGGACAGAGTCTGGGTCACTAGCCAGTGACCAGGAAGGAACCAGGAAGGAACCAGGCAATGTCGGGCGCAATCGGGTCGATGTTGTGTAGCTTCTCTCCGCTGCCACGTGGTCTCTGGGGCACCGAGAATGTCCTGGAGTGAATCACGAGCTGTCCCACAAAGGCTCTCGCTGTCGGCGGTGTCGGCTTCATGATCGGAGTCAACAAGCCTTGGCAAAGGCAACCCACGCAGGATTCAAAGATGGCTTAACACTCGGACCAACAAGGTCTGAGCGGGTGCTCCTTTTCAGGGGAGCGAGGGCCAGTCTGGAGCAACCAGACTAGTTGTTCAAGTTTGAAGGTTCGTTGGTTCTGGGGCCACTAGCCAATGGGCAAGCGACCGGACCAACGCGTCGAGCAGGAAAATGCAAAAGGGCCCCACGCAGCGCTCGTCAAGTGTGGAGGGGTGAGCATTGGTGCAAAAACTGCTCGGGCTGGAGCTTCTAACGCTCCAATGCACAGCTTCAAGGGAGCCTCAGTTGCTGCACGGTCAGCGCTTCTTAGTTTTTTCAAGATGGCCGCTCCCACGCTTCAGGTTGCCTCCACGGGTCCCAGCTCTGCATGGACTGTGGATCGGGCTGTTGGAAGTCAGGATAGCTGGCTCTTGTTGGTCTCTGTCGCTCGAGTTCCGGCGGGAACTGCAACAAAGCAAACGTCGAGGTGCTGGATGGTGCCTGTTTGCACAGGGTGGTCACTCCTTGACCACAAGGGAGATTCTTCAGTCTTCCACGTCGAGTGGGATGTCGAAGGGTCCAGAGTTTCATTTCATATGTTTCAGTCAGGATAATCTGATGTGCATTGGCACTGCTCCCACCTATATTCCAAATCTGGGGGCTGGATTACCTGCTAGGTCCCTCCTATGGGTGGGACCCAGGAAGGGGGTGGTTACACCCCTTTCCCTTTGTCCAGTTTGCCGCCAGGACTGGGGCTGGAGTCCCCCAGAACCGGTTTGACTGGAATCTGCCCAGGGACACCTTGTGCGCCCCAGGCAGTGTCTAGTTTCTTTCAACCCTCCCTGCTACAATCCACTATCTCCTGTCTGGGGTGGTGTGACACCTCCCTGTGACAGGAGATCCTTTGATTAAGCCTCCTCTGCCGAGTTTCGGCACGCACGCAACCTGGGCTTCATCCTGGACTCCTCCCTCTCCATGACCAGACAAGTCAACGCCGTCTCCTCGTCGTGCTTCAACATCCTGCGCATGCTACGCAAGATCTTCCGATGGATCCCCTCCGAGACCAGGAAGACGGTCACCCAGGCCCTCGTCGCCAGCCGGCTGGACTACGGCAACTCCCTCTACGCCGGAACCACCGCCAAACTCCAGAAGAGACTCCAGAGGATCCAGAACACCTCAGCACGACTCATCCTGGACATCCCCCGCCACAGCCACATCTCCGGACACCTGAGAGACCTGCACTGGCTCCCGGTCAACAAGAGAATCACCTTCCGGCTCCTCACCCACGCACACAAAGCCCTACACAACCAAGGCCCAGGATACCTCAACAGCCGCCTCAACTTCTACGCTCCCAAACGCCAGCTTCGATCGACCAGCCACGCCCTCGCCGCCGTCCCCCGCATCCGAAGAGCCACCACAGGAGTAAGGTCCTTCTCCTACCTGGCCGCCAAGACTTGGAACTCCCTTCCGACCCGCCTCCGCCTGACCCAAGACCACCTCGCCTTCAGGAAGCAGCTCAAGACCTGGCTGTTCGAGCAGTAGCGGACCGCCCCCCCCCAGCGCCTTGAGACCCTCCGGGTGAGTAGCGCGCTATATAAATGCGTGATTGATTGATTGATTGAGCAGCAGGAGGCCAGACTCGTGTCTGTGGCAGCAGCATCCATTTTGTAATGCTGGGGCTCTCTGGTTAGGATTAACCGCATTTGCAGTAAGTAACATGTCTTCCTCTCCTAGAGGGGTGGGATGCTGCCCCCGTTGTCAGAACTGGTGAGGGGGTAGTATTCCACATTGTATGACACCAAACACGACATGTTTTGATAAAGCCAAACCGGAGTTGCAATAACCGTAAGGATTATAATGCACTTAAGAGTATATGGTATGGCAGTATCACTAGAGCAGCTGTAAGGAAATGGTTCCAAAAGCTGCAGACAGGCTCAGCTCATGCTAGAGCACCATCTCACATAAAACCAAGCACTCTGCCTCCAGGATTGTTAAGGCCTGCCATAGGAGTGACTGATAGGTATATATGTGTCCAGATATAGGTTTAGATATAGGTATACTATATCTAAGCAAGGGGTGATTACACCACCTTGCCCCAGCTGAGTGATCAGCCAGTTGTGTCGATTTAAGTACCAGCCAGGGGTGACAAAAGATATGCTGCAGCCCCTGGTAGGCCTTGGATGCACCTATGCCCTGGGCACCTATAGTGCACTGTACAGGGGCTGACAAGGTGTCCAGTACCAATTGGGTGATGTACCTATAGTACATGGAGTCCATTTAAAGAGAGAGCAGATAGCCTGGGGCCCTGGTTAGCAGGATCCCAGGCCAACTAAGTCGAAAACCAGCTAAATACAAGGCAAAAAATCTGGGGTAACCATAGTCAGGTATCCACCTTCCTACACAATAAAAATGGCTTTTCATTCATTAAGGCACTAATCCCTCAGGACACGACACACTATCCCTATATTATCAGATCACAAGAATCTACAGTTCTTCCACTCTGCAAAACCTTGACCTCACATAAAATGAGATTACTTTTATTGTAGTCTTTAGTGAATTCAACTTTGTAATAATGTATCGACCTGCCTTCAAGCCCACAAAAGCAAATGCCCTGTCACCACTAGAAAAACCACAGGCAGACTCTGATCAAGAGATTAAAGAAGATAGTGTAATCCCAGGTGAAAAAGTTATTGAAAGCTGCAGTTCTGAAGAATTTTGGCAAACATTAGAACAGGACACACTGCAGCCCTCACTCTCCATATTTATGATGGGTTATGAATATCACGTTCAAAGTGTGAATGCCTGCTTAGTTTTGTCAATCCATCCGAAGAGAGAGCTGTGTCTCCCACCACCACCACCTGTGGGTTCAGAACCTCCCTGCCTGCAACAAGAGCAACACTAACACTGCCACCTAGAATCTGAGGGCTTGCAACCTGTCTTGGAATCCTGTCCCTTTAAGAGGAATTTCTACAACCGTGAAACCTGGAACCTGGTTGTTCAGCCAGCACTGCAGAGAGTACTTCATCTTGACTATGACCATTATTCTTTCACCACTGCTCAATGCTTGAGCTACTTCTGCCCATTACACAGATCTCAGATTAGTCCATTAGCCAGTGCCTCTCATTTTTTGTTATCCCCTGTCTTCAAGGGCACCCTTACAGTATGAATTCAAGTGAGGAGGTCTTAGCAGAAGACAAAGTAAAAATGACCCCCAAGTGGACTCTATTTTCTTTCTGTAATTCTTGTTTGATATTTTCTCATTGCCAAAAAACACTGTCTAAATTGACCTTATTTGTAAAAGAGCAAACATTTGCCTAACTCTAATTTTATTTTACATTGGGCTGAAGGGTATAAGAAATTGGGTTATTGGTTGCGGAGCAAGGAAGACCCACTCAGGTAGCAACCACAATTTTTGTGAGGGTGAAACACAATTTGTCACTAAATTAACTTGTGCTTAACCCGATGGTAGCTTGACACAAAGACATCAGGCTTAACTTAGAGACAATATGTACAGTATTTATGCACTACAGCCTGTAGTGTCATGCAGAAGACATGTTTTAAAAGGCTACTTTAGTGGGTGGTTCAGTGAGTGCTGCAGGCCCACTAGTAGAATTAAATGTACTGGCCCTGTGTAGATGTAGTAGCATTTAAGTTTCATGTGCCAATTAGGTGTAATCCAAACTTACCATATTTAGAGGACAGAGCACAAACACTTCAGCACTGGTTAGCAGTGGTAAAGTGCAGAGAATGCTAAAAGCCAACAAAAATGCATTCTGCAAAGTAGGGGAGTAAGGTCAAAATGTTTGGGGTGACCCTGCAGAGAGGGCAGGTCTTACAAAGGGTCACCTCCTTGGTGGTCTTCTCAAGTGGACACTCCCATTTATTAACCTAACTTATCATAAAGGATCCCAGATGACCTGGGACATACCTTCACACCACACATGTTGTCTTCCAACACAATTACTCTCTAAGATACATTGGAATCCCCCATAATGGTGAGTACTGTTAGCTCTCTTTAACTTAGCAAAGTAGAGTGATTCTTTGTAATGTTCGGCGGGCCTTGAGCTCTTGTCTTTTTTAAGGAAATTTCCAGCTGAATGTAGTCAATCTTATTTATCAATGAACAATACAGATTTAGTTTCTCCTAGATGTCTCTTAGCTGTATGCTACAAAACCTCCCCATCAACAGTGCTTAGTTTGTAAAAGAATGAGTGCCGGTGCCCCAAGCTCATGGCTGGCTCTATTACATGTTGGTGTGCCGAATACCAGGACTACATAGTCTGGAATCAACCTCTTTAGTCACCTGCCAGGTACTCCCTGCCCCATTATCTTACTCTTCATGTTCCTGCTTTCTTCCTTTGTGATGGTTACGCGTCTTTCTCTTTTTTCTTTTTACCCCTTTGTTTGTTTATCCCTCTCTTGCGCCCGGAAAACAGCAGGAGAGGAAAATAAATGCTAATTCCCAAAAATGAGTGCTAATAGGCCACACTGGCACCCACCAGCTCAAATTAAGCACTGCCAACAAAGGAGTTCATTTCAACAAGGAGTCCACCACACTCTGAGAGCTCAATCTTACAATGGAGAGTCATTATGAGGGAATCTTCATCTTATGAAGTCAAGCTCTGCGGAGTAGGTGATTCCTCAATTAAAACCTATCCCTATCCCATGCATCCAGGACTCCAAAGTATGCCTGTGATTCTATACTTAATTATCATGTTTTATATCTAAGGGTGTTCGGTGAATATTGAGTGTTCTACTGTTGTGATTCACTGCTTGAGCATGTACCTTGTTTTTGTCAATGCTTGTTGACATGTGTTTCTTGCCAAATATGTCGAGAAATATTTTTTCAGCCAAGTTTAATTGAAAGAAGTTGAGTGAGTGGAAAACCGCTTAATAAATGTTTTGTTTTGAGGGAGAAAGACTTTGAAGAACCTCACGCGTTTACGGGGGTCCCCAGTGAGAGCTGGGCGCGAGCCGGTCTCCCCTTGGGTTGTTTCGCGCAATTGGAGCGGGCCACCCAGGTGCGGGGATAGGGCTAATTGGCGAGGGTGCGGGCGCGTGGAGCAAAAAGATTATTTATATGAGTCTGGCGGGGTGGGAAAGTCTCTGTGCCCGAGCGAGGAGGGAGGCAGAGGGTTTTCAGTTTTGTTATGGCTGGGAACGTGGAGATGCGGGAGGCCAGCAGGGTGCTCTGGCTGGGAGAGACAACTTTTTGCGGCTGGGGAACCCGGGCGAGGGAGGGGTGGTGGCTCGCGAGCTCACAAAGAAAGGAGCGCGTTGAGTCTTTCGAGCGGTGGCATTGAGGCAGTTTCGGAGGTTTTGGAGCAGGCGGCTGACCGGGAAGAGCCTCTCGTCCCCTGATTCTGGCCAGGTACGTGCCGCTGCCCGGCTTGCTGTTGGCGGATGGTGAGCTGGAGTAGGCGGGATGGAGGGGCCGGGCCATGGGGATGCGGGGAGGTGCCCTGGCCCCTGGCCCATTCTGTCGTCGCGATCAGGAGCGGCATGTGGGGAGACGGGCGAAGAGTGCCTCTGTCTCTGCTGTTTTTATTTACTTATTTTATTTATTTTCTGTGTTTTTGTATAGTGCGGACTTTTACCAAGGGTGTTGGAGCGCTTCACAGTAGGAACAGTGGTGATGCATGAGGAGAGGATTGCGGGAACAATTCACAGGAGCACACTTTAAGTTACATGAGGCAAAAGTGACAATTGTGAGCGGACAGACTACAAGGGGGACAGACTACAAGGGGTAGCAGGCAGTACATTACAGCTGGAAAAAGTGACGTGTGCAGGTTACATAAAGCGTACAAAGTGTGAGTGGAGGTATAATACTGCAATGAATGGCAGACTCTCAAACACGGGAATAAACGTTGCGTAGGCATTGATGGCACTGGTGCAAGTATCTAAGGCAAATGGAATGTTAAAGGTGACAACCGGAGTGAGCGGCGTGTGCACAGTTGATTGCAGTGCAGGGACTAAATTATATTCTATGCCCTTACCCAGCGTTATCATGTTGGTGCCCCCCATGCTGTGCACATGGAGCTAAACCCCCCCCCCCGTGGAGCCAGCAGGTATGCTGCAACATGGGAGTGGCAGTGTGGCTGGCCCCTCACAGTGTTCCAACAGGACAGGCCCCAACTGTGGGGAGGTAGTGATGCAGGCAGGTTTGCCGTGCGGCAAGGAGGTATTGAAGCTACCCGGCAGTTAGCCTGCCCAGCCATGGTGTTGGGGGAGCAAGAAGGGGTTTGAGTTTGGGTGGGCCATTCCAGAATGTGGTATAGGTGCCCAGGGGAGGCCAATGGGTTTGGGTGGGTAGTGGGAGTGCGGCATGAGTGGTTTATGGTTACAGGACTGGGAACACAGGGGGTAACTCCGGGTCATGGAACGGTCAGGTCTGAGCGGCTTGAAGGGAACGTGCCATTAGCATCAACAACGACAGCGGCTGGCACAAGAAAGTTGCGGACGGAGCACGCTGCGGCACCGTCAGGGGGGCTGCGTGAGGGAGGGAGATCTGGAACTAATTTTCCTTCGATTACGGGGTAAAAAACAAATGCTACAACAGATCTTCATTGGCATTTTTTCCGATGGAGGGGTTGGTGATGGGGAACTGTTGAGGGGAAGTGGGGCAAATGATGGGGATGGTGAATCATTGGTATTTGAAGCGGGAAGCTATGACATGGAAGAAGGGGAATTGGGAGTAGGGGATTATGGGGACGATGGGGAGCACTTTTTCAATTCAGTGGGGGAAAAAGAGGGGTGTCTTGGGGCAAACCAGTGTTCTTAGTGTGGTACTGAAAATTCTGCATCCATGTTATTTAAATCGTCGAATCATGACGATTTTTGGTAACATCAGACCGAAAATAACGAAAGTAAGGTGTGCATGTATTTTCGTCACGTTTGAGTGGCGAGATCACCATTAAATCAGGGATTCCGTCCTGAACCCTCGGGTTCCATTTTGTACATGGCAGCCATTTTAGAGTTGCCCTCACATAGACTGATGACTAAGGCCAAGCGAGTCTTAAGGACACGTACACCTTCAGCTGACTCCACTGCCCGAAGCCAAACCTGTTTGACCAGTTCCTTTCCCAGTAGCTGATCAAGATTAAGCATCAAGGCACAGGAGATCATAAACCTTTATTGCCACAACTATGTCTTATCTTACTCACACCTGTCTCTGCTCCTTTCTTTATGGCCTGTTTACGATGGGGATGTGCCCGGTTTTTATTATGGGTTTGTGCAGCTTGTGTAAGAAGGAATGTTGGGTTTTGCATGCTTGCAAAAGCTAGGACTGCCCCTTTCTTTTGTACTGAGTCATGTAACGCTAAAACATATAAAAGGCCTCTGTCCTCTGTGTTCCTCAGACTACCTCATTCACTTGCTACGGCTTCTGGGTGACGTGGCCTCACTATGTTAAATTTAATAAAGATGTCTTTTCATATTACAGCTTCTGTGCCAAGTTCTTTGTCATATTAGTAAGTATTCCCTGAGAACGAAATTTACAAGTTCTTCAGTTGGCGCAGCCAACGCGGGCCTCATCAGAGAAGTGACTTTCTGTGGGAGTGATCGTGTCAGGAGACTGAAATCTACTGAGGAGGACAGAACAGGATTCTACTAAGAAGGTACTCTGTGCACGGGGATTCTGGAGATTCTTTGATTCTGCAGCCCAGTATATTTCTGATCTTCCCGATTTTGATCCTCCACATGATGTCACTCCTGACTGAGAACCTTTTTGGCGTGAGTATTCTTAAAAAGACCATTAGGTCATGTAGAACTTGACAGTTAGAATCTGGATAATATTTTGATTAGTAAAAGTAAGAGTTAAGTATAAGTGGGTCGCTCCCAGTCCTTTGTTCTTTGGTTCCTAAGTCTGGTTCTTAGTTTGATTTGTCCTTAGTTTTTATTTGAATATTGCAATTTTCAAAAACCGAGGGTCTTGTATATTTACGAGTGTATCGATAGAGACAGCCCCTTGAAGTTTGAAGCTAGATTAGTGAGCTATAAGATGCCTGATCTTAGCAAATTTGGAGCTTTGTGTTGGCCAACTTTGTATACGTTTGGATTAGCCGACTTCCCCTAAAGGGAATATCTAAATAGGTTTAGATTTAAAAACATATTTCTTCCTTGGTGATTTTGTATCCCCAGGGAATTAAAATATGACATAATACCAAACAAGGATCCTTTGTTCTATGCAGTTTTATGAATGGAGATATGCAGAACGATTTTTGGTGTTCTGTCAGCCAAAGCTAGTGAATTAAGTGTATTGTGGCTTCGTGCACATACAGCAGTCTGTTGGGCTGTGTTTTTGCAGTCTTTTGGAACCCTATTTGAGACGTGTTTCTTGTAAATATGACTTACAGCTAGTATTTACAAATGGCTTTGTTTTCGTCCTAAGTGTTGATTTGTGGGTTCAATGTGTGTTTCAATGTCTATGTGGTTTTTCTCATTAGTGTAACTTCAGTAATAGCTACAGCGCTGTATTGTGTGTCCTGAGTGTTTGAATCTTTTCTCTTTATGTCTGCAATGAGCTCAATATGTGTTTGTATCTTGATGTCTTCAGTCTGTTAAGTAAAATGTCAGATTAATTAATATTAAGTAGAAATTAAATAACACGCCAGCAATTTACTATGTCACATGCTAAAATCGCTATGTGTTGCTATTTAATTTACAGACTAAGCAAAAACGCATATGTGCAAACTGTTAAATGGTTAAAATAGATAAGTTAAAATTCACATTCACTAGGAATATGAAGGGCCTCAAAAATAATTGTGTGTTTTGTAGCAAAACGAATTTATAGCATTTTTTACTTACATGCATTGTAGTACATCAGTAAAAGGCAAACACTTCAGCTAAAGCAAATTTTTGCTAGATTTAAATGCATCTTATTGCACGCGCATTTTTAAAACTTGAAATGTCTGTTTTCAGTAAGACTGAAATCGTGCTCAGGTTTCAGCACTGTGCAGGGCCTTTCCTGCCGTTATGGCAGCAGATGTTGTTTTTCGAAGGCCATGAATAGCGTCTGAATGTTTATTTAGCCCAGGACTTAGCCGTTAGTTAATCACAGTTGGCCTTTTCATTTCAGAATAGTGTTTTAGAGGGTTACAAAAATAAGGTTCATCACTTTGTATCACTGGAAGACATTCCAATTGCCGTTTTCCTCTCTTTAAGCATTTTTTTAAGGTATATTTTTGGTTCTGCTGCTAAATTGATTCCTTTAAAATGGCGCGAAAAATGTTATGTTTTAAGTTAGGCTTTTGTGCTTAGGCGCATAAATGAATGCATCTAAAAATGATAGGCAAGGGATGCAGCTTACCTTTATATGTGGAATTATCATAAAAACAGATAATTGGTTTCATTGAACGAAAAATTATTAATTATGGAAAAATTATTTGAGAAAAAAATAAGTGTTTTTTTTAAATCGTTTTTTGATATTTATAAAGCTTAATACTCATACTATGACCTCCTAGTATTAAAATTTGAATTAAGTTATGTGTTACTGTATAATTAGGTAATTTGCATGTTGGTTTTCGCTTGGCGCAGGCGTAAAAACTCATTTTTTCAAAGGAATTAGATGTGATATGCTTAATGTCCAATCTTTGCAATGTGTAAAGCACATTCTGAGGATGATTAATAAGTAATATAATTGTAGGATTTTTATTTTTAAGTGCCCCAAAGATAAAAGTCGAAATTGAGTTAAATGGATTTTTAACACAGCATTCTTGTCATTTACTATAGCTTGAAAGTGTCTCTGGCTTCAGTAAATGCATACATTTGTGTATAATACAAAGTTGCGAGTTGTTATTAAGGTTGTTTTTCATAGCTCAGTGAGCCAATGTGCCCGGTGCAGACGTTTGTGTTTAATATCAGTTTTGAAGGTTCTAACTTTAGCAGGGCCCATTTAGGAGTTCATCCATGTTAGGTTGCTAAAATGAGTACCATTGTATAGGGTGGTAGCAAACATTTGTTCTAAAAACTGGTATGTGTGAATCATTCACACTAAATGTAATAGGCCTCGGAATGAGCAGAAACTGTGGGCTAGGAGAACAGGCTGCTCAAGTTGAGTTAAGATGCTATCTTTAGTTTTCCGGTAAACAATGGAGGAGGCTGTCATGTTGACAATTGTGACCTTTTAAATTCGAGCCTTGTCTCTTTGAAATACAGAATAATCTTGCTAAACAGGCCCCTGAAAGGTGGAATTTCTGGTTTCTCCATAAGAACATCAATAAAATTAAAGAACTTAATTCCAAAAGGGAAATATAAAAAGGTTTATTTAAAAGTCCCAACATCATGACATTTGTATTTCTGCTCTAAAAAATAATGTCTGCTAGTCGCTTTTATTTGACAGAAAACTAAGTGTTGCATTACGTCTTAGACAAAAAAAATAAGATGCAGCCTCTTACTAAAATTTTGAAGCCTACATGAATAAGTAAGAACTATTTGCCAATTAAGAATTATTTTTTATCGTGGAGACTGTGGTACAAGGCTAACATGCAGTGTCAGGAAAAGATTTTACTTTTGGAAAGTTAAAAGGGCTTCATGTTGCAAGGTGACTGACAAGATGGTAACAGTTAAGTAATGGAAATGTATTTTTGTGTTTCCTAATGTGTATCATGTTTTGTCTTCTGATTCGTTTGTTATCAGAAATGTCTCTCTTTTGTGTGCTGTGTATTTTTTCTTTTCGCTTCTGCTCACAGATCATTCATGGATTGCTCTGGGGGATTTTAAGCCTAACAAGACACGTGAGTTTGGTTGGTTGAAATGAGATGGTTTTTTATGCGCAACTCCTTCGGAAAGAAATGTCCATGCGTTTTACATGTTTGTGTATTTGGTTCTATCATGAATTGTTCTTGCTGGTTCTGTGTGTCTCTCAGTTGTATTTGACAGCAGATACCCACTAATATTGGTGATCTACTGTCAAAAAGGAGGGTAAGGATTTTAAACCTGACATGGTATTATGCGTCACCGCTCATTTATATATGCTATTGTTTTACAGCGAGTATATCTGATGGCTTGACGTCCGTTTTGTGCGTTTTTGCATGTTTATGTTACGTTTATGTTGCTGCTTAAGAAATGATTACAAGTTCACCTGTGTTGTTGTGAGGGGACATGTATGACGATACATGTCGCTTCGCTGATACTAAAATTCACAGATATGATTTTTTTTCATATTGTGAACCAGCCAGACAACACTTCACCAGTGTATGTCAAATTTGGCTATAAGTATTGAAGAAAAATAAACAGCAAATTGTGTCATTTGTAGTCACGATACTGCCCTTTCCTGTAAGGAACAGACAGCCCTAAAATGATATATCCTGATTGGACGTAAGGATAAATTATAGATTTGTGACTCTTGTACATGGTGACCTAATTTCTATATTACATTAGTCAGTTTTATTCTGCTTCCTAAGTAGTATTTGGCTTGTACCATAGAAGAAACCAGGTTTAATTTTTCCCTGAAGAAGTAACTGGAACATTAGCTGAGATTACCGTATATGGTGCAGAGGGCCAGTGGTAGAGTTAAATTAGTAAACTATTGTGATTTTTTTTTTGGTGTATCACCCATACTCTTGGTATTGTGTCACATGCCTGACTATCACCCAAGCACATCATGCCTAGTTATTGGGGATTTTAGCTGTGTCCTAGTCCCATTCCTCTTTTCCGTATTCCTTTCACCAGTCAGCTTTTATTATTATCAGTGTATTGTTCAGGTTCGCACTTTCAGATTGCAGTAATGTACCATGGACCCCCATTTTATGTATAATTCCCTGTTGCATAACTAGACTGGTTTCTAAGAATTTCCTTTAGGCCTATTCTGATGTTTTTCCAGTCTGACTGTTAGGACTGTTAGGACTGATTAACTGACTCAATACTATAGTAAGATAAGCTTTCCACCTCAATAGGAGACACATTACGTTTTTTGATTATGACAAATTCAATGCCTATTCTAATTTGGTTTTTAGTTCCTTTTTTTACTGCTTTAATTTTTGATGGACCAGATGTATTTTAAAAAATGGAAATACCAGGGCTCTCTAGTTCTTGTCTTTTGTTTCCACATCTTGACCATTAGCTTTTGTATTGCATAGTCCACCTGATGCACAATTAGAGAAAGAAGGTATCTACATGTCCCTGATAATATGTATTACGCGATTTTCTCTCTTGAGATGTTCTAGATGAGGAATTTAGGAACACCTATATGTAAAGATTGAGATAAAAATGTGTTTACCCCATTAGACGATGCCACTATGTGTGAGGACATCCATTCAGATAGAATTCCCATGTCGCTATCTACCCTTAAATGGTGAAGGATATGCTCTCACACGGAAACCCAATTGAAGAACCTAGAGGCACTGTTTTGCCTATTGCCTTTGTTTTTGTATTGCCTTTGAGAATGACAGTGTATTTCAACGCAGAATTGTCCCATGGCGTGTGGCCACTCCTTTGAAGATCGCAGGCCACCTGTTTGCAGTCCCCTTGTTATACAATGAACTGTTTAAAGCATCGCACTTGCTTCATCAGAAGGCGTTCAACATCAGAAAAGAAGGAGGAGCTGGTTTTGCCACAGAACCAGAATTTCAGTGCAAAAGAGCGCCTGTTGTGTGCTGGTTTACCTCTGACAGTGTGCAGTCCCTTGAGATTTCAGTGCAAAAGAGCGCCTGTCATGTGCTGGTTAACCTCTGACCGTGTGCAGTCCCTTGAGCCCCTTGGCCTGAGTTTTGGCCACGCAGCCCTTTTTCCCTTGCTTCAACGGAAGTGCAGTGCACCGGAGGATCCAAGAGTGGCAAAAGGCACTCCATTCTGGTGCCCATGAAAAAGCAGCCTGAGCGTCCTCTGACACTGAATGATGAGTGTTGGAGTCTGAGAATGGTCCCGGGTCTGCACGAGATGATCTGCGCCCATGACCAATGAAGAGCACAATATCTGTAGTGTCTGCCGCAGAGGAGAGATACGGTGCACTGCCTTGAGACATTGAGACTTTTTGAATGAGCTATGAGTGTTTGCCAGGAGGGCACTCCAACAGATACTGAGCATCAGAGCATGGGAGGCCTAAATCCAAAGGCCCATGCAACAACGGGAGCAGACTTGATGGACAATAGAAGCCTGCCAGAGAGGCTTTTTGAACAGACTCTGGGCATAGTTGGTTTCACAAGAGGTTTCCGTGTGATTGTATAGACTAAGTGTTAGGAGAATGATTCTTATTGTTCTGCTGGCATTATTTTAAAGTAGTATTCTGTTTTTAGTAAAAGCAGAATAAAGTCCATTTTCTGTGGAAGAGTATCCCGTTTTCACCTCAGAGCATTAATGAGGGTCACCACTGTTTCACTTGAACATATAATAAATTACAGAAAATGCATAGGAAGACCTAAAATGTTACTAGATAATTTTAGGATTTACCTTTTGCTTAGGGTTGTGAAAAATTATGATTTCATTTGTAATAGCGGTCACTACTTTGTCTATATGTTCTTAACAACGTGTTTTCTAGTGGTTTTAAACATGACATTGTCTTTTATGGGTGGGATTGTTTTTGCTGCCCAATTCACATCTGTACCCACCTCCCAACCTATGTCTCTTCCTACTACTACTTCTTTGCATTCTTTCCATATTTTACCTGAACATGGACTAGTTAGGAGGTCAGAGTTTACTGATAATTCCTTTTGTATAGTTTCTGCATCAACACCAGTTAGTAGTGAACATCACTAATTGTTGGGTGTGTGGCCTTATACCACATACTACAGATAGAGGTATTCCTTATTTGGTCCTGCCATATATGGCCTTTGTGCTACTACGTGTGTAAGGAGACCTGTCCCGAGAGAGTTGCTAAGTAATAGGATTATGCTTCAGCAACATCTTGATGATTTGATGAATATAGACCTGGACTCACATTAGCGTGAGTGTAGGTTGTTGCCTATGTAAGGGCAAAAGGATGGTCTGTGGTACTGAAAATTCTGCATCCATGTTATTTAAATCGTCGAATCATGACGATTTTGGTAACATCAGACCGAAAATAATGAAAGTAAGGTGTGCATGTATTTTCGTCACGTTTGAGTGGCGAGATCACCATTAATTCAGCGATTCCGTCCTGAACCCTCGGGTTCCATTTTGTACATGGCAGCCATTTTAGAGTTGCCCTCACATAGGCTGATGACTAAGGCCAAGCAAGTCTTAAGGACACATACACCTTCAGCTGACTTCTCTGTGACCTGGGCAAGTTGACTCCACTGCCCGAAGCCAAACCTGTTTGACCAGTTCCTTTCCCAGTAGCTGATCAAGATTAAGTATCAAGGCACAGGAGATCATAAACCTTTATTGCCACAACTATGTCTTATCTTACTCACACCTGTCTCTGCTCCTTTCTTTATGGCCTGTTTACGATGGGAATGTGCCCGGTTTTTATTATGGGTTTGTGCAGCTTGTGTAAGAAGGAATGTTGGGTTTTGCATGCTTGCAAAAGCTAGGACTGCCCCTTTCTTTTGTACTGAGTCATGTAACGCTAAAAACATATAAAAGGCCTCTGTCCTCTGTGTTCCTCAGACTACCTCATTCACTTGCTACGGCTTCTGGGTGACGTGGCCTCACTATGTTAAATTTAATAAAGATGTCTTTTCATATTACAGCTTCTGTGCCAAGTTCTTTGTCATATTAGTAAGTATTCCCTGAGAACGAAAATCTCAGTACTTCATTAGTCTTTTGCAGAAGTTAAGTGCGGACCTAACAATCTATGACATGGAAGAAGGGGAATTTTTGAGAAGGGGATTGTGGGGACGATGGGGAAAAGTTTTTGAATTCAGTAGGGTAAAAGAGGGGTGTCTTGGGGCAAACCAGTGTTCTTTGTCTTTTGCAGAAGTCAAGTGCGGACGGAGCAATTGTACGGGAAGCTTTGTATGTCAATCACCAACAGGATGACCCTCGGGTATTCCTCAAGAGAGCATCGCAGTTATCACAAGGTAAGAAAGGATGGTGGTCAATTCGGCTGCAAGGGGGTCCACCGCAGAAAGCAACTAGGTCCATTGGCGTTGGGGGTGAGAATTTGGGGGATAAAGTTCCTGCTGGGGCTGTGCACCAAGGTAATTTACAGGTGGAGTTAAGGGAGTGAGGTGTCTCCGCCAAAGGTGTTCAAGGAGAGAAGGAAGTTGCAAAAGAGGATTAAGAGACGGTAGAGGAAGATACAAATATACACAAACAATTGCCTTACATAGTGATTGTTATGCAGTTAGGATCTCAGGTATCGGAAACGACCAAGAGCAGAATTTGGCGTCATGAATTTGTGGATGTTCTTAAGTTATTACATCAGGATATTCAGGGCAAAGAAGGGTTAAAAGAGGAGGAACGGGTATTGGCCAGAACACCTTGGGTCCCCATAACTATTGAGAACTGGACATCTACCTTTCTTATTTACACTAGCATTTATTGGATAGAGCGGTAGAGATGTTTCAGTTCACGGATATCATACGGAAACTGTGGAGTTAGGGCTCAGAGGAGCGTTTTTCATGATAGACCCTGGGGTGATGTGGACTCAGAGTTGTGGCTACAATGGATGGCGTCTTCTCAGCCACCTTCTACCACCCATACTGCAAGTGGATTGCTAGTATCTTATCAGCCCCCTTTTAGCATCATTCCGTCCAGTCTGGGGTGGGGTTTTTAGTGGCAGGGGTCAAACAACGGTGTTCGGTGCCTGTTGGAACTTCAACAGAGGGTTTTGCAGTAGACAGTTCTGCAGGTACAAGCCAGAGTGCTCTCAATGTGGTGGCAGGCATCCCTTCACACAATGTTTTGCAGGTCAGAGTTTTGGCGATCACGGAAGGGGGCAAGGGGTAGAGGTCAGGCTTTCCAGTTTGTAACAAAGGGGCTTGTACCCCAGTTAGACTGGAGCTTTTGGAAAACTGGCTGGGAGCATATCCAGCCACTGAAGCTGCCACCAGATTATTTTGGGGTTGTCAAGGACGGGTTTAAGATGGGTTTACAGAGCAGGTGGTCTGGCAATTTGAAGTCAGCTAAGGAGCTTACACAGGTTTGTCAGCGGATGTTACAGTCGGGGTAGACGCAGGCAGAGTTGCTGGTCTGTTTGTTCATTGTTCAATACACAGGTTAATTGTTTCTCCTCTGGGGATGGTCCCTAAAAAGAAGCTGGGGGGTTTCTGTTTTTGATACAACACCTGTCTTGGCCCGAGGGCTCCTTTATTAATGACTTCAAATTACAAGTGGATTCGAGTGTGACTTACGCCTCTGTGGACGGTGCGTTTAGGTTGGTCAGGTCAGTGGGTTGATAAACAGTCTGCATTCCGGCTTTTCCCCATTCATCCTTCTGATTGTGGTCTGCTAGGTATGCACTTTCAAGGTGCATCTCTATGTTGATAAAGTTCTTCCAATGGGGTTTTGGTATCAAGTGCGCTATTTGAAACATTCAGCACTTGCTTACAGTGGCGTGTTTACCTACATTAGTGGACATGAGCTCATTTGTCACTATTTAGATGACTTTTTGTTCATCGGTGTTCAGGACTGAGGGCAGTGCCAAACTGCTTTACAGAATATTCAGACTATGGTTCAGAAGCTTGGTGTGCGTTGGCACCTGACAGAACTGAAGGTCCTAGTACACAACTGCCTTTTTTGGGAATCGAAATTGACACTGTGGCATTGGATTACCAGTGGAGAAAGTGAAGGAGATTTCTGCAATTTTGTCTTTGATGGTCGAGGAACGTAAACTAGAACTCAAGAAGGTGCAATATGGTTGGGCTACCTAAACTTCGAGTGTAGGGTGGTCAGGGCTGGGAGAACCTTCTATAGGTAGTCGGGAATGTCCATGTCAGGTGAAATTCTGCAGGCTGGCTCCTGGGGCAGAATCCGACGAGACTCAGATCCCACAGTGTGTCTGGGCATGGGAGTAGGGTGAATTGTCGAGTTGGTAGAGAATTCAGTAGCAGCCTCTACAAGAGAAAGCTCTCAGTAAGCCTGGAACAAGTACTTAGTTATGGTAACACATTTGACACAAATGGGAGGATGGTGGATGTTAGCCAGTTTTCTTAGGTTTGGTTACGCCTGATAGATAGTTTTTTCCCACATTACTATGTCTGGCAAATTAGCTGGAATTTCAATTTGTGGGCAGTTAAGGTGGGGGAGGGTCTCGGTGGGGGGGTATTAGTGAAAAGGGTTCGTAGTGGTTTAAGCAGAGAACAGGCAGGTAGCAAACTGTTACTTTAGCCGATGACATTTGTGTTGCTGCAGGGGATGCTGTTGCAGCTGCCTTCTTACCGTCATAATGAGTTTGAGTGTGGCAAGTTTCGGTTATGTTTTTTATGGTTGTTTTGGGGAGCATTTAGAGCATCTGAGTTTCTAGGTTTCCGCACTAGGGGGGCATACACCGTGATGATGTTTTGTGTAGAAGACCAAAAGGCTGAGACTTTGGTTGAGGGCTTCTAAGTCGGTCAAATTGAGCAGGGGGAGAATGGGGTTTTTCTTGAATAGGAGTGAGGTGGGGTTAGGCCTGTCATGTGGGGGAATGGGAGGTATTCCAGGTGCTAGTTTTTTCACACCAGGACACATGTTTTGTCATGCACAGGGGCGACTGATTTCCATTGCTCCGTTGTTGGCAGTGATAAGGAGGGTGCGCATTAGTTTAGATGAGAATCCGCTATGTTACTCCTTCTGGATTGGGGCAGCAGCGGAGGCTGCGAGATTAGGGTGGTCTTGGTTGGACATTCGTAGGTTTGGGAGAGGGACGTCCAAAGGTTGCGAAAATATGTTAGGAACTAATTTGTAGTGACCCATTTGTTCTCTTGTTAATGTTTATTTTTCTACCTAGGTCAGATTCACAGGCTTGTAAATTTGAAAAGGACAACTTGTAATGTAAGACATTCCTTCATAAAAGGGGCTGCTGTTTACGCTGAGCAACAGATTTGTGGGAGATTGATGGGACTTACAGGTGTTAGCCATGAGGTGGTATGGAAGGGTAAAGGGGGCATGCTTGGCGGGAGGTTTGTTTTCCTTGCTGTCTCTGCTGTGTTCTATGGTGGGGCCCTCCGGATTTGCTTGTCATTCACCTCGGTGAGAATGCTCTAGTCGACTTATCTGGCCTGACTCTAATAGAGTTACTGAGCTGGAATCTGACTGCCATCAAGTCTAACTGGGAGGGCACCACGGTGAGTTGGACAGCATTCAGGTCGCGGCTACATTGGAGAGGAGCAAGGCACCACAATGCTCTAGAGAAGGCGGGTGAAAGCTTAATAGTCATGAGACTCTTTTGTGGGGGCATTGGAATTAAGGTTCTAACTCACACTAACATACTAAGCACTGGGGGCATCTTTTTTCGTGAGGATGGGGTACATTTTGTCACAGATGGGGCAAGCTTTTCTAACCGGAATGGAGAGACTTGATCGCACATATGGAAGGGATATATATGGTGCTTTGAAACAACAAGAGGAACGGTGATAGGACGATATTTAATGGGGTCCAGTGTACATGTCCTAATATAGAGCACACAGGAGGATACAAAGTTCCCCGGGGGGAGAGAGTGCAGCAGTGTGGAGAACCAGAAGAAGGGCAGAGTCAAGGAACTAGGGAAGTTCCCTTGTCGGAACTAGAGAACCTCACACACCCAGAGTGCTAGGTGTGAAACACACCCTGACTGTAGGATGTTCAGTTTCATCATCGGCTCACTGCTCCTCGTCAGACCGGCGCTGCAATGTCTGACGGAATGCCAGGAGGCACTCTTTTGGCGAGGTTCTTTTGTTCCTTGCCGATGGTGTGTGTGAGTGAGAATAGGGAGTGTAGTCAGTGAAAAGTGAGTGAATGTTAATATATATGGTGCTCTAACAGAATGTCCTGAATTTTTTTCTCATAGGTGGGCAGGAAAACTCTTCGGTTTTCCTGGTTGGTCGATTTTTTATGGGGGGTTTGTCCATCCTCAAAGGGGGGAGGTGGGGTACACAGTCACGTGGTAAGGAAAGGAAAATGAAGGGCATCTATCAACAGGAGTCAGTTCTTCTGGGTTTGTTTGGGTCAACATTGTGGGGCTTATGTTTTTGTAGATATGCTAAGTTACAGTTGGAGATTTGCTTTATCAGATAATTTGCAAGATGGTTTTTGAGAAGATATACTTTGCACCTGTCTTAATAAAGTGGCCTTTTTTCTTACACATAGGAAAGAAGCAACTCAGAAAGAGTGTTACCATCTTCATAAACTACATTCCAAGACTATACCATCTCAATAGAGGACAACTCCACATCACGCAGCGACTTCCTGGATGCAAAGCTCAATCCCTGTAGATCGCAGGTAGGAAATAATATCACAGTTAATTCTGAATAGGGAAGAAATGGTAGAGTACTAGTACAAGATCACCCACTCAAAATATTTCTGTTGCTTCGCAGATCGACTAAAGAAATTAGCCAGCGTCCGAATCAGGCCCCCCTGATTACCTGTTCAGTGGCCATAGTATTTGTATAGCACTCTTTGGTAAACTAATAGGGGTTCTGGGAGGTTGGCTCATAGCGTCTCTGCGAAATTCACTCAAAACAACTTACAGGTAAGAATTTGTGAATCTTGCAGGTAAGAGTGTGTTGATACCCTGACACCTTCAACCACATGGATATCTGCTGATTCTTTGTTCTCTAGCAGGCATTGGAAGTGCCCCTTTTTATTGGAATTTCCATTTTAAATTCTGTTTAGAAGGTGCCTTCTATCGCCAGGCACTCTGGGAAGATTGAACTTTCTTACCAGCAGGGACTTTAGTGCTATCTCCTCACAAGCTCCAGCTACTATCTACTTTTGTTCGAATCATTTTGAGTAAGCATTGGCCTTTCTGTTCTCAAGGGCAATAACCTTAATATTTATTTCTTTTGGAAAATCCACAGCGTAATCCTCCCCTTATGAATATGGCAATTGTGTTCATTTCAGTTTCTATACTGAACCGACTGTCCATAAAGTATGTATCTATGGTTTGTACAGTGTACTGACTGGCCCCTTAAAAGCAGCTACATAAATGTATCTAATTCACATGAACTAGGAAGCCTATGTAATTATGTACTGTAGCCTAGTTACTTGTAGTAATCATAACGATATACTCTTGTTGTTCTTACTTTGTGCTGGGAGCATGAGCAGAGTGGACAAACAAACTAGCCTTATGGTCCTGAGACATAAATTCTTTAAAAGAAAACAAGGCGATAGTGAGGATGTTACGTAGGCTGGCATCTGTCTGTCAATTTGAGTCATTCACTGATCAACTGATCAGAGATCAGTTCATTTGCCAATGTAAAGACAAGCAAATCAGACAGAAACTGTTATCTATGGGAAACCATTCACTGGATCAAACTATCAAAGTGGCCAAAAGTATTGAAAATTCTCAAATTCACTGAAAGAGTTAGATGATAAAGTCCTTGAGCCTGTAAATGCTGTGGTGGGTAGTGGGAAGTTGAAACCTAAAGACTCTCATAGTGGCGTGCCTACTATTGTCAAAAATAAGAGTCAAGCTAAGTACTTTAATTCTAAATCAATGTGTTTGTGTTGTAGAAATTCTCCACACCCCAAGGGAGGGAGGTGTTCTGCAGCCAATGTGTTGTGCAATTACTGCATGAAGATGGGACACTTTGCCAAAGCTTGTTCAAGGAAAAAGACTCAAAATAATGTTGGTGCATGTGTGATGGAGTCTGATTGTGATTCTGACTCCGAGGTTATTTCGATGGTCACAGATGGTTCAGTGGATTTGTTGACTGAGGGATCTGAACCCCTTGAAGGTGACCCATCAAATTGTGTAGATCCCATTGTTGAGTTGTCCATTGGAGGTAAAGCTCTTTATTTGTTGATCGATTCAGGTGCCAGAATTACTATGATTTCCCAGAAGCTATTTGAATTTGAATTTAAAAACATTTATTGAGCGCGCTTTTACCAAGCGGTTTCATGGCGCTTTAAGGATTACGACCAGCAGATAGCAGCAGAAGAAGGCATATTAAGTAGAAAAGGCGCTAGAAAAAAGAAAAGTTTTCAAATTTTTCCGGAACTCTAAATAAGAGGATGAAGTACGGAGCGCCAAGGGGAGGGAGTTCCAGAACACTGGTGCAAGGGCCGCAAATTTTGCCCCGCCAGCTTTCTTTTTCTTGAAGCGGGGTATGGTCAGAAGTGCCATGTGGGTTGAACGGAGTTCTCTGCCCGGTAAGTAGGGACTGATGGCTGAGCTGATGAACTCGGGGGCAGTGCCCATCCTGGCCTGGAAAGTGAGGCAGCCTAGTTTGAATAGGGATCGTTCTCTCACGGGCAGCCAGTGCAGTGCCTTCAGCAATGGGGTGGCTCGATGGTATTTGGGCAATCCATGAATCAGGCGGGCAGCCTGATTCTGCACTAGCTGCAAGCGATGAATGGCGTAGGCCGGCGCGCCATTGTAGATTATGTTTCCATAATCAAGGCGCGAAAGCACCATAGCCATTATAATGACCTTTAACGCCGGGAGGGAGAAAAAGCGAGATATTTTCCTAATTATCCTGAGGGAAAAGAAGCAGGAGGATACCACCGAACTAACTTGGGAGTGCACAGAGAGTTGTGAGTTAAGCAGAATCCCAAGGGTCTTGACTTTAGGGACCGGGAGTGGGGGAACACCAAGTGAAGGGGGCCAAAATGACGGGTACCATGGACTGCAACCACCTCCAGTCAAGACTAACTCAGTCTTGTCTGGATTGAGCTTGAGGTGGTTGCAGTTCATCCAGTCCTGAATGAATAGCATAACAGTTTGAACGTTCTGAGCGGACGAGGGGGAATGGGAGAGATTGAAGATTAGCTGGAGGTCATCGGCGTAGTTGAACACCGTGACCCCCAGCTGCTGCAACATAAAAATGAGGGGGTAAATGTATAGATCAAAGAAACGTGGGGTGATAGGGCACTTTTGCCACCTGACCATTCTCCAGTGTCATACGAAAGACGCAAAATTAAACTCCTTGGGTATATTGAGGCTGTACTTACATTTAATGACAGGAAGATCAAAGGTAAAGTTTATGTTGCCCTTAAAGGTTTGAACATTTTAGGATGGTTTCATCAAGGGTTGTGTGGTCTGTTCCTTAGACCCGGTGCCAAGGAGCAAGTTTTATTGGTTGGTTGTGATGAAGTGGTGTACAAGTGGAAGAAGAAATTTCCATCCGTTTTTGGCGATGGTTTAGGGAAAATACGAGATTTCAAACACAAAATTATTGGAAAAAAGATGGTGCTTCACCTGTGAAACATAAACTAAGGGGTGTTCTGCTTAGCGTGAGGGCAGATCTTGATAAAGACCTAAGGTCTTTGTGTGATCAGGGGATTATTGAGCCCACAGAATCGTCTCTGTGGTTGTCTCCCTTGGTGATAGCACGCAAGAGCTGCGAAAAGTTACGTGTATGCATTGAATTGAGGTCCCTTAACACCTTCAATGCTTGGCCTAACGGCTAAGGCGCTCGACCTCGGACCTGGGGATCTGGGTTCGAGTCTCGGTAACAATGCCAAAACCCCCTGTGATTCTGGGCAAATCACTTAATCTCCCCGTGCCTAAAAAAAAATGAAAGTGTGTCCTCATGTAACGTAACTGGTGCTATGTAAAGCGCTCTGATAACTGATTCGGGTCGGTTCTTGTTCGCGCTATATAAAACTCCAAAAAAAAAAAAAAAAAAATGACAAGGTCAGCTCGTCATGCAGTACACTGGACGTGTGCTTGTGACGAGCTGACCTTGTCATGAACAATGGGAAAAACGAATATTCAGCACAGGAGAAAAATCTCCATAGCATTGAAGGTGTTAAAAAGAAATATGCGTGGATTCTCACCCTCTTCCCAAAATACGTGATTTGTTTGCGTGCATCAGGGGTTCTAATGTTTTCTTCAAGCTGGACCACGCCAGCGCTTATCACCATATAGAACTACATCCCAATTCATGGCCTTTGACAACTTTCGTTTCGCCTTTAGGTACTTTTCAGTACAAAAGGATGCCATTCGGTTTGGCATCCACTGCCTCTGTTTTCCAGAGAGTAATGAAAAACTTGTTAGGCTCTGTGAAAGGTGTGTTATTCTTTCAAGACGATGTGCTTATTCATGCAAGGGATGTTCAGTCACATGACAATATTTTAAGCAAGGTTTTGGATATCTTCGAGAAACATGGTGTTGTGCTCAATACTAAAAAAAGCAAGTTGTTGTATGAAGAGGTGGAGTACCTGGGTCATCTTATATCGAAAGAAGGGATCAGACCTAGAAAGGGTCTTTTAGATGCTATTGTTGGAGCCACCATGCCTGTCGACAAGATGGGGATGAAGTCACTGTTGAGTCTCTTTGAGTATTACTCACGTTTTAGCCCACTTTCGCTACTATTGTACGTCCCATTAGCAGTCTACTCAGAAAGGGTGTGAAATTTGAGTGGTCTAAGGAGTGTGCTTCAACTTTCCAGCAGGTCAAGTCATGTATGAGTGAGAGCAAAGCTCTCAAGCCTTATGATCCTTATCTTGCGTACTGCATAACTGTGATGCCAGTCAGGTTGGACTGCGTGCGGTTTTGACACAGATTTCTCAAAATGAAGAACACACAGTAGCTTTTGCTTCAAGAGTACTTAAGGATGCAGAATTGCAATATTCTGTCATTGAAAAGGAGCTTTTAGCATGTCTGTGGGCAGTTGAAAAGTTTCGCTCCTATGTATGGGGCAGGCGATTTCTGCTGCAGACAGATAAATGTATCCCTCTTCACGATATTGGGAAGGACATCATCAGCAAAGCCCATGAAGGTCACATGGGTGCTACTCTCACCAAACGTCGCATCCGCGAGGCCTTTTGGTGGCCCGGCATGGATGCAAAGATCAGTGATGCAGTTGAGAATTGTGTAGTATGTGGTTCAGCAAATAAAGGGCTTAAGGAAGCAATACTGCCCCTTTTTTCCATTGATTGTCCTTCAGGATTGTTGGTCAAGGTTGGTGTGGATATCATGGGTCCTTTCAAATCATTGCCTGGTGATTCCTGGTATATTTTTGTGCTGGTGGTGTATGCATCGAAGTGGCCAGAGGTTAAAATGGTCAAGGACCCTAGTGCATCCAGCTTGATTTTGTTTCTCAAAGAGATTTAATTGAGAGAGGGTTTCCCTGAAGTGCTTGTTTTGGATAATGGTACACAATTTGTGAGAGGAGAATTTAAATCTTTTCTTGATTCTTGCAACATCAAGCATGTGAAAAATTCCCTCAATCGCCCACAAACAAATGGTTTGGTTGAACTTATGAACAGAGTGGTGGTTGAGTGTGTCAAGTGGGCAAAGTCAGGCAACGATGATATGGGCAAGTCTTTGGACAACATATTGGGGTTCTATAGAACAACTCCTCACTCCTCCACCAAACTTGATCCTTTTGAAGTGTTGAGGGGAAGGAGAGCCAATACCAGTTTTAATCCAGGATGGATGAATAAGTGGATCAAGTCTGTGTCTGACGTGGAGAGTCTAATGAATATCGTCAAAGAGAATGTGTTAAAAGAACCGTCCAAACAGATATGTTGGTTTGATCAAAAAAGAGGAGTCAAAACTGTTCCTGTGGCAGTAGGTGATTTGGTGTGAGACAAGTCACACTAAAAGAAAACAGTAAGGCAACACGCTCTGTGTAGATGCCACTTCTTTTCTCTTTCTACACAGGCTCACGTCCAATGTGACAACTTGCTCTGGTACTTGAATAATTCTGGGCTTCTCCCTGCATTAACACTGTTGCCTGTGTGCTATCAGACAGCTTTGGTACATTTCAGAGGCCCAACAGATTATCCAGCAATGCAACTTGTTTGGTCAGCAGAGTGTGTAACAGGACTTCAGCAGGGAAGTTTCACGTGCAAAGGTATACCCTGTGCGCACAAGCTGCGTAGTAATCCAGGTAACACACCATAGAACAGTTTCACAGTCAAGTGCACTTATGCAGACATTGACACAGCACCGATCCCCAGTGGCAGCCATACTGATGGCAGGATGCTGCTGGTAATTTGTGAATTATCTTTGGCCAGTCCAAATGTCCCCCATGCTGCAAAACCTCAAATGCATTAAATATAATGGGGCAACTCAGTGTCCCTCAGAACCTGGGTACATATGATAATTGCTACAATGTCTGTAAGGTCAAACAATTGCTTAGTATCAAGGATATTGCTAGACTTGGCATATTTGCCGTGGTTTCCCCAGACTTTTTGCCTCTACCTCCTGTATTGTTGATGCTGTGCTGGATATCATTTTTGCTAGTTTAGATGCTTTGGGCACTTTGCCATTGCTGATCAGTGTTCAAGTACAAGTGCTCCCTGTGTAAATTGTTGTTACAATTGGTTCTCCCCAATTGGCATATTTTATTTACTGGCAAGTCCCTAGTAAAGTGCACTGAAGTGTGCCAGGAGCTGTGAATCAAATGCTACTAGTGGGCCTGCAGCACTGATTGTTCCACCCACATGAGTAGCCCTGAAAAGGTATCGCAGACCTGCCACTGCAGTGTTTGTGCGCAGTTGTTACCTGCCATGTCGACATGGCATGTGCACCAACTTGCCAGGCCCTAACCTTCCCTTTTCTTACATGTAAGGCACCCCTATGGTAGGCCCAAGGTACCCCCATGGGAATGGGTGCAATGGTTGTGAAAGGTAGGACATGTATTGGTGTATGTGACATTTCCTGATAGTGAAATACTGCCAATTTTGTTGTTCACTATTTAAAGGCTATCTGACCTATAGAATAGCATCAGAGATATTTTGTAGCATCATATAAGTATAACTTGCCATTTAGAAAAGATATAGAAATTGAATTTAGGCTCTCTGAACTCAGAGTTCAATAGCACAACTTTTAGTAAAACAGGCTTTTAAATTGTGTGTTTGAAAATGCCACTTTTAGAAAGCAGGATTTTTCTTGTTTAACCATTATGTGTGCCACTGCCTGTTTGTCTATTGACTGTCTGATTTTGGAATGAAGGGGCTGGAAATATGCATTCACTGTAGACAGCCACTGGGGTGGTTGGGGTGTGCCTGGTCCTTCCTGGATAACTCAGAGCTGAGCTGAATAGACCTTGACTGCATTTAGAGTAGTGGGAGGAGATTTCTTTGCACCTGAATAGGGCCTGTCTCCTACGCACAATGCTGTCTCCACCCCCTATGGTCATCCTGCACCAGTGAGGAGAGAACTGGTTTGGACTGGGATCAAAGACCCTTTGGGGTATAGCTATTAGACCTAAAACCCCTGAACTTTAGACTACTTCTGGACACAAGAGGACCTTTGCCAAGGAGAAGAGCTGGAGAAACTGGAGGAGGAGTACTGCCCCTTAGGTGTGTGCTGTCTGGGGTTGGCCTTCAGTAGCTGTTTCGGCCAAGGAAAGGACAAGGACGTTGCTGTGTGCTGTGTCCCCCTACTTGAGGAAGCTCTCAAAGGGCCTGAGTAGAGCTTGCCTCCTGTTCTGAAGTCTCAGGGACACAAAGACTTCACCCCCAGCTTCTCTGAACTTCCTTGCTGTACGCTCTGACTTGCCAAGAGGTGCCTGTGTGGAGCCTCTGGACATTGTTCCTGCTGTTGGGAGCTGGAAAAGCAACACAACTACAAGAAAATCGATGCATCGCTCTTCTTGCGGCTCTTTTTCCGATGCAGCACCGCTGTGCAAGAAGAATCTCCATGCATCGCCGCGCCTCTGCCGAAACCGACACAGCGCCTGTTGCTGCTGCAACAATCCACGCATCAAGGGATCGCTGCAGAAGAAACCAATGCAGCACCGCTCAATGCCGTTGCATCGATCGCATTCACATCATGAATTTCCACGCATCGTACCTGTGCGCCAAGTTTTTCCAACACATCACCCGCGGACCAGAACCGTCACGGAATCGACGCATCACTTCCCCCTACAGACCGGATTCAACACATCACTTCTGTGTGCAGCAGAACTGTTACATTGCCTCCCCATGGTCTCAGGAACTGACATCTCTGTTTTTTAACGCTTCCCATCTCTGTGGCTGTTTGGCTTTGTGAATTTTGTTACAACTACAGGTACTTTGAGAGAAATAACGCATCCATAGTTTTCTATGGGCCAAGTTGTTTATTACATGTATGTTGGATTGTTGTCGTTTTGGTCTTGAATTTAGATAAAGATACTTTTTTTTTCTAAACTGGTGTGGTGGGGGGGCTGGAAATATGCATTCACTGTAGACAGCTGTGATGTATTCCTATAGGTTCTGTATCGATCCCCCTATTCCTGACCCTGTTCTGGTTAATAATTAACTAGCAGCCAACCCACGGTGCAAAAACCGTTATCTGATTAAGCCACACCACGGCACAGAAACGTGTTATCTGATTAGGTCATAACGCATGCCATCTAATTAGACAAGCACTATTCCTCCAGCCCCTGATAAGGCATACGGAGTTCTCAAAACAAATCAAACCTATGACAACCTGGAAAAATCCCTGCGGCCATTGTTTTGATTTCACCGAAAACTTCAGCAAAAGAATGTGCGAACAAGCCCGTTCGTATGACATCCTTATTGACGTATTCATGTCCATCCTTACGTCAATCTCGACACCTTACAGGTATAAATATTACCGACATTGCCTTAAGCAAACACACGCGGTGGTGACGAGATCGGAGCAGCGAGACGTGCTGAGGAGCCCAGCAGAGAGCGAAGCCCACACGCGCTGCCCCGCCTTCCTGACGCGCTGAGAACGAGACGCTGTTTTTCTCCTGCCGAGAAATCCAGCTCCGGCGCTTCCAAGCGGCCCTCGCAGGCAGCTGGAATATCAAGACCAGAGACGAGAGATACCAGCCCTCAACCATTCTAGATCTCAGGTACAGAACTGAACAACCCCTTACAGAGAATTCTTGAGTCAGTCACTTGGCAAAACAAACTTAACTTAAAACTGCTACTTATCTACTCCCGCCCACGTATTAGGCTTAGGTCAGGTACATTGGGGTAGGCGTGGTTAGAAGCACCAGTTGAGTACGATTAGTCAATGTATATATGTATATATCTATTTTATCGATTTTAAATATCATATGGCTTAGAAACCATATCAATGCTTCTGCAGTATTATTTTATACTCCTGCTTTTATTGTATGCACTTTACTTAACCATAAGTATCGCAATAATATCGATTCATTTCTCTTGTACGAGAAAAGAGACTGATCAATAAATAACATCTTTTATTGAACACGCCCGTCTCTTCCTTTTCTCTACAATCTGGTGAAACTAAGAATGCACTGAACTGACTGAGTAAAATAAGTTGTCTTTTGTTTTCACACGACTCTAGAGATACACTCTTGATTAGGGGAGAGCAAAGTTGTCATGTTCTATGGTTGTCAGAAACTAAATCCCTTCTTGTCTATCCAGGGAGGTTAAACTCCTCCTTGCCTATTCGAGAAAGTTTCTAGTGAACTCTGAGCTAGCTGGCAAAACCAAAACTTTAAGTCTAATATCGTCAGTAGAAGACCTAGTTAACCTCCGTCCTGGGTCTATACTACTGAAGGTATTATTCCAATGCGCAGAGCCTATTGGGATAATAGGAACTACACTACATGGCGCCCAAACGTTTGGATAGGCGATAAAACTAACGCAAAACATTAGAGTAACTTTTTCACACAGAACCCACAGAATGCGGACTTCAACAATCCAACCAGCAAGTAAAATTCCACAGCTGAACCCTCATCAGGGTAACACAAATAAAATTACACCACAGAACATACAGTTCTGTCTGGGTAAAGTACCCGCAAAACGGGAACAAATTACTTTCTGGCTAGCACAAAAAATCACTCAAATAGAGGCGGTGTTTCCAGACACCACCCCTGTAGATAAACACAGGATTCTGACTATCTGTCTTCCAATGGGAATCGCACCACACGTGGAGGACTGTGACACTTGGGGTACAGTCTTTGCTTCCATATACACAAAAACACATGGTGTACCATCCATGTCAGTAATACCAGATGTGCTAAAACAAATTCAAGATGAATATGGTCCAGAACCCGCTTTAACTCTTGGTATGAAATTACTGAAAGACTTCAAGCAGGTCTCGGCTATATCATTAGCCAACATAAAGGGAGAAGCAGCAAACGTGGCGATTCGCCAAAGGTTAAAAGAGACAGATAAAGCAGACCAACCAACTGAAATTGCCAGAATCATAGAGAAATCCTATGAAGAACTAGGAAGAGATAGTCTGGGTGGAATACCGGTAAAACCTCAGCTGATTGAAAGTCCTGAAAAGATATTTATTAAAAATAATTTAAACACTCAAAAAAAGAGCTGGGATGGAAACAAACAATCCAATCCTAAAGAAAAAAGATTCCAGTCCAGAGGAAGGTCTCCTCGGCGGAGAGAAAGATCTCCGAACCAAGGACGCAGGTCTCCCCAAAGTGAGCCCTCTGGGAAAAAATACAACCTTAGAAATAGGGATAATATAAAGAAACCTGATAGATATCAAGATAATGATACACGTCCCTCTCAATCTTTTCAGACTTCCTCGCAGAAATCGGAAAGAAGAGGACGATCAGAACACAGGGAAGAGCACGTCAAGTCCAAAGACAAGGAACCTGCTCATCCAAATAAAAAGTTACAATTTCCAAAAAAGAAGGTAGCCAGTATTAAGGTAGTCAAAGATGCCGAGAATACTGAGGACACAGCTGAAAAACGGAGAATGGGCTCAGACAATGCTAGACAGCGCAGCAGAAGTGAGCATAGCTCGCAAAGTCCTTATGAATCATCTGGAGACAGTGGACACGAATGAATATATTCAAGTGGAACTGCAGACACCAGAGTTAGCAAACCCCACAAAATATATGAAATAACATTACGTATAGAGGGGGATAAGACTAGAAAAATAAGGGGTCTCTTTTGGGATAATCTCTCCCAGGGCTATGACATCCTTCTAGCTGAACGAGACTGGCCACCCGAGTTTGTCAGGGAGTGCCCTCATGGCGAAGAAATAATTATGCCTGCCTTCTCAAATCATATTCCAATTCATAAAAAATATACACTTGCTAGAAAGTAGGCAGTAGCTCAAGCTCCTGCTTTATATAAAAATCATGTAGGATGGGATGAGGACTCTCCTCCTCACAAAATCCAGTTAAAATCACAACCTACTGCACAGAGGCAGTACCCAATTAAGCAAGAAGCTAAAAAACAGGTAAAAGAGATCCTAGATCAACTTGAATACCAGGGGGTGATTGAAACTTGCACCTCACAAATGAACAATCCTGTGTTTCCTGTCTCCAAACCAGACAACTCATATCGTCTAGTTTTGGACTACAGACACCTTAACTCATGTTGCAAAACTTTTGCAGTACAAAACTCACATAGTGCTGCACTAATGAATAACATAGTGCGCAAAAAATACAAAACAACATTAGACATCTCTAATGGATTCTTTTGTCAAAATATAGCACCAGAGAGCAGATATTTGACTACATTCTCGGTAAATGGCTCGCAAAAAAGTTTCTGCCGTTTACCCCAGGGGCACAAGAATAGCCCGGGATTATTCTCAAAGAGAGTAACAGAATTACTACAAACATACGATGACGAGGCATTATCATATGTCGATGACATTTACCTAACAGATGATGACTTGGATACTCACTTGAAGAGAGTGAACACCATAATACTTGGGTTCGCAGCAGAGGGTTACAAATTCAACTTTAAAAAATCAAGAATTGCCCATCTAACAGTCCTGTTTTTAGGATATGAATTATCAAGTGAAGGCAAAAGCCTGGCTGACAATTTCCTAGAGAAATGTGCTGTACTCCAAGCTCCTTGAACACTAAAAAACTTACAATCAATTCTAGGCTTCCTAAATTTCGGAAGAACATACATTGCAAATTACGCAGAAAGGGTAAAACCCCTTTATGATCTAATAAAACCAGATTTTAAAAGAATCAATTGGACTCAAAAACACACAGAAATTTTGAGATCTTTACAAACAGACATGCTAATTAAAACAAAATTAGAAACACGTGATAACACACGTAATCTTGTGATTCGAGTCATCCCAGGAAGATGCGGATTCACATACCTGACCTCTAATGAGGGAGAAAAGGTACCAATTGCATACAAATCACACTTGTACACAGAAGCTGAAAAGAAGTTCAGTATTAAAGAAAACATTGTTCATGCAGTTCAAACGGCTATAGCAAGAGAAAAAGACAACGCTGACGGTAGACGTATCACAGTCAGAACAGCGGAGTCAGCCTTTGAGGCATTAACAACCCCATGTAATTTACCAACAACAGCGTTGAATCCAGAATGGATACAATGGGTGAATTCAATTACAACGGACAGAGTAAAATGCTACTTTGATCCAGAATTAAAGGAATTAAAATATCTAGAATATGAAATGACATACCCTCTGCCAATCGACATTCTGCCTTTACGACAATACGCCTGTGTAATACATACAGACGGGCATGCTCAACCCTCAGTTTGGGGGGAGCTGGCTTACAAGGCAACATGCGAAATTATAAAGGAAGTGTGGCGCGGAGGTAAATTAAGACCTCTACTTACAAAAACACACTCAGTGGACAATAATTCAGAACAACAAACTGAAATAATAGCGTTAAAAATGGCGCTAGATAATGCCGATCGCGAATTCCCGACACTTATTGTGTGCGATTCGTATTACTGCGTCAAATCATACAATAACGATTTGCAGAAATGGATACAAAACGGTTACAAAGATGACACAGGTGCAACAATAAAGCAAAAAGTGCTTTGGGAACAAGTAGCTCTTTTACAGAAAGAACTACCAAAAACTCACGTGATACATTCAGTGAGTCATCAGCGTGATGGCGTTCACGTTGCAGGGAATTCATTGGCTGAGAAAGCCACAACGGCAGCAACTGAATCGGCTTCCGTAGTCAAGAAAAAGCGTGCAGTAAAATACATTGACGGTGAAACAGTGCTGGCAGTAAAAACGTCATCAAAAGGCGACTGTTCGGCGCTACCGATCAATTATCCACTCAATTATACATACATATTCGATGCAAACTCCGTTCCTTTTGCTCGAATCCCTGGAGTGGGGGATAGAGTGATTCCAAACACGGACAGGAGAGGCTTGTTAATAGCTGACGCACATATGGGTGAGGGTCTCAGACACCTTAAACAAAAAGATTCTCTGGAAGAATTACAATCAGTGTACTGGTGGCCAGGTATGAGCCTGCATCATCACATCTTAGTAAAGAATTGCCCAGACTGCAATAGAGATCGCAGTGGCGAGCGAGGAGGACTATTACCATGGCACTTCGCTCCAGAAACACAACAAGAATAAAAAAGTACCCATCACAAAAAAGCGTTATATTAACACATAAAGACTAATTTACACTCATGATGTAAGACCCCAGCGCTCGGCTGACGTCTGGACTGTTATAAAAAGATTTGCGAGTCTATAATGGCATATACGCTAGGAGCATGCTACGTTTTGACTAATGTATTCCCTTTAACCTTCAAGCTTATGGGGAAGCAAGGCCAGATGAGCATAGCATAGCGGGACTCTTCTCACTTCCTTCCTGAGGGATACGGGATGGTGTAAAGAAAAAACCAAAGGCATAAAGCAATCTATAACAGCAAAGGTATTAGGTTCGGGAGCTGGGTGGGTGAAATATCTAATAAGTGTCCAACGTAGTCTAAATAACCTGCCAAGAAATTCTCTGAGGGGATTCAGTCCGTACGAATTATTGTTTGGAACTAGAATGATGGTCTTAGATCTTGACAGTCAGACTTCAGTGTTTAAAGAAAAAAGCTTTGATATCAAATATCGTTTGGCTATTTTACAGGACTTAAACGAAACAAGGAAAGACCTGAGCAACATAAAGTTGAAACAACAGCCAACGACCACTGAAGAAAAACCACCTGTCCCAGCAAGACCTGTCTGGATTCCAAAAGTCGGGGATCTAGTCAGAGAAAAGATCGCGGTAAAGAAGGAATTTGGGCCTTCTTACAGAAAAGCAGTTCCTGTCTTGTCTATCAACGGGACAAGATCAGTAGTACTACCGCCCCTTGCTGGTAAAAAGGAGAACAGAGTTGTATCAATCGACCTGATAAAACCACAATCATGTGGCCGATAACAAACAGTAGGCCAAGTGGACTCCCGATGAGTAGTAGAACACCAAGGTTTGCTACAAACACAGAGGTTCAATCTAAGAGGCTACTCACATTTGAAATGCCAAAAGAACAACAACAAGGACTATGCAACAATGCTATGGAACTTAAACCTCTAAAAACCCAAATAAAAACATTTAGCAGAGACACACCAATCTACAATGAAGTAACAAATGACTATTCTGCTGCAACAAAAAAAACTGATAAAGCAAATAGCAATCCTGAAGCAATAGGAACAATAGACAGAACGGCATCCGGTTACTTCATCAACTTCAGTGATTCATCTGAAAACCTGAGTGAATCAAAGGAACAAACATCAACAAAAACCTTTAAAAATAAAGCTAAGGAACTTTTTCAACATCTGAAAGAAACCTATCTGATTTCTCCATGGATTGAATTCTGGGTGGCCTTAGGTGCACTTATCCTCATACTTTGGCTCATCATGGTACTATGTTTGGGACACTTCATTGAGGGAAAATATGCTAAAATGGACACAGCAAGCCAGAAAATCAACTTGATCCTCCAACCACACACGTCCTCACACGTCGAGAAAAGAGAACTTTCTTCAGTCAACTTCACAGCCAATCCTATACCCGGTGGGGTAGCATGGGACAATACTGATTATGAAATCTATGGTCCGGTTGAAATCCTGAAGTATCCACATCAAATCAAGATCTCATTGAGTGACTTTGTAAAACCAAGCTCAGTTGCTGATGATTGGGACGTTGAAAGCATTAATAATATGATGTCTGACCTAGTGATGTCTGCTAAATTTACAAAACATGATTATTTGCAGGGTTCATCTAATGATGATAAAATGTTCTGCTATAATCACTATAGTAATCATTATCTGCATAAATCAGCACAACCTAGAAATGTTTTAAATTATAATCAATGGGAACACTGTGCAACCCCTCCAAAAGGTAGCTCAAGAACTTTTTATGACAAATATTCATATTTTTCAGGGTTCAACACAAGTAATGCAGAAACATTTTATTTCAAATTATCAAATAAGACAGGTACAAAGACCATGCTTACAAACACTAAATTGATATATTCAGACTCGTTTTTTGAACAAATGAGTACATTTGGTTTTGATTACTGGGACAAAAATGTTGAAGTAAAAAGTGTTTGGGGTACAAAGGAATGGCAAGTACAAGGTATAGAATCATTGTTTAGAGCCTGCATGATCCCAGAACAAATTATATTTTTGAATGACACTATTCAACAAACTACCTGTCTTGGCCTAGCCAAAATCAAGGAGTTAAATAAACCGTCTATTCCAAAGCCAACAATGAACAGTAATAGCTCTATAGATGAGGAGATAGACGTAAACCGTATATTAAGCCAAAACAGAACACATCCAGATTGGAAAAAGTAGTTGATCTGGCCCACAGATACTAATAACTGTCAAGACAGATTCCTGAACAAAATCCAGGGGTTCAAATTGACCAGGCCAGACCCTAGATATTCCCAAAGACAACACCCAGGGATAATTACCACGTACAGTGTGGGCAAGCTCTGCCTTCAATGGCTACAAACATCCACACTGTCAGAAATTAAACAACACCTAACTTTACTTACTGATGGTGCTGACTTGCGTGATTTCATTATGGGACCGCGCAAACAGCGTCAAAAACGCTTCATAGCAGCCTCTGTATATGCAGCTTATAACGAAGCCTGGAAAATAACTCAAATTGGAACATCAGAGAAAATACGGGAAATTGACCGTATTAATTTGGAAAAATCACTTTCTGTAGTGGACAATGGGTTAATGACTCTGTCCTCCAGAATATACTCTTTGGACAGCATTGTGTCTTCAGCAATCGACATAATATCGCAAGACTTACTGTTATTACAACACGGTCAGTCCCAATTGCGTTCTATTGTACAACTTGGCTGGACGTTACAAAATCTGCGTTCAGGCTATGTGCCTTGGCGTTTAATCAACACAAAGTCACTATTCAATATCTTTAACCTCACTGATAAACAAATCAGTATGGCACAGAAGGGTACTGATTATACAATCCTGAGCATTGAGAAACTCGAGAGATTACCATTGACAATGTCAGAACGACCTGTCAGTGAATGGATAATACATGGAATAATTAATATTCCAATATCTACTTTCAGGTTTCAATACTGCCAAAAATATATACAGGCTGGCATGTACGAGAAATTGGGTAAAGGGTACATTAAGTCAACATGGAACTTGCCCTATTCACATGCATGTGTCAGTAATAAAGGCCGGGAAGTGTTTCTTAGTGGCAATAATTGTGCAATGTCACTAAGCGGTACACTTCTGTGTAATGGTATTAGTTTACACGGAGCCTGTGAAGGGTCTTCAAATAACCTTTCGTGTCACCAGCTAGGCACACCTGCGACACAAATAGAACCATTCTTTAGGAGACTATCGAACGGGAGTTACATTATAATTGTAGACCGCAGATGTTGTAGCTTAGTGCCCGGAATAGCTTATCTCATAACTACGACTGCGAAGGTCATGTGCTGTGAACGAGTATTGTTCCCCAGCGCAATGCCAGACAGGGAGGCAAGGTTATGGCCGAATTTGAAAATTTCTTCCATTAGAGTTGATACTTTAAGCAGAATGAAAACTGTGCTCCTTCAGACGCCGACCAGGCTCACGTCATCAAAAGAAACGTATGATCTCCAAGTTGCAAGGACAACGGCAGAGATTCATTCATTGTTATCAACTAATTCCCCCATACATTTCGCAGAAATCCTGAACGAAATCTTAAATATTTCTGATACCAGTGGAGTCTCAAATGTATTTAAGACAGTGTTTTCGGGGGCTCTAACACCATTTAAAGCCATTCTGGGTATTTTTCCAAGACTTTGTCCATTCAATTTTTGGTGGACTTCGTCTCCTTTTGGGACTAGTGGCAGGAATCCTATTTTTGATTCTGTTATTTCGCTATGGCAAACCGTGTCACAGACAAAACACCTGCGACAAGGGAAGAAACAATCCTAGCCATTGGATACCGGGACCGGATATCTAAAATCCTTGGACTATCCCGACTTAGAGACCTGAACATGACTTGGTTTCTTTCATTTAGACCAATGTGGCAAAGCTGTGTTTTACCTGTATTAAGGTGCTTGCTATGCGGAGAAGAATGCGTGTTGGACACCTGTCTGACGCTACAATCGGATGCGCCAATGGATGCAGAAACTTTGTTGGGTCCGGTCACGGCTCATGCATTGTGCTGTCCCCAGTGGCTACCAATCCTGATGACGGCATTCGTGGAGACTTCACCACTACGATTGAGGGGTAGTGAGGTTCAAGATGAAAGCAGCATCGATCAGGTACGACCTTCTGTCAGCTATGCTGATCAAAACATCAATGAAGGCAATCATGCTCATGAATGCATGGTAACATCTTTTTCCGAGTTAATGGAACTTTCACAGGAAGCTGTTGACAGCTTTTTCGAGAGTCTAAATGATATGATGTTCTCACCAGAGCATAAATAATGACTTTTGAGCAAGCTAGCACAAGGCGTTCCCAACACCCTGAATTTGGCCTTCAATTTTGATAATAAAGTATAATGAACAAATTTTTCTCCAGTTTTCGGACAGCGGAAGATAATTTTTCAGCGGCCCCAAAATATTTTGCAATTTTTCGGGACACTTATCTTCTGCTTAAAGTAGAAACTATTCTTAGAGAACTATATTTCTATTTGAGGACCTTTAGAGTCATTAGCTGCCCTCTGGCCTGTTCATAAATATTTTATTTTGTGATGAAATGGTCTCGCACTTTTTCTTCTGTATTAAGAGCCATTTCATGTGTTATTTTCAATATTTTATTAATGATGATGTATGAATATGCGTGATTAATTTAGCATTTTTCTACTGCTTGAGTGCATATAATGCTTATGATTATTTTTTTCTCGTATATTACATAATTTCAAAATGCATATGGATGTATTTTGGGGTGGTACGGTATACACATGCTCTACTAGTATATTTACTATGCCTAGATCTTGTAAATATGGACATAGTCTGCGTGGAGTGGGTGTGATGTATTCCTATAGGTTCTGTATCGATCCCCCTATTCCTGACCCTGTTCTGGTTAATAATTAACTAGCAGCGAACCCACGGTGCAAAAACCGTTATCTGATTAAGCCACACCACGGCACAGAAACGTGTTATCTGATTAGGTCATAACGCATGCCATCTAATTAGACAAGCACTATTCCTCCAGCCCCTGATAAGGCATACGGAGTTCTCAAAACAAATCAAACCTATGACAACCTGGGAAAATCCCTGCGGCCATTGTTTTGATTTCACCGAGAACTTCAGCAAAAGAATGTGCGAACAAGCCCGTTCGTATGACATCCGTATTGACGTATCCATGTCCATCCTTACGTCAATCTCGACACCTTACAGGTATAAATATTACCGACATTGCCTTAAGCAAACACACGCGGTGGTGACGAGATCGGAGCAGCGAGACGTGCTGAGGAGCCCAGCAGAGAGCGAAGCCCACACGCGCTGCCCCGCCTTCCTGACGCGCTGAGAACGAGACGCTGTTTTTCTCCTGCCGAGAAATCCAGCTCCGGCGCTTCCAAGCGGCCCTCGCAGGCAGCTGGAATATCAAGACCAGAGACGAGAGATACCAGCCCTCAACCATTCTAGATCTCAAGTACAGAACTGAACAACCCCTTACAGAGAATTCTTGAGTCAGTCACTTGGCAAAACAAACTTAACTTAAAACTGCTACTTATCTACTCCCGCCCACGTATTAGGCTTAGGTCAGGTACATTGGGGTAGGCGTGGTTAGAAGCACCAGTTGAGTACGATTAGTCAATGTATATATGTATATATCTATTTTATCGATTTTAAATATCATATGGCTTAGAAACCATATCAATGCTTCTGCAGTATTATTTTATACTCCTGCTTTTATTGTATGCACTTTACTTAACCATAAGTATCGCAATAATATCGATTCATTTCTCTTGTACGAGAAAAGAGACTGATCAATAAATAACATCTTTTATTGAACACGCCCGTCTCTTCCTTTTCCCTACAATCTGGTGAAACTAAGAATGCACTGAACTGACTGAGTAAAATAAGTTGTCTTTTGTTTTCACACGACTCTAGAGATACACTCTTGATTAGGGGAGAGCAAAGTTGTCATGTTCTATGGTTGTCAGAAACTAAATCCCTTCTTGTCTATCCAGGGAGGTTAAACTCCTCCTTGCCTATTCGAGAAAGCTTCTAGTGAACTCTGAGCTAGCTGGCAAACCCAAAACTTTAAGTCTAATATCGTCAGTAGAAGACCTAGTTAACCTCCGTCCTGGGTCTATACTACTGAAGGTATTATTCCAATGCGCAGAGCCTATTGGGATAATAGGAACTACACTACACAGACACTGGGGTGGTTGGGGTGTGCCTGGTCCTTCCTGGATAACTCAGAGCTGAGCTGAATAGACCTTGACTGCATTTAGAGTAGTGGGAGGAGATTTCTTTGCACCTGAATAGGGCCTGTCTCCTACTCACAATGCTGTCTCCACCCCCTACGGTCATCCTGCACCAGTGAGGAGAGAACTGGTTTGGACTGGGATCAAAGACCCTTTGGGGTATAGCTATTAGACCTAAAACCCCTGAACTTTAGACTACTTCTGGACACAAGAGGACCTTTGCCAAGGAGAAGAGCTGGAGAAACTGGAGGAGGAGTACTGCCCCTTAGGTGTGTGCTGTCTGGGGTTGGCCTTCAGTAGCTGTTTCGGCCAAGGAAATGACAAGGACGTTGCTGTGTGCTGTGTCCCCCTACTTAAGGAAGCTCTCAAAGGGCCTGAGTAGAGCTTGCCTCCTGTTCTGAAGTCTCAGGGACACAAAGACTTCACCCCCAGCTTCTCTGAACTTCCTTGCTGTAAGCTCTGACTTGCCAAGAGGTGCCTGTGTGGAGCCTCTGGACATTGTTCCTGCTGTTGGGAGCTGGAAAAGCAACACAACTACAAGAAAATCGATGCATCGCTCTTCTTGCGGCTCTTTTTCCGATGCAGCAGCGCTGTGCAAGAAGAATCTCCATGCATCGCCGCGCCGCTGCCGAAACCGACACAGCGCCTGTTGCTGCTGCAACAATCCACGCATCAAGGGATCGCTGCAGAAGAAACCAATGCAGCACCGCTCAATGCCGTTGCATCGATCGCATTCACATCATGAATTTCCACGCATCGTACCTGTGCGCCAAGTTTTTCCAACACATCACCCGCGGACCAGAACCGTCACGGAATCGACGCATCACTTCCCCCTACAGACCGGATTCAACACATCACTTCTGTGTGCAGCAGAACTGTTACATTGCCTCCCCATGGTCTCAGGAACTGACATCTCTGTTTTTTAACGCTTCCCATCTCTGTGGCTGTTTGGCTTTGTGAATTTTGTTACAACTACAGGTACTTTGAGAGAAATAACGCATCCATAGTTTTCTATGGGCCAAGTTGTTTATTACATGTATGTTGGATTGTTGTCGTTTTGGTCTTGAATTTAGATAAAGATACATTATTTTTCTAAACTGGTGTGGTGGGGGGGCTTGGCGAAGATGGCAGCGGATAGCAGTGTTTTCACGGAGCTCAACTCACCGTGGCTGGGTGAAAAGCATCCACAAGCCATTCAGACCCACTTTTGCATGTATTTTCAATGCCTACATTTAGCTACATCCCCTGATCCCCTGGGGAGCATGCAGTAAAGCTCCCCAGAGACAAGCTGGAGCAGAGAAGCGGGCTGCGGCCGGGACTCCGATCGAGGCCTCCACGAAATGGAGCAGGTGCGCCTGGCTGCCCTGGGCGGTGCAGCTGTGGGGGACCTCCCTAGTGACACCCCAGAGTGCTGAAAGAGAGCGCAGCACACTTTGCCGGCCTGCATCATGACACTTGTCTGCCAACGAAGGCGTGGCCGCACGCCGCTGTACTGTTCAAGAGGCCGGCACAGAAGGCAGGCAAGATCGGGGCAGTCGAGGAGGCCGGGGAGGCTGGCCCCCTGGCTGCAGACGACGTACGAGGTACGGTTCGGTGCGTAGCGGTCCTTCCCACACTGAGCGGCAAAGTCCTGGGCCTGCACTTGCCCCGGGTGGCTAATGGACCCAACGGAGGTGCTGATCCTACTCAAAATGACGGCTGGGCCTGGTATCGAGGCCTGAGTCTGTGGGAGCCAGGACTGTGGTGTGGTGCCTGAGGGAACACAGAGCTCGATTGTGGAGCTCCCAGCCTGCGGCAAGTCGCAGGTGAGGAGAGGACCGCGGTGGCTGGCCTGGCAAGGAGAGAGCTACAGGGCGCAGCAGACCTTTGGGGGGAGGGGACCAGAGGCCTTAGATGGACTGAGGAAGTGTGGCCCGTAGTAGCCCGGCAAAGAGAGCCTTCAAGTGGGTGGTGGGTCACGTTTGGAGACAGCGACATTGGTGGCATCTGGCAGACTGGACAAGGGTGACCCGTAAGGTCTTGAACCAGCGAGGCTGCCTGAGGAAGCGGGAGGCCTTAATGTGCCAGCACAGGGTCGCTGGTGCCTGGGCCGAGGCTCTAACCGAGTGTGATAGCAGGTGTAGGGCAAAGGGAGCAGCCTACCCCTATTGCTTCTTACAAGGGTTAATGCCCACTGGAGACACCCCACACAGTAGCTGAGAGGCGGCCCCGGCTTCTAATGGCCTACCGATAGTGTCAGGCTGGCGGTGGGCATGTGAGAAGTAGTTCCTGGCCAGTTGAAGCCCCGGTGCAGCAGAGAGGAAGCGGGAAAGGACGTCTACGCCCCCAGCCCTTGAAAGCGGGCCTGACTTGAGACGGGCCATACCCGGAGCGCTCCCGGTTTTTTCCCATCTGCCTTGTGGTGGTGGACGGGGCTAGTGGCTCTCAGCAGATACACGGGGTCGGCGAAGGAAAGACGAAGATGCGTGCAACAGCAGGGGGATCATAGCTAGAGGCAGCAGAAACACAGGTTATGAGAGCAGCGCCGGGGGGCCCACTAGAGGCAAGCAGGGCGTGGGTGGATACAGTGGAACCTCCAAAGATGACGGCCTACAGGGGAAAGAAAGACACAACGATTAAAGACCTCCTACAGAAACCTGGGTCAAAGAAGTCGGACCAGCAGGGCGCTGCAGGCCCAGACGCAGACACAGCACCTGGGGGTAGTCAGGCGGACGAGCCTATCACCCGAGGCTTCCTGGAACACTTGTTTGGGACCCTCCGAGACGACTTCGCAGAACTGGGATGAAAAGTTTCTGCAGATACGAAACAGGTCCGAGCGGAGCTGCAAGAGATTGGAGATCGAGTAGACTCACTGGAACAAAATGTTATGTTATGTTATGTTAATTGGTTCTTATATAGCGCTGGTTCACCATCAGGTCTATTCGCGCTTCTAGAGTAGAAAATTATAACAGACAGTGTGTGTGAGCTAGTGTGGGCAGGCTTATTTCGTAGTCAGTCCCTCCAGAAACAAAATAGTCTTAAGTTTTTTCCTCATCGAAAGGAGGACAGGTTCCTTGCGCAGATTTCCAGGTAGATTGTTCCAGAGCTGTGGAATCAAGGTGGAAAAGGCTATACCGCCTTTACGAGCGAGGACGAGGACGAGTTCACCAAGCAAACCAGGGAACTGTTGGAACACAAAGATTGCAACGAGGAGCTGTCCCTTCGCCTAGAAGACCTCAAAAAACCGCTCCTGAAGATCCAATATCCGCATTAAGGGAGTTTCACTTCTCGCTGATGGGGGTAGATTGAAAGACTGGGTGATCTGGCTCTTCAAACACGTGGCGCCACTCTTGGCGGAGAAAGAAATAGTGCTGGATCGCACTCACTGAGCTGGGAGGCCGGCCCGCGACCCGGGACAACATCAAGGTATCCTCACATGCTTACACTCCTTCCAGCAGAAGGAGACCATCATGGCTGCCACCAGAGACAGAGCAACCATAGCCTACCATGGCCTCCAGGTTGGCATCTACCAGGACTTGTCTTCTCTCACCCTCCAACGGCGCAAAGCCCTGCGGCCAGCCACTACCTTTCTACGGGACAATGGAGTTTGATATCGTTGGGGGTCACCCATTCCACTTGTCCTTCATCTGGGAACAGAAGACCGACTCAGTCCGTTCCCTGAAAGAGGCCCAAGAAGAGCTGGGCCTAGCACTGATGGACGAAGCTGCCCCGGGGGCTGCTGAAGATGGTGCTGCTGTGAGAGGTTGGCTGAGGTCGGGTGGTCAAACCAAGAACAGAGGAGCTAAATCCTCCAGATCCTCCAGACCAACTGCCATGAAAAGTCGGAAGGAGCGGGAGGAATTGCTGCGTCAGCTTCATCACTGGGAAGGTTCGGTGGACACGCCAGATACTGAAGAATAGAATCCATACACAGCGCTCTTCTTCCAGGAGGACAGGCCTGCATCCGGCTCAGGTGGAGAAGATAACCAGCTCTGGCGAGGGGGGCTCCACATCCCTGACGAGATGTTGGACCATCGGACACAGGGACCCAAGCACGGAAGTGCGAATATTGCCGATCGTTTGCCGATCCTTATGTTTCGGCTGTACTTCCCTTTCTTCCTCTTTTCTACTCCTTGTCTTTCCTATCCCTTTGATTAGAAGGTAAGCAACAGAGTACTGGGCAGGGTGGGAGGTGAGAAGACACGCGCTGGGGTGGGCCCTTGGGGTGGGGTTGGGCAGGATGGGGGTAGCACTGCAGTCTTGGGTGCCATTTCCTAGGTGGGGGAAGTCTGCTACTCACTGGATGTTAGATGCCCGTACAAATTTCAACAGTTAAAGTTACCATATTGAGCCTTAATGTTAGAGGTCTCAACTCCCTGGTGAAAAGGAGGGCGGTGCTCACGTTCTTAAGGGAGTCGGGTAGCGATATCTGTCTCCTGCAAGAGACTAACCTATTACGAACGGACTGGAAGCGACTCCGCTCTGGGTGGTTCGACAGGCAATTCTTTTCCTCCTCCGGGGATAAGAAAGCAGGGGTGGCCATCTTACTTGCCACGCAATTCCAGGGTCAGATGATAGGCACACAGGTGGAGGTCCTGGGTAGGGCCCTGGCAGTTAGGGTACTCCTAGACTCCCACCCCTACACTATTGCATCCATCTATGGCCCAAACGAGCGACAGGAGCAATTCCTTAGTGAAACTGTGGATGACATTCTGGTCTCTCCGAATGAGGACTTGGTCTTGAGGGGAGACTTTAACATTGCACATGACACGCAGCTGGATCGCTCCGCCCAGCGACAGGGCCATTCTGGGGCACTATCAGAATCCATGAAGCAGAGACTGACTGATTTAGGCTTGACGGACGTGTGGAGGCAGTTCCTCCCGACAGCTAGGGAATACACATACTTCTCAGCAGCTCACCAAACCTATGCTTCCATAAACTAGTTTTTGACATCCCCCAGGGTGACCCGAGCTGCAACTGATGCTTCCATAGGGACGGCTGCCCTGTCGGACCACTCCCCAGTTCGGCTGGGGATTGGGTCTTAGAGGGGGCCACTTGACCGCAAGCAGTGGAGACTTATTCATAATTTACTTGGGAATGAGGCGAACCTTAAGGCTATTCTGGAAAAAAATCACGTCATTATCTTGAGATCCACAAAGGAAGGGATACGTCACTTGCCATTCTCTGGGACGCGCTAAAAGCTGTTGTCCCGGGGCAGTGCATAGCGATAGCCACGGAGTTAATAAAGACAGACAAGAGAAGAGGGAGAAGTTGGAAGCCCAGGTGAAGGAGTTAGAGGGGGTACACCATAGGACAGGAACCGTACAGGTCAGGAGACAGCTGACCACCTCTAGGAAGCAGCTGAAGGCCCTTGATTGTGATAGGGGAAAGTACTCACTCTTACGGTTCAAACAGCAGTACTACGCGGGTGGTAACAAACCGGGGAAACTCCTGGCGACCTTGCTGCAAGCTCAGAGAGCCGGATGCAGGATTGAGTGATTGAGGGACCTCCAGGGGAGGGGCTTTTAAGCTCAAACTCTGACATAGCAGGCCGATGTGAATCCTTTTATGCAGACCTCTATAGTGCGGAAGACCTAAACCCCGATGCCGCCAGGCAATATATACAAGACGTACCAGTAACTCGCCTCCCACCTACAGAAGCGACAAACCTCTATGCGGACATCGGCATCTATGAAGTTTTGAAGACCACTGCCGGCCTACCCTCTGGGTAGGCTCTGGGGGAGGATGGATTTTCAACTAATTTTTATAAGTATTTCGCCAGAGAGCTGGCCCCAGTGCTGGCCCGTTTTTTTAACTCCTTTAGCGACCTCGGCAGGGTAACCCCACCTATGACCATGGTGGAAGTGGTTGTTATCCCGAAACCTGGGAAAGACCCTACGGACCTCCTACCACCCCATCTTGTTGCTTAACGTTGACCTTAAGATTTTTATGAGCATCTTAGAATGGGTAGGCTCCATATATGCGAACCCCCGGGCTCGGATGGAAGTTAACTGGGTCCGGTCATGCCCATTTAGCCTCCGGTGGGGAACTAGGCAGGGGTGCCCACTGTCGCACCTCCTCTTTGTGTTATATATGGAACCCTTATCCGAAAGAGTCTGCCAACATTTGGGGATTTCTGGGATCAAAATGGGAGACAGAGTCTACAAAATTTCGTTATATGCTGACGACATGGTTTTGTTTCTGACCCAGCCATAGCCCTCGCTGGCTGCCCTGATGGAGGAGCTGGAGCTGTTCAGTCGGGCTCAGGGTTTAAGGTCAACCTTCACAAAACTCAGGCATTGAGCCTGACCCTCCCGCAGGCGGCTCAGCTGATACTGGCGTTGAGATTCCCCTTCCAATGGGCCACGGAGGGCATCCAGTATCTAGGCCTGCAGATGTTCCTCAAAGTCTCCAAAACGGCGCAAGTCAATTATACTTCCCTACTGACTAGGATTCGACGGGAGTTCACAAGCTGGAAGAGGCATACCATATCCTGGCTTGGCAGACTGGCTGCTGTCAAAATGACTACGCTCCCACGGATACTGTATGTAATGCAGACACTGCCGCTTAGTTCACCTCCTAATACTCTGGCTCAAATGCAACAACTCCTCTGCACCTTTGTCTGAGGGGGTACAAAATCGAGAATGGCACATCAGTTGACATACCTTAACCAAAGGGACGGGGGATTAGGAGTACCATGTCTAGAACGGTACTTCCAGGTGGCCCAACTTCGCTACATGCTTGAATGGTACAAGTTAGAGTCAGAAAAGCATTGGTGCTTCATAGACCGCTCGATTGCGGGCATGCACATCTGGAAGGTCCTGTGGCTCCCTCGTAAGCACCATCCGTGCTGAGTCTACCTGTCACCGGTCCTACGGGCCACCATGGCATTCAGGGACAGAGTACAGGTACCACATGACTTATCCTCCCCAGTTTCCCCTCTCACTCTGTTTATTGGCAATCCCGATTTCCCGCCAGCCTCCACTGGGAACAGCTACCTCCCATGGTAAGAAGCCAATTGTAAACGTATCGTGGATCTATACGAAGAACATGGGGTAATGGAGTTTTCCAGCCTAATGAAGGCATACGGCATCCCTAAACAAGCATACTGGCAGTATCTTTCCCTTCTACATTGGGTCACTCAACAGCAGATAAGCTTTCACGCCGGCTGCAAGCTCGCAACATTTAAGAAGTGGTACATCACAAGGTCATCGGATAAACGACTGCTCTCTGACATTTGCACATTTTTAAACACCCCCAGATGCACTGGTAAATCGCCCTCGCAGCGTAGATGGGAGACCGAATTGGAGGATGAGTTTTCCCCCAAAGAATGGAGTGATATTGTACACAGAGCCAGGGCATCAGCTTGTAGTACGGCTGGTAAGGTGATGTTTTTAAAGATTGCACACTATTGGAACTACACCCCTGAACGACTACTCAAGTGGAATCCGGGAGCACAAGACTTTGCTGGCGTAATTGGGGTCAGTCGGGCACGCTCACCCACATCCTGTGGGGTTGCCCGAAAATACAAGATTTTTGAACGACAATTCTTAGGGACATTGACACAATCTACGACACTGACCTACCCAAACTCCCCACGTTTACACTGCTAGGAATCCCGAATGCTTTGACTTACCCCCTCAAATCCGGAAGAGGTAGAGCAATAGCGCTGGCACTGGGGGCAGCCAAATAGGTATTGCTTGCCAAATGGGGCAAGATAGAGGTTCCATCTCACCTTGATTGGCTATATAAGTTGTGGGAACTCCTAGGCATGGAGAAGATCACGGCAGGTCTCACACACTCCCTTCCTAAATTCGAGAAAACCTGTATGTCCACCATAGAATTCTTGTCTAATGAATTTACAGAAATCACATGCCCTACATACCTCAGAGTTCTGCGCCTGACCCGCCCTAATCACCCACAGATGCAGACCTGTTAGTCCAGCGCCCGCCTTGCCCGCTTGCTTACCATTCGCCAGACTCTCCTCCCACTCACATTGGGGATGAACTCCACTACCTTCTTACTTACTTCCTACTTTCGTCTTTCTTTTACCTCTTTTTTACCTCTTACTTTCAATTAAAGTTCCCCACCTGCCGGTGGATGTAGGTGGAGGCTATTGTTCTGCTTGTTTTTTCCTTAAAAATAATAAAAAGATTTAAACCATAAACTGGTGTGGTGTTCATTTGTGGTGTTATCACTGTATTACTGTGTGTTTTGAGTACAAATACTTTACACATTGCCTTTGGGAAAAGTGTGTCTGCTCGTGCCAAGCTACCTAAGGGGTGAGCAGGTGTTTTCTAAAGTGTGTATCCCCATTACCCTGACTAGAATCGAGGGTTCCTCTTTGGACAAAGGTACCTACCTCTGCCAACTAGAGACCCACATTTCTAACAGATAATAATCACGATTAATCACTTGGGGCCAGTTGTAAGTCTATCAAAATTTCGCCTTGCAAATTGCGACTCTTTTGCGAGTTGCAATTTGTGAGGCGCAATTTGCCATGTACAACAGTGTGTTTAAGACTGTTTGCGATTCCCAATGGAGTAGCAAATTGCAAGGCTCATTAATATTAATGTGCCTCCCGCAATTTGCGAGCCCCTTGGGAATGACAGGCCCTCCCAGGTATGGTGGCCTGCTGGGCTCAGCAGATCACCATGTCTGGGACTGCTTTTAAATAAAGCAGTTTTTTGTTTTTATAAATGCAGCCGTTTTCCTTAAAGAAAAATAGGCTGCATGTTAAAAAAGAAATGAAACGTATTCGTTTCATTTTTTTAAGGGCAGGTAGTGGTCCCTGGGACCACTGCCTGCCCTTAAAAAATATTTTTAGAGACAGTTACAAAGTGGAAGGGGCCCCCTGGGGACCCCTTCCAAATTGCGAGTGCATTACCACCCTCTTGAAGAGCGTGGTCATTTGCTAGTGCAAAACATTCATACATGGGTTAGAGAGTCGTTATTTGGAAGGGAACGCCCCGTCCAAATAGCGAGTCTCTAAACACTTTTTTGCATGTCGCAATTCATTTGCAACTCGCAAAATTGTGTTGGTACATGGCCATATCAATTTTAGCATGCGCACACTGGTCCCTAACCCGTTTGCGCATGCTAAAATTGGTCGTACATCTGACCCTTAAAACCTGTACGTTCACCGGATCAGTAGGAACACACCAAACAAGAGAACATAGTATGTTAAAATTTGCATATATCTGTGTCTAAACTGGAATGGTGGAACATGATCACTACTGGGAGCAAGGTGAAGACTGATTTTCATATGGCTGGGTCTAAACTGTAATGGCGTGGCATGCAATAATGCCAGATCTGTGACTGTGGGTGAATGTTTGAGGAGTTCAGCATTCCGCCCTTCATTTGTTCTTTTTGGTATTTATCAGGCCTTTTCTCTTATACCATTTTGTCAGAGTTGATGTGCGAAAACGTATCGAGGGAAATATCCGTGGGTCCAATAATTATTACCAAATGTGAACATAGTTCTATTTGTAATTGCAATCCCTGTGCAAACAGGTGCTTGTGCAAGGATCGTAATTTAATGAAGCTGATTGAATCCAGCCATAACCTATACATGTACAAACACTGTAAGCATGTAAGGAAATTAAACGTTACTTTGTTTTGGGTTTGATTGCTTTTTGGTATCAATTAACCCTAGGTTCTTTAAAACATTTGACTAACTCACTGTTTTAGACTTTCGCTGTTGAGGTTCGAATGGTCTAATGCGGGGCCCCACACCATAAAAGAAATTCCCCGCTCTCCACCCCCAACAAATCCCACTTGAGTTGTTGTGGCATGTATGTAAAGAGGTTGCTGAGGCATCAATCTTGTGCTGTTTTGGGTACATAGCAATTAAACATTACAGCAACAAAAGTGATGAGAGGAATACTTAGATTAATCTTAGACATGGTTAATTACTCAGGTCATATTCCAGTCACTGTTTTTTAAGCCAGACCACGCAAGTTCCATCTGCGGGGGACTTGCCCTAGTAGTTCAGACTGGACAGTTTCTATTGAAGCAAGACCAAGCCTGATTTTGCATACGGCAGGTCGCAGTCTGGAGTTTGGGAATGGACAAGAAACGATGGACTCCAATGTGTCAAGAGCAGTCAGCAGCAGATGTGATTACTTTAGGCATTCCAACCATCACTTTTTGATTTTCTCAGGAAGATGCCCTGGTGGTGACTGATAAGGCCAGAGGTCCATCTCAATCTTACTGTCTCATTGGACTCTTCTTGCTCATCACCGATGAGATATATAAAGCCACATCATATCTTTAGTTGCCTGTGTTTCAATCTGGAGGAGACCAGCCCTCACAGTTAAGGCTGGATTGATACTTTTGTAGCAGGACCAAGTCTGGTTTATAGATAGCTGGTCTCTGCAGGGGCAAAGTTGGCCAAACACAAACAAAAAATGGAATCCAGCCTGGTGATTCTCAGACCATGAGATTAATTCAAGCATTTCAAGCTTCACTTCTTCGTTCTTATGACACCACACAGATCTAGATGATATGGATTGCAATTTTGAACTGTTCTTCCTGACCGAACCATCAGGGCCACTCTCCATTATCCAGGCTGACGGTGATCCCAGAATGGGAGCTGAAACATAAAGATATTCAAATATAGTAGTTCCTGTAAACACATTTGGAGAAATAGTTTCTGCTTGAGATCTGTTTTGGCACACTAGCCTTTCTCCAATGGAGCAAAAGCACCTTCATCAAAAATTTGAATCTGTGATTTGCAGATTTGCTTCTGTCCAGGTAAACTTGGTGTTCCAAATCCACACTGACAGACCTTCAACCCTGGCCAAGTGGATGCAGGCTGGAACCCACATACAAAGGTTAATCCCTCTCTTAACTGGTGCACCTCTAGAAGGAATTACCCTTTCAGCTGCAGGTGGGCTTTAGCAAAAATATTTAACCTTTCTTAACTTTTCTAACTGGTAAGGAACCTGACCCTAAGATGGCGCCTGGTGCAGAATTAATTCAAGCCCAGCAAATCGATGAGGCCATACCCCGAGGGGGAAAATCTTCAGTTTCAGGTCAGCAGGAGAGATGAGAAGCGGTGGGCGACAGCCATGCCGCCAGGGCCGGACTGGCCATAGCGGGCACCGAGCAATCCTCCGGTGCGCTGCACGGGTGTGGGGCGGTTTTGGGCCACTGGAGCCGTTTTTGTTACAGGGCCGTTTTTGCAGCATAGCTGCAAAATCTTCCCTGTACCAAAATCGGCGAAAACCGGCCCCAGCAAAGAGCTCGGCGGCACCTCCAACCCACCCGGCCAGAGTGGGGTTGGGGGCCGGCCGAGCACTTTGCCAGGGCCGGTTGTGGTTCCCAGTCCGGCCCTGCATGCCGCACTGAGGGTATTAATATGACAGCACCTGGAGGGGACATCAACGAGACCTTGCGCATATAACCCACCCTACTCCCTTACTTGGCTCACCCATCTGGACATAGAATCTCTGAACTTGCCACTTGTCCGTGGTGACCTAGCATTCTGGCCAACGCCCGGTGGCGCTACCTTAATAGCTATAGAAGAGATGGGCTGTGGACTCCCCTTCGGCCGTCACCTACCCAGCTGGACATTGGGCAGACTTTCCTTCGTCTCTCCTTCTTATCTCCCTCCTCGTTACCCCTTTTACCTTACCCCCGAGCCTTCTATGGTCCATTAATCTTGTCATCTGATGTAACTTGTGACTAATTTATCTTTTTCAACAATGTGAAACTTGTAACTGATTTAACTTTGTAACAATGTGTAACCTCATGGAAAGCGCTCTGATACCTCCGTGGCTAGCCAGTGCTATATAAAACTCATCAAATCTATACTACTATTATAAAGGAAGAACTTTGAACCTTTGAGGCGGGTAAACTCGGGAAACACAGCGCCAATCCACACACCCGATACATCGTTGTAATTGTCAGGGTGTGCAGATGGACATAGGCTATATAAATTTAAAAAAATGTAAGTTATTTTAAAAATTTACGAGAAAAAAAAAAGTAGTCCCTTGGAAGTAGCGCCGGCTGCGACGTGCGTGCTGACATCAGGAGCGCGGGGAGGAGCGGCGTCCAGAGCCGCGAGGAGGAGTGGCGGACATGAGCGCGGGGAGGAGCGGCGGACAGGCAGAGAGGAGCAGTGAGGAGCTGCGGACAGGCTGGGAGGAGCGGAGAGGAGCGGAGAGGAGCGGCGGACAGGCAGGGAGGAACGGCGAGGAGCAGCAGACCGGTGAAATCAGGAGCGCGGGGAGGTGCGGCGGATGAGGTAAGGCTCCGGGGGACCCACGGACAATGTCGGGGTGGGCGGGGACCCTGAAGCCAAGGACGGGACGGGCTGCTACTCCGGGGGACCCACGGACAATGTCGGGGCGGGCAGGGAAGGAGCGGAGGCCCTGAAGCCTGATTGCTCCCGGACAAGGTCGGGACGGGCTGCTAGTAAATAAATAAAATAAAGAAGGAACATGAGTTTGAAGGCGCATCGCTTCTGCCGGTAACCAATGCTGCTTACGCTGTACGTGTAGACTCTGTTACACAGCTCTTAAAAATCTAGCCAATATTAATTTGGCTGATTTCTTTTATAATGCACCCTTTGCATCAGCAGCAGGACTGACTCCTCTGGCATGTCACAGAGCTGCTGTATTGGTATTCATGCCGCACATAGTGTCCTCAGCAAAAATCAATGAATTGCTCAATTATCTCCAGCTGATTGAAATTCGGATTGCAGAGATGTAGCTGGTATGGTAGAAAATAAATGAGGTTCGCCCAATAGATAAATGGTTGAGGGATAAACACGTTGTATAGGAGCACTGTGATAATGAGCTCACTCCTTGAATCAATGTTTATTATGAGCTGCACAGAAGAGAGAATCTGTGAATTTCCCAGTGTCAGACAATTACTCTCTTTCTGTGGTCCCTTGGAATGGTCATATTCGCCAGCGTGCCTGGGTTTGCAGCAGTGATGTATTTGTCAGATGGCAGTATCTTTGGGCACATGACCTGAATCTTCAACCCATTTGCAATTGTATTATGAAACCCCTTATATTAACTAGCAATAGTTCATTAATTCATAATGTTCAACATTTTGGTGGTTTTCTTTTCCCGACAAACAAATTAGCTTCATCCCATTCTAAATACAAACTAAGGCAAAAACCACTTAATTGCTCTAATTATCACTGTATTTGGAACGAATGTTAGTGCTTAGATGTCATCGTAGTGTATGTGATGTGATACAGAAAGATAAATTGCCATCCTGAACCCCATCCTAGAAAGGCACTTAGACAAAATGTATTTAGAATGAATCATGGGGCAACGGGGACAAAACAGGACATGAAGCAAGCAAGTTGTTAAAGCCACTGCAAATCCATTTTATTTCAGAACCTGAAAGGCAAAATGTTTATATTTCCAAATTAACCGCCTAGCCAACACCAACAGAAGCAGTATGCTAGTAGCACAGATTTAGAATATTTGTAAAAGTTAATGTATTGTTTTGAAGTCTTGATTGAAAGTACCTTATTATCTTGTAGTGTGATTAAAATAAAAGTAATATGCTCTACTTGCAACTAAATTAAGGCAATTGAAAAGTGCCGGGGCAAGCAAGAAAAGATCAATATAAGGGCAAACAAGAAGGGTTGTATCCTCTAGATCGAAATCCGTGGCAACATAAAAAAAAGACTACTTTCAAAGCTAATTTCCAACCATTTTGATAAGAAGGGCTCTCACAATTCATAAAAAAAATGTGGGGCCTCATTTATGAGGTTTTACCGTAGGGCAGCACCACAGACCTTCCTGCTGCGCTTCCCTACGGCAAAAGAAAGAGGCAGGAATGCGCCGTATCTATAAGATACGGCTCATTCCTGTCCTTTTCCCTAGCGCCGGCGCACAATGGGCTGCCATGTGCCAATGCAGGCACCTTTGCACCATGGTGCAAGCGTGCCTGCGTTGTTGGGATATATTATTTTTGTACAGGAAGGGAAACCTTTCTGTACAAAAATAATCACGAGCCTTTTTCCTCTTTCTATGTGAGCTTCAGAATCCAGCACACATAGAAAAAGGAAAAAAACTAGGAAAATACATATATTTCTCCTCGTTGTGCCTCACTTACGCCACCCCTGGGGAGGCATACGCTTTTGGCGCTGCCTCAGATTTACGATTTCTCGTACATCTGGGGCAGTGTCAAAAGGCCATGGGTGTTGCTGGCAACGCCCCCAGCAACACCCATTGCACCCCTTTAATGCAAAACACTGTGTTAAAGGGTCTGTGGGCTCATTTATGAGCCCTTGCGTCACTTTTACGTCGCTGGTGCGTCACTTTTAGTGGCACACCAGTGGAGTAAAAAATGTGCCTTGTTGCACCACATTTACAAAGAGACGCATCTAGGTAGATGCGTCACATGTAAACCCCTGCGCCACATTATACCTGCACCAGGTATAATGTATTCAAGAGGGCGTTTTGTCGCAAGAAAGAGTCATAGAAGTGACGCAATGAAATCTATAAGATTTCACGGCGCCATTTCTTGGAAGCGAATGCGTCAAAAGCTAACGCCTGCCTCATGGCAGGCGTAAGACTGACGCAGGCCCTTTCACATGGGGCTTGCCCCATGTGAAAGTACATATTCCTGGAGTTGCGTCACTTTTGTGACAAACTCCAGCAATGCGTCACTTTTGCGCCTACAGATACGTCAGAAATGCTGACATATCTGTTTTAGGAGAGTAGGGTCTGCAATCCTATGATCACCCAGATTTTTGCTTTTTGCTTCACTGGTTTACGACTTTCCCTGGCTGTGGGCCTGCTAATCAGACCCACAGCCTAGCTGTTCTCTCTAATCCAAATTATACCCAGGTACTGAATTGGCACTGGGCCCTCTCAAGTCCCTGTACCCAGGGCTGAGGTGCACCCATAAGTCTCCCAGGGGCTGCAGCATGTATTATGCCACCCCTGGGCTGACTAACTAAATCAGACACAACTGGCTGCTTGACAGCTGGGGCAGAGGGGTGTACCCACCCTCTGTTGTAGATATGGTATTCCTATATCTAAACCTAAATGGACACACAGATCTCCTATCAGTCACTCCTATGGCAGGCCTTAACAATCCTGAAGGCAGAGTGCTTGGAATCGTGTGAGATAGTGCTCTGGCATGAGCTGAGCCTGTCTGCGGCTTTCGGGATCCATCCCTTAGCCGTTTCCATGATATCGCATACCATATACTCTTAAGTGCATTATAATCCTCGCGGTTATATGCCAACTCTGGTATCGCTTTATCAAAACATGTCGAGTAAGGTGTCATACGAATTGGAATACTAACCCCTCGCCAATTCTGGCGACGGGGTTAGCATTCCACCCTTCTAGAGGGACACGACATGTATGTAACCTGTAACCCCGGTTAAAGTCAGACATAGCCGTAGCTCCACAAAATGGATGCTGCCACCGAAACACAAGTCTGCCCTCCTGCTGCTGGGAGTCCTCCCAGAGCAGGAGGCAAGGACAAAGGGTTTCCTGTCAGGGGCGGTGCCAGCACCGTCCCAGACAGGATTTTGTGTATCCTAGGTAGGCAGGGCTTTAGAGGAAGGTGACTGCAAGTGGCACCCCGGTGCTCACTGTGCATAGGCCGGCTGAAACCAGTTCCAGGGGCACTCCAGCCCCTGGCCTGGGGAAAGCCCACCAAAGGAGAGGGGTGTAACCACCCCCCTCCTAGTCCCACCCATAGGGCAGGACTTAGTCGCGTGCCAGCCCCTTTTTGCAGGATAAAGGTAGGAACTGGCCCCCTTCCAAATCAGATCATCTTTGAATCCTGAACCAACTCTCCACGAAAGGAACTCAAGACTCTTCTCAAGATTTCTCCCTTGTGACTAAGGAGTAGTCACCCTGCAGCAGCAGGCACCAACCAAGCATCGCGGTTTGTTGCCAGTCTCTCCTTCGGATCAAGACTGCTCCAGCACGACGAGAACCGGCTTCCCTGGCACCTCTGACCTCAACCTGCATCATCAGCCCAGCTGTGATCCGTGGGTGTGACGAGACCTCGAGGGACCGGCCATCTTCAGAACTGCACGACGCTTGTCCAGCACGACGCCTGAGTGACCCTCGACTGAGTGCCTTGGGGTAAGAGAAGCCCCGACCCTGAGCAGCTCCAGCACCGAAGTCCAGCCCCCCTGCATCCACGAGATCGGCGTGGGGCCCTTCTGCTTTTTGCTGCTCACCGCGTTGTCCAGGTCGCTTGCCCGTTGGCTAGTGGCCCCCTCACGACGCTCCACGACAACTAACACTGCTGGTCTGGTTGCTCCAGACTAGCCCGTGCTCCCCTCCAAAGGAGGTGCACCCTGGACCCTCCTGGTCCACTCAAGACGCCATTTTAGGTCCACCGCGTGGGCCTTGCATTTGCCAAGACTTGTTGCCCAATCCTGGGTCCAGCGACGTCGACAGCAAGAACCTTCGTGGGACAGCTCGCACCTCCATCCTGGTCGCCGACAACGCCTCCTGGTCCGAGAGACTGCAGAGCCCAGCAGCGCCCACTCACCTGACTGCGGTGACTTCGCCCGGTGCCATCCTGGTGCCCACTTAATCACTGGCTAGTGATTCAGAACTTGGTCCCCTCTGCTTTCAGGTTTCCTTCTTCCCTGATCCAGGCTTGGATCACCACGAACTTTCTTCACTGGCCGCCTGCCAGCAACTCTTTCTTCAGGCTCCTGGATCTTCAACGTGGGTTTCCGACGCAACTTCAACCCTATGCAGCCGCAGCCCCTGGGCTAGGTAACCTGAGTACTCCGGTGCTCCAGCATAGTCCAACACCCTAAGTGTTCGGATCCACTCCCGTTTTCGACCCACCTAGTCGGGTTCGCCCGAGAACAGTAACTTTGTCTTTACTAGCTTCCATAGACTTTTTCCCGCCTTACGCGTGAGAGTTCCCACTCTGCACACGACGTCCACAGGCCTCCTGCAACTAATCTAAGTGTTTAGCATTGTAGGACTAGCGTTTCTAAAGTCTATGAGAATAGTTACTTACCTGCTAGTAATTCGCATTCCACTTTTGTAATATATGGTTTTTCGTGCCCCTCGGGCATTTGTGTAAATTGTGCGACTTAAAGTATTTTCTTAAGAGTTTTGTATTGTGCTTAGCTCCCTGACTCATAAAGAGTTCAGGGTAGACTTGTTAGAAATAAATATACATTTATTTTCATAACAACTTGTGTGGTGTCCTTTCACTTGGTGTTCAAGGGGTAATGTGATGGTAAAACAGCTGGCTTAACACGCCCTCTAGAGTCTTAGCCTTAGACTGCTCGTATCCATGCTACTAGGATAGCTGGTCTATAAGGTTGACTTACAACCAATCATCAATAAGGGTTGTTTGGACTGATACAAAGTGCTCACTAGAATAGTGAACATAATATATCAGGCCAACTTCTCACATTGGTGAGCAGCGGTTGGGATTTGAGCTTGCTGTTTGTTTTACCACACATATCCTAAGAATATCTTGTGAAAGATCACATAAGTACTAAAGGTACATATAACTTAGCTTAGAATACTCTGAGTTCTACTGAACCAGCTGTTGTAGCTCCTAGGGCCTAGCACACCCTAAACTACAACTCTAGCAAGGGATCAGTAGGTAAACATATAGTGTAGGTAAGTGCACCACTTACACCTCACTAGAAAAGCATGTCTACCCAGGGAGAGTCCTCAGGGACACCTCTTGTGGTGATTGACCCTCCACAGGTCAGCTCAAGATATGCAGCTCTCAATTTCCAGGAGTTGAGACACTTGTGTACCTCCAGGAAACTGAAACAGGGGGCTAACCCCACCACTCCCTTTCTGTTGGATCTCTTAGAGACCTATGATGCTAGGAAAGCATCTCAGGGAGATGGGAATATGCCAGCCTTAGAAGGGCACCTTGGTGATCCAGACCTCCACAACACTGTAAATTCAGCTGAGTAGGAGGAGCCTGAGGAACCCTCTGGGGATGAGGCAGACAAAGGTCTTGAGGTAGTCAGAAGGCTAACTAGGGCCAACATAGACTTGCTTGGGCTAGGATCTGGGGGACCCCCAGTACTGACCCTAAGTAGGCCTAACCTTGGAGTTAGGAGAGATAGATCTTTTTCTAGGGACTCCAATAGATCTCTGCACTCTAATGCCTCTTCTCAGAGGAGAAGGAACTCTCCCCAGAGGAGATTGACTTCCCCTCAGAGAAGGGAGCATGAAGCTAGGATGAGACAGGCTACTCTGAGGATTGAAAGGGAAGAACTTGCCCTGGCCAAAGAAAAGCTTGCCTTTGCTAGAGAGCAGCAGATGAGTGGGCTAGCTCCCACTGGTGGCAGCAATCTCCCAAGAGATAGAGAGAAGGGTTTAGATACTAAACACCTGACAAAAATAGTGCCCCCCTTTAAGCAAGGGGATGACATCCAGAAATGGATGGCTGCTCTGGAGAGGACCTGCACTGTGCAGGGCATTCCCCAGAGTCAGTGGGCAGCTATACTGTGGCTCTCCTTTGATGGTAAAGGTAGAGACAAGCTCCTCACTACAAGAGTGGAGGATGCTAATGATTACCAGGTCCTGAAAAGTACACTGGTTGATGGGTTTGGTTTAACCACTGAGCAGTACAGGCTGCTGTTCAGAGACACCCAGAAAACTCAGTCTCAGGACTGGTCTGACTTTGTGGATAGTGCCACTAAGGCTTTGGAGGGCTGGTTGCTGGGTAGCAAGGTTACTGATTACACAGGATTGTATAATCTGATGATGAGAGAACACATTTTAAATAATTGTCAGAACCAGTTGTTGCACCAGCACCTTGTTGATTCAGATCTGACCTCTCCCCAAGAATTGGGAAAGAAGGCAGACAAATGGGTCAGAACAAGGATCAAGCAGAACCAGAACCAGAACCAGGGTGGTCAGAAGAAAGCAGACCAGAAGGGTAACACTAAGAATGAACAAAATGACCAGAAGTCTTCAACAGGTCCCCAACAAACCAAAGAGGGTGGGGGTCAGGCTTCACAGCAGAAAAAGAAGACTCAAGAAGGCCAGTCAAAAAGGTGGTGCCAGTACTGTAAAAGTAAGTCTCACTGGTTTAGTGAGTGCACCAAAAGAGGAGGGCAAACCTCTACCACTACAGCCCCTAAGGCAACTGCACCCCCTAGTACAGTCAGTAGTGGTAGTGCACCTCCCAAGGGATTAGTTGGGTTAACCTTGGGAACTGAGGAGTCTGACAACTTAGTTGGCACACTCACTCAGGCTGTCCTTGTCTGTACAGGGGATATGGATATGTCCCCTGATGTAAGTCCCAATACTTTGGGCAAATACAGGCAGACACCTTTGATTAATGGCAAAATGGCTCAGGCCTATAGGGACACTTGTGCCAGTGTCACCATGGTGACACCTAACTTTGTGGACCCTGGACAGATCATGCCAGGTACAGATTTCCTGGTGACCAATGCCAGCAACGTCACTACCAGTCATAGTATGGCGATTGTTGCTTTCTCCTGGGGAGGGGTAAGTGGCCAAAAGAAAGTTGTGGTTAGTTCAGACCTCCCAGTGGATTGTTTGTTGGGCAATGATTTGGAGTCATCCCTATGGTCAGAAGTGGAGCAGAGGACTCACATGGAAATGTTAGTCTTGCCAGCACATGTGCTTGCTGTGACTAGGTCACAGGCCAGAAAATGCCCCACTGAACAGGTGCTGGATCCTGGAAGAAAGGACCAGACACCTTCCAAGAAGAAGAGCAGTAAGGGTAAGGCTTTGCCTTCCCCCTTGCCCCAGGTTGAGGATCAAGTCTCTGAGGAGGCTGATCTGAGAGAGCTGAGGGAAACTGAGCCTAAAGAGCTTGAACTTGATCAAGTTGAGTTTCTGGGCTCAGGGGGACCCTCCAGAGAAGACCTGGGGAAGGCACAGTTAGACTGCCCTTCCCTTGAACCCCTCAGACAGCAGGCTGCTGCTGAGGCTGCAGGGAATGCCACAGGTGCCCACAGGGTATACTGGGAAGATGGACTCCTGTACTCTGAGTCAAGAGACCCCAAGCCTGGTGCAACCAGGAGGCTGGTCATCCCCTTGTCTCTGAGAGGTTTCCTTCTCACCTTGGCCCATGAGATTCCCCTTGCAGGTCATTTAGGTCAGACAAAGACTTGGGACAGGCTTGTCTCACACTTTCACTGGCCCCACATGAATGAGAATACCAAGGAGTTTTGTCGCTCCTGTGTCACTTGCCAAGCCAGTGGTAAGTCAGGTGGCACAACAAAGGCCCCCCTCATACCACTACCTGTGGTGAGGGTTCCCTTTGAAAGAGTGGGGATTGACATTGTTGGTCCAATGGAACCCCAGACAGCATCAGGGCACAAGTTTATACTGGTGGTGGTGGACCATGCCACCAGGTATCCTGAAGCTATTCCACTTAGGACCACTACAGCACCTGTAGTGGCAAGAGCCCTAGTTGGAGTGTTCTCCAGAGTGGGCTTCCCTAAGGAGGTTGTTTCTGACAGAGGTGCAAACTTCATGTCAGGATATCTGACTGCAATGTGGAAGGAATGTGGTGTTAACTACATGTTCACCACACCCTATCATCCACAGTGCAATGGGCTTGTTGAGAGATTCAACAGGACCCTCAAAGGGATGATTCATGGACTACCTGAAAAGCTCAGGCGTAGATGGGATGTCCTGATACCCTGCCTCCTGTTTGCTTACAGAGAGGTCCCACAGAAGGGGGTTGGCTACAGCCCTTTTGAACTTCTGTATGGGCATCCTGTAAGGGGACCCCTGTGTTTGGTGAAGGAAGGATGGGAGAGACCTCTCAAAAAGCCTGCAACCAACATAGTGGACTATGTACTTGGTCTCCGCTCCAGGATGGCTGAATACATGGAGAAGGCATCTAAAAACCTAGAGGCCAGCCAAGAACTCCAAAAAGCTTGGCATGACCAAAAGGCTGTCCTGACTGTATACCAGCCTGGACAGAAGGTGTGGGTACTGGAGCCAGTGGCTCCAGCAGCCCTCAAAGACAAATGGTCTGGGCCCCACACCATCATTGAGCAAAAGGGAGAGGTCACCTACCTGGTCGACCTTGGAACCCCCAGGAGCCCCCTCAGGGTGCTCCATGTGAACAGGCTCAAGGCATATGTCGACAGGAAGGACATGAGCTTGCTCATGGCCACAGATGAGGGACAGGAGGAAGAGAGTGACCCTCTCCCAGACCTGCTCACTCAGAATCCTGATGATGGATCAGTAGATGGTGTTGTCTTTTGTGGCAGCCTCTCTGAACATCAGCAACAGGATTGCAGGCGAGTTCTGCAATCCTTCAGACATATGTTCTCTCTGACACCCAGCCAAACTGATTGGTGTACCCATGAGGTTGACACTGGAGACAGTCTGCCTGTCAAGAGTAAAATCTACAGGCAGCCTGATCATGTCAGAGACTGCATCAAAACAGAAGTGCAGAAAATGTTGGAGTTGGGAGTCATTGAGCCCTCAGATAGCCCTTGGGCTAGCCCAGTAGTTCTAGTGCCAAAGCCTCACACCCAGGGTGGTAAGAGAGAGATGAGGTTTTGCGTAGACTACAGAGGCCGCAATGCAGTCACTAAGACTGATGCCCACCCAATACCAAGGGCAGATGAACTTATAGATAGATTGGCTTCTGCCAACTACTTAAGCACATTTGACCTGACAGCTGGGTATTGGCAAATCAGGTTAACTGAGGAAGCCAGGCCCAAGACAGCATTTTCTACCCCTGGTGGTCATTATCAGTTTGTGGTAATGCCCTTTGGGTTGAAGAATGCCCCTGCCACCTTCCAAAGGTTGGTGAATCAAGTTCTCACTGGGATGGATGACTTCTGTGCAGCATATCTGGACGATATTGCTGTCTTTAGCTCCACCTGGGAGGATCACCTGGTCCACCTGAGGAAAGTGTTAGAGGCCCTGCAAAAGGCAGGCCTCACTATCAAGGCCACTAAGTGCCAGATAGGGCAGACACAGGTTGTATACCTGGGCCACCTTGTAGGTGGAGGCCAGGTTCAGCCACTGGAGAGTAAGATTCAGGCCATCAAGGACTGGGCTCCTCCAATCACCCAGACTCAGGTTCGTGCTTTCTTGGGCCTGACTGGGTACTATAAGTTTGTCAGAAATTATGGGTCCATAGTGACCCCCCTTAATGACCTGACAAGCAAGAAGATGCCAAAGAAAGTTCAGTGGACAGAAAGCTGTCAGAAAGCATTTGATGACCTAAAGCAGGCCATGTGCACAGCACCTATCCTAAAGAGTCCAGACTTCTCCAAACCATTCATTGTCCAAACAGATGCTTCTGAGTTGGGTGTGGGAGCTGTTCTATCTCAGCTGAATTTTGATGGCAACGACCAGCCAATTGCTTTCATTAGCAGAAGGCTGACCCCCAGAGAGAAAAATTGGTCAGCTATTGAGAGGGAGGCCTTTGCTGTGGTATGGGCCCTGAAGAAGTTGAGGTCCTACTTGTTTGGAACTCACTTCACAGTTCAGACCGACCATAAGCCCCTCTTATGGCTAAGTCAGATGAAGGGTGAAAACCCCAAACTACTTAGGTGGTCCATTTCCCTACAGGGGATGGATTTTACAGTGGAGCACAGACCTGGTACTGATCATGGCAATGCTGATGGGCTCTCCAGGTATTTCCACTTAGAGCCAGAAGACTCACCTGGTCAATCAATCAATCAATCAATCACTGACATTTGTAGAGCGCACTACTCACCCGGAGGGTCTCAAGGCGCTTGGGAGGGGGGGGGGGGTGCTGCTACTGCTCGAACAGCCAGGTCTTGAGCTTCTTCCTGAAGGAGAGGTGGTCTTGGGTCAGGCGCAGGTCGGTCGGGTGGGAGTTTCAGGTCTTGGCGGCCAGGTAGGAGAAGGATCTTCCTCCTGTTGTCGTTCTTCGGATGCGGGGGACGGCGGCGAGGGCGTGACTGGCTGATCGGAGGTGGCGCTTAGGAGTGTAGAAGTTGATGCGGTTGTTGAGGTAGCTCGGGCCTTGATCGTGCAGGGCTTTGTGTGCGTGGGTGAGGAGACGGAAGGTGATTCTCTTGTTGACGGGGAGCCAGTGCAGGTCTCTTAGATGTCCGGAGATGTGGCTGCGTCGGGGGATGTCGAGGATGAGTCTGGCTGAGGCGTTCTGGATCCGCTCGAGTCTCTTCTGGAGCTTGGCGGTGGTTCCGGCGTAGAGGGCGTTACCGTAGTCCAGTCGGCTGGTGACGAGGGCCTGGGTGACCGTCTTCCTGGTTTCGGTGGGGATCCACCGGAAGATCTTCCGTAGCATGCGCAGGATGTTGAAGCATGACGAGGAGACGGCGTTGACTTGCCTGGTCATGGAGAGGGAGGAGTCCAGGATGAAGCCCAGGTTGCGTGCGTGGTCTGTCGGTTTGGGTGCGGTGCCCAGGGCGGGGGGCCACCAGGAGTCGTCCCAGGCGGAGGGCGAGGAACCCAGGATGAGGACTTCCGTCTTGTCTGAGTTCAGTTTCAGGCGGCTGGTCGTCATCCACTTGGCTACATCTTTCATCCCTTCGTGAAGGTTGGCTCTGGCGGCGGCGGGGTCGTTGGTCAGGGAGAGGATCAGCTGGGTGTCATCGGCGTAGGAGATGATGTTCAGGTTGTGTTGGCGTGCGATGGTCGCGAGGGGGCTCATGTAGATGTTGAAGAGGGTGGGGCTCAGGGAGGATCCTTGAGGGACGCCGCAGATGACTCCGGTGGCCTCTGACTTGTACGGTGGTAGACGGACTCTCTGTGTTCTTCCGTTGAGGAAGGAGACGATCCATTCCAGTGCCTTCCCCTGAATTCCGACGTTGCTGAGGCGCTGCACTAGGGTGCGGTGGCAGACAGTGTCGAAAGCCGCGGAGAGGTCTAGGAGGATGAGGGCCGCTGTTTCCCCGTTGTCCATCAGGGCTCGGATGTCATCGGTGGCAGCGATGAGGGCGGTCTCGGTGCTGTGGTTGGCACGGAAGCCGGACTGTGAGGGGTCGAGGGATCCATTCGTCTCGAGGAAGGCGGCCAGCTGTTTGTTGACGGTCTTCTCGATGACTTTGGCTGGGAACGGGAGGAGCGAGATAGGGCGGTAATTCTTTAGTTCGGTGGGGTCCGCAGTGGGTTTCTTAAGTAGAGCGCTGAGCTCGGCGTGTTTCCAGCCCTCCGGGAAGGTGGCGGTGTCGAAGGAGGTGTTGATGATGTCCCGCAGGTGGGGTGCGATGACAGCGTCGGCCTTGTTGAAGACGTGGTGAGGGCAGGGGTCGGTCGGAGATCCGGAGTGGATGGAGTTCATCATGCGGACGGTGTCATCGGTGCTGATCGGAGTCCAGGCGCGGAGGGTGGTGGTGGGCGGCGGTGCTGCGGTCGTTGTGTGCGATGGTTGAATGCTGAAGCTGTTGTGAATGTCCGTGATCTTGTTGTGGAAGTAGGAGGCGAGGGAGTTGCAGAGGTCTTGCGATGGGGTGATGTCGTTGTTTCCGGCGCTGGGGTTGGAGAGCTCTTTCACGATGTTGAAGAGTTCCTTGCAGTTGTGTGCGTTGTTGTCCAGCCGGTCCTGGAATGCAGTTCTCTTGGTGGCGCGGATCAGTTGGTGGTGCTTTCGGGTGGCGAGCTTGAGGGTGGTCATGTTGTCCGGTGTTGGTTCCCTTCTCCAGCCTTTCTCGAGGGCTCGGCAGTCCTTCTTGGAGGTCTTGAGTTCGTCTGTGAACCATGGGGTTTTCTTGCTGCCGGGTCTGCTGGGCGGGGTCCTCAACGGGGCGAGTTTGTTCGCGCAGTTGCTGATCCACTTCGTGAGGTTGTCGGCGGCCTGGCTGGGGTTCGCTGAACTGGCGGGAGGGTGCTGACCCAGGGAGGCGGCGAGCTGGTCGGCTGTGATCTTGTTCCAGCTTCTTCGGGCAACCTGTTGCTGGTGGTGGTGGATCGTCGTTGGTCAAGGTTAGTTTATTGTCCCAAAGTTTGGGGGGGGGTCATGTAGGAGAGTAGGGTCTGCAATCCTATGATCACCCAGATTTTTGCTTTTTGCTTCACTGGTTTACGACTTTCCCTGGCTGTGGGCCTGCTAATCAGACCCACAGCCTAGCTGTTCTCTCTAATCCAAATTGTACCCAGGTACTGAATTGGCACTGGGCCCTCTCAAGTCCCTGTACCCAGGGCTGAGGTGCACCCAGAAGTCTCCCAGGGGCTGCAGCATGTATTATGCCACCCCTGGGCTGACTAACTAAATCAGACACAACTGGCTGCTTGACAGCTGGGGCAGAGTGGTGTACCCACCCTCTGTTGTAGATATAGTATCCCTATATCTAAACCTAAATGGACACACAGATATCCTATCAGTCACTCCTATGGCAGGCCTTAACAATCCTGAAGGCAGAGTGCTTGGAATCGTGTGAGATAGTACTCTGGCATGAGCTGAGCCTGTCTGCGGCTTTCGGGATCCATCCCTTAGCCGTTTCCATGATATCGCATACCATATACTCTGAAGTGCATTATAATCCTCGCGGTTATATGCCAACTCTGGTATCGCTTTATCAAAACATGTCGAGTAAGGTGTCATACGAATTGGAATACTAACCCCTCGCCAATTCTGGCGACGGGGTTAGCATTCCACCCTTCTAGAGGGACACGACATGTATGTAACCTGTAACCCCGGTTAAAGTCAGACATAGCCGTAGCTCCACAAAATGGATGTTGCCACCGAGACACAAGTCTGCCCTCCTGCTGCTGGGAGTCCTCCCAGAGCAGGAGGCAAGGACAAAGGGTTTCCTGTCAGGGGCGGTGCCAGCACCGTCCCAGACAGGATTTTGTGTATCCTAGGTAGGCAGGGCTTTAGAGGAAGGTGACTGCAAGTGGCACCCCGGTGCTCACTGTGCATAGGCCGGCTGAAACCAGTTCCAGGGGCACTCCAGCCCCTGGCCTGGGGAAAGCCCGCCAAAGGAGAGGGGTGTAACCACCCCCCTCCTAGTCCCACCCATAGGGCAGGACTTAGTCGCGTGCCAGCCCCTTTTTGCAGGATAAAGGTAGGAACTGGCCCCCTTCCAAATCAGATCATCTTTGAATCCTGAACCAACTTTCCACGAAAGGAACTCAAGACTCTTCTCAAGATTTCTCCCTTGTGACTAAGGAGTAGTCACCCTGCAGCAGCAGGCACCAACCAAGCATCGCGGTTTGTTGCCAGTCTCTCCTTCGGATCAAGACTGCTCCAGCACGACGAGAACCGGCTTCCCTGGCACCTCTGACCTCAACCTGCATCATCAGCCCAGCTGTGATCCGTGGGTGTGACGAGACCTCGAGGGACCGGCCATCTTCAGAACTGCACGACGCTTGTCCAGCACGACGCCTGAGTGACCCTCGACTGAGTGCCTTGGGGTAAGAGAAGCCCCGACCCTGAGCAGCTCCAGCACCGAAGTCCAGCCCCCCTGCATCCACGAGATCGGCGTGGGGCCCTTCTGCTTTTTGCTGCTCACCGCGTTGTCCAGGTCGCTTGCCCGTTGGCTAGTGGCCCCCTCACGACGCTCCACGACAACTAACACTGCTGGTCTGGTTGCTCCAGACTAGCCCGTGCTCCCCTCCAAAGGAGGTGCACCCTGGACCCTCCTGGTCCACTCAAGACGCCATTTTAGGTCCACCGCGTGGGCCTTGCATTTGCCAAGACTTGTTGCCCAATCCTGGGTCCAGCGACGTCGACAGCAAGAACCTTCGTGGGACAGCTCGCACCTCCATCCTGGTCGCCGACAACGCCTCCTGGTCCGAGAGACTGCAGAGCCCAGCAGCGCCCACTCACCTGACTGCGGTGACTTCGCCCGGTGCCATCCTGGTGCCCACTTAATCACTGGCTAGTGATTCAGAACTTGGTCCCCTCTGCTTTCAGGTTTCCTTCTTCCCTGATCCAGGCTTGGATCACCACGAACTTTCTTCACTGGCCGCCTGCCAGCAACTCTTTCTTCAGGCTCCTGGATCTTCAACGTGGGTTTCCGACGCAACTTCAACCCTATGCAGCCGCAGCCCCTGGGCTAGGTAACCTGAGTACTCCGGTGCTCCAGCATAGTCCAACACCCTAAGTGTTCGGATCCACTCCCATTTTCGACCCACCTAGTCGGGTTCGCCCGAGAACAGTAACTTTGTCTTTACTAGCTTCCATAGACTTTTTCCCGCCTTACGCGTGAGAGTTCCCACTCTGCACACGACGTCCACAGGCCTCCTGCAACTAATCTAAGTGTTTAGCATTGTAGGACTAGCGTTTCTAAAGTCTATGAGAATAGTTACTTACCTGCTAGTAATTCGCATTCCACTTTTGTAATATATGGTTTTTCGTGCCCCTCGGGCATTTGTGTAAATTGTGCGACTTAAAGTATTTTCTTAAGAGTTTTGTATTGTGCTTAGCTCCCTGACTCATAAAGAGTTCAGGGTAGACTTGTTAGAAATAAATATACATTTATTTTCATAACAACTTGTGTGGTGTCCTTTCACTTGGTGTTCAAGGGGTAATGTGATGGTAAAACAGCTGGCTTAACACGACCTCTAGAGTCTTAGCCTTAGACTGCTCGTATCCATGCTACTAGGATAGCTGGTCTATAAGGTTGACTTACAACCAATCATCAATAAGGGTTGTTTGGACTGATACAAAGTGCTCACTAGAATAGTGAACATTATATATCAGGCCAACTTCTCACATCTGTAACTCCTTGCGACATGATGCATCATACTGTAAATATGACGCATCATTAGTGTCGCAGGGAGAGCGCAGTGAAAAGTGACGCATCGCTGTTTTCACGCAGCGATGCGTCACTTTTCATAAATGAGGCCCCTGATATTTACCAGGCAGCATTAAGCCAAAAAAAGTGGCTTAGTGCTGCCTGATAAATATCACGCAGGCTTTTGCACCATGGAACGTCACAAAAAGTGACGTTCCGGAGGCGCAAGGAGTCTCATAAATGAGGCCCTATCTGTCTACACACGTTTGTGCGCCCTCGTCTCTTTCACCACAACAATTTATGTAGGACTTTGTGCGCTGCCTAATCTTAAGTTGTTAGATTGTTCATCTTTTATATTTCACATGTACATTCAATGAATTTACATTGCACATCTCATCGTCCTCCATTTTCAAAAGGACAAACTACTCAGTGCCAATCGTTTGTGGTCTACTAAAACCATTGCATAGCCTTTAGGGTAGCAGAATAATACTTGGCCTTATTGAAAAAATTGCTGATCTGCAAGTATCACAAATATTACTTAAAACCCAATTTATGTGAAGTTTACCAATGATGAATTGCCTCAAGACCACCATACATTGTCACAATAATGTATATATGTGCCTACTTTAAGGCCACCCAGGATAGTACTCTGCCTTTAAATATACTGATTATTTCCAAAAATATATGTTCATCCTCTTCTGGATCTTCCGCCTCTAAAATAGTCCTAAACTATAGAAATTGCAGGTACTGCATAACTGTGATTAGCTCGATTGGTTCCTAATTAGATGGGATTGTAACTATAAAAGAGAAGGTAATAGGTTGTTTTAGGCAGACCCTCAACTACTAGTTATAAAGATGGTCAGGGGATACCAACTACTTATCAACATGTGCCTAGTTATTATGCAAAATTATGGCATAAACTGGCCGCAACCACAATTAGTAGGCATGTGTTTGCCTAAAATAACATAATCTCTCTTCCTTTGCAGTTACAACTCCTCTGTCATCAACAACCAAACAAGGTTGTCATATTTATACCATACAAGCAATTCCTGTAAACAAGAAACTTTTCCAATCGGATTAAGTATTTGATAAAGGATCCAGATAGAGGTAAAGCTACTTTGTGTGTGTTTAGTATGATATGGCAGGATGTTAGTTATTCTCTTTAGATCGACTCTTTCACACCCTCTTTTTGCATGTATTTTGAAAGATAGCTACGGTGTAGCTTTAATCCTGTTAAGAAGTAGATAGCTTCTGGATAGCCTTAATTCTGCAAGATGCATTCCTTTTTAATTTCGAACTTTAGTGCCTCTATCTACAAGATTAGTAATTGTCCTCCAAACATTTTCTGAGTTTACCAGTGTTGTCCCGTAATGCTTTCTCAATAAACAGTGGCTTTATCTGATTTTAGCCAGTTTGGGTTACACCAACATTCTGTGTTAGCAATACACAATGCAGTCTGTCTTGCTAAAAGTTCTGTAGTACATCTAAAAATCTATACATTTCCCCCCCAAATCCTCTCCTATTTTGCTTATTTTTGCCACCCCTCTCTTAACAGCCTGCCAGCTCTAAATTTCTCTACCTATCTAGACTTTATAAAAACCACCTGGAAAATATCAAAGATATAACATGGTTGCCTACAGGGATGAGTGTGTTAAAGTGTGCATTCAATCTTCCTCACTATATATATATATATATATATATATATATATATATATATATATATATATATATATATACATATATATATATTACCTACTGGCGGTCGCCAGTAGGTATATATAGTTAGGATTTTTTCTCTATGGGATTTTTGAAAATTCTATGTCTAATAACTTTGGCGTTTGTGGACGGAATTGGCTGAAATTTTCAGGAAAATGGAACATTTTGTTTCTGAGCAGCCCCTGAAAATTTGGGGGGGTTTCGTCAAGGGGGGGCCGAGAAAAAAGGGGGGTCCCAAAACGTGTTTTTAACATTGAGTTTTCCATAGGGCGGTTGGCCTCACTTTTAGCCCGAATGGCTGAATGGATTTGCACGAAACTTGGCAAAATTGTAGGGACTGGTAGCCCGATGTGCCTTTGCTAGGTCTCAATATATGTGCTCCAGTGGATTTTGAGAAATTAACGTTAAAAAAAAGATATATATCTGTAACAGCGGACCGGGCAGCGTTCCAGTTCGCGTACTTTTCGCGTTACGGAGCTTTGTGAAGCGAAGCTGATTGGTTCTCCGGCGTCTGTAAACATTCCAAACAGTCCGTAGCGGCCACCATCTTGTCTCTCGGTAGGATCGAGAGACAAGAGGAGGCCAAAGCGAAGGGGAAAATGACCATAAGGGGGCATAGTAGATCCTCCCTGACCCCCTAGGTTTGATGTGGAGGTTTTAAAAGGGCCCCGCGGGGCAAAAAAAAATAAAATAATAATAATCGAACGGCTGAATGGATTTGCACGAAACTTGGCAAAATTGTAGGGACTGGTAGCCCGATGTGCCTTTGCTAGGTCTCAATATATGTGCTCCAGTGGATTTTGAGAAATTAACGTTCAAAAAAAGATATATATCTGTAACAGCGCTCCGGGCAGCGCTCCACTTCGCGTACTTTTCGCGTTACGGAGCTTTGTGAAGCGAAGCTGATTGGTTCTCCGGCGTCTGTAAACATTCCAAACAGTCCGTAGCGGCCGCCATCTTGTCTCTCGGTAGGATCGAGAGACAAGAGGAGGCCAAAGCGAAGGGGCAAATGACCATAAGGGGGCATAGTAGATCCTCCCTGACCCCATAGGTTTGATGTGGAGGCTTTAAAAGGGCTCCGCGGGGCAAAAAAAAAAAATAATCGTTTTTTTGGTGGGGTGCGCCCGGTTAGCGTAACGGGAAGCGGACTGGGGAGCGTACTACAAGGAATGAAGAATGATTGACTTTTAACTTATTGTATGTTTATAGACTTTTTTTAAACTTTTTTTTTTGCTGAGTGACGTCTCGGCCTATCTTCACGGGATGCAGTCCCTACCATCTCGGCGTTTAAGCCCAGGGGGACCGGTAGTGTGGGAGAGATAACGTCTGTTAACGTTCGATTCGAAGGAAATCAAGAAGTGTTGAAAAACATTGTCTGCGCCATCTTGCCTTTTTTCAAATGCCACACTTTTGTCGTGCACGGCAGCCATTTTAGATGACTTGACCAGACCCACTATCTGCACGCTGTCGATCCTTAGCATGGCTCCCCACCCTCGCAAGCATCTCCCCCAGGCACTGGTCACCCCCGCTCTCTGTCTTATGCATGGGCAATAAACCTCCCCCCATCTGCGCTGCTCTTCCCTGAGAATCACACCCTGTGCCCGCCCGACACCTCCCTTTCGCCCTATTCACTACCGCACCCTCTGACACTCCTCTTCCTCTGTGTCCGATTGTCCAGGCCGGTCCCAGGCTATCAGTTAGCCTTGCAGATGTAGTTTATGGCCCCAGCTGTAAAGAATCACCCCTCTTCAAAGGAGTTATAGTAGATCAAGGCCCACACCCGATGAGATCCGTCACACCACACGCGTTCCTACTATCTGAAAACCATCCTGTATTGTGATTGGGGAGGGGACCGAGCCTGAAGCGGAAGATTCCAGGGATGACTCTTTGTACATCAAAGTTTTTACAATTATGTGTCACATTAAAAATATATAGCACTCCAACAAAGTAGTAGGATTATAAAACTTTAATAACTTATAAATATATACAACAAAACAAAAACAGTAAAAACATTTAAACATTTTTAGGGAAAAAGAAGGAACAATGGTCAGTAGCGGTCGGTTGTGCGAATAGTCCCAAGGCAGCACAACGTCCAGATTTCTGGACGGCACCCAGGTGATGTTGCCTGGGTGCCGCACTGATTTGGGTATCCGGCGTGGGGCGTCCCGGGGGGTGGGTCGTCAGTAGCGGTCTGTTGTGCGAATAGTTCCAAGGCAGCAGAACGCGCTGAAATGTGGATGGCACCAAGGTGATGTCCAGTAAGTTGCCGCCCTCCGAATAACGGCGTGGGGTGCCCCGGGGGGGGGGGGAGGCGGCGTGAACGGGCCTCCCCAGGTGGAGCCTCGTCTGCTGTAGTGGGGCGCCCCTTTACCGTTTCAGTTGCCATTCCGTCCGCTTTTGGTCCACTGTGTCAAAATCCGCAATTCAGCTGAGTTGCGCCCACTCTTGCGGTGCAGCGATAGGCGGCTGTCACAGGACTCTCAAAATGGCGGCAGGCTCTTTCCTTTTTGGGCCTGGTCCACTGAAATGGCCCTGGGACACCTTGGAAATCGGACGCTTGTCTGCTAGGTCTTGGACCCCATTCTCGAAAGCGTCCCCTCCGCCTTGAGGATTCTACAAAAGTCTTGGGGGCCCCCGACTCCTGCAGGCTTCCGGTGGGGAGCGGCTGCCATGATTGCTCGCGGAATGACCACGACGGAGCCACGAGATGGTGGTGCTTTCATGCTGACACCAGCTTCAGTCTGAAACATCCAGAAACAAGGTGGGGCTTTCATCGTTTGGGAAAAAAAAAAAGTTTTCATCCAATGAAAAGTGTTATTTTTAGGTCATATGATCAAGCCTTCCATCATTAGGAAACCAAAAGTAAAATGAACCAATGAAAAGTTTTATAAACAAGACACATGACCTGTTATGCGGCATAGGGTATAAAAAGCGTAGAAAATCCGTTGGCACGTGAGGCGGCGTCAGTAGCGGACCGATGTGCGAATAGGCCGAAGGCAGCACAACGCGCCAAGATCCGGATGGCACCGAGGTGGTGTCCAGCAAGTTGTCGCACTGGTGTGGCCATCCTACAATGCTGAAAGTCGGCGTGGGGCGCCCCGTTGGCCTTTGAGATGGCGGCAGTAGCGGACCGATGTGCGAATGGGGCCAAAGGCAGCGCAACAATATTTTCTGAATAGAAGACACCACAAGGCACTGAGATGCCAAGATCCGGATGGCACCGAGGTGGTGTCTAGCAAGTTGTCGCACTGGTGTGGCCATCCTACAATGCTGAAAGTCGGCGTGGGGCGCCCCGTTGGCCTGTGAGATGGCGGCAGTAGCGGACCGATGTGCGAATGGGGCCAAAGGCAGCGCAACAATATTTTCTGAATAGAAGACACCACAAGGCGCTGAGATGCCAAGATCCGGATGGCACCGAGGTGGTGTCTAGCAAGTTGCCGCACTGGTGTGGCCATCCTACAATGCTGAAAGTCGGCGTGGGGCGCCCCGTTGGCCTGTGAGATGGCGTCAGTAGCGGACCGATGTGCGAATGGGGCCAAAGGCAGCGCAACAATATTTTCGGAATAGAAGACACCACAAGGCACTGAGATTCGGTTAGCACCGAGGTGGTGTCTAGCAAGCTATGCAGCTGAGTTGCGTGCGCACTTGCGGCGAATAGGTCGAAGGCAGCACAACAATGTTTTCTGAATAGAAGACACCACAAGGCGCTGAGATTCGGTAGGCACCGAGGTGGTGTCTAGCAAGTTGCCGTACTGATGTGGCCATCCTACAATCCTGCTCCGAATAACGGCGTGGGGTGCCCGAAGGGGGGGGGGAGGCGGCGTGAACGGGCCTTCCTAGGTGGAGGCTCGTCTGCTGTAGTGGGGCGCCCCTTTACCGTTTCAGTTGCCATTCAGCTGAGTTTCGGCCGCTCTTGATGCTACAGCGACAGGCGGCTGCAACAGGACTCTCAAAATGGCGGCCTGTTCTTTGGATTTGGGCCTGGTCCACTAAAATGGCCCTGGGACACCTTAGAACTCGGACGCTCGAATTTTTTTTCCTTTCCTCTACATGCAAAAAAAGGTAAATGCCCGGTACGTTACACGCTTCATCTGCCACGATGTACTCTCCAGAGGAACCGAAAAAAAATATAGTTATGGTAACTAAACCATGCATCGTCATATGGAGAGGTGGCACCGATTAATTATAGAGCTGCATAAAAGAGAGATTTGGAGGAGAACCCCCACCTGCCAGTACATTCATCAAAGAAGTGGCACTGACAGCATCAGAGGCAAGGGAAACGGTCCCAAATATTTAGAAGAACTTTGGAAAGATTAAAATGACATGTTTAGATTGTGGCAAATTAATTTAATGTGGACAGATGAGTGTTACTCTAATAAATACAGCATATGAACATCATCATAGTCGATGGTTGGTAGAGACATTTTGACTATATCCTGGACCTGCCCGTCCTCGCCCAAAATGGCGCCGGAATAAATGGGACTCGTAACTCCTTGTTGTGTACTGGTTGCACAACCTTGATATCACGAGATACGTATGCAGTTTTGAAGCACATGGCGGGCGGGGACGAGAATAGATTGAATATTTCGATATCCCTATTGATATTAAGTTCTGATGTGTTATTGATTACTGTACTATTGAAAGTTCAAATTAACGTCACCCATGGTACTTGCCCGCAAATGTATATCTAGATAATTTTATTGTAACTGGCTCTGTCGTATTTTAATTATAAAATGTACGTCCACCGATTCCGCAACTGTTAGACACTTTAGTTCTTGCAACCTAATGGCCCGCCCGTTACGTTCCTCTACAGTGTAAATGTCTACTCATCATATACGATTACAGTTTGCTCCGTGGCCGGCCCACGTGGTTATAGGCCCGTATTTGTATAATGACATTTTCACAATAAAGGTTTTTAAAAGAAAACATGGTAGTAGTATATACATTGGTAAAGTTTTTAATAATAGTCACTGTTTTAGAATCAGTAAAAGGCAAGTGAAATAAAGCAGACCAATTACATGGAACATTATAACATATATTTAAGAAAAAATAATGTTCGAAAGTAATAAAAAGCGTAATTTTTAGGTCATATGACCAAGCCTTTCATCATTAGAATAAGAAAAGTAAAATGAACCAATGAAAAGTTTTATTAACAAGTCACATGACCTGTTATGCTTACGTTACGCGCTGCGCGTCGCGCCCCGGATCACTTCCGGATGCGCTAACGCGGCGCGTCATATGACGCATTACGCGACAACGCAGGTCCAGAATATAGTCAAAATGTCTCCACCAACCAGCGGTCGGAACACAACCCCTTTCAGCAGGCTAAATAGTTCTGTTAAATGACAACAGAAGGGACAGGCAACAAGAACCATCAGTCAAAGAGGGGAGGGCTAGTTCTTCTCTACCGGGTCACGTTGGGGCGCTACCGGAACTGATCGAATTGGTAGTCTACAGTGTTTCTGGATGTTTCAGACTGAAGCTGGCGTTAGCATGAGAGCACCACCATTTCGTAGCTCCGTCGTGGCCATTCCACGAGCAATAATGCTAGCCGCTCCCCACCAGAAGCCTGCGGGAGTCGGGGGCCCCCAAGACTTTTGTAGAATCTTCAAGGCTGAGGGGACGCTTTCGAGAATGGAGCCCAATCTCTAGCAGACAAGCGTCCGAGTTCCAAGGTGTCGCAGGGCAATTTTAGTGGACCACGCCCAAATCTGAAGAGCCGGCCGCCATTTTGAGAGTACTGTGGCAGCCGGCTATCGCTGCACCGCAAGAGCGGGAGCAACTCAACTACATGGTGAGCGAGACGCTGTAGTCGAAAGAGCGGGCGGTAAACAGCTGAATAGCGGAAGAGGCACAGTGTAGCAAAAGCGGGCGGAATGGCAACTGAAATGGTAAAGGGGCGCCCCACTACAGCGTGTCTTTAGGTGAAACGGATTGTGGGACAAGGTCAAGAATGGAAGAGTTACCAAAAGGCAAAAAGTTCCGCTTGATCCCGGGAGCCGGCCACCTATGTCGGGGGCGATCTCAGGCTACACCAGGAGAACACGACTTGGGGAGGGAGCCGGAGCCAAGCGCCCCCTCCGAGTCCGCGCCATCACACCGTCCCTCGGGGGCCTCCGTCAAGCGGTTCAGGGTGGCACCGCATTACATTGTTCACAAATGCAGTCACGTCCTCAAACAGCCCCCACTTTACTTTGAGAATAGTGAAGCTGAAGCAAGTGCAAAAAGGCTTCAGACAGTGTTACAAGCACTCCTCAAAACTTTGAACCATCAGAGTGCATGAGTTTCATGCTCGATCGATTGAGCTAGCCGGATCGGGCAACAAAAAGTATAAAATCGTTATGTAAATAGTTGTTTAATAAAATGTTTTACCCTGTTACTTTGCTGGTGTGTTGTATATATTTGTAATATTTGCATAGAGTTTATCGTTATTTTGGGCGGGGTGGGTGGCGGAGCCGAGCTGTATTGCAGCCATCATGGTGTGGAGTTCAGTTCATCTCAATAGTTTCGTGTTTGTCATGAGGGGTTGTTCCTAATGTTTCTATTTTAGCGAGGTCAAAAAGAGATCCCATTAGTGGCCTACTGATTTTGCTCGATTCCTTTTGTTTTTTTACACGATTTTTCGCTATCTGCAAAGACTAAACAGAGTATTGCGACTCTGTGCTTGTTTGTAAATAGAGAATGAACCAAAGAGAACCAATTCTAAAACAGTAAATGCTTGGATAACAATCAATCAAATGGAGAGAGAAGCAGGCACGACGGATTACAACGGGGGCAAAGGCCTGCGTTAACTACCCTTCACTATCTGCAAAGAGAGAGTACTCCTAATAGAAATGAGGGGGAGGGGGGGGCAGCATTCAAAGCAGATCAGTGTGCATAAACACGAAAATGTTTTTATACTTACCACGTACTTGACATTCGACAGCTTATGATATTTGCTATTAAAAAACCATTGAAATTCACTGAAAAAACCATAGGTTAGAGACCATATATAGTTAGGAATTAGCATTTAAAAAACCTTGAAAATTCACTGAAAAAACCATAGGTTATAGACCATATATAGTTAGTGATTAGCATTTAAAAAACCTTATTTTACTCACCTAAAACCATTGAAATTCCATATATAGTTAGTTGCACTAACTATATATCGCGCACCCGCAATCCACTGCTGATGATGTCACATATTACATCATTCATGACATGGTCAGTGACATCACTGATGACATCACTGATGACATCTCAAATGACATCACTGATGACATCACTGATGACATCTCAAATGACATCACTGATAACATCTCAAATGACATCACTGATGACATCTCAAATGACATCACTGATGACATCACTGATGACATCTCATTTGACATCAATGACCACATCACTGATGATATCATTCATGTGACAATACAATGCATCTCCTCACACTTTAATATAACCTCTGTTACACCCAGTGTTAAATACAGAGTATAATTTTTGAAACCATTGACACACCAATACTAGTTACTACATACGCACTCAGTGATTCCTATGTTTACACACACATTCACTCATTTACCCATACAATCATTCATACATACAATCACTCATCTTTACAACACTATCATATGCACTCATACACCTATACAGACTCTCACACTCTGTCACTCATCCATGGAGTTACTCACACACCTAGTCAGTCCTGTAAATAATCAATCACACTTCCATTTTCTAATCTATACAGTTAAACATAGAGCACCTTACATTTTGAAACATATACTAACACATACTTACTCTCTTATACAATCATTGATACAAGTACACATTGATCTGCACAGAGTCACACACCTCCCAGCCAGCCACACACACACTCAGTCTCCCATACAAATACTTGGGCAATCAATCAATAACCCATATAGTTACTCATATAGCTACTGACCAACACATGCAGCAGTTTACAGAACAACAGACATAATGATGCACAAATTAAGACAGTTTAGTCACTAACCCATGCACTCAGTGAGACACATTTAATCACTCACTCATACAGTCAGTCACGCACCTACTAAATCCTTCATCCAGACACTTCTACATCTACTCATTCTTCAATATGTAAAACATATTTAAACTTTACAGAAACACACAGTCACTGGATGATGTCATCAGTGATGTCATTTGAGATGTCATCAGTGATGTCATCAGTGATGTCACTGACCATGTCATGAATGATGTAATATGTGACATCATCAGCAGTGGATTGCGGGTGCGCGATATATAGTTAGTGCAACTAACTATATATGGAATTTCAATGGTTTTGTGTGAGTAAAATAAGATTTTTTAAATGCTAATCCCTAACTATATATGGTCTATTACCTATGGTTTTTTCAGTGAATATATATATATATATATATATATATATATATATATATATATATATATATATATATATATATATATATTACCTACTGGCGATCGCCAGTAGGTAGTTATAGTTGGGATTGTTTTCCATAGGGAATCCGCAACATTCTATTGGGAATAACTTTGGCGCAGATTGAGGGATCTGCCTGTAATTTTACTCAAATTTGCCTCGCGGTGGTCCGCTCCTTCCCTGAAAGTTTGGGGGGGATTCGTCAAGCGGGGGTCGAGATAAAAGGGGGGTCCCAAAACGTGTTTTTCCTATGTTAATTTCCATAGGGCGGTTGGACTCACTTTTAGCCCGAACGGCTGAATGGATTCCCACGAAACTTGGCAAAATTGTAGGGACTGGTAGCCCAATGTGCCTTTGCTATGTCTCAAGATATGTGATCCAGTGGATTTTGAGTAATTTAGGTTCAAAAAAATATATATATCTATAGGCGCGCCCCGGTACGCGCACCGGGGAGCGCTCCCGGCGCACACTGCTGATTGGCTCTCGGGTGTCTGTCAACATTCGAAACAGTCCGGAGCGGCCGCCATCTTGTGTCTCGGTAGGATCGAGACACAAGAGGTGGCAAAAACAAAGGGGGAAATAACCAAAAGGGGGCAGGGTAGACCCCCCTGACCCCCTAGGTTTGATGTGGGGGCCATAAAAGGGTCCCGCGGGACAAACATTTTTTTTAATTTGGTTTCAATTTTCGCGGGGGGAGCGCCCGGTACGCGCACCGGGGAGCGTACCGGGGTGCGTACCTTGGTGAAAAATAGTGAAAAAAATTAGTGTAAAATAATCATTTTGAGTGATCAGAGGTAGGGTAGCTCTGAAAAGAGCTTTTGGGTTCTGTGGCTGATTTAGGTACCTACAAGTACATCCCACACACACCCACACGCACACACCCCACACACCCACCCACACACACCCACACACACACTCCTTACACACACACACACACACATCTCACACACATACACACACCCCACACACATAACCCTACACCCCCACACCCACACACTCCCCACACACACCTCACACACCCACACCTCCACCCACACCCAAACACTTCACACACCCACACCGACACCTTACACATCCACACCCACACCCATACACCCCACACACCCACACTCACACACACACCTCACCCCCACCCCACACACACACACCTCACAGACACACCCCACACATCCCACACCCCCCCCCCACACACACACACACCTCACAGACACACCCACACATCCCCCACACACACACACATCCCACACACATACCCCCCACACCCACACACCCCCCACACACACCTCACACACCCACACCTACACCCAAACACCCCACACACCCACACCCACACACACACCTTACACACCCACACCCCCACCCACACCCACACACCCCACACACCTACACCCACACACACACCTCACCCCCCCACACACACACACACCTCACAGACACACCCCACACATCCCCCACACACACCTCGCCCCCCCTCACACATGGGGAAAACCCAGTGAAAGAGTAAAATAATAATTTAAAGTGCTTAGAGGTAGGGTAGCTCTGCATAGAGTTGTTGTGTTGTGTGGGTGATATAAGTACCAGCATGTAGGTACCAATGCAGAGTTTTAAATTCAATGTAGACTGTCTCCTCTGTAGATAATTTGCATGTTGTTACAGAAGTTATTGTGGTATATGGAATCTATACTATAGTCTGTCAGGAAAGCAGAAACAACATGGAGGCAGGAGATGAAAAAGAGATGTCAAATACACATTGGAGATAATAAAGTCGGAGAAAGGAAGTAACTATGAGCAAAATTACTATGTAACACAAAAAAGTTGCACAGTATACTATAAGTCTCACTTTATATTATAATCATTTTGGTACTACTTTATGAATTACATATAAAAATTAATAATGTCTCGAACAATTTTTGATTATTAAATATAAATTAATTTTTCTGATTCTTTTTCAAAATGTAATAAAAGTTCTAACAATATATTGTCTGGAATGTCCTCATTTTCATTCTGTGATTCTATTGCTTCCACACACTCAAGTAATTCATGGCCCGGAGACTCATCCATAAAGTCCAAGTCATCATTCTCAGCAATATTTTCTTCAGGGTTGTTTTCCATAACAATTTCGAAAGAAATATTAATTTTATTCTGTTCTCCTTCCATTTTCTTGCTGTAAATTACATATAAAATAAATATATCAGTAGAGATAGGGCACTGTTGGGTTTAAGTTCAGACAGGTAGTTTTGATTTTTTAACAGTGAAGTTATCTTTGGGCAGTGTATGGTATCAGGCTGGAAGTAGAAATATAAAAAAGTGTATGTGATACAGCCTAAGTAAATTCATAATTATACAAGAGAAGTCTAACTCAATCCATAACTATAACAGAGAAGCCTATCTCAATCTATAACTATTACAGAGGGATAGTATATAACTATCAGAAAATGTTTTCCCAAATTAACTTAAAGTGCACAACATACTTCACTTTCCAAAATAACAACTTACCTTTGTGAAAACAGTTGAAGTTCTCAGTGAAAATCCTTTTCAAATGTACTTCAGGAAGTAGTAGTCAAAATGGCTGTGTTTCCCTCTCTATTTATATATATATTCATGTACATAACCAATTAAATGTCAGGATATAATAGTGGAAAATGAAAGTAACATTTTAATTGGTTGTAAATTCTAACACTTCAGATGTGTTTTTGTCATGTAATTTACCTCAGGATATTTAGACAGGGCTACAGGCCAAATGGCTCAATGGAATTCCACCAAATTTGGGAAAATGGTAGGGACTGGTATGTAGTATTGCCTATTCTATATTTGGTGAACTTCTCTACAAAGGTTTTTATGTAAATTAACTTTTAAAAATTTTTGGGAGCGCTCACCTATGCGCGCCCCGGTACGCGTACCGGCAGCGCAACGGGAGTCCTCCATCTTGTGTTTCGGTAGATTTGAGACACAAGATGGAGGACAAACAATGTTGGGAATGGGTAAAAGGGGGCACGGTAGACACTTCCTGATCCCCTAGGTTTTCTGAGGGGGGCTTAGGAGGCCCATATAGGCCCAATTTTTAAAAAATTTTCGCGGGGTTAGCGCCCGGTACGCGCACCGGGGAGCGTACCGGGGAGCGTACTGTGGTGAAAAATAGTGAAAAAAGTTAGAGTAAAATAATAATTTTGAGTGATCAGATGTAGGGTAGCCCTGAAAAGAGCTTTTGGGTTCTGGGGCTGATTTAGGTATCTACAAGTAGGTTCCAATGCACAATCTTAAATTCAGGAGGAATATTCTATTCCCCTCATCTGAGAAGTGCACACCATCTCCTCTGTAGATATCTTGCATGTTGTAACGCAAGTTGTTGTTGTATATTGAACCCATTCCATAGTCTCTCATGTAAGCAGAAACAGATTTATTCACATGTTTCCGTGCTTTCTCAAATTGTGGACAAAATTGGTTGGACCACTTCCATTTCTGTCTTTGGCATATATTGGAATATACCAAGGCAGTTTGTGGAAAAAGTGTCATCAATTGCCCAAAGGTGTCCTTTAAAACCATTTCCAGACCTACCCCAGTCAAAGTGCCTAGGTAATTTCCACCACAGTGCAAAATTATAAGGTCAGGGTGTGGCAGATGGTGAAAGGTTTTCACCAATGGTATCAATTGATGACATCTCAATCCTCTTTGGCCAATCCACTTTATGTGCACATTTGGTAAATCAAGGTTGTGAAAATTTCTGATAGCTGCATACCTTTGAGCCCAGTGAATGTAGCTATGTCCAATAATCCAGACAGAGTACATGGTGAGAGGAGGTTCTGGTGCAGTCAGATGAAGTGTAGGAATGAAATGGCAGTTGGAACAGTAGGAGTTTGCAACAAAAAAAAACTGTGGAGTTTCAGTGCTCTTGAATCACAAGCAATGATTGGTGGATTCAGATAGTTGAAAACTGAACGTTAGGGTGCATGGTTCTGTTCTTTGAAAGAAGTCATTTGAATGGTCAAGGAAAAATCATTAAAAGAAAGATTGCACCTGATAAGCTGGTTTATTGATAGGTCAAACATCCTTGCTGAGTTCATTTGCAACATTGTAGAATAAACTTTTAATCCTGAGAGCTCAGTGAGGAGGGAGTTGCCATGGTAACAGGTAGAAAGGGCTGAGGGGGGAAGGGTGTTGATTTGAAAATAGAGAGGGTAGAGTTTTGATTGGTTACCATGAGGAATATGTGTGTAGAATTAGAGGTTTTCTGTGCCATTCATGGTTGCAGTGCCTGGAGTACATACCTTTTGCTCTGCTAAAGAAATACTGGTGTGTGTATCTGACACTGTTCTCAATCTCCCAAAGCATTTGTAAAGGTGAGTTATGATTCATTCAATATAGATAGAGAGTTCAGATTAAGAAGCACATTGAGCTTCTTTGCTGTTGGTTTGTGTGATGCTTTTTGAAAATGCATGGTATCAATATTTGCAATAGAGAGGAAATGTATTTTGTAAAATAGTGAGTTTTCAGAACTGAAATGGAATTCTTGTACATAGGACCTGCGCTGTGTTTCTAAAATGTTATTCAAAAAACGATTTTGAGGCAAATCAATGGTTTTACATTTTTGAGAAGGAATAAATAGTGTGTGCATGATTACATAAACATATTTGAACCTTTCACAATCATATCCCCTGTGTTACCTCAGATTAGGAAGCAGAATGAGCTTCTTTACTGTTGGTTTGTGTCATTTTTTGGGTAATGCCTGGTAGGAATGTTTGCAATAGAGAGGAAATGTATTTTGTAAAATAGTGAGTTTTCAAAACTGAAATGGAATGCTTGTACATAGGACCTGTGCTGTGTTTCTAAAATGTTATTCAAAAAACGATTTTGGGGCAAATCAATGGTTTTACATTTTTGAGAAGGAATAAATAGTGTGTGCATGATTACATAAAAATATTTGAAACTTTCACAATCATGTCACCTGTGTTACCTCAGATTAGGAAGCACACTGAGGGCCTTATTTATGAAAACAGCGATGGGTCAGTTTTCACTGCGCACTCCTTGCGACACCAATGATGCGTCATATTTAATGTATGACGCATCATGTCGCAAGGAGTTACAGATAAGTCAGTATTTCTGACGTATCTGTAAGCGCAAAAGTGACGCATTGCTGGAGTGTGTCAGAAAAGTGACGCAACTCCAGCAATGCGTGTTTTCAAATGTGGAAAGCCCCATGTGAAAAGGTTTGCGTCAGTCTTACGCCTGCTGTGAGGCAGGTACAAGATTTTGACATAACAGCGTCCTAAAAGTGACGCAGTGAAATCTCATAGATTTCACTGCGTCACTATTACAAGGTTTTTTACGGGGGAACGCCCCCTCTGCATACATTATACCTGACGCAGGTATAATGTGGCGCAGGGGTTTAAAAAGTGACGCATCTACCTAGATGTGTCATTTTTTAAATATGGCGCAACAAGGCACATGTTTTATGCTGCCGATGCATCACAAAAAGTGACATCACCAGCGCAAAACTAACGCAGGGCCTCATAAATGAGGCTCTGAGCTTCTCTGCTGTTGGTTTGTGTCATGCTTTTTGATAATTCTTGGTATCTACATTTGCAAGATAGAGGATTTTTATTTTGTGAAATAGTGAGGTTTCAGTAGTGAAGTTGAATGCTTGTACATAGGACCTGTGCTCTGTTTCTAAAATGTTATTCAAAAAACGATTTTGGGGCAAATGAATGGCTTTTACATTTTTGAGAAGGAATAAATAGTGTGTGCATGATTACATAAAAATATTTGAACCTTTCACAATCATGTCACCTGTGTTACCTCAGATTAGGAAGCAGACTGAGCTTGTTTGCTGTTGGTTTGTGTCATTTTTATGGTAATGCTTGGTAGGAATGTTTGCAAGAGAGAGGAAATGTATGTTACCTGTGTTTCCTCAAATTAGGAAGTGGATTGTGCAGATGAGGTGAGGCATGTCCAGGGGCGCAAAGGACTTGAGGCCTGTGTCCATGAGTGCAATTGAGAGGACTTACCTCCTCTGACCCTTAGACAAACATTATCTAATATGTGGCCCTTCGACAGGCCTCAATACATTGAGTATAATTGATGGTAACAGGGTGCAGATGAGATGAGGCGTGTTCAGGGGTGTAAATGAACTGAGGCGTGTCTAATGGTGCAGATGAGTTGAGGTATATTCTGGGTTGCAGATAAGGTGGGGATTGTCCAGGGGTGCATAGGAGGTGATGCCTGTGTTGAGGAGTGTAGTGGAAGAGAGGTCTGTCCAGGGGTGGAAAGGAGGTGAGGGCTGTGTCTAAGAGTGCAGTGGGGATAGGCTTCATGAAGTGCAGTCCAGTGCACTCTTAGACACCGGTCTCACCACCTATGCTCCCCAGGACAGTCCTTACCTCATGTGTACAATCTGCTTACTAATCTGAGGAAACACAGGTGATATGATTGTGAAATGTGCAAATATATTTTTTTAAACATGCAGATACTATCTAATCCTTGTCAATAATGTAAAAGTAATTCATGTGCCCGAAATATTTTTTTATAATTATATTTAAAAAACAGAGATAAGGTCATATGTAGAAGTATTATAGTGTTTATATTGTTTGCTTATTGTCATTGTTTTGTTACTTGGTAATAGTGGTCCATAATGATTTTTTTATTTATTTTTTTGTTTTCCACAGATTTAAATCAAGATTTCAATAGTAAGGAAATATGCCCTCAAGGGAAAAGAGACGAAAAGATTCTAAGCGGAAAAAATCAAAAACAGCAACGGAATTAAAGCAGTCTCCTACAACAAATACTTTAAAAAACAGGAAAAAAGCTCCTGGTAAGACAACTAAGTCTTTCTTACGGAACATATGTAGATCAAAAAAAAATGTTGGACAGAATGTAGAAAAAGAGAAGGAGAGAGCAAATTTGAAGAGGAAGGAGAGATTCCGAAAAAATGTTACTACTGCAGCAGGAGACAATAATATGTATAGGAATGGAAGGCAAAATCAATTTAGGGACATTCGTAAACGAATGTTTTGCAATAGGGAGGTTTTAAATTTGTTAAAAAATATTAAAAAAGGTAAACAGAGATCTGCTTTTTATAAGAAAAAGAAAAGTGTAGAGAAGATTGTTGATCATGCTTTTGAAGTTAAGAAAAAATTATTTATTTTAATAATCAATAGAATTAGGACACTTAACAAGACAATTGATGTTTTCAAATCAAACAGTAAATGGAAAAGAGTAATTAATCGGACTAATTTTTGTAAAGTTTTTTCTGGAGAATGGATGCACAGTTCAAGTTGTGAGCCATTTTTTAATGAGGAGAGTTACTTTCAGGAGAATGATTTAGTGCATGCAGTTGACACCAGTGGTCGAGCATATGAGGTGAAAGACGGTTGTCCGATTGAAAAAGAGAAACTTGTGCCTAGAGAACCAGAAGAGGTGTTAACTGATGAAGTTTTAGGGAGACGTACTAAGGGTCCAGTGTACACTTGGAAGTGTAGTAGTATTTGTAGTGTGCGACAGGAATCAATCCATTTGTTTTGTAATTTCTTACGTACATATAGTAAGAAAACTCTAAAACAGAAAATGAAGATGTTGCAAGACTTAGATCCTTGCAGAGTGAGAGAAAACGCAGGTTTGCAAGGGCATTCACTGGCTTGTCTTTCTAGAAAAGTCTGTCAGAGTGTTTTTCATCATTTTAGGATGTTAGCAGTGCATCATAACAAAATGAGGAAATTAGTGAGAAGGTTGTATTATGCAAGAAGTCCAGCACTTAAGCTTAAACAATTAAACAGTGCTCTTTTGCATGGAACTGAATTAGATGTGAAGAAGATTTGTGAAGAAATTGAGATTTGTTATTTTAGTGAAAAAGAGGACAGTGTAGAAATTGACACAGAAATTCAAGGTAATGTGGAAGACAATGTACAGATTTCAACTACAGAAAAGTTTGACCAGGAAATTATCAGGTTTAAGGTGAAATCAAGTGAAAGGCCGAATTTTACTTGTGTGTGTTGTCGACGAACTCATTATAAGCATCAAACTAGATTAGTTGATTTATACGTAAAAAGTGAAAAGATAAATAATTATGAGTGGAAGGATTTTGCAACTTATTTGTGGGTGGAAAATTCTTTTGATTTGAGTTCTGATCAGCGTATTTGTAAATATTGTTATGATAAATTAAATCAAAACAGAATGCCTGCTAGAGCTGTTCATAATAATCTTGAGTTGGTAGACATTCCTCCTGAATTGATGGATTTAAATACATATGAGTGTATTTTGATTCAATGTGTCCATCCTTTTCAGGCAATTGTTCGCATGGAGCCTAAGATAGGGAAATTGCCTCCTTCAGATTTACAGAGAGGATTAAAGGGAAGAGTTGTTTATTTGCCTCTAGATTTCAAGAAAAATATTGATACAATTGGTGTAGAGAAAGTGGAAGAGGAACCTCTGGTTATTCTAGTTAATGGGGTTCCGACAAAGAGTAAGAAAATCTGGCAAGATTTAGTGGATGTTAGGAAAGTCAAAAAGGCAACCTTGTATTTGGTCAAAAACAATGAGTACTACAAACATGCAGAGGAAACAGCTGCAGATGAAGACAGTGATTGTTCAGCTGGCCAAATTGAAAAAGTTGATGTGTCTAGAAGTGAAGAAATATATGAACATTATACTGTTCATCCTTTGCATTCAAAAGAAGTAATGGGGAATGCAATTGACTTGTTTCAAATGAAATCAGCAAAAGGAAGTCCCATTAGTGTATGGGAAGAAAGTTTGGAAGCTCGTTGTTTTCCACAGCTATTTCCAACAGGTCGAGGTGGACGATATGACGATCGACCACTTCAAATTCCAGCATCTGAATACCGGACTATAAGATTATATGCTGAAGATCCAAGGTTTCGTCAATGCATCCCATATTTGTTTCATCTACTGTATGAAAGTGACTTGTCTGGGCTTTCTTATGCAGTAAACCATATACTGAAAAGTGGAGCACATCTCCAAAATGTTTCGGCGAGGGACTTTTTGGAGAAAGTTAATGTGCAAGATAATATTTTGGAATCTCATCTAATCAATCTCATGGCATGTCAGCGTGGTACAAACGAGTATTCCGTCATCATGGGGAATTGAAATGTATGCTAAGAAACTTAGGAACTCCTACATGGTTCCTCACTCTTAGCTGTGCCGAGTATGCATGGGACGACTTACTTCAATTTATACGCGAGGCAAATGCAAATATACAAAATATAGAATTCAAAACACCTGGAGAACTGTGTTCTTTGGATCCAGTGAATGTATGCAGATATTTTAATCATAGATTTGAAGCTATGATGTCTTTCATTACCAACAAAAAAAATCCTCCCCTTGGAGAGGTTTTGGATTTCTTTTGGAGAAAGGAGTACCAAGCGAGAGGTGCTTCTCACATACATATGTTGTTGTGGATTAAAGATGCACCCAAATTTGGAACAGATTCGGATGAGACAGTGATGAGCTTCATTGAAGAATATTCAACATGTGCTGTTCCGAAAACTACTGAAGAAAACAGTTTAAGGCAACAAGTTTTACGCTTTCAATCCCATCGTTGTGGAAAGTACTGTCGTCGAAAATTCAGAAACAAGGACAAGTTCTACACAAAATGTCGTTTTGGTTTTCCACGAGCAGTGATTTCTAAAGGAAGAGTAAATATTTTGATGTCTTCTCTGCGACATACTGTGACGAGGAAATCACCCAAAAATACATACAATTTAAAAAGAAACGAAGAGTCCAAGTATATCAACGACTACAACCCAGTGATTTTGTCCATGTGGAATGCTAACATGGATATTCAATTCTTTGCTGACAACTCTATTGCTGTGGCTCGATATGTGACGTCTTACATCACAAAAAAAGAAAAGACAGAACTGAAGGAAATGTGGGAGGACATTTCACATGAAAAGAGTATAAGCAAGAAATTATACAGTTGCAGTCTAAAGATGTTGTCACATCGAGAAATTGGAGCATATGAATGTTCCGATCGATTGTCATCAGCAAGTCTATATGCCAAATCTAGAACCATCATATGGGTGAGTCTAGGTCTTGCTGCAACACGAAACCGAGTTTTGAAATCTGTAAAGGAAATAGAGTATTTGGCGGAGAAAGAACTAGAAAGTACGGATACTTTGAAGACAAACATGTTGGATACATACTATCCAAATAGAAGTCCTTATCTTGAGAACGCTTGTCTCTATGAAGTTCTGCAAAGATATATTTATAAGAGGAACATCAGAGAAGATATCAATAATGGAATATATGCTGTCATTGGATGTGAAGGATGTCTAGTGAAACAGAGAAAAGGTCATTTGATTAATCATCGAAAATTGAGTTGTGAAAATCCAGACAAAAGAGAATTTTACTATTTGGCTCTTTTGCAACTCTTTAAACCATGGCGTACAGAAGAGGAACTACTTGGAGATTTTCTCTGTTACGAAGACTCTTTTAATGCAACGAAGGATACCATAGAATGTCCTGTTTTTCCAAATTATCTGCAAATGTTGAGTGAAGAAATAGAGCAAGAAGCAACAATTGCTGCAGAGATTGCGAGAGACAGTTCTCAAGACAGTCAGAGTTCTGCTTCATTGAGTCAGGATCCACTAGGAGGACCAATTATCCAAAATGAAGCTGCCACTGCCATGGATGCGGTGGAAAGAGCTATGGAGCAAGCTCAAGAGGATGTAATTAATTTAGAAGATTTGGTTAAACAATTAAACCTTGAGCAGAAACAGATATATGACGAAGTCACAGAACAGGTTGAACATGGATTCAGTCATGAGAAGAAAGAGTGCTCATGTACATCATTTAAGCCTGTCCAACTGTACGTGACTGGAGAAGCGGGAACTGGAAAAAGTTTTCTGATTAAAGCAATTACAACTTATCTGCAGAAAAGGACTGAATCACCGCTGTCTTGTGTTGTTACCGCTCCAACTGGGCTGGCAGCACATAATATTAAAGGGATTACTTTACATCGTTTACTGATGCTGCCAGTGGAGCATGATAACAAATTACAATACCACAAGCTATCTGGAGATGCGTGTTCCAAAGTTTCCAGAGTCCTGAAGAAAATGAAACTTCTTATCATTGATGAAGTAAGCATGGTCTCAAATCTAATGCTTGCTTTTGTGCATTTGAGAATGCAAGAAATTCTTAGAACAGAATATGATGTGTTATTCGGAGGAAAACACATTATTGTTTTTGGAGATCTACTGCAGTTGACTCCAGTGAAAGGACAACCAGTGTTTAAAATGGTCACGCATGAAGATACCAGGAAGTGCCTATGGAGCATTGGAAACGTTAATATATGGTTAAATTTCAAATATGCAGAACTACTCCAAAATATGCGGCAGGCAAAGGATGAAGATTATAAAAATATTCTACAAGATGTAAGAATCGGAAAAGTAAGTCAGCATGGGAATGAAGCTTTACATGGACGATTAATTTCAAATTTGTACCCAAATGAAAACATTCTTCCAGAGAATATTTTTAAGAAAATTAACGAGAAGAAATCTGGCATATGTTTGATGCCTACTCTGAAAGAATGTTGGAAGCTATAGATAAAATAGAGCATATGGGAGCAACAATTATTTTGTCAGAAAATTTGAAATCAAAATTGGATTCATTAGAGAAGACTATATCTAAAACTGCTGGTTTTGAAAAGACTCTGAATGTGTGTTTAAATTGTCGTATCATTTTGAGAAGGAATTTAAATGTTGAAAGAGGTCTGGTAAATGGAGCAATGGGTCATGTTGTTGGTTTTGTGAATTACAAAAATAGAGATGGAATTGAAATTTAAAAAATTAAATTTTATGGCATTGACGAAATAGAACAAATTTGTCGTTGTTCAGCTAGATTTGTGCTTGTGAAAGACTTATATGTTCGCCGAAAAACAGTTTCCTGTTTGTTTGGCATATGCAGTGACAATTCGTAAATCTCAAGGTTTAAGTGTAGATAGTGCTTTGGTGAACATTGGAAGTTCTGTGTTTAAAGAGGGTATGGCATATGTGGCATTATCACGAGTCAGAACTTTATCAGGATTGTACTTGATTGAGTGTGATGAAACAAAGATTTGTGCTGATCTAGATTGTGTTAAAGAATACAATAGGTTAAGAAGAGAGTATGCTCCACATTTGCCTCAATATCCTCTGTTTGAAAAACGTGTGGTAGGCCGAAAAAGAAGAAATGAGAATAATTGCAGTGAGGTACTAGCAAAAAGACAATAAGTAGATGAAGCTGTAATTGTAAGCAGAAAGAAAAAGGATTCTGTTGAAGATGTTGTTGGATTTCAGTTTGAAAACAGTTCTGGTGTCAACTGCTATGCTAATGTAGTGGTTAAAATTGTTTTTTTCTTCAAAATTTACAAGAACAGATTGTTGAAAATCGGGATCAAACATTCTGCTGTTTATTGAATTCTGTGTTTGAGAAATGTAGCAGCGATAGAGCAAAAATAGAAAGTGTTTCAGAAATTAGAAATCTTCTAGACATATGTTCTGGTCAAAATCAATTTTCACAGATTATTCAGCAGGATTGTCAGGAATTTTTAATGTATATGTTTGATGTATTGGAAGATGAAGGAGTAGATATAAAAAATCTTTTTAGCCTTTCTTATCAATGGCAGCATGACTGTGACAACTGTACTTTATCAAGTAGTACTAGAATAGACACTGAAAGGTTTATATATTTGAGTTTACCAGACTGCAAATCAGTGCCTTTTAATAATCTAGTTAAAGCAGCTGATCACAATATGGTGTGTACCCAATGTAAGTCTGCAATGTTGTCCACATTATTTTTACAAACTTATGGTAAATATGTGATTTTAATGTTCCAGCGATGTAGACCTGATGGAACTAAATTGACAACTTCTATTAAAAATGTTGTGGCTTCTCAGTTATCAATTTCAGGAAGAACCTTTGCAACTGTAGCTATTATTTATCATGACGGTCCTTCAACAACATCAGGGCATTACACATGCTATTTAAAAAGTTGTAAAGGTTGGACCCTTTGTAATGACACTCATTTGACTTTCAAACAACGTTTGCCTTTTGACTTAAAAAATTCATATCTAGTGTTTTTAGAACCAAAATTTAAGTAAAGGTAATTGGCCTATGAAGACGGGAGCAGTTAATAAAGGTTAGTTTGCTGTTTAAAATTATATTCTGAGTAAAAGTGATCAAGATAATATAAAAAATTGAGTTGTCATATAGGTACTGTAAGTGGATCTCATAGTAAGTGATATCAGTATTATAGGAAATGATGAACATGAGTGAGTCAGAGATGGAATTACGAAAATTTAAATATTGTGAAAATGTTGTTTGAGCCTTTCTTTCAGAACGTCGGAAAAACTGTAATTTTAGATTTTGTTTTAATTAATTTGAAAATATACTGATACATCTGACACTATTTGGCCTTAAGGAGAGGTGTAGGAATGAGCAAAGAGTTATGACTGAACAGAAGGAGTATATGAAAATAATGAAAATATTTCAGATGTTCTTCGAGGTTTTCTTCTAGAAAGTCGATGAAATGGAATTTTTAGAGAACAGCAGAGTGCTTTCCAACGAAAAGGACCTTCATGATATACTATTTGGCCTGAAGGAAAAGTAAGTGAATCAAAGATTAGTGTACATTTGTTATTTTTAAGTTTAGATGTTTTTTTTTAAAACACAATCTTTTTGATTGTGTTTTTTTCCCCGCTGTCATTTGATGAGTAGTTTGAACTCACTTTTTTAAGTGAAATTCAATATATTCTGAGAACAGCAAAAATAAACTATGTAACATGTTGTACAAGTTAATCTATAGTTTGTATTCTGCAATTTAAATTATATTCCCATTGTCTCACACTCACTTTCCTTTTTCCACCCTCTTTCAGCTCTTTTTACTCACTTATAATGTCTTTCTTTCACTCTCTTTCAACCCCGTTCTTTTACTCCACTTCTTTCACAACCCCTCATTCTCATTTCAACTGTCTGCATCCCCTCTCTCCCTTGCATAACTATTCAGCTTTCAGTCTGTCTGCTTTACTTTCCTTTTCTGTGTTTTCCTCCTTTGCTCTTTTAGTAATTCCTCTTTACTCACTCACCAGTATTGTCGCACTCTATCACTATAAATCATCCACTCTCCCTCGCTTATCTTTGTTTCCTCCTTTCTTTTGACCTCTTCTCTCTATTTTCCGTTCACTACCTCTATGTCCTCAGTCCCTCACTCTCCTTGTGTTATGTTCACTTGTGTTTATCTACCTTCTATCATTTCTCTTACAACAACTTCACTGCTCCTCTCTCATCGTTCTTCAACCTATTTCTTTTAGTCCGGTTCCATTACTACCCCTCATTTCCTATCTTTCAGTGTCCTTCTCTTTACTTTCATCACCGAATCACTTTCTCTCAGTACCACTGCTTTAGTCCTCTTCTCCTCTCTTTCCTTCTTTTGCTCCCTTACTCATTTTTCTTTCCTCACTCATTGTACTCCACTTCACTCAGTCTTTCCCTTAGTCTCTCTGTCTACTAACTTCCTCACTCCTTTTCCCTCAATCCTTCTATATTATCCTCTCTCCCTTCATCCCTTCACTCTATGACTCTCCTTCACTTACTCTCAGTTATCTTCCATTCCTCATTCTTCTAAATGCATCCTTTATTAGACTCCTTTCCCTCTCAGTCATTATCTTTTTACTTACTCCTGTTTCTTGATTTAGTTTTGCTAACTCATATTCTTTTAGTATCTTTCTTACCTTCAGTTCATTTTTCTCTTCTTCTCTTCCTTTCTGTCAGTGAATCTATATGCCTTACTCTTAGTAATTTGCTCTCCTTCTATTTCTTTTTCCCTCTTTTTGTCCTTCTACCTTACTTTATTTCTAAATACACTGTTATGATTTTTAACCTCTTTATTTGTATCTTTAATTTTAAAAACATAATTATAACTTATTTTTTCTTCTCTCTTTACAGATACAAAATGTAGTAAAATAATGTAATTAAAGTTACATTTATTACATGGTAAGTGTGACTAAAAAAATTTAGTTCGTCATCACCCTTTGCTTTAACCTCACTACTATTTTCTGAACCTACCTCACTCCTGTTTCTTTACTCTGCTTTCCTCACTTATTCATATTCTCCATGTTTAATACCCTTTCCCTATTTCCCCTCCCACATTCAACTTCTTTCAGTCCCCATTCTTTACTTCCCTTACCCTCTGTTCCCTTCCTTTGCTCCCTCACTCATTATCTTTACCTTAATCATTTACTTCACTCCTACACACACACCTTCCCCAACACACACACACACACCTCTGACATACACCCCACACACACCACACACACACCTCACACACACACACACACAGCCACACACACACTCTTCACACACACACACCCACACATCCCACACACACACACACTCCACACACATACCCCCCACACTCACACACCCCCACACATATCTTACACACCCACACCTCCACCCATACCTAAACACCCCACACATTCACACACACGTTACACCCCCACACCCCCACCTACACCCACTGACTCCCTATAAGTCACCCACACTGCCTTACTTACCTTTCTTTCCTGTTTCACTCAGACCCTTTCGGTCACTGTTTCCTTTGCTCTCTCTCTCTTTTCTGTCTGTCACTCCCCATGTCTTACCCTAATTCAGTTTTTCCACCCTCTTTTCACCCCTCTTTACTTACACTCACTGCTCTTTTCTCACCCTCCTTCACCGTTGTTCATTTATCCCGGTTCCGTCACTACCCTTCTTTCCCAATTCTTTACTGTCCTTCCTTTTTCTTTCAACACCCACTCACATTCTCCCAGTACCTCTACTTTACTCTTCTTCGTCTCTCTTCCCTAATTTCGCTCCCTTATTCATTTTCCTTTTCACAATAACATCCTATTATACCTTCTCTGTTTTTTACTATGTAATAAACAATCCCTCTGTGTTGCTCTCTCTAGCTCTCTTCCTCTTAACATTACTCTCTCTGTGTTCTTCCCTCGTGCTCAGTCCTTCATTAATTTTTTTTTCTTTTTTTTGGGTGCGCGCCCCGGTGCGCGTACCCTAAGGAAAAAAGAATGACAGAGATTCTCTAAAAATATAGGTTTATTTTTATAAATTAAAGGTAGTTCTAAAAAGAACTGTTTTTTTATTTTTTTTGTTGTTTTATATTTTTTTTTGAATTTTTTTTACTTTTTGGGCTTTTCTTAACACTTTTAAAAAAATTGTATTTTTTTGGGGGGGAAACAAAAAACAGGGAATTGTAAACGGCTCAACTGGAGCAAAAAAAAATCAGGAAAAAATTAGGGGGTTTTGGGGCAATTGTGGTTGTCACCAGCAAGAGCGATGAGCTTTACGCTCTGCTCACCATAGCTGATGGTCATACCACAAAAAATACAAGTCACCCTGAATTCACCAAACCGTGGTTGGATGATTGGCATCGTCTCCCTTGTGTCTGGTCCCGATGGCGTGGGTTGCTTTCTTTTGGAGGTGCTGGCTGAAGATTGGGGAAGGTTACTGGCCATTTCTCTCATCTCTGCAGCAGCATAGTTCCTGGGATGCTTGCCCTGCAAATGCCTAATCATGGTGTAATTACCAAATGAATATTTCCTATTAGGGTTCCCCCTTGAAAGTTCCATGCCACAGATTAGGCAAGTCACCTTTGGTGCATTGACTTTCTTTTTGCCCTCTGGAATAGAAAAAAACTCCCATACTATGTGCTCCTTTGGCCTATATGGGGTATTATCTTCTTGGAGGAATGTCCTTCTCCCCTCCTCATCCTCCTCCTCCTCTTCTTCTTCCTGACCACCAAAGTGATGTTGTGGTGGTCCTCTTGGTGGTGGTGGTGGTAGTGGTGGTGGTGGTGCAGATGCTCCAGCTGCTGCTGCTACTGTAGCCATTTTAAAGTAGAAAAGATTAGAGACAGATCTCCAAACAGGTCTTCCTCAGTCAAAGGACAAAGTCAGAATAAAAAAGATGGGGGCTTTCATCATTTGGAAAACAAAACTGTTCTGGACCAATGAAAAGTGTTATTTTCAAGTCACATGAACTGAGTTTTCATCATTTGGAAACCAAAACTGATCTGCACCAATGAAAAGTGTTATTTTCAGATCACATGACCCGACGCGCTTACGCTACGCGCCCCGGGGCGTGCCCCGGGGCGGGCCCCGGGGCACGTAGCGTAAGCGCATCAGGACGGTGACGATCATATGCGCTCGCGTGCTTCCGGGTGCGCTTACGCTGTGCGGCATATGACGCATCACGCGGTTACGCGAAACGTCACGATGTTGTTTTCGTTCGCGAGAATAGCGCTAACGGGACGCTCACCGGTACGCGCCCCGGGGCGCACCGTAACATTGCGCTTACCCGTGCGTTCACCGGTACATATTTATACAATATAAAATTCGTTATAAAATTTTTTACTTTTTATACCTATAGAGATTTGCTCTTAAAAAACCATTGAAATTCACTGAAAAAAACATAGGTTTCACACCTGTTATAGTTAGCTGGAAGTTTTACTCGCATAAAACCATTGAAATTCCCACGTTATAGTTAGTTGGACTCACTATAACTTGCGCATGCAATGCACTGCAGATGACATCACATATTACATCACTCATGACATGGTCAGTGACATCACTCATGACATCACTGATGACACCATCCTTGTGAGAGAGTGACAGACCTCCTTTCACTGTAATGTAACCCTTGAAACACATATTCAAAAATAGAAACTAAAATTTTCAAAAATGGAGATACCCATACCAGTTACCACAACCAATTCAATAATTCCACCATCTATATACACATCCACTCATTCACCAACAGTTCTATATAATCATTCATACGTATACTCACTCATCATATGTAGTGATACACCTATACATCCTGTTACACACCGACAGTCATCCAAAAGATAGTCTCACACATACTCACACATGCAAATAAACTATTGAACATCCATTTATTTGCATATACAGCTATACACACACTACCATCTTACTTCTAAGGAACCTTACACATACTTACTCTCTTAAACAATCACTTATAGAAACACATACTTATTTAAACAGGAACTCTTACAATCCCTTACTCTCACATATAGTCACTTATATACATCAATATTCACATATACTACATTAAAACATATGTAGTTACTGATAAAGACAATAGTGAGACAGTCATTCAGTCAGTTACACACACATATACACAGTCATCCACCCATACAGTCCTGCACATATGCTGTCTTCAAAACATATACAAACAGAGAGTCAGTCACTCATGCATCTATGTTCTAAGTAATACCCCCACCAAACATATAGACACTCATATTGATATTAAAAAAACATCTAATAACCCATATACATACACATGTAGCTACTCACCAACCCATGCAGCTACTTATACACAAAGTGAAACACTAATCCATATATTTAAATATTTAAACATTACTCACTAATATATGTATACACTAAGATACACTTAATAAGCCAGTGAACCAATCAATAAAAAAAAAAAATCAATGTAAACCCTTATTTAAACATTTATTCTTCCATCAACTTTTACATATACATATATAACACATATTTATTTTTTAAAAATACACACATTCACTGGATGGTGTCATCAGTGATGTCATGAGTGATGTCACTGACCATGTCATGAGTGATGTAATATGTGATGTCATCAGCAGTGCATTGCACGCGCAAGTTATAGTGAGTCCAACTAACTATAACGTGGGAATTTCAATGGTTTTATGCGAGTAAAACTTCCAGCTAACTATAACAGGTGTGAAACCTATGGTTTTTTCAGTGAATTTATTAGGTTTTTTAAATGCTAATTCCTAACTATAACTGGTGTGAAACCTATGGTTTTTTCAGTGAATATATATTAATATTCATTCATGCGCTTTTCCAGAGGCGCGCTCAGTTGCTCATCCTTCAAAAGCTGGCCTGGAGGTTCTGGTTCCTGCTTCGTCTCGAAGTATTTGTTTCTTGAAGTTATTGAAAGCACCAGGCTCACCTACTAGCGCGAACTAAAGCAGCGGTGCAACGAGGTTATTAACCTCAGCCTGGGCGGGTTGCATTCCTTCCTGCCCCCGTTTAATGGACATTCGTGCTATAGGTCGAAGGATAAAGGGGACTAGAGTGACATTTTTCACATTTCTTACGGGGATTCTTTCAGCGTTTGTGCACAGTACTGAGCTACCCGCATTCCCTCGGCAGCACTTACCTGGATTCCATTGGTGCATCCTGGGTGTTGGAGTCCTGGATTGAGCAAGGACCTGGACTATCTAGTGAAATCACCTGTGGAGGGGCGGAGCGGACACTGCACCAACCGGCATGCAGCACTGTACATTTAAAAGCAGAGCGCAGAAAATTCCCTTGATACACCACGGCGCTGACGAGGCCAGATGAGGCCGAAATGCATACGCCAAACCCATGAAATAAAGGTGTTGTCTTTAAATCCCCTAGTGGCTTCTGCTGCTTTCAACTTTGGGAGAATACATATATATATATCTCCAAAAAAACAGTTCCACCTTGCATGGAGACGCCTTCACAGTAAGACATATCACCTCCTTTATTGTGGGCAGCGAGGAAAAACAGGTAACACCCCACCACAGGAAACGCCAAACATGTTTCGGGCTCCATGCCCTTGCTCACTGGCTGCAACAAACAAAGTCCCAGCAGCTGTGAGGACTATTAATCACTAACCCTGCCCAAGTGGAACGTTACTCTGCCAAAATGGCATTGTGGGGTGTGTAGTCCTTCATTTACCGTAGTGGAGGCTGTTCAGGCTTCGTGTTGTAAAATAAATCCCAAGTGGGTCCCAAGGCGGGGAAACACTGCTTTAGCTGCTGATATGACCCCACAATATTGGCATGTCGAACTCCTCCAAGTGCTTAGATTACCATGCACCAAGGTCCGCTAAGTAGCGCGGCGGGGCAACTCCGCGGCGAGGCACGCCGCTATTAGTCTCCAAAAAACAGTTCCACCTTGCATGGAGACGCCTTCACAGTAAGACATATCACCTCCTTTATTGTGGGCAGCGAGGAAAAACAGGTAACACCCCACCACAGGAAACGCCAAACATGTTTCGGGCTCCATGCCCTTGCTCACTGGCTGCAACAAACAAAGTCCCAGCAGCTGTGAGGACTATTAATCACTAACCCTGCCCAAGTGGGACGTTACTCTGCCAAAATTGCATTGTGGGGTGTGTAGTCCTTTATTTACCGTAGTGGAGGCTGTTCAGGCTTCGTGTTGTAAAATAAATCCCAAGTGGGTCCCAAGGCGGGGAAACACTGCTTTAGCTGCTGATATGACCCCACAATACTGGCATGTCGAACTCCTCCAAGTGCTTAGATAACCATGCACCAAGGTCCGCTAAGTAGCGCGGCGGGGCATCTCCGCGGCGAGGCACGCCGCTATTAGTCTCCAAAAAATATATATATTTGGGAATCATGCTGTCATGCCTTGCAATGATTTGTGCATGTTAACATAGGTCAATGTAGCACACAATAAAGAGAAGTCCTGATTTAATTAAAGACACAGGGACAAATATTAGGCAAACACTCTTGCTGTATTTCTCAAACAATAAACAAAGCATACAGGTGTTTAATTAGGTTTCCTGAAACCAAAATGGACACAATAAATTACAATTAAAAACATTTAATAAATGAATTGTAGCTGGCTTGAACTTTCCTAATCACAGCAGTAGGAACAAAATCATAATAGTTAAGACCCTTAGGACTAACCCATCTCTTAAGGTAAAATAATTCTTCTATTTGGTTCTTCTGCAACTGTAATCTACAAAATACAATGTTAAACATTTTCAAAGGTTCATACAGATAATGTTCTGTAGTTTATCAGAACTTCCAGTCGAAACCTTCAAAATGATACATAGGGAACACGATGGAAAGCTTCATTCACATTACACGCTTTCTAAGGAAAGTTACTAACATTGTCATATTACTCTGTAGTCCATGGAAAGTGTGGGAAAATAAAAAACTTACAGTGGGTCACTGAATGGACAGGGGAATCAGCAGGAGTGAGATGAGCAGAACACCAGAAACTGCATTCATTTTAATAAAATGGTGTCTTACACGAAAATGTGGCATGACTATACTAAGTTATTAATCCATCTTTCAGACATTATATTTATATAATTGCAAATACAACATCATTAGTTCTTCAGTTATGACCATATGCGACATAAAAATCTAAATTGCATATCAGAAAATCTTTAACATGTGTTTGGTGATCACACACTACCAACGTTTAGGTGCCTTACAGTGCTTTGCCATACTAATGTGGATATATGGAGTGTTGAGAATGATAAAGACGATAGCAATGTACACCCGATGTATGCAAGCATAGCAGTGGCAATACCAATAAATGCAATATCGATGCAGGCTGTAATCTATGCATGTTCAATGATCTCAATACCAGTAAAAGCAATATGGATGCACGTTGTAATCATATGCACACACAGTGATGACAATACCAGTATAACCAATGTCGATGTACACAGCAGGTAAGAGTGGTGGACCCACCTCGGGGGAGGGGAGAATTTCGACAGAAGACGACCATGGGAAATTAAATCATTATTTAATTTTCACTTATGGTCATCTGTCAAATCCCCCCAACCCAGCCCCACCATCCCCCCGCTCTTCCCTGCACGGGTCACGGCTGTATGTATACTTTAACTGATGCCTGCATAATGAACTCAATATCAGTGAATGCAATATTGATTTATGATGCAACAACTGAACGTTTAATAACAAGAATATCAGTAAATATGGTATCAATGACCCCCATGTTACACATGCTCACACTCACAAACTGGAATCATTGCTGTCGGATTTATCCAAGATGACCTCTACATCAACCCTAAGTCAGAGATATGTGGTCAGACAGGCCCAGCGACCCACACTCAAGCCTACCGATTGACAGGTCACAGGTGGGGTTATACTTAGCCCAAAGACAAACGCGAACCCAGTGAAAACACAGATTGATCCTACTGATTAGTAGTCACACCACAAACAGAATCTAGGAGATTAGCCCCAAGAAAACATTTTTAGCCAAAGGCACGCATTACCTAAATACCACAAAAGTCAGATGCCACATGTAGTTAGGAACACTCAGCCAATAAGGACACGACATGCACACAACACAAAGTGATCACATCCTCACCACACCGGACATCTGGACACGCACTCACTGGCCCACACTAGATCTCCCTGAGGTTGAGAGCCATCTATGTCCCCATTATCAGGAGGTTTTTCTTGCTATTTATGACCATGATGCTTTTCAAAGAATATGAAAGTGTTTTATTCTACCCACAAAATGTATATATTGGTGTCCCAAACTTCTGTTCTTTAAGACTGTCTTCAGACGCACCTCTGTCCATACTTTCCCGACCCCTGCATTTAATTAAACCAACGTGTTTCTGTTGTGCTATCCGCCTCTTGTCTTTTCATTTATTTAAGCTAAAATCATATTCGAGCAACAAAAGCCGCAGTAGAGCTAGTGGAGTAGGAAAGTCATAATTTAAATAATGACAAAGAGGCAATGATTTGCCTATATTATTTTTGCATTTTTCGTAGCAGCCAAGTTAAGACAAAACCTACAGCACCAGTAAACGTGGGAAAAAACTACAACCAATAGGAATGCTTGATGCACCACCGATCATTAGATAGATTTACTCCTCAAACCGTTTGCTTGGGACTAGCAACTTTTTTTGCGAGTGGGTTATAAATTGAAATATAGAAGAAGAAACAATAGTAGAAACATCCACATGAATATTTATGACATTCCCCATCTGGAGAGGGCCATAAGATCTTCAGACTGGCCTTGATACAATAGGAAAAGGAGCTCAGATCAAAACAATCCCATGTTATCAAAAGACACCATTGTATTTCATGTATGTCACACCTTTCTGCAAAGGAGACAAATGTGGGCTAACACTTGCCTCTGTACTTTTATTAAAGTCATGACTTTCCTTTATTACTAACCAGGAAAATTCACATTTCATAACCATACCGAGGCCATTGTTTAATCTTGGTTAAAGTATACTGACAACTGCCACAGGCACATGTGCGTCAAACTGCTGATGAAGTGAGCACTACGAGTGTTGCACACATTGGACTGCATCTGAGTTAAGCACGTACCGGTTAGTCATCGGGGTTCAGTGTCTGCAGTCACTAATGAGCCTGCATTAATCCCTGGACTCCAGAGCCTGACCCAAATTCAGCATTCTTCTAGTGTAAGCCTTCCTGCCTGATGCCTGCCTGCAGCCTCCTGCATGTCTGTCCTCCTCGGTGGCCATATTAAAGTCAGCCCCTACTGTAAAAACACTGCCACCACTCCGGCGGCCATCTTGAAACCAGGCAAACAAAAAAAGAAATTCTAGGGACTGACTAAACATCACTCCTTGGCATCACTATTTCAGTCTACACCTTCACACTGTGTCTGCACCAGGTTGCCCTGCTAACTCTCTGGAAGAGTATACAAGGTCAATCTACATCTCATCATGTCAGTGTCCCCAGCACCTCACAGAATGTGCAACCAGGCCCCACACAATATGCACAGCCAGGTTCAGTATTGCTGGGTGTATCTTTCCTATATCCCCAGACCCTCTGATTCTAACATCTGACAGCGCCATGTGTCCTAGATGGCAAAGCTGGCTAGAAGACTTTCATATTCTCGTGGACATCAGAAAGCAACCTCATTTGGGCAAGATAATGCCTGAAAATATATTTTTTTCTTTTCCCGGAGATCAAAGAGCTTATAAATCATGGTAGTGCTCTGTAGAGAGCACATCTAAAGCAACAATTTCACATCCTCTTTTGAAATCAAAAAAATAAATGAGATATGCTTGTATTTTTTATTTGCTTGTCATCAGAACAATTTAGAAAAGGTTTAAAACCCAGAGTGTCATCCAGTAATAATGTATATTTTAGAAAATAGCCCTTAGTAAGGCTAATGTCCCCCAGAAGACATTTAATCTTATATTGCGTTACTGACAAATGTATAATGTTTTAACAAATACTGAAGAATGATACATTTTGAGAGTGTAATATAGAGGTCTTCAAACTTTTGGATGCCGAGACCCCCCTGCCAACATTTCGAGGTGTAAGGACCCCCTCCTGACAAAAATTTCTAAACCTGTAGGCAGGGCTACTGGAATTATGAGGCAGGTGAGGACCAAATTACGTGACAGGCTTGACTAAATTGTGTGGGAAGAAAATGTAAATGATGTTATGTGATGCCATGTATTTTGTGATATCATTGCTTCATTATTTTGAAATTAATTGCTTACACACAGTAACACTGAGGAAAGATTTCACCCCATCAGTACCTGTATATAACCAAAAGACAGCAATTTACATCAGAAAGATTTCTAGTCAGCCTTTGTGAAGGGCCTTCCACTCGTCCTGCCACATTAGAAGCTCACCTGGCCCAGGCCGGGAGAAGCAGGGGTGCCTTAAAAACCTGGTGGTTTTGTGTAGAGTTAAGCAGTTTACCCATGCAGTTTTCCTCTCGCCCCCTCCCTTCCATCCCTCTCCCCTCTCCCAACCCTGGATCCCTCTCTAACTTTGCAGGCCATTTACTTTTACCCCTTTTTACAACTTCACAACTCTCCCTATTCAACCTCTCACTTCACCTTTAATCACCTCTTGCCATTCTGTCTTTTCACTGCCCTAATCTCTAACAGTCTCTTGCATTTATCTCATGGCCTCTCTGGCCCGTCACCTCCCGTGCCCCTCAGCACTTCTCATTCACCGTGTCTCTCCATTCAAATGTTTGTCTATTTGTATCTTACATCTCTCCAGTCCCCCATTCATCTTTCACATCTCCCTTTTGTTCTAACAGAAGCTCTCACCTTAGGCTCACACTCACTTCTTGCGTGTCCACACTTCTCTTTGGCAATTTACAATTCTCCTCATCTCTGACATCTTCAATCAAATTCTCTCACTCCCTTGCTGTCCTCTCTCATCCTGTCATCTCTCCTCACCAAGCATATGGGTCGGACCCGTATGCTCCTCTCAGCCTGTGCCACTCTGCTTATTGTTCCCTAATTCAAGAAGGCATGAGTTGTCTGTCTCGCTGTTTTGGTGCAGGCTGTGCACTTATGGGACTTGCACCCTCCTTTGCTTCGCTCCACCAAGAATCTATTATCCTTTAGGAAGATCTGTAGGTTACTCCATTTGGCTGGTTCTCCTTCTCCTTCTGTGTTTTTCTCATTTGCCTTCAGGCAGCAGATTGCTATTATCCCCAGGAGATGTTTTGGTAAATGTGGCCTACTACAGATGTAAAAAATAATAATCAGCAGAAGCAGGGGAGCCACTAGACCAGAACTTCAGGGGGAGGGGGCTAACACTCCCAGCCAGGGCTGGTCATAACACTGGTTGCACACGGTGCAACAGTCTTTTTTGGTGCCCCACCCCCGTTTCCATCTTCTCCATGAATTCCCTCACTACCACTCACCAACAATGCACTTCATCTCTCTATTGCACCTTTCTGACAAACATTTCATTTTTTTATATAGCCTCTCATAGTTTACTCACACTCATTTCTATGATCTACATGGTACATATTCTTTGTGGCAGGCGCATTAGCCATCTGCACTGTGTGGTTGACAAGAGTGCCCATGTGAGTGCACGGTGAGCGATGCAGCAGTGTGAGAGTAGGGTGAGAGGAGTGACAGCACAGTGAGTGAGGTGGCCGTACTAATTTGGGTGCGGATGCAAGTTCAGAATGGGACGAATGAATGTATGATTACTGCTGGGTTTATTTGAGTGAGTTGCATATTCAGCAGTGAGGGGGACAGGTGAGTGAAGAATCACATGAGTGCAGGATGAGTAGTGGCTTGTGTGACTGCAGGGTGAGGTGTAGGGTGAACAGTGCAAGTGTATTGTGAGTGCAGAGTGATCACTGTGAGTGCAGAGTGAGCGGGTGAATGGTGTAGGTGCATGGTGATCAGTGTGAGTGCATTGTGATCGCTGTGAGTGCAGGGTGAGCGTGAAAGTGAAGGGCGAGAATGAGGAGTGAGTTGTCTGAATGCAGGGTGCATTCCAAGACACTAGAAGTAACTCAGCATGTTATTGATGGTGGCGTAGGGTTTAAGATCTAAGTTAAACTATTGCTATTATGGAATTAATCGGGGATCGAGGGTGGAAGAAATAAATATTGTGCTGATCCTGCAACAAACTTCCAGTCCTATGGTAGGGTTGCCAGCAGATTATTTTGATGGCCCAGTCGGTACAAAAATAAGCAGTCACCTAAAGCTGTATTTTAAGCACTTATCTATGCATACTTTGAACAGCAAATATAAATAGAAAGCACTTTTAATTGTGTTTTAGGGCTGCCTCAATGATCCATGACTGATAATTAAAGAGAACAAAGACAGAAAAGTCACATAATGAATGAATACATACTTTTTTATTGATGTCTATTTAGTGTCAAGAGGAGGTTTCTGCAGGCTCTTTAAACAACACATGCAGGCATTTTTCTTTTGGCAACCCTACTTTTTATTCATTTTCAACAAATGCATTCTCACACAACAGCAGTAAATGTAAAACACAAACCTAAGGAATAGGCAGAGTGGGGACCCGGGGGGTACTGGAACCAGGAAAAAACACTAAGGGGTCCATTATGATGTCGGGTGGATTTCCTCCGCCAGGCTGGCGGTGGCTACCGCCAGCCTGGCGGAGGAAATCCGCCCGACATCATCAGCTAAATTCCCCCCCGCCATATTAGTTTGGCGGGAGGGACCGCAGCCGTGACAAACACTGCCCGCATGTTTTCCGCCCAGGTTGCCGGGGCGGAAAACCAGTAACATGGTGGCGGTGTCTGTTAGACACCGCTCGCCATATTACAATGGGCTTTGGACAATGCCTTTCCGTGGCGGCAATGCTGCCACGGAAAGGCATGCGGAGACTCCCTGCGGGGCCCGTTGCGGGCACCCTGGGAGTCCCTGGCTTGGGGGGTTGCACATGGGGGGTACCTTTGGTACCCCCTGCATTTCAAAGTGCAACATGGCAGGCACCGTGCGGGCCTGTCATGTTGCGCTTTGAAAAGCACAACGTGAACTTTTACCATTGCGGCGGATTGCCCGCCGCAATGGTAAACATACAGGATGCGCCCGCCTGTGTGGCGGGCGCATCCTAATGCCAATATCGGGACCCCCGCACTGTTAGCAGGCGGTCCACTTCTCCGTTAGCCATCTTAATGGACCCCTTAGCCTCTGTAACCAGTTTACAAAGGCATTTAAATATGGAAATGGTCTTTAAAGACCTGTGAAAACCTCGGAGGGGCGTAGAGATAAGACTCCAGACACTGTCTAGCTGAGCCCCCAGCAGCTCGAGTTGCATTGCAGCAGCCCAGGCTGAGACACAGGATGGGGAAAGTGGGGGGGCTGAAGCCCTTGGGCCTGGGCAGGAGTGTCACTGGGAATGCACGACCCCCTTTGCATCTCTCCAAGGCCCCCCTGGGGGTCGTGCCCCACAGTTTGAAGAACCCTGTTGTATAATGAGTTACACCATGGAACTGTTGAAGTTTAATCCTCTGCTGCAGAAATAGGATCAATATTACACTCCACACACTGGCAACAAGCTTGTTTTAAGCTCTGCTGGTACCAGGAGTGTAGGAATTGCTGATTCATTCAACAGGAACTACTAAAGTCCTGGGAGATCCTAGAAAGGTAACATGTTCCTGCATCTCCTGATATGCTTAAAGAGTGACGTCATGTTCTTTATTATATAGATTCAGGCAAATTTGAGGGAAAGAAGAAAGTTGAATTGGAAAATTCATGCACATGTCCATACAACTTGGAAGTCACAACTGAAAATCCCAGAATGGTGCTATTGTAACATAGCAAGGCCTCTGCAGGGCCCATGGATTTGAAAATATAAGGAGGAAAGGCATTGTTTTAACCTTGAATCTATTGCAGCAGGAAGACGTATGTGGCCATTCCCACTGTATTTGTTTTCAGCTGAAAAATTGTAAAAGTAGTGTTGTCACTCAGGACATATATCACTCTGTGGACTCAACATGTGTTTTTTAAAATTGAGAAGTGAAGATGACAATCTAAGTATTCATGGAAGTGTCTGAAATGCAAATCTGCTATGACTATTCTTATCTCAGAGACTTGTTACTCTGAGACGATTTGTTGGTATGCCTAGATCTTCAGGACGCCTACTTGACGGCCCCAGTTCATCTAGCATGCAGAACACACCTTCAGTTTCAGTGAGGCTACTCTTTTTACCATTGCAAGACTCTTCCCTTTGGCCTCTCATTAGCTGCATGGTGTGTTACCAAGATTCTCAAACCTCTGATAGCCTTCCTCAGAGCTCAAAGGATAAGATTTTTTCATCGTGACCCAAAACCAGACATGTCTTCTTCCCCACCTACATCTTTGTCAAGACCTCTGACTAAGGCTAGGTTCCCTCATAAATTTTCAGAAATCTTCTCTCATTCCTTCAAAACGTCTGAAGTTTATGGTTTCCTTATAGACACCTCTCAGGCAGTTTTTCAATTGCCTCTTCACAAGGTGGTTTTGATAAAAAAAGAGATACAAAATACCCTGGTACTCTAATCACTAGCTCACCTGGTAGGTTTTCTAGCATCTTCCATTCAGCCCATTTTTCCTGTCCTCTTCATAAGTGAGCTTTATAGAGGCTAAAGATGTGTCACCTATGTAAAGGTCTGCCCTTTTCAGAGCAGATAACCCTAGATCCAGAGTCCAGAGACAAACTAGTCTGATGGCTATCTCACTTGAGCGCTTGGAATGGGAGGACGATTTTCTCCTCCACTCCAGATCTGGTGTTAGAGTCGAATGCAAGCCGAACAGGATGGGGTGCAAGGCATTATCAGCTCTCGACCTGAGGCACATGATCTCTCCAGGAGTCCTCCTTCCACATCAACCATGTGAAGTTATTGGTGGCCCCTTCACCATCCAGACCTTCAGAAAGGACAATGTAAATGCACTATCCTCCTATGCATGGGCAACCTCTCGGCTGTCAGATACATAAACCATCTTGAGGCACAAGGTCCAAACCTCTAGCCCTTTTGGCCAAGAGTCTTTGGGAGTAACGTTGTAGCAGACTAATTTTCCAGGCATCTTCTGGACTCAAGCAAATGGAAACTTCATCCTTCACTATTTAATTGTCTTTCCTTGATCTTTCCGTCTATGTAAATTGACCTGTTCGTTTCTTCAACCAACTCCCAACTCCCAACTCCCTTCCTTCTATAGTTGAAAGCCAGATCCTTTAGCTCCTCCTCCGGATGCATTCCTCAAGTTATGGCCTCAGTCTTTTCTTTTCTATGCTTTCCCCCTTTCCTCTTCATCTCTCGGGGCCTTGCGTAGCCAAGGAGGCAGCAATCGTCCCTAATTATGATCATTCCTCATTGGAGGCCTCAACTATGGCACCCAACTCTTTTGGAGTTGTCGGTTGCTTTGCCTCCCATCTCGACTTGCTCCTCAACCCTCAGGGTCTGCCTCAAAACCTTGTATTAGATGGAACTCTGTCCCTGATCGCAAGGAAGATTTCGGAGTGTCCTAGAGAACCAGAGGAATTTTTATGGAAGCTATCCAATTCGTACAGAAATCCTGGGCCCCTTGCATGGCTAAGATCTACAAGTCAGCCTGGTTGGTATGGGCAGGGATTCAGATCCCCTTTCAGCAAATGTAACATTATAAGTTAATTTCCTAGCCTCTTTGGCTTCTCAAAGGCAGGACTATTTTACCATTAATACCTACAGATCGGCCATTTCTGCAGAACATATCTGAGTGGATGGAAGACCGGTTGGGGAGCATCCTTTGGTCTGTTAACTTTTCAAGGGAGTACGTTTTTCTAAACCTCCTCTATGCAAGTATAAGATCATGTGAGATGTTAATTTAGTTTTAGAACTGTTTATTTAATGGCCTGACAATACTGGTTCCTCTCTTAAGCACTTATCTGCAAAACTGACTATGCTTTTGTGTTTGGTTTCCTTCAAACATGTCTCTAATGTTAAAACATTAGATGTGTCTTTGTTTAATTATTTTCCACTAGGTGTTTCCTTTCAGGTTTTTAGGTGGACAAAGACTAACTTAACGCCAGTGAATTATTCTTTTTTCCCTTCTAAACATAAGTTATGTCTTGGTAATTGTTTGAAAACTCATGTTTCACAAACTGTAGGTCTCAGAACTTCCTCTTCATCCCAACTCCTTATTTCCTTTCAGAAACTCCGCAAGCCGATTTCGGCTATCTCTTTGGCCCATTGAGTTAGATGGACAATGTCTTTGGCTGGCATCACCACAGATTCCTTTGGAGACCATCCAGCTAGAGTGTCTATGGCCTCAAGGGCTTTCTGGGCTGGTGCTGGTTTACATGGCATTCTCATATCTGCAGATTGGTCAACTGTTGATCCATTTAGAACTTTTTATTGTAAGCCAATTAATCATACGGCTGAATCTGTTATTTCGTTACTTTGAACAAGCATATTATGAGCCTCTGGTCTTGTAATACATTTTTGATTTTCCTATTCTTGGTGTCAGAAAGACCATATTTTATTAAAGACACAGATGCAAGCATTATCCCACCACTATTTCTTTGACCCTCCCTGGTTTCTTTTCTCTGTATGGGAAACAGCGTTTACAACGCTGCCATTACATCGTGTTACTTTTAAAACACGGTTGTTACAACGACTGCATTGTTAGAATGTGACACCTTTACATTGCAAGTCATTAGATCGACTTGCTGTAGGGGCGCTCAAACCTAAGGAATCGTATAATTTACCATTCCAACAACTTCCCTACTCTCACGCATGCTGGAGTTGGAATAGTAAATGATACTATTCCTAAGTCGAGCGCGCCTCCTACATACAGCAAGTCGATCTAATGACTTGCGATGTAAAGGTATTGCATTCTAACAACGCGGTCGTGTGTTGTAATAGAACGCAATGTAATAGCATGTTCCTCTGTAGTTCAGGTACCTTCAACCAGTTACACTTCATCAACCTTACTAGCCCAAAATTTCTCCTCCTTTGGACCTCTCTTGACTTGGCTGTTCTAGGATTTCGGAACATGCTTCCTGTTTTCTTTTTGGATATCCTCAAAGATTTGGTGACTGTTTAACTGATTTTGTCTTCTGTTCTACTTTTGTTCTCTAATCTTTATCTGGATTGACTTTCGTGAGAAAAGAGGTCTTAATTCTCTCAGTCAAATTAATTATTTTGATGCGCAATATCCTATTTGTCAACCCATTATGATGTATTCTTTGTAGTTCTTTCCCAGAGTTCAGTGAAATTTAGTGCTTTACTTCTTGGCTGCTGTTTAATAGATGCAAGAAAAGTTTGGCATAATATGCGTCTCGGGTCTTGTAATAAAACTGTAATGATTATATGCAAGAAAGTTTCACATTTTGAACATAGCAACACCGGTACTGGTCGTGCATCAGGGGTGAAGCTGCATGTCAGCCTGGGCAGTTAGCCTCCCACAAATTAAGTCGATTCTGCACAGGGGCTGAACCAGAAGGAGACCAGTAATAGAGGTTGGCGTGTGCTGAGTCCTGAAACCGCACAAGCAAGGCTCAGGTGAAAGAGAAGACTGGCAAGTACAAGATGCTCTTTCCTGCCAGTGCATAGAATGAGGAAGTATTCCACTTTTAGCAAAGACTGTGTGCTGAGCCCCATGACTAACATACCTGGGCTTGTATACCAGAAACCGGGCGAACAGGCTTGGTCCCTAGAGATAGACAGATGCATCCCCCCCTGGACTGGTACTGAGAAAGAGCCAAATGTGGCCAACTAACATAGTTCTATATAAAGCATTTAAAAACTGTGCATGCAGACATGCAAAGCAAATATATTAAAGTTACGTGTTCCTAAACAATTTGTGTATTAAACCGATGCAGCAAGATATGAGAACTTGCTGGCTCCAAGGACCTGGTTTTGAAGGGGAAATGTCTCCTGACTGATGGTACAAAAATCATTTTTGTTTGTTGTATGTTTCAAAGTTGCTGGCAAATGGTCATTTAGTTTGGCTGGCATGCTAGCACACAGCCTTGCAGTAAAATACTTCAACACATCAATGCAGAACAATAAAAAGGTAATTACTGTCTTGATTGCCTCTTGAGTCACCGTGCCTTAATGTGGGCCAAAGTACAGAATGTTTCTTCGTCATCATGTCAGACTTGTTTTTACCTTTTCCATTGACATAGCTAAAAAGCACAAAAGGACAAAAACATTCGCAAAATCACTTCCAGAGACAGACTTTATAAGGGACAGGATGATATTGTCTGAACTGTTAGCGTTTTTTGTCTATTGCATTTTCAATTTCCTGGCTTCATCTCCAGTGTTTGACAGACAATGAAAGGCTTACAGTGGCACTATGGAAAGCACATGCAAAAAGGGAGAACAGTGTAGAAGGCAGGCAGAACCATGATATTTTTAAAAATACCTCTATCAAAAACTCCCATACCACGCTGAATGATATTTTCTTAATGCAGGGCCACTACTGGATCTGGACACACAATACAACCATCCACATATGGCATGACATTCCAAACTTGCATTGCCCCCAGCAAGCCTACATCACCTTGGAAAGGACCTTGTTCACCATTCAGGTGAGTGCTTCAAAAATATTTATTTATGGATATGTGGATATGGTGGTCACTCCATTAGCGGCTCTCAGGGAATGAGGGTGGAGGGGAGGGGGAAGGGGAGGTAGTGGGAGGATAATAAAAAAAATACGACTTACCTCTTCCTCCGGGCACCTCTCCTCGCTCCTCTGGATTCCAGGAACCAGGAAGCACCCAGGCTCCCCTTAGCCAATCACAACACTGCAATGCAGCAATGTGATTGACTCCCCTAAGCCAATCACAACGCTGCAATGCAGCGTTGTGATTGGTCTGAGCACTGTGGATCAGTGCTCAGATGAGGACTGGGGTCCTGGAATTGTTCGCCACTAGACAGTATAATGCATCCTGGTGGGGAACATGCTAAGTCCGCATGACTATTTGGCTGTTTCGATATGGCCGGCCAAGCAGTCAAGTGTACTCAAGTGTGCGCAAACCACTCCTCCCCCTGTGCATCCTGCCCCAATCCGCCCCAACCCAGCCCGACCTGCTAAAAATAAAATGGTAATAGCTTTGTTATTATCATTTTATTTTCCCTGCTCAAAGAGCAATGTGGCGAAGCTCCCCTCCTTAGCGAAGGAACTGCACCTGGGTCACACCCTGTAATTCTGGAACTCTTGATTTTGCTTTCACATGATGGTGGTATGGCCTTGTGCATGAATGGTTGATTGGGGCATTGGAGGAGTTTGGAGTAAAAGGGGAGCGCAGCAAAGAGGAAAAGAGGAGTGTTCATGCATACGCGAAGGACTGGTATGCAGTGATCCACTCAATGTGGAACAACAATGCACAAATTGCACAGCTGCCATCTTGGGGAACGGGGAACACAGCACCTTTAAGACACACTTGAAGGCAAAGATGTTTATCTTACATACGGAATGAAGAAGACCTTAAATAGAACAATTTGGTAATAGCAGAACCTGAAAATAGGCATTCCACCAGAATCTTCCATAGAAGGATTTGTAAAGCAGATCAACTAAATATTGCCCAGTCCAGTCCAAATGAACTTCTACTGTGCTTCAACAGACAATAATCAAGCTACATATGCCCGATCATAAACACTGTGCTACATCAAAGATGAGGGTTCTTTGTGCCAAATATTCCAAACATTTGTGAGTCGCAAACCAGTTGCAAATTGGTTTGGAACCACTAAAACAGTATATTGGTATATTCAAATGTAATTTTTTTAAAAATCTATTTCGATTTTTTTAATGCAAATGCAATGTTTACTTGTTTGCATTTTTGCAATGGCAATATTTCCCAAATCTCAAATAGGTAATCACCATTTTCATTTAGCTATTCAGGGACATATGTATCAAGAAAAATTGTGATCGCAAATGCCGAAATTTGCTTAGTGGTATGTATGAGGCAAATCTGCGTGCAAAATAAGGAATTGCAAAATTTGCGATTCCTTATTTTGCGATTCTTCAAGTTGGTGGTAATTTGTGATTTCTTAGAAAAATGCACTTTTTTGCATTTTTCAAAGTGCAATGTGAAGCACATACATGTCCAGCACATACATGCCCTTAGGGCATGTATGTGCGCCACATGTGCACCCATGCTTATTTCAGGGGTGCAACAGGGTGTCCTTTTGACACCCTTGCACCCTTGAAATTGCATTCTCATTTTGTGATTCTCTAATTGCTAATCGCAAATTGAGAATGTCTTCCCATTCATTCCAGGAATGAATGGGGAGGTATTCCTTAATTGCGAATCGCAAGTAGAGATTCGTAATTGAGGAATATGGAGGATTCGCAAAATTTATTGCAAATCCTACATACATAGCATTTTGCGATACTCAAATAGTGATTTGCAAAAAATCGCTATTTGAGAATCGCAAATGAGGACTTTGATACATATGGTCCTCAGTATTTGTATGTTTAAAGCATTTGCAATTTGCGAATAGTCATAACACAAGATTTTTGTACTAAAACATTACCACCAGTGGTTGCAGGTGATAACCAGATGCCAACTATAAAAAGGGACCCCAAATACTTCATCTCTTTTTACAATGACTGTGTTGTATGCTGTAGTGAGACAAAGGCACATTGTGGCTGTAGTACAGAGATGAAGAAACAGGAGAAAGATGGTTCCTGAGGTTAGTGTTACACTCTTTAACCAAACAGAGGAGGGCATTTGTAGGGGAGAAGATGTAGCCTTATGGCTAAAACAGTCGACCTCGAAGCTGGGGAACCGGGTTCAAGTCTCAGAAATGATCCTCAACATCCTGTGATTCTGGGCAAATCATTTAATCTCCCCGTGCCTAACAGAAAATGAATGTGTCCATCTGTAACGAAACTGGTTCTCAGGTAAAACACTCCGATACCTGATATACTCAAGTCTAGTTCGCACTATATAAAACTCTTTAAAAAAAAAATATATATGTATAAAGTACAGGCTTACTAATAGTTGTATGTTAAATTTACTAGATGAAATGCAACCTCATTACACAGAAACACATGTAGAGCCCAGGCCAATCCCTCACACATTCAAAGTGCATGCACCTTTTAGCACCAGGGAGTTACCAGGCCACTGTGGATGAGGCAGGAGTAATTTTACAGAATGCACTATCTCAGGTTTTTAAGAATTGTCTTTAACCCTTGCAGGTGCTTCCGTGACGCATGACAGCTGGGGGCCGTCATGAGTATGCAAGGGATTAAGCCATATTTCTAACAATAAATAGCTGCATTGTGTTTCCTCATACACTAAGTTGCCTACTAGACACCAAGGGTGCAGTTTTCAGAGTAGAACAATTCCCTTAAGTAATTGGCTGCATTGATGGATCACACATTGCAATATGTTCTCCATCCAGATATGTATTTTCATGCAGAAATACGAAACATTGCCACTTTGTAAATATACATGTAGTGTGTAAGTGTGTGTGTAATTCCTGACATTGTAGTACGTTATCCAGGCAGCACCCATGGTTCTGATATGTTCCGCTACTGTGGTCTATACACCTGTCTGGCCACAGGACAGCTAGGAGCAGGTTTTCATGTGGGTATGCAATACAATATAATTCTAAGAATATATATATATATATATATATATGTCCAAACACAATCCCGGAGAATAAAAGTACCAAGGAAAGCAGCACTCGCAGGGGGTTGTTCCAACCAATTTATTACGGCGGAACAAACAGCAAAGTTTGGAACACCTGCCTTTATTTAAAGAGTCCCGCCTGCACTGTGCATTGACATTTCCCCACTTGGGTTTTATTTCTCACTGTTCTCCAGCGATTGCACCCACTGGGGTTGGATATCAAGTTTGGACTGCCATTACCATGATGCTTTGCGGCATACACCAAAGGAGGTGTGAGATCTTGCCGAGGTAGGCGGGACTCTTTAAATAAAGGCAGGTGTTCCAAACTTTGCTGTCACTGGTTTACTTGTGAGGGGCTCAGGAAGAAGGAATCATTTCCGAAACGCGTCAGCCCTGTTGAAATGCTTGCGGAGTGATCTTGTGCCCACTGCTGACCTTGCTGTACGGGGATCGTTCTTGTGAGGGCTTTCACACTAAAAGGCAACTTTGATGTTTGGATTTGAGCGGCTTTGCCCTAGTCGCGTGACTGCCCCGCCGCGTGCAATGCGGCCCGTGATGTTGGGAGTTCCTGGCATGTTTCACGGACGAGTGACGCTCGACAACGAGTGTTGGTGTATTAGCAGCGGGCGCTGCACTGTGCATTGACATTTCCCCACTTGGGTTTTATTTCTCACTGTTCTCCAGCGATTGCACCCACTGGGGTTGGATATCAAGTTTGGACTGCCATTACCAGGATGCTTTGCGGCATACACCAAAGGAGGTGTGAGATCTTGCCGAGGTAGGCGGGACTCTTTAAATAAAGGCAGGTGTTCCAAACTTTGCTGTCACTGGTTTACTTGTGAGGGGCTCAGGAAGAAGGAATCATTTCCGAAACGCGTCAGCCCTGTTGAAATGCTTGCGGAGTGATCTTGTGCCCACTGCTGACCTTGCTGTACGGGGATCGTTCTTGTGAGGGCTTTTCACACTAAAAGGCAACTTTGATGTTTGGATTTGAGCAGCTTTGCCCTAGTCGCGTGACTGCCCCGCCGCGTGCAATGCGGCCCGTGATGTTGGGAGTTCCTGGCATGTTTCACGGACGAGTGACGCTCGACAACGAGTGTTGGTATATTAGCAGCGGGCGCTGCACTGTGCATTGACATTTCCCCACTTGGGTTTTATTTCTCACTGTTCTCCAGCGATTGCACCCACTGGGGTTGGATATCAAGTTTGGACTGCCATTACCATGATGCTTTGCGGCATACACCAAAGGAGGTGTGAGATCTTGCCGAGGTAGGCGGGACTCTTTAAATAAAGGCAGGTGTTCCAAACTTTGCTGTCACTGGTTTACTTGTGAGGGGCTCAGGAAGAAGGAATCATTTCCGAAACGCGTCAGCCCTGTTGAAATGCTTGCGGAGTGATCTTGTGTCCACTGCTGACCTTGCTGTACGGGGATCGTTCTTGTGAGGGCTTTCACACTAAAAGGCAACTTTGATGTTTGGATATATATATATATATATATATATATTCTGTTACTTTTTTATAAATGTGCTGGGTTTGTTATAAAGTTTTTTGTAATTTTAGGTGACATTGCATATGCTCTTCGCCAATAGATTACAACACCCTAAATCTTCATTTGGCTAGACAGCGATGATATAATATAGCCCACTGACAGACCAGGTATATAATAGAGAGCATATTTGGCCTCCTCAAATGACGCTTCAGATGCATACATAAGAGTGGAGGAGCAGTGCAGTATGCACCAGTTGTATGATGCACAATTGTGGCATGTTGTGCTATTTTGTATAATGTAGCAACACAAAGAGATCTTCCTATAGAGATGTAGAGGACAATAATGATGATGACGACATACCTCCACCTCGTGAATGACATCAAAATAAGGATGCCAACAGAGCCATTGATGGAGGGAATGTTAAAACACAAGTCACTAAAAACGACTTTTAAAGTAGTTTCCTTTTAATTGACATTTTTTGCTAGCAAAAAGTAGCATTTCTAAATTGTAAACAATATTTATATTTGTTTATTCACATGCAGCACAAGAACAAAGTTTTGCTTTCCTTCAAGTAATGCTGTTAAAATGTAATTGTAAACATATCTTGTATACTCTGTCACTAGTTGGTATATTAGTGGCATGTACAAATGGGGTTTGTCTAGTACTGCATCTTAGAGAACCCTACTCTTGCGTGGAAAAACTGCTGTGGCTCGAGGGCTCTTCATTCCCTTCCAGTACACCTCCCTAAGGTCTTCATCCATGTCTACTTTCCATTTCATCTAGCATATTGCTTATTTTTTCTATGCATTTAGCAACATGTCACTAAAATGCCCTTGTTCTGCTTGTAAATTCAGAAACCTTCAATATAAAAGGCTCCTAGAAGGAGCAATGTGATCTACCGATCTATCAAATCCTTGCAGTCTATTAGTTACATGTTTGGCATGACTTTGCCCATCACATCTATCGTATGCAAAGGAAGGGTTCGGCTTATTCACAGTAAGGCCAAGCCTATAACATAACAAAAACAACTACATTTGCCAGTACTGAGACATTTTGGTTTTTTGTGATTGTCGCAAGAAGAACAGAAATAAAACTCGTTCTTCGAATTAATTATTTTTTGATTTAATCTATTTATTTATTGATGCAAAGTCACTCAAAATTATTTAGACGGCAACTTTTACGTTTTTTTAGAACATAGAAAATTTAAATGCACAGGAGAAAGAAAGGAAAAAAGTCCTATTGATATTATTTACATTCATTTGGGGTGCAAAAGCAGGTGTAGATTCATATCATTTCAGTCATACTCAGGCATACTTAGTGAAGACAGTGTGATAGAGACGGGGAAGGTGGAAAGGAAAAAACATAAATCAAAATTGGTGATACAGAGAAAAACTGTGTTTTTTTGACAAACGGTTAATAGCCTTTAAATATATTTACAAATGAATCATTGGCTACTTTAAACAACCGGCCATCTGAAATATACAATATTTTGCAAGGTCTATTTTCATTTTTTGCACAGATTGGCCTAGCACGGTATGGTCGACGCGTTTCGAGTTCCTTAGGGGGGAACTCTCTTCAGGACCGCAATTTTGGTTCTGTAAGACATAATGGGAGGACTTGACTTAGTATTTACCAACGCAAACTAGTGACCCTTATCTCTACAGGTCGGGGACGTGGCTCTCTTACCTATACTGGTCACATCCTTTGTCGTGAAATAACACCAAACATACTCTGAAAAAAGTCATACAGGATAGAGTAAGTAAATCTGGAAAGATTTGACTGAGAAATGTGTGCAGTGGCTTAACTACAGGATGGGCCTTGTTCTTACTTGGATGTTCTTGTGTCCAATCGCGGGTTTATGTACTTTGTTTGGATGCTTGGCTGTTCGGTCGGGGGTGTCTGGGAGTCTAAAATGCAAAATGTGGAGTACGCTGTTTATTGGCGTCCATTTGTGTCTCCGTGTTATCTACATCTCGACTTAGTCAAAAACCAGTGAATCCTACCTTCGTTATCTTGAAGATGCTCTCTTCCTGTTTGTTTAGGACGTGGGACGGCTTGATTTAGTCTGCAAAGGAAAATGATAGATGCGTCTGTTAGCCCAGAGCGGACACGTTGGACCCGTCTCAGTGTTTCATTAGGCATGGTCGCGTAATTAGATTTAAGTGGGGTGATGTTAATTTTGCACGTCGGTAGATGGGTTGAAATGCGGCCGACTTGCGCGAATGTTACTTTCTCTTTGCTTTAAACATGCTAGCTTTAGTGGGATGAATTTACCTCACGTCTTTGCTCCGCAGGCTCGTCGTTCTTCTTTCTCCAAATACTTCCGCATTGAATGACGTTGTGTCTCCCGCTGTTAGTCTCGTGTTATTTAGGGTTGGGAGAATTCTGGGATTTGTAGTTTGGTGACGATTCTTGATGTCGGGTCGGTTTTCCGACAATTGCAATTTGGCCGGGACTGTGGGCTAAGTGTGTGGCATTTTATTTAATTCCTTTTGCATGAAGGGTGGTTGGATTGAGCTGGACGGAACGTTTCTGATAAAAGCGTTTTGCTTTTGGTTGTTTCAATCTGTCATTGACATGTGCTGGACAGATATGTTATAGATGGAAAATCTTTGATAGTTCATTCAGTCCGTCTATGGCCGTATTGAATTTGATAATTAGCATCGCCTCTCGTTTTGACAATTTTGCTTCCAGATCTCCTCCCCTCGCATCCTGGTCGACCTTTGAAATAATGGTCCATTGTAGTTCTTGTTCTGTATGTGTATGTACATGCCAGTGGTTCACAAGGGGGGCTGATTGTACATTTTTTCTAATCCTAGATTTGTGCTGAGATATTCGATGTCTTGCCTCTTGGCTGGTTTTTCCGATGTAGATTTCCCTGCACGGGCACCAAATTGCATAAATGACATTCTTGGATTTGCAATTTGTGAAACTTTCATGCTTCCAAAAGATTCCTTTATGGGTGAATAAATCTCCTTCTATAGTTGAATTGCAGCATAGGCAAGTACCGCACTTGTGGTGGCCTTTTAGCGGGGGCAAATTTACATAATCTCGTAGTGTTGTGCTCCGCTCTTTAGGCAGAGCTGCTCGTACCACTTGGTTTGCAATACTTTTATCTCTTTTGAAAGCAAAGAGAGGGGTTTCTTTCAATTTTTCGTCCAAATCTTGGACTAAGTGCCAGCTGTTTTTTATTTGCTTTTTTAGCCAATTTGACGAAGGGCAGTAAGTGGAGACACATACTATTCGGTCCACAGATTCCTTTTGTTTAGATTGTAAAAGTGCCTCCCGAGGAGTCCACCAGGCTGTTTTAATTGCTCTTTTCAGCATCTTTTTGGGGTAACCTCTGGCTAGCAGGTTGTCCTGTAGTTTACTAGCATGAAAAAAGAATTCATCCTTGAACGAGCAGTTGCGTCTGATTCTTAGGAATTGCCCTACTGGTAAATTGTCTTTTAAGCTGCGAGGGTGATTACTAGTATAGTGGAGCGATTTATTCTTGTCTGTTTTTTTCTTGTACCATGTTGTCTTTAGGCTTCCTTCTGAGGGGTATATTTCTACATCCAAAAATGGCAATTTTGCTTTTGAGACACTGATGCTGAACTTTATATCTTCTGTTCTGTTATTCAGCCATTCGTGGAATCCATCTAATTGATCTGTTGAGCCTTTCCAAATCAGGAAGACGTCGTCAATATATCGGAACCAACATCCGATATATTGAAAAAAAGGGTTGTTTTGGTATACAAATTTCTCTTCGTATTGAGACATGAATAGCACAGCTAATTCTGGGGCGAAAGGACACCCCATGGCTACTCCCTTTATCTGGTAGTAGAAATCGTCCTTGAACTTGAAGTAGTTTCTTTTTAGAGCCATGCCGGCTAATTCCAAAATGAAACTCGTAGGTATTTTCATCGGTCTTGGTCGTTTGTCTAGATAGAATTCTAATACTGCTAGTCCTTCGTCTTGGGGGATTTGAGTGTAAAGAGATGTTACATCCATACTGACCATCAGGTCAGTCTGTTCATTATATTCCAGCAGTTCTATCTTATTGATGAAGTCAGTTGTATCTTTTATGTATGATTTTACTTCAGTCATCCAAGGTTTTAGGAAAAAGTCCACAAATTTCGATACTGGCTCGAATAAAGATTCGCATCCTGAGATGATGGGTCGTCCAGGCGGGTTGTGTTCATCTTTATGGACCTTTGGTAGCACATAAAAAATTGCTATTCTTGGGTTTTTGTTTTGTAGATAGGCATACTCTTTCTTCCCCAGAAACCCATTTTCAAAACCAACTTGTAAAATTTGAAAGAGTTCACCTTGTAATTCCCTGGTAGGATCTTTTTGGATTTTCTTATAGCAATATTCATCAGCAAGTTGCCTGGTCACTTCTGTGGTGTATTCTGTAGTGCCTCATATCACTATGGAGCCACCTTTGTCCGCCTGCTTTATGACTATTGAGTGGTCATTTTTTAACGACAAGAGGGCCTCTTTTTGCAGTTTTGTTAAGTTATACTTAATATAGCCTTGTTTTTTCTTCTCCTGTGTGTTTATTGCTGATAAAATTGTCTTTTCAAAGGTGACCACCTCCTTTGGTATCTTGTTGGTTGGTGGGCAAAAAGTTGAAGGTTTTTTGAGACCCGTAGTTTCCATACTTTCTAATGGTTGTTGACCTGAGAAAAAGGTTGTTAGTCTGATCTTGCGACAGAAGTTAATAAATTCTGTTTTCAATAATACAAAGTTTGTTGGTCTTGTAGGCACAAAAGAGAGTCCTTTCTCTAATGCACTTAATTCTGTTGTTGTTAGAATTTTAGATGATAGGTTATGTATCGATGTTTCATTTAATTTCTGTATGTCCGTGTTCTTGTTGATATCTCCCATGGTGGATCGTTGAATCTTGCTTTCCCACGTGTTTTTTGTTGGCCTCTCCCTAAAAAAGGCTGTTGTTGTGCTTGTGGATTTGACTGAAAGTTTTGTTGGAAATTACCTCTCCTATTGAATCCAGTCCTATTAGTACTATTATCTGTTTCGCTGCCACTTGATGACGATGATGTGTCCGAAAAAGTGATAAAGTTTTGTCTTGATCTACCTTGGTGATCTGTCAGGTAGCGTCTTGATTCAGTTCTTGAGTAAAAATCCTGTTGTAGATAAGGGTAAGCCTTTTCTAGAGAGAAACTTTTTTTGTCCTTTTCGAATTTAGTTTCTTTTTGATTTATTGTATAATCTTTAAATTCTAAGATGTCTTTGTCAACTTTGTCTAATAAAGCTTTTGAATCTGTGATGAGTTGGTGTGTTTTAATTTCTGATTCCAATTTCTCTATTTCCATAAGTTGATCCTTAGAAAGTCGTTGTGCTGTCTCTACAGTCAGGACCATGAGGTCTCTGCTGCACTTAGTTTCTATGAAACTGTAACCTTTTTTGTAGGTAGGGTCCTCGGTGAAAATCACTGGCACGTTACGTATTATCAATCCATTGGGAATGGTACCTGCACGTAGATGTTGTATTAAGTAATGTCCGTGTAAATCTGTTCGTATTTGTTTCTTTTTCAATCTGATCAGTTTTTCAGACTCGTTATTGATTTTAGCAGTAGAGCTCAATGCCGCCGAACTGAAGAGTGGGGGGTTGCTAATTAGTTTCTGTATATGGTCTTCGCTGTAGGCGAAAGTTTCATTCTCTGACATTATAAGATAATGTCAGTGACTCTCCCGCCCAGTGTGATTTATTGTGATGTGTATAATAAAAAATAAAAATAGAGAGAGAAGATTTTTTGGAGAGTGAAAAGAAAAGCAGGTTGCAAACTTGTTACTTTATTCAACTTCTATCTGTCCTGTAAGTGTTTGAATACACAATACCTCAAAGCATGAAATCCTGAAAGATAAACAGCAGTTTATCTGGTAGAAACCCCTCTACAGTTGGGGGTAGTGAATTACAAAGTGATCAGACGATCTGTCTCGTCCTACGTACCTCGCGGGACTGCTCCCGCTAGAAATATCGTATGCAAAGGAAGGGTTCGGCTTATTCACAGTAAGGCCAAGCCTATAACATAACAAAAACAACTACATTTGCCAGTACTGAGACATTTTGTTTTTTTGTGATTGTCGCAAGAAGAACAGAAATAAAACTCGTTCTTCGAATTAATTATTTTTTGATTTAATCTATTTATTTATTGATGCAAAGTCACTCAAAATTATTTAGACGGCAACTTTTACGTTTTTTTAGAACATAGAAAATTTAAATGCACAGGAGAAAGAAAGGAAAAAAGTCCTATTGATATTATTTACATTCATTTGGGGTGCAAAAGCAGGTGTAGATTTATATCATTTCAGTCATACTCAGGCATACTTAGTGAAGACAGTGTGATAGAGACGGGGAAGGTGGAAAGGAAAAAACATAAATCAAAATTGGTGATACAGAGAAAAACTGTGTTTTTTTGACAAACGGTTAATAGCCTTTAAATATATTTACAAATGAATCATTGGCTACTTTAAACAACCGGCCATCTGAAATATACAATATTTTGCAAGGTCTATTTTCATTTTTTGCACAGATTGGCCTAGCACGGTATGGTCGACGCGTTTCGAGTTCCTTAGGGGGGAACTCTCTTCAGGACCGCAATTTTGGTTCTGTAAGACATAATGGGAGGACTTGACTTAGTATTTACCAACGCAAACTAGTGACCCTTATCTCTACAGGTCGGGGACGTGGCTCTCTTACCTATACTGGTCACATCCTTTGTCGTGAAATAACACCAAACATACTCTGAAAAAAGTCATACAGGATAGAGTAAGTAAATCTGGAAAGATTTGACTGAGAAATGTGTGCAGTGGCTTAACTACAGGATGGGCCTTGTTCTTACTTGGATGTTCTTGTGTCCAGTCGCGGGTTTATGTACTTTGTTTGGATGCTTGGCTGTTCGGTCGGGGGTGTCTGGGAGCCTAAAATGCAAAATGTGGAGTACGCTGTTTATTGGCGTCCATTTGTGTCTCCGTGTTATCTACATCTCGACTTAGTCAAAAACCAGTGAATCCTACCTTCGTTATCTTGAAGATGCTCTCTTCCTGTTTGTTTAGGACGTGGGACGGCTTGATTTAGTCTGCAAAGGAAAATGATAGGTGCGTCTGTTAGCCCAGAGCGGACACGTTGGACCCGTCTCAGTGTTTCATTAGGCATGGTCGCGTAATTAGATTTAAGTGGGGTGATGTTAATTTTGCACGGCGGTAGATGGGTTGAAATGCGTCCGACTTGCCCAAATGTTACTTTCTCTTTGCTTTAAACATGCTAGCTCTAGTGGGATGAATTTACCTCACGTCTTTGCTCCGCAGGCTCGTCGTTCTTCTTTCTCCAAATACTTCCGCATTGAATGATGTTGTGTCTCCCGCTGTTAGTCTCGTGTTATTTAGGGTTGGGAGAATTCTGGGATTTGTAGTTTGGTGACGATTCTTGATGTCGGGTCGGTTTTCCGACAATTGCAATTTGGCCGGGACTGTGGGCTAAGTGTGTGGCATTTTATTTAATTCCTTTTGCATGAAGGGTGGTTGGATTGAGCTGGACGGAACGTTTCTGATAAAAGCGTTTTGCTTTTGGTTGTTTCAATCTGTCATTGACATGTGCTGGACAGATATGTTATAGATGGAAAATCTCTGATAGTTCATTCAGTCCGTCTATGGCCGTATTGAATTTGATAATTAGCATCGCCTCTCGTTTTGACAATTTTGCTTCCAGATCTCCTCCCCTCGCATCCTGGTCGACCTTTGAAATAATGGTCCATTGTAGTTCTTGTTCTGTATGTGTATGTACGTGCCAGTGGTTCACAAGGGGGGCTGATTGTAAATTTTTTCTAATCCTAGATTTGTGCTGAGATATTCGATGTCTTGCCTCTTGGCTGGTTTTTCCGATGTAGATTTTCCTGCACGGGCACCAAATTGCATAAATGACATTCTTGGATTTGCAATTTGTGAAACTTTCATGCTTCCAAAAGATTCCTTTATGGGTGAATAAATCTCCTTCTATAGTTGAATTGCAGCATAGGCAAGTACCGCACTTGTGGTGGCCTTTTAGCAGGGGCAAATTTACATAATCTCGTAGTGTTGTGCTCCGCTCTTTAGGCAGAGCTGCTCGTACCACTTGGTTTGCAATACTTTTATCTCTTTTGAAAGCAAAGAGAGGGGTTTCTTTCAATTTTTCGTCCAAATCTTGGACTAAGTGCCAGCTGTTTTTTATTTGCTTTTTTAGCCAATTTGACGAAGGGCAGTAAGTGGAGACACATACTATTCGGTCCACAGATTCCTTTTGTTTAGATTGTAAAAGTGCCTCCCGAGGAGTCCACCAGGCTCTTTTAATTGCTCTTTTCAGCATCTTTTTGGGGTAACCTCTGGCTAGCAGGTTGTCCTGTAGTTTACTAGCATGAAAAAAGAATTCATCCTTGAACGAGCAGTTGCGTCTGATTCTTAGGAATTGCCCTACTGGTAAATTGTCTTTTAAGCTGCGAGGGTGATTACTAGTATAGTGGAGCGATTTATTCTTGTCTGTTTTTTTCTTGTACAATGTTGTCTTTAGGCTTCCTTCTGAGGGGTATATTTCTACATCCAAAAATGGCAATTTTGCTTTTGAGACACTGATGCTGAACTTTATATCTTCTGTTCTGTTATTCAGCCATTCGTGGAATCCATCTAATTGATCTTTTGAGCCTTTCCAAATCAGGAAGACATCGTCAATATATCGGAACCAACATCCGATATATTGAAAAAAAGGGTTGTTTTGGTATACAAATTTCTCTTCGTATTGAGACATGAATAGCACAGCTAATTCTGGGGCGAAAGGACACCCCATGGCTACTCCCTTTATCTGGTAGTAGAAATCGTCTTTGAACTTGAAGTAGTTTCTTTTTAGAGCCATGCCATGCATCTATCAGCATTCATTAAATCACTTAGGGGCATATCTACGCCAAATTTGGCAATGCCGCGTTCCAACATTTTTTATACACAGGCATGCGCCGTATTCATTTGAAATCGGCACACACCTGTGTTTCCCCTAGTGCTGGTGCAAAAAAAGCAGACTACCGCTAGCCCAGGCACCGTGCTGCCATGGTGCTTGCGCTGCAGGGACAATTGTTTACGTGCAGGAAGGGATACCTTCCGCCACATAAACCATCAAGAACGGTGATTTGCTCTTTCTATGTGTGCTGCAGAACGTAGCAAACATAGAAAGAGCAAAAAAACGAGAAGACAATAATAATTTCTCATTGTATTGCCATGCTAGGACCACGTATTACCTGGTGTTAGTTTTCGGCGCTGTCTCAGCCTTGGAAATCGGGGGCAGTGTCAAAAAGCAATGGGTGTTGTGGTGAAATGACCACTGCAACAGCCATTGCACTCCTCTTTGCCTCAGAGAACTGCGGTCTAGGAGCATATTACCATTGTGGCATTAAGCCTTGTAAATTTTGGAAATGGCGCTATACCACCAGAGCGTCAAAACAAGTTATGCTCTGGTGGTGAATGGGGCTTGTAAATATGCCCCTAGGTGTAGAACCACCTCTATTAATGTACTGATTTCTGTACATTTAGCCTACTGGACCTAGCCCTCTCTTCAGGGTCACCCCCAAACCTTTTGTTTTCACCCCTCCTGTTTTTGCTTATTTCATTTTTTTATTATTTAATAATCTGTTTATGGAAATTGAAATTGACAGGGTATAGTGTAAATAACTTAGTTTCATTGCCTCTTATTAAATACATACTTTTCAGTCATTGTTATTAAGACCACAATAAAATGTCCTTGTTTCGCTCTACAATTTATTTACCATCAATTCTGGGAGATCAATTTCCTTGATCAGTGCATCCCTGCAATTCCCTCCCTAGGTTTTAATAGAGGCCTCAACCGTATGTGTTCCACTTGTTCCAGACCTGTTCCCAATTCATTGGATTACCTCTGCTTTCATGCACCGTGTGTTTGGCAATCATATACCAATCTAAGACTTCTGTTCAATCTCGCTGTCTCCTTGCATCAGGAATCCCCCATTTCTGTGTTATATTGCGCTTGGTGATTGCCAATGCCAACGTTACCCACATTTGCTCTTTAATTCCAAGGTCTGTAGTGTACCATATATTCAGGAGGCACCATTGTGGGCTAGGAATCAACTCTACTCCTGTGACCCTGCTAAGGCTGTGACCTACGACCGCCCAATACTGCTGTATGACAGGGCAATCCCACAGTATATGATGGTATGCTCCCTCTTGACCACACCTCTTTCTGCATGCGGGATCAGCTTCTCTGCCAATTTCACCAAGCAGCGACAGGAATAGTATACTCTATGAAGAATTTTCAGTTGTAGTAGTCGGAGTTTATTTGATATGGCTACTTCTCGCGGGGACGCGAGGGCGTCCTGCCAGTCTTTGTCTTCCCGTTCCCCCACATCTCTCTGCCACTGATCCCGGAGTCTGAGGAGCGGGTCTGGGGGGTTATTTACCAATTTCTGATATGTCAGGATACCGCCTTATGGTTCATGTAGTCTGTGAGTAGTCTGTCCTCTAGTGGGGAGGATTCTGGGAGTATCGCCCCCCTTCAGGATTCCCGCCTGCAGGGCAAGATTTATTTGCAGATAGTGGAATGTTTCTGCCTCCGATAGTTCATAATCTCACTGGAACTTTGCGAATGGTGTCACCTCTCCCCCGCTCACAGGTCGCCTACACAATATATGACTATTAGGTCCTAATTGTCGAAACCGTTGAGTCCACTCATGGTGCCCAATCATTCAGCATCCTATAGTGAGGCATATTTTGTTATTTTGTTGTCCCACCCCATCCGTTTCTGAACAATGTGCCACACATTGACTGTGGTCTTTGTTAGACCCGTGAGAGAGAGGTGTACAGTGCTTTAGTGTAGCCCCTTTTCCCTAATATGTATTTGAAGGCCGGTTCATCTGGCGGTTAATGTGTACATTTATTGATGGCTACCAATTGTGCCGCCCAGTAGTATTTGCATATATCAGGCAGAGCAGTACCTCCGTCGTACCAACCATGGGTCAGCTTTTGGTATGCTATTCTTGGAAGCCTTCCATCCCAGAGCAGCAGTCTTTCTACACTTTCTATTGTTTAGAAGTATCTAGTCGGGGCTGGGTATGGTGTAGTTTGCAGTACATATAGGAATTGAAGGAGAACCATCATCTTGAAGAGGGCCGTTCTTCCTAGTACGGAGAGTGGCAAGGTTCTCCAGTGACGAATGTCCCTCTGCAGATGCCTCAGCGGTGGGTAGAGGTTACATTGGTAGAAAAGTTCGGTATTTGTAGTTATACAAACTCCTAGGTAGCAGAACGCCTACGTTACTTACTACCTTCGCTCTACAATCCTTGGGCAGTGTGGGGCATGCCCTGCTTATTATAAATATTGTGGATTTTGACCAATTAATATTGCATCCTGAGTATCTACCGAAATTGGTAAATATCTTTAATATTCAATTGATTGAGGTTTTTGGGAATGCCAGATAGAGCAACACGTCTGTGTATAGGGATATTCTATCCTCCCAACTGTCTGTCCACCTTAAACCTCGTATTAAGCGATCTCGTCGGATCCATGTGGCTAGACATTTTAGGACTAGGGCGAAGATTTACAGTGAATGGGGGCAGTCCTGTCTCGTCCCTCTTCGTAGGGTAAATGTATGAGATGTTCTATTGTTTACTACCACGTGTGCCATTGGGCCAGCATATAGGAGTTTAAGCCATGCCATGAAATTGGCGCTGAAACCGTACCTCTCCAGTACTGCAACCATGTATGGCCACTCCACCATATCAATTCCATACATGCATCAAATGACCTGACCACTGCATCCTCTCTTAGCGTGTCTACTCTCCCTCGTATCCCGTGGAGCCTAAAAAGGATAAGTGCTGTATTTTGCTCGTGCAAAACGCTGAATTGATCTGAGTGTATCAGCTGTGGGATGATCGGAACCAGCCGCATAGCAAGTATTTTAGCTAAGATTTTGGCTTCTGCATTGATCAATGAGATCAGGAGGTAGGAAGTGCATGTGTATCTTGGTTTCCCTCCTTGTGGATCACTACTATGGAGGCAAGTCGTTGGTCTACTGCTATGTTCCCCACCCTTCGAATTTCTAAGTACATGTTCTTAAGATGAGGGGCCACCGTTCTGGCCATTAGTTTGAGGAGCTCAATCAGGAGGCCATTGGGCCCCATTGCTTTTTCTGATTGTATGCCCCGGATCGCTTGGGCTACTTCAGCTTCTGTTATTTCATCCTCTGTAAGTGCTAAGTCCTCCAAGCTTAGAGTGGGGAGGGGAATGTTTGTGTGCAGTTCTGTGGCCACATCTCCCCTTGACATTCCCTTCACTTTAATAGGCTGCAAATGCTTCTGCTGTTTGCTGTGGATCCTTAAGTGTTTCCCCCTCTTTTGTGGGTATGGAGGTTACCAACCTATTGGCTTGCCCCCTTCTATCGAGCCAAGCAAGCAGTTTTCCTCCTTTGTCGCCCACTTTGTACAGTTTATGTTGTGTTGCCATGTATAGTGCCTTTGCTGCCTCCATCAGCAATTCTCTATACTCTCTCATTTTAAGATTAAGATTATGTCGGGCTTCTTCTGAGTTGCTACTAAGTAGGGCTGTCTCCATTTTTTGGAGCTCGTGTTCGAGGATCTTGATAGCGGCTCTCTGTTGTTTTCTGTGTCCCCCCACCAGGGGTATGGCTTGTCCTCTTACCACCGATTTGTACACTTCCCACAGGGTCTGCATATATTCAACTGATCCAACATTTTGTTTGAAATAATTTTTTGTTGCCTGAAATAGCTCTTCCTTGACTCGGGGGATTCTTAGCCACCATGGGCTGATTGCTACCTTCCCACCTGGAAGTGGTGTATTCTTTGAATGAACCGCCCAAATGGGCGAGTGGTCCGATATTCCCTTGCCAGATGGTGTACCTCTTGGAAGTGTATCACTATATCAGCCAGGGTGATTAAATAGGCCATTCTGGAGAGACTGTTGTGGGCTCCTGAGTGGAACGTGAAATGTTGTGTTGATGGGTTATAGGTGTGCCACACATTGACCATGCCCGGAACAGCAAGAAAGTTGGCCAAACGTGCGCTTCAATGCGGTAAGTTTCGTGGTTGGTGTCTGTCTATGTGGTCTGATAACGTAGTATTAAAGTCTCCCCCAATCAGCAATTCCCGTACAGGAAGGTCCACAAGTACTTTCCCTATGTCTTGGAAGGCGTGTGAGTGCCAGGATTTAAAATTACAATTTAAAAAATGCCACCTTCACAGTAATATTTACCTTTTTCGTCCTCTAGTATCTTTGCAACCAAGCACAATGCAATGATGCAAATGAACAATGTTTAACTATATTTTCGGACACAACATTGGAGGCTCTCCCTTTCGACATATTCTCACGATTGACGACATTAACAGACTTTCTTTTGATGTTTCTGTGCCTGTCTGCGTAAGGTGTGCTCGCAGCGCCTCCTCCCTGGCACTGCGGGCTCCAGGACTGCGCGCACACCTTACGCAGACAGGCACAGAGATCAAGAGCAACACCTCATGATTGCGCGTGTGCCAGCTCAGAAGGGTCACCATCAAACGTAAATATGCAGCAGAAGAATGCATTGCATAGTGTTCGAGAAACCGGCATGGGCATGGCTCGTCCTGCTAGGTTCAGCTAGGGCTCACGGCTCAAGCGTACCTCCCCGAACAAGTGCCCAACAAATGCCCCTGCAGCGCAAGGGGACCACCTACATTTAAGGTGATAAGTATTCAGGCCAATGCTGCCAATTAATATCTGTGAGATATGGCAGTCTCGGAGACCCAGTCCCTATCATTTCGTATTGTTGCCACATTGTCTCTGAGGCAGATGGGAGTTTCATAATAGGGGTCGCCAATCGCCACGCATATCACTCTCTCCAGCCGACGCTTAACGGCGTATCTATGTATAAGTAGCATAGTATAAAGAAAAACACAAAGAACACAGCGCTGCTGCCTGCTGTTGACTGTAGTAAGGGCAAATCCTCACAGCTCTCTTGTCTTAGCTAGGCCCCACTCCCCTGACCTGCTGACACAGGTGTAGTATAGATGGGGGGGTGCTCGCTACGGTGAAGTATGACAATCATTTTACGCCTCACCACTTTCAAATGTCACCGTCCGCCACTGAGTATTGTCCTGCACATTTATTTATTAATACAAAGAATATATTTAAACATAAAAAATAAACTTTTTATTGGCTACAAAATTGGCGGTGTAAGTCAAAAATATTCACAAACATTGCAAATGCTTAAAAATCTATGAACTATTTATTGTATTAAACCAAACACTCCAAGGCTTCTCTTCACTGAGATCATAGAAATGAGTTTTGCTCCCAGCCCCTGCAGGAGAATGCACGCTTTGTAAGGAATGTCATTTAAGGACGTGTCCTTGTGGAAGCTGATTTCTATAAGCTAACTTGATCATTGAAAGCATAGCTCAGTTCACCACACACATTTCTCAAGCAGTGGCCCTCTCAAATACCTCCCTGCTTGTTAATTGTTTAGTTCAAACGTGGTATGCTGATTAATAGTTAATAATAGCAAGGGATGTGTTCAATCGTGTATGTAAAGATATATTTTTATTTTTATAATTCCGAAATTTGTAAAGATTTTAATTAATCATATACAATAAACTATGACTATGACCAATAGTTAATAATAGCACCTGTGCTTGCTAATTGTGAAACCAGTACTAGTGAGTAGTGAATTCGAATGTTCACAAATCAGCCAGTAAGTGGATATGAGCGGACTGCACTTTACATACACTTGGCATATTGAACAGTGTTGGGTGTCGACTAGCACGTCGCCATAAGGAGTATTTACCAAGATATCGATATTCTGCCTTCCGCAGGGTGCTACCGTTTGGCGTGGGTGGTTCCTCCACTGAATTGCATCAGCCATCCTCCACAAAACAGTCCATTTGGGTAAGGTGGGGCTGCTAAGGAGTCAGCGAGAACAGGAAAGCAATGACGTAAGCTAATGCTTTCTCTCCCGGAATGGACAGGCCATGGAGAATTTAGAGAGAACCTTCTAAGAATGAGAATTCTCAGAATGGCATGGGTCAGAGTCTTAAATATTTATAAACACATGAAACAGGATTGAATAAGGCCCGTGGTCGCAAATACCATTTACAAACATGCAAACGTGAGGGCTGTTTATCAATTTGGTAACCTTTAACAGTGCTCAATTAGTCGCAAACGGCACATGCGAGGTAGCAATATATTAACCCTTTCAGCATAGGATCCCTGTAGTTATCAAAATACAAATGATTTCTTCCAAAGTCCTCTTAGACCTTATCCTTTGTTTTCAGGTCAGTCGCTATTTCAAATCAATCGTTTTGGCTTTTTGTGGAGAACAGGACAAAGCACAGTCCGAAAAAGGCAGCAACATAGCGCATCATAATATGTGGTCATGAAACTCTCCCCTTTGAAGGCCAAAGTCCGCAGGTCTGCGCATGCAATAAGGAAAGCTCAGATTTGTGAGGCTACTCTCCTACCTCTTAGCACTCAGATGAGAAGAGTCGAATGTATGACGTTACAACGCATACATTTACAATGCATGCCTTTACAACACAGTTTTTACATCGCAACATCCTTTACAATGCATTATTTTACATAGCATGCCATTACATCGCATTTTCAGAAACTACCTTTCAGCGCATTCCATTACATAGCATTATACCTTTACAAAGCATACCATTACATTGCATTTAAGGTAAGTATTGGATAGTATAGGGGTAATAATTACTATTCTAACTCCAGTGAGTGCAACATTAGGGTAAGTGTTGGATAGTGTAAGGATACTATGCGTTGTAATGGTATGCACTGTAGTAGTAGTAGTGATCTTTATTCGGTTTTTAAAATTCATAAAAAGCCATAAAAGATTTTCAGCAAAATATATCATTACATTACAATCAACAAGTTAATATCCTATACAATATAAAACTATCGGGATTTACCTGGATCATTATGAAAAATTTTAGGATAAATTTAGACCAATCAGGCAATTTTTCAGAACATCTCATTTTCTATTCAGTTTGCGATATGGTTTGATCAAAGATTTACTCTGTGTTTAAAAATACATTTTAAAAGAGTCACTATATGTTTGCAGACTATTTCTGATTCAATAAATTGAAGACGTAACATGGCAGGGCGATATCTTCTTAGGGCCATTTTTTTTAAGAGTGGGATTAAAAAAAGTTTACGGTGCGCAGAGTAGAATTTGCAGAAGAAAAAAGTGTGCATGGTGGATTGATCTGATGTATCATCACATGGGCAAACTGTTAGACACTCTTCCCAGCTATTGTTTGTCGGAAATGCCACCAATCTGTGGAAAATGTTCATTCTAAATCTTGTCAAGAGGAAGCGCTCAAATTGTGACTCAACATACGTCAAGTATGGCTCTATCCCCAGGGTGGTCATGACTGCCATGGAATGTTGGACCGAAGATTTTCTTGCCTCAGTGCAAAGTCGTAACTCTTCCATGTGGGTCAGTGCCCTTTTTTTTAGATCTCTTCTAGATATTTCGCCAATTGACTCCGGGGCAGAATAGTATTTACTGAGTCCCAAATCTGTAAGGAAGTTCTTTACATACATGAGCCAGTCAATTCTTCCCACATGGTCCAATGACATACAATCTATTATTATCTGTTTAGATAAAGTATTTGTCGTTGTAGTCCAAATACGACGCCAGAGCATAATCGGTTGTATTTTCGCCAAGTCCGCTATATGCGAGATGCCTAGCTCCGTATGGGAGGCATAGATAGATGTCCTTCTGGGGACGGCCAACAGGAATCTTAAAAAGGTGTTCTGTGCAACCTGTAAAGAAGTTGTGTTTTTGTGTCCCCAGAGTCCAGCCCCATATAGTGCAGTGGATTGACATTTTGCTTTGTAGATATGGAGCAGTTCTACTGGTGGTTTCTTTCCTAGTTTCTGGGAGAATTTTATGAGGGCCGCAATTGCTCTTAGGAACTGGTGCTTTCGGGCTTCTATTGCTGGTTTCCAGTTTATCTTTTTGTCCATCATGATGCCAAGATATGGGTATCGGGCAGTTTTTTCAATCCTTTCATTATCAAGGAAAATACCTTTTCCCCCCTTATTCTTGGTTCCTGCCACCATGACGTAGGTCTTTTTTACGTTTATGCGAAGATCCAGATTTCCCATAAACCTTGCATACCTATCTAATGCCTTCTGTAATTCTCGCGGTGTTCTTGCGAGAATCACGGCGTCATCCGCGTATAATAGAGCGGGAAATAGGCGATTTCTTACTCGAGGGAGATCCTGCCCCCCCCCAACATCTCTACCTCAAGACCATTGGTATAGAAGGAAAAGAGGAAGGGGGCCAGGACACAACCCTGCCTAACCCCACGCTCTACCTTAAATGGATCGGATAATTCGCCTTGTACTCCAAAGCGCACTCTGGCCGAGGCGTCTGTACAGAGTTCTCTCAGAAAGGTTACAAGGGCCTGCTCCATCCCCATCTCCGTGAGAATAGACCATAATTTTGAATGGGAGACGCAGTCAAACGCTGCGGAAAGTTCAACATAGACCATAAATAGCCTACCCCGCTTTGCTGATACATACTTCCCCATCATTAGAGACAAATTTAACGCTTGCTCCGTTGTTCCGAAACCCTCTCGGAAGCCAAACTGGATATCTGAGAGAATCTCTCTGTCCTCATCCCACTGCTGTAGACGCTGGAGAACCACTCTGCCCAGTACTTTCCCCAGCGAGTCCAGGAGCGAGATTGGACGGTAGCAAGTAACGTTTTGTCTTTCACCCTTCTTAAAGATAGGGACCATAATAGAACGATTCCAGGATTCTAGTAAACCACACTTCATTGCGGAATCAAATACCCTTTTTAAGATTGGGGCCCATAGATCTAATTTATATTTAAAAAAATCAACCGGTACCCCATCAGGGCCAGGGGCTTTCCCGCTTTTGCTGGCCATTACTGCGCCAATAACTTCAGTTAGTGTAAATGCTAGTGGAATAGGAAAAGAGTTTGGCTGCCGGATGTTACTATTGCTATTTAGCCCCCCTAAAAGATCTGCTTCTGGGTTTTTGCTAAAGATTTTTGAGTAATGATTTACCCATGTATGTCCATCTATAGCCACCTCTATTGATGGTTGGTTTTTTTTGTCAGCTAGGAATGGGGCTCTAATCACTTTCCAAAATGCCTCGCTGTTTTTATTTAGGGAACTTTCATGCAGTTGATTCCACAAAACTTGTTTTAGTTCTAATTTTCTTTCCATACAAGCTAATCTATAGGACCTTCTTAGTAATTTTATTTTTACCTGGTTTCTTGGTTTGTTCGAAAGTGCTTTATTTTTTATTTTTGTGGGCCAATGTGCATTTATGATTAAACCATCCTGTTTTTTTATCCCTATTCCCTTTCTTATTTATAGTTAATGTTTTTTTCACGTTTTCTAAAATTACATCAAAGTTTTGGAGGACCTCCTCTTCCCCTATATCTGTATCTAGGCATTTTAATATTGCCGGGTAAGCCGTATTTACCACCTTGGCTGTTATGTCTCCTGGGTCTATCTTTTCCCATGCCAAAGCGTAACCATTCATTTTAGAAAGATGTAATTTATTCTGCGCAAGAGCAGTCCTTATAAGCTGGGGTTGAAGCTGCCCCTGTTCTAAAGACAGATTCACACCCAGGGCTGCATGGTCACTTAGGGAGTTTACTACTATTCTAAAATCGTTAATTTTACTTGCCGATGTAATGGAACCAAGGATGTAGTCTATGGTTGACTCACATCCTCTCCCTAGGTAAGTTGGGTCCAATTCTCCCTGAACATTTTTTTCCTCGTTTATTATCCCTAAGCCTAGGTCGGAAAGTGTTTCATTTAGGTAGTCTCCTACCAAAGAGTGATTAAAGTGAACTATTCTGTCGTCTTGATTCTCTGCTAAACCACAGAGATTGGTATTAATTTTAGGACAGGGGTACTGATTAAAGTCCCCTCCCCATATGGTACTCGATGTGCCCATAAGTTTCGGATGATTTAATTGTTTACTAAGTCTTTGACGAAGCTCACTGATTGTTTTTATCGCCTCTGTTGGCATTAAGTTATCGTAGAAGTTTACCAAGAAAACAATCTCCTTCTTCCTAAAAGAAAGTCTTAGTAATTGATAATTAGATTCTGTTTGGAGGAACGTAACTTTTAACCCAGGTATGGTGTTTGCTATATAGGTAACCAGGCCGCCCTTTGCCCTTCCATGAGTAGCTGCTATTGCTGGGGAGGAATACGTTTTATAGCCCATCAAATGATATTCAGAGGTAGCCCAGGTCTCCTGTAAGCAGATAACCCCGTAATCTTTCACGAAATTTAGGGCACTATCATCCTCAATCTTAGCACGAAGTCCTGCTATATTCCAAAATAGAAGAGAGACCGTCCCGCCTTTATGTGAATACGGTAGCTCACTTTGGGGGGCCTCCTCTGAGCAGAAACTATGGGCTAACACTTGCCTCTGCTCCCTTCCGGAGTCTATTATTGTGCCTAATGTGTTCTGTGAGTTCGGGGTTTCACCTAATTCTAGGGGTGGTGAATTAGAAGGTATGTGCTGATGGTCATATGCTACCGTCTCCTTGTTTAACTTGTTCTTCATTATGTCAATCCCTCTCAAGTTATTAGTCTCTAGGGGATTGGATTTTGTTACATGAGTCTCCCCCCCATTTATAGTCGAGGTGAGTCAGTCCACCCCATCTAGCCCATAAAACATTGAAAAACCGTTAGAAGTGGGGAGATTGAATCCCTGTTGTGCTGTAGAAATGTTGATATTAAACCCTCTATACAGCAACGGACAATTTGGATGATTATAAGGGTTTTGAAAGGGGGGTTGGTGACCCACTTCATTCCATTGAAACGGATTATTTCTTAGGGGGTTGGGTTTTTGAAAGGATGATAGCTCTCTGGGATAAAAATAGCTAACATGGTGGGTAGAGATGGATTTCCCCCCTCTCACATCGTACCAGTCTCCAATGCATCTTACGGTTCTGGGATCTTTGAAATTCACAATAACTACATCTCCTTTCTTGTCCTTTGGTCTTGTTCCCACCCAATTGGCTCTCCTTACTGTTAGAATTACTCCATCTACATGGGCAGGGAGTGGTCTGTTCTGTTCTAGCCAATGAATTATTTTGTTTTTTAGGGCATAATGGCTTTCCCTCACCCCTTCTGCTAATTCTGGCACTCCTGTCAATATAATAGTAAAGGGGGCAGAATCAGGTGTTAAATCTACTTTCCTCAACGTATGCCTATTAAATCGCTGTGTGGGCTGTTCCCCATTCTCGTTCACATTCTCTATTCTATTTTTATTAGAAAAGGTGTTATTCTCAGATGCCCTTTTCTCTTTAGCGATTGGGGGCTCCCTTTGTCTCGGAGGGGATTTTGATGGTTGAGTAAGTTGTTCTTTGGTGGGCAAGGCTTTAGGAATTTTTGTCACCGCTTTATTTTTCCCCTTTGTAGTCCCCGTATTTACTCTGGTGGTAGTAGTTGGGGGTTGTACTGTAGTCAAATTTGGGGTCACAACAGGATCTCCAGTTTTCTTTGTGACCTGTATTTTTACCAATTCCGCTAGAACCGCTTTGTTTCCTTCTAGCTGGTGACCTAATTTATCTATCTTTACATCAATCAACCTAGTTCTCTCGTATAGAGGAAGTAGAAGAGATCTAACCATAACCTCTATTTTGGATAGGAGTTCTCCCTCTACATTATGGCCACGTGATATCACCGGGGGGTTAGAAGAGGCGGGATTACCGATCTCTGTTGGCTGCGGAGGGGCTTGACCTGGTGTAACTTTAGCAATTGTGCGCTTAACCCGTCCTTTCTTTTGGGAGGAACCCCTTCTTTTCCTTTTCTTTCCTTTGATGTTCGAGTCCCCACTCAGGGTTATCGTAGGGGGGGAGGGAATAAGTAGATTTGGAGAGCCTGATAAGGCCGTAGTGTCTGTCTCCCCCGAAAATGTTTGAGGGGAAACGTTTTCAGTAAGGCAGATCAGGTCATCTTCCTCCTCCCTGATGAACAGCTGTGAGGAAGCACCTCCTTCTAAGTTTGACGTGTCCGGGGAAAGAGCTTGGGCTATTTGTCCTAATGATGAGCGTTTTCCCGTTAACAAGTCAAGCAAAAGGCGCTTTTCTGTATCGGCAATTTCTTTCTCCAAAACAGTAGAGATACGTTTAAAAAAATGGTCAATCGTACCAGTAACAGCCCCTTTAGAAGTTTGGACTGTGATGTTATTGCTTATCCTCGTAGAGGTGGCCATGTTTAGGGGTATGCAGAGTTAGTAGTTCTTTGAGTTAATGAAGACTGTTGCAATCACAGAGGGGTAAGGATAATACAGACTCTATAAAACAGTGTATGGTTGGCAAGTTACGATGGAGGGCAATGAGCTTACCACAAGGTGTACGATGGCAGATAGCAGATGTTCGGGGGGTGGCCCATCCTGTCCTTAGATGTCCTGAGACGGCCGTAGACGGCCCCGCCCTTGTCCCGGGCTTCTCCCGGGACGCTCCCGCGCGCTCCAGCGCGCTCCAGCGCAGCGGTGATCTAGGCCAGTTATATACGACGAAGAAGGTTCAGGAGGGCGTGGCAAGCAGCAGGGAGAGTGGACCAGGTGTGGGATTCAGGTCACGCAGGGACTCCTGGGATTTAGAGTCCCTGCTACACACTCGCAGCCCCGCTGCAGGGCAAAGCCTCGCCCCTCACGCTCAATTTACAACGCCCAGTTCCTCCTCCTCTCGACGCGGTGCCACGAAGCGGGACCCGCGATGCGGGTCCGGCGAGCGGTAAAAGGGCACCCTGGAAGAAACAACAACGATCTGCTGCACTCCTGGACAGCAAGTCCCACAGGAGCAAAAGCCTAGAGCAAGGTTAGTGAAGTGTCTCTATGCGTTGTAATGGTATGCACTGTTGCATTGTAATGCCTGCGTTGTAGTGACATGCATTGTAATGACATGCAATGTAGTGACATGCAATGTAATGGCTGCGTTGTAATGACATGCGGTGTAAAGGATGTTGCGATGTAATGACTGCTATGTAAAGGTAGTGCGATGTAATGACTGCGTTGTATAGGTTGTTTCCCGAAGAGTCAGCTCCCGCCTCTTCAGTGCCCGTCTTCCCAAAGATCATGGAGTTCCCAACTGGCCTGCCACACTGGAGGACAAGAAAAGAGGAACATTGCCACAGATGGGCCATCACCTTCCTCACAAGCATGATTATGAGTCTGGCGGGGGGAGGGAGGACCCCAGGTGGAAACCATTCTGTCTGATTATAAGAGGCCTTGTTTACTGCATTTTACTGGTTATGTAAACAATGTGTCCAATTCCACAGCTGGCCTTTAGAATCAAGGATTGCTTGGACAATGACTGCTGGCACAGCACAGCCTGGTCCTTGTCAATGCCCCTCCTTAGAGCCACATTAATATTATTATTATTATTATTATTATTATTATTATTATTATTATTATTATTATTATTATTATTAGTAGTAGTAGTAGTAGTAGTAGTAGTAGTAGTAGTAGTAGTAGACATAGTGGTATTGTTGTTGCTGGTATTATTGTTTTTTTTGTTATAACATTCAAATACGAGGGGGGCGTGGCTAACCACCAAGCATGGCGGAGGTGATTTAGCCGAGCTCCAAGCTGTGCCTGTGATCCTGTGAATTACCGAGTTGTTGCTGGGCATCTCAGCCACCTGGAAACACGGGGGAGACAGGATGCCCAGGAGCGACACTGGGGCAGTGGCATCGCCCTCGAAGTAGACGGCGCTGCTGTCAGCGGTCTCACTGACGGGACACTGGAAGGGGATAGCACGTCCAGTGAATGACTGGAAGCAGAAAGGAGACCCGAGCCACCACCTGCATCGCCGTTGCGGAAAGGTCCATGGTGAGGGCAGCCAGTGCATTACTGCGGCAGGTACTGGGCCTCAACACACCAACAGCACCGGGGAACACTGGGAGGCGGCACCCCTGAGAGGTCTGTACAGCTCGGCTGCCGCATTTCCTGGAGGCCCGAAAATCGACAGAGATGGCGCACAGATGGCGGCCCCGTACAGGATGATTGCGGGGCCGATGTGCGCATCCTTGCTACTGACTGCGCGTCCATGTTAAAGGGCGCATTGAACAAGGGAGAGCCGACTCAGACGGGCCCTGGAAGAGGAGTGATACCGAGCGCAGCTTGGAAACCCCGTTGTTGAGCCTGTTCTACCTGCTGCGGTACCTGCGATCCGCTGGAAATCCTTGCGCCTTCTGGGACACTGAGAAGACCGTGAGCCCAGAGACTGTTGTGTGAGGCTGGTGCTCTCCTTCTGCACCTGAGACGCATTGTGCTGCGCAGAGGGTGCGGAGCACCACTGAGGGTGTGTGTGGGCCCTGATCGCGGTGGCTGCAGCAACAGGAGCATCAAAGACAGCAGTGCAGGAGCTGTTTACACTGTTTCTACAGGCCCCAAATATAAGGTGTTCCCTTGCCCCTTGCAGGAGGGAGGAACAGTGTCAGCTGCATTCCGACGGACTGTAAGTACCAGGACCTGTGGGTCTAAACTGACCGCTGCTTGCCCGACTTGTGCAATTGTGTGTTCTTGACTGGCCTCCTTCAGAATAACCTACCGGACAGGCTGTGGCTTACATACGCTGCTGGAAGACCAGGGATCCACACTTCCAGGTGAACAGAGAGAGGCTGTGACTCTGGGACCCATAGCACCTGTGACACGCTGCTAGGATGAGTGCAATGGGATGCCCTATGGGGAAATCAACGGAAGCCCCGGCCACAGGAAGAGCTGACCAACACGAACAGGGGAAACTCTCAATACCCCTGACTTCAGATGTGTTCCCCCAGTAGAGGAGGAAGGCAATGTGGAAAAGCTGGACCTAATACTGCAGGAGGTACGGGAATCTAGGAAGGCCATCAAACAACAAGTGAGTGCACTTACTGCAGGTTTTACTTTACTAAAGGGTGACCACACCAAGCTAGCAGAAATGGTCCGTGCTAACAAAATGCACATCGCTGAAATTGTACCACAACACAAAACACACCTGTTGCAGATCGAACAGCTGCAGCGACAGCTCACGCGACTACAGGATAGGGTAAATGATGCGGAGGGGAGAGCACGACGCAACAACGTACGGATAGTGGGGCTTCCGGAACGCAGGTAAGAGTCCAACCCCACCCAGTATATAGAACAATGGCTAAAGGACACGATCGCACCGAGGGCCTCACGAATATTTCTACGTGGAAAGAGCACATAGGGTACCATCAAGACCCCCACCCCCCGGGAGGTCCCCCAAGGCCAATAATAGCTTGTATCCTCAATTTTAAGGACCGGGACACCCTGCTCCGCGCAGCTTGAGAAAGGGCCCCGATCCAGTGTGAGAATAAGCGCATATCTCTGTATCCAGACTTCACATTGGCAATGCAAACAATAAGAGCATCCTTTCATGATGTTAAAAAACGCCTCAGAGATTCTAACTTCAAATATGCTCTCCTCTTCTCAGCCAGATTAAAAGTAATACATGGCCAGAAATCACTTTTCTTTGACAGCCCAGAGGAGGCGGCAGAATGGATTGAAGTAGCATTGTTCCCGAGCCCGTTACAGCATGCGCAACAAAACACAGCGCTGAAACTGTGCATATCGTTGAAGGCAGGGGGAGGTAAACTGGACTGCAGGGCACAGCCCGGACAGGAACCAATGATGAGCCCCTCCCCAGACAATACTAGAGGTTCAGAAATCAGCGGTAATAGCTGCGGCAACATTCGACGACCAAGAACTACGCTCAATAGCAGAATCGCTTGAATCCTCACTCTACCATGCACTCTAACTCTGACAATAGCCTGGCTCCTTTCCCGTTAATCACTCCACAGACTTGGAATGACTTCCTGGGTTAAAAATAATGGGTTTGTATGATGCCCGGAGAAGACCTGCATTGACCGTATTGAGATGTGTGGGGCACTGTAGCTAGACTGTGCCAATCTGCATATATTGCGCCAGCAAAACTTATATACATGCTATGTGAGGGCCAGTGCTTGCTTGGTTGTGATGATAATTGTGGTATTTTACCCTACTGTATAGTTTTGCTTGTGGTACCCACCCCCACATGCAACTGCTATAGCATGCAAGATGTTAGATTTTGTAAATGTTTTCACTGTGTTGTGAACATATCTAGGACCCTATTTAAATATTCCCGATTTATGCCCTTATGTGGTTATAACAAATCATATCCTTATAAAGGCATAAGAATCATATCCATATTAAGTCATAGCCAATGCAGTCCAAATACGGCAAGGCTACTCCCATAGACTCCTAGAAAGTAAAATGTGTTCTTAAAACAAACCAAACCTCCAGCAGCCCGGGAATTCCCCCTGCTTCTGTTTTGATTTGTCCAAGAACTCCTGGAGTCCTGAAAGAACTGCGAGTTCTTAGTGACGTCTTATGTCCAACCTTACGTCAAACTCGGCACCTTCCAGGTATAAATATACCAGCAGCTGCCCTAGCAAAACACACGGTGGTTTGGAGCAGATCAGCTATCTACTTGCCCGACGCCCTGCTGTGGCAAGTGCCGAAGGAAGCCGACCCTCCCATTGACGCACTGAGAGAGACGCTGTCTTTTCTCCTGCCGAGAAATCCAGCTCCAGTGTTTCCAGTCACCCTTGCGGGTTGCTGGGAGATCAAGTCCTGAGAGAGAGGTACAAGACCTCCTTTATTCTATAACCAAGGTACGGAGCTGATTAGATCCTTAGAGACTTCTTGATTCAGATTCTTGGCAAAAACTATCTCAACTTAAACTGCAGCTCACTTACACCTTCCCACGTACTAGGCTTAGGTTAGGTACACCGGAGTAGGCGTATCTTAGAAGCACCAGTTGAGTACGTTTAGTCATGGTTTTATCTATGTATATATTTTATCTATTTTAGATACCGTATGGCATAGAAACCATACCATGCTTTTACAGTATTATGTTATAATACTCCTTTTACTGTACGCACTTTACTTTATGACAAGTATTGCAATTGTGGTACAAAAGGGGGTGGTGATGGACGGCGCATCTGAATCAATCAAACACTCACACCCAGTCAAAAGATCTGGGTTTGATCCATCACCGTTCTTTAGCCCACTCTGCCACCCCAGTTCAGACATGGCTATATGCAAATCAGTCTGACCCAGTGCCTCATGGGAACAGTCCAGCCCGAACTGCCAAGCCATGCCTTCCCTGGACCGGAAACAAGCTTCCGAGGACCGGTTTCTGGCATTCCAGCCATCTTCAGCCCGGCTTGCTTGAATCCAGTGGCAAAGTGAGCAAGGGACTCACATCTGAGCATACCCTGCCACACTTATGGCGGCCAAAGCGGTACAAAAGGGGGTGGTGATGGATGGAGCATCTGAATCAATCAAACACTCACATCCAGTCAAAGTATTGCAATTGTGGCAACTCACTTCTCTTGCATGAGAAAGAAGACTGTTCAATAAATAACCACTTTTATTGAAAACGCCCGTCTCTCTATTTCTCTGTGCTTCTGGTGAAACTAAGTATGCACGATTGACTGAGTGAAATAGTTATCTATTGTTTCCGCAACTCTGGAGATATACTCCTTATTCTGGAGGGAGCAAAGTTGTCATGTTTATGCGGTTGTCAGAAACTAATCCCTTCTTGTCTATTCAGGAAAGTTAACACCTTCCTGTTTACTCGAGAAAGTTTCTAGTGACCTCTGAGCTAGCTGGCATTCATAATTAAGTCTAACATATTCAATAGAGACCTAGTCGACTTAAGTCCTACGTCTAAACTATCGTTTATGTTATTCCAATGCGCAGAGCCTATTGGGAATATAGGAACTACACTACATGGCGCCCAACGTTTGGTAAGGCGATAATTTAACGCTAGATGCTAGAGTAACTCAGTCGTGCTTTTCACACAGACCCCTTTTTCCCGTAAATACTCCAATAGACGTCTGGAGTGGGTGAACGGTTAATATCCGCCAAAACTTAGTAGGATGAGAATCCTATGTATTAGTTCTTGGTTTAGTCAACGTTGAAGGATACAGTGTTCCAACATATTGTGCACCTAATCTTTGTTTCCTTGAAACTTGCCCTGCAAACTTTCAGTCAGTAAAATGTCGGACAACGACAGAGAAAGAGATGTTTTGGCAGCTCAACTTTTAGCGGAAGACACAAGTCTTCGGCAAGATGACCCGGATGCTATAATCATCCCAGTGAATGTAAAGAAGAGTGTAACTTACAAACTTATAAAAAATGGGGTATCACCAAGAGGTGGTACAGTCATATTTGTGGTAGAGGCCCATGAATATCGGCAGACAGAGGTATTCTATTCCTGGATACATTTTCCAGCAGCACATGCTGTGACACGCGATTTCCACTACTACAAAATAGAAGAATCTCCTGAGGAATACGTCCCTTTCGAGGACATTGAAATTCCACTAAACTACCAAGAGCATCAGCTCTGGTTTAATGGCGCCCTAAAACACAAAAATCACTTCACCAGGCTCGGTCCACTAGGTAGACCAGGAGCCACATGGCCGGTTCTCGCTGGTTATACACCACATCCTGACATTGATGGAATGTCAAGCGAAGAACTTTTAGTGAAACTAAAAGAATTAACAAAAGCATATAGAGAATTAGTTCAATTGACAATTGACGGTACGGCGATCCGCCAAAAATTGAAAGAAACAGATATAGCAGAACAACCTTTTGAACTTGCCAGAATAATTGAAAAATCCTATGAAGAATTAGGTAGAGATAGTTTGGGTGGGAAACCACTAAAACCACAACTAACTGAAAATCCTGAAAAGAGCTTTATTAAAAATAATCTCATTAGTACAAAAAAGAAGTGGGAGGGTAATAAACAAACTACTCCCAGAGAAAAAGAGTTTCAGTCCAGAGGAAGGTCTCCCCAACGGAGAAATAGATCTCCAGAACAGGAGGGCAGGTCTCCACAACGTGAGCCCTCTGAAAAAAGATACAACCTTAGAAATAGGGATAATTTAAGAAACCTGACAGATATCAAGATAATGATACACGTCCCTCTCGATCTTTTCAGACTTCCTCACAGAAATCGGAAAGAAGAGGACGGTCAGAACATAAAGAAGAGCGTGTCAAGTCCAAAGAGAAGGAACCTGCTCATCAAAGTAAAAAATTACAATTTCCCAAAAAGAAGGTAGCCAGTATTAAAATAAAACATGCCGAGGATTCTTAGGACACAACTCAAGAACGGAGAATAGGCCCAGACAATGCTAGACAGCGCAGCAGAATTGACCATAGCTCGCAAGATCCTGATGAATCTTCTGGAGACAGTGGACACGAATGAATACATTCAGGTGGAAACTGCAGACACCAGAGTTAGTGTGCCCCATAAATTATATGAAATAACATTACGTATAGAAGGGGACAAAACTAGGAAAATAAAAGGTCTCTTTTGGGAGAACCTATCTAAAGGCTATGATATTCTGCTAGAAGAGAAAGACTGCCCATCAGAGTTTGTCAGGGAGTGCCCACTAAGCATGGGCGTAAAATCAGTTCCGCTCGCGGATTTTGCGGATTTTCGGCAATTTCGCAATCCGCGAACTCTCGCAAACTTACCGAAAATTCGTAAATCCGTGCGAAGCGGATTTTTTGCTTGGTCGCACTTGCCAACTAGAATACTATACAATTTCGCGGGAGTAAACACTTGCGAACATGTAGATGCGGCGGGCAGAGACAATCTCGCAATTGCGAGATTGCAAAATTTGCAATTTCGCACAAGAAATCCACCAGCAGGCAGCATAAACCTTGACTATTATGATTTTTATCAGAATAACTCCTCAGGTTGACATTTGCCTGCACTTTTTTTTTGCAAGGAGTCCATTTTGGGGGGGGGGGGTGGGAGGAAGGAAGTGCCCCACAGTCTCCAACTTCCTGTTCCTGTCCAGCAGGCTCCTCCCAGTGCTTTCTTCATGTGCTGGTCACTTTGATTTGAATCTTGACCTGGAAGGATTACTTTTTGTGGATGCTGCTGGATATTTGGATTTTTGCAAAACTGAAAGCTCTCAGCAGGTGCAAAAGTTCAATCTTATCATTAGTAACCATTCCCTGTAGTGCCTGGAAGGATTACTTTTTGTGGATGCTGCTGGATATTTGGATTTTTGCAAAACTGAAAGCACTCAGCAGGTGCAAAAGTTCAAACTTATCATTAGTAACCATTCCCTGTAGTGCTTCCTGAGGGGCCCCTTCAGAGTTCAGTTGCCTACTTGCAACTATTCTATGACCCTGCTCTGACCCTCACAGCAGGCTCATAGAATAGCTACAAGTAGGCCACAAAGGTCCTGTGAAAAAAAATTGCACTGCAACAGAAAGCAAATTACAGATAAGGAAGCAGGTGCCAGACTGGAAGTTTAAATTCAGTGACACATTAATCAACCCCAAATTAATTCATGTCAGTTGAAGCAGGGCAGGTGTGCTTGCTTTTTTTCACCCCCATAATCTACAGTGATACACCAACCAGAGGGTGGCAGTGATGTACCAGAGGGTGGCATGGGTGTACCAGAGGGTGGCAGTGGTGAAACAGAGGGTGCTGTGAACCTGTGATGATGAACCAGACGTAGAAACAACATAGTCGCGGCCGTTGCGAGCCGACAAGTAAGTTCGCAATTGCGAACTGGTACAAAACCCTCACGAACTGGCAGAAACCCTTGCGAACACAAAAAAAAAATTTAAATCCGCAAATTCGCGAGAGTTCGTGGATTTTGCGGATTGCGAATCCGTAAATACGCAATTTCGCGGATTGCCATTTCGCAAAATTCGCCCATGCTTAGTGCCCACATGGTGAAGAAATGATTATGCCTGCCTTCTCAAATCACATTCCAATTCATAAAAAATACACATTTGCTAGAAAATGGGCAGTGGCTCAAGCCCCTGCATTATATAAAAATCATGTAGGATGGGATGAGGATTCTCCTCACCATAAAATTCAGTTACAAAATCAACCTACTGCACAGAGGCAGTATCCTGTTAAGCAAGAAGTTAAAAAACAACTCAGGGAGATCTTAGATCAACTTGAATACCAGGGGGTGATTGAAACATGCACCTCACAAATGAACAATCCTTTGTTTCCTGTCTCCTAGCCAGACGATTCATATCGTCTAGTTTTGGACAACAGACACCTAAACACCTGCTGTAAAACATTTGCAGTACAAAACTCACACAGTGCAGCACTGATGAATAACATTGTGCGCAAAAAATATAAAACGACATTAGATATCTCAAATGGTTTCTTCTGTCAAAACATTGCACCAGAAAGCAGGTATTTGACCGCTTTCTCAAGTATGGGGGCGCAAAGGCAATTCTGTCGTCTCCCCCAGGGATTCAAGAACAGTCCAGGATTATTTTCAGCCAGGGTAACAGAAATACTACAAATGTATGATGATGGGGCATTATCTTATGTCGATTACATCTATCTTACAGACGATGACCTGGAGACACACTTGAAAAGAGTGAACACCATTATACTTGGGTTCGCATCTGAAGGGTACAAATTCAACTTCAAAAAGTCACGAATTGCCCACCTAACTGTCCTATTTTTAGGATATGAATTATCAAGTGAAGGCAAAAGCCTAGCAGACAACTTATTAGAGAAGTGTGCAGTACTCCAAGCTCCGAAAACGCTGAAAAACTTACAATCAATTCTAGGTTTCCTGAATTTTGGAAGAATTTACATTCTAAACTATGCAGAGAGGGTTAAACCTCTCTACGAATTAATAAAACCTGATTTCAAACCAATCAATTGGACTCAGAAACACACAAAAATTTTAAGATCAATTCAAACAGATATGTTAACTAAAACAAAACTGCAAACACGCGCAAATGAACGCAACCTTGTAATCCGAGTCATCCCAGGAAGATGCGGATTCACGTACCTGACCTCTAATGAGGGAGAAACTGTACCGATAGCTTATAAATCACACTTGTACACACAAGCAGAAATGAAATTCATTTCTACAGAAAAAATTCTGACTGTGGTTCAAACTGCTGTAGCAAAAGAAAGAGCCCTAGCCGAAGGCAAGACCATATCTGTTTTAACAGCAGTATCAGCCCTTGAGGCAGTAACAAGACCAAGCATTCCGAATGCTAAAGCTTTAGATCCAAAATGGATACAATGGGAAAATTCTCTTGCTGCAACAGACGGGAAACACGCATTTGATCCGAAAATTATAAAACTAGAAAATCTGGAATACAAACATGAATGTCCTCTGTCAATTGAAATTCTGCCTCTCGAACAGTACACCTGTGTAATCTACACGGACAGATTTGCACAACACTACGTTGTGGAAAAACAAGTTTACAATGCAGCATGCGCGATTGTTAAAGGTCGCTGGCGCTTAGGTAAATTCAGACCGATGGTCACTAAAACTGAATCACTCAGAAATTGTACAGCTCAGCGAGCTGAAATAAGATCTTTAAAGATGGCGCTTGAGAATGCCGATCGCGAATTCCCCACACTAATAGTGTGCGATTCGCATTACTGCGTCCAATCTTACAACGATTTCATGCAGGCCTGGAGTGAAAACGGTTACAAAGATGAGACAGGTGTCACAATAAAACATAAAAAACTATGGGAACAAGTAGTTCTTTTACAGTAAGAACTACGAAAGACTCACGTGATACATACGCAGAGTCTTCAACGTGATGGCGTTTACGTTGCAGGGAATTCATTGGCTAGCAGAGCCAGAACGGCAGCGGTTCAACCGGCTTCCGTAGCTACAAAAACGCGTTCTAAAAAACAAATAGATGGAGAAACCATGCTGGCAGTAAAAGCCTCATTAAAAGGCGACTATGCAGCATTATCTCTCAACTATCCACTCGACAATACATACATAATTGATGCGAACTCCGTTCCTTTTGCTCAAATCCCTGGAGTGGGGGACAGAGTAATTCCAAAAACGAACCGGAGGGCTTACTTGATTCAAGAAGCACACATGGGAATGGGTCTGAGGCACCTGGAGATCTTGAAATCTCTAATAGAATTACAATCACAATACTCATGGCCGGGGATGAGTGTGCAAATTTATAACTTTGCAATGGATTGTCATGACTGCAACAGAGATCGCAGTAGTGAACCGGACCAAACACCTGCCCGGACACCTCTATTAGAGAGCATTAGGCTATCTATACGCAGACATCCAGACGGAAAAATGCGATCCCATAATTATTAAGACGAGATTCATTTAGATGTGGCCCCAGCGCTCGGCTGATGCCAGAACTGTTATAAAAGATTTGCGAGTCTTTATCGGCACATATGCAATTGGCATGCTACATTCTGACCAGGGTCCTGTGTTTAGCTCTCGAGCTTACAAGGAGGCCATGGCCAGCTTGGGCATTGCATTGCGGTACTCTAGTCCATTCCATCCCGAGGGAAATGCTGTAGTGGAGAGAAAAAAACAGGACATAAAGCAATCTATAACAGCGAGGGTATTAGGTTCGGGTGATGGGTGGGTCAAACATCTAACAAGTGTCCAACGTAGTCTTAATAATCTGCCAAGAAATTCTCTGGGGGGAATCACTCCATATGAACCTTTATTTGGTACTAGAATGATAATCGAAGACCTCGATTGTCAGACTTCAGTGGTAGAACAAAAAACCTTTGATATCAAAGATCGTTTGGCTGTTTTACAGGACTTAAATGAAACAAGAAGAAGTCTAAGTAACAAAAAGCTAAAGACAACGGCCACTGAAGAAAAACCACCTGTCCCAGCAAGACCTGTCTGGATTCCAAAGATTGGGGATCTGGTCAGAGAAAAGATCACGGTGAAGAAGGAATTTGGCCTTCTTACAGAAAAGCAATACCTGTCTTAGCTATCAGCGGAACAAGATCAGTAGTACTACCGCCCCTTGCTGGTAAAAAGGAGAACAGAGTTGTATCAATCGACCTGGTAAAACCACAATCATGTGGCCAATAATAAGTAGCAGGCCCAGTGGACTCCCAAGAAATAGCAGAAGACCAAACCTTGCTAAAATTCAAGAGGTTCAAACTGAGAGACTAATCACATTTGAAAAACCTGCAGTAAAAAAAAATGGACTATGCAACAAAGCCATGGAACTTGTGCCTCTTGAAACCCAAATTGCAATAGTTCGTCAAGAAACACCAATCTACAATGATGTAGCCTCTGACTACACAAATGCAAAGATTAATGAAAATCCGTAAGCAATTCCAACAATTGACAGAACTGCATCTGGCTACTTCATCAATTTCGATGACTTTTCTGAAGATCCAAATGAACATGAACATGAAGAAACGCCAGCAACTAAAACTTTCAAAGAAAAAATGACTGAACTCTTTCATCAACTCAAAGAAACATATCTGATTTCACCATGGATTGAATTATGGATTGTTTTAGGTGTACTTTTCCTCCTACTCTGGCTCATTTTGGTTTTAAGCTTGGGAAGAATGATTGAAGGAAAATATAGTACAATGGACACAGCAAGTCAGAACATCAACTTGGTCCTAAAGCCTCACAGATCTTCTCACATTGAAAAAAGAGAACTATCATCAGTGAACATCACAGCCATTCCTATACCTGGTGGTGTAGCATCGGACACTACTGATTACGACATATATGGCCCGGTTGAGCTTTTGAGATATCCACATCAGTTCAAGGTTTCATTAAGTGGCTTTTTATCACCTAGTACTTTCTCTGATGATTGGGACTTTAAAAATATTAATAATATGATGTCAGATTTAGAAATGTCAGCAAAATTTACAGAACATGATTATTTAGAAGGCTCATCAAAGTATGAAGAAATGTATTGCTTTAATCATTATGGGCATCACTATTTGCATAAATTTGCAAATCCTAGAAATGTTTTTACTTATAATCAATGGGAACATTGTCCAATACCGCCAAAAGGCAGCTCGAAAACATTTTATGAGAAATTCCCATACTTCTCAGGGTTTAACACCACTGATCCAGAAACGTTTTATTTTAAAATGTTAAATAAGACAGGAGTGAAAAACATGTTGACAAACACTAAATTGATATATTCAACACAATTGTAGGAAAAAATGTCTACATTTGGTTTTGAATTTTGGAAAAACAACATTGAAACAAAAGCCATTTGGGGTACAAAAGATTGGCAGGTACAAGGTCTAGAATCATTATTTAGAGCCTGCATGATCCCAGAACAAATAATGTTCCTGAATGACACCATTCAACAAACAACCTGTCTTGGCCTAGCCAGGATAAAGGACTTAAACAAACCGTCTATACCAAAGCCCATACCTGATAGTAATAGCTCTACAGATGCAGAAATAGACGTATCCCATATTTTAAAACAAAACAGAACTAATCCTGATTGGAGAAAATGGTTGATCTGGCCCACAGACACTGATAACTGTCAAGATAGATTCAGGAATAAAAGACAGGGGTTCAAATAGAACAGGCCAGACCCAAGATATTCCCAGAGACAACATCCAGGGATAATTACAACATACATTGTAGGGAAACTATGCCTCGAAGGGCTACAGAAATCCACACTGCCTAAAATTAAGCAACACTTGACTTTACTTAAAGAAGATGCTGACTTGCGAGATTTCATATTGGGACCTCGCAAACAGTGTCAAAAACATTTCATATACGCCGGTATATACGCTGCTTACAACGAAGCTTGGAAAGTAACGCAAATTGAAACTTCTGAAAAAATACGAGAAATTGATGGTATTCATTTGGAAAAATCACTGTCTGTAGTGGACAATGGGTTAACGACTCTGTCCTCCAGAATTTATTCACTGGACAGCATTGTATCATCTGCTATTGATATAATAGAACAGGATATGTTATTGTTCCAACATTGCCAGTCCCAATTGCGTTCTATTGTACAGTTAGGCTGGACGTTGGAAAACCTCCGTTCAGGCTACGTGCCATGGCGTCTAATCAACACAACGTCATTATTTTCTATCTTTAACCTTACTGATAAACACATCTCTTTGGCACAAAAAGGAGCAGACTATACGGTGCTGAGCATTGAAAAACTTGAAAATTGCCATTGACAGTCTCCGAAAGACCCGTCATTGAATGGATAATACATGGCACAATTACAATTCCGATTACGACTTTTCAGTTTCAATAATGCCAAAAGTATATACCAGCAGGCCTGTATGAAAGGTTGGGTAAAGGTTACATCAAGTCGACCTGGAATCTACCTTATACACATAGATGTTACAGTGGGGGGAAAAAAGGGGTATTTCTTAGTGGTAATAAGTGTAAAAATTCACTAAGCGGTACACTTCTGTGTCAAGGAATTAACTTGCATGAAGCCTGCGAAGGTTCATCAAATAACCTTTCATGCCACCTGCACAGCACCCCAGCTACACAGATAGAGCCTTTTTTCAGACAACTTTCCAACGGCAGTTACGTTATAATAAGGGACCGCAGCTGTTTTGGCATGGTGCCAGGAAGGGCCTATCTCGTCAGCGTAACTTCCATGGTCACTTGCTGTATGCAAGTATTGTATCCAAACAACAAACCAGACAGGGAGGCAAAGATATGGCCTTCTCTGAATATCTCTTCTATTCGAATTGATACTTTAAGCAGAATGAAATCCATTCTTTTACAAAAAAACGTGCTTTTAACCTCGTCCAAAGAGACGTATGATCTGCAAGTTGAAAGGACAGCGGCAGAGATACATACATTATTATCAACCAATTGCCCCGTGCATTTCGCAGAAATGTTAGGTCAAATTTTAAACATGTAATATACCAGTGGCATCGCACATGTATTTAAGACAATTTATTCGGGACTATTAGCACCCTTTCAAGCAGTCCTGAGCATCTTCCCGAATTTCGTGCACTCTGTGTTTGGCGGCCTGCCTCTCATCTTGGGACTCGTAGCAGGAATTTTATTTTTGGTCCTTCTGCTCCGATATGGCAAATCCAGCCACAAACAAAACTCAGGCTACCATGGAAGAAACGATCCTTGCGATGAGATGCCGATAAAGAATAACTAAAGTACTCGGTTTAGCTCGACTAAGAAATCTGAATACCACATGGTTTCTTTCATTCAGACCAATCTGGCAAGATTGCATCCTACCTGTTCTACGATGCCTGCTATGTGGAGAAGAATGCGTGTTGGACGTCTGTCTCACACTACCATCAGCAGTTCTTTTGGATATCGATACTTTGCTTGGTTCGGTAACGGCTCATGCAACGTGTTTTCCCCAGCGGCTACCTATTCTGATGACGGCATTCGTTGAGACTTCACCATTACGATTAGGTGACGGTGAGGTACGAGATGAAAGCGGCACACAGGTACCACCTTCTGTGACTATTGCTGATCTGAACACCGATGACAGCAATGCCTCTCATATTTGCACTATTTCTGCTTTTTCGAACTTGGTCAACTTTCTCCTACTGTTGTAAACAAATTCTTTGCCACCCTATCCGAGTTAATGTTCTCTCCTAACAACGAGAATAACTTTTGAGCACACAGCGTTCCCTGAACTCTGAATTCAACCTGGGGTAGGCGTATCTTGGAAGCACCAGTTGAGTACGCACTTTACTTTATGACAAGTATTGCAATTGTGGCAACTCACTTCTCTTGCATGAGAAAGAAGGCTGTTCAATAAATAACCACTTTTATTGAGAACGCCTGTCTCTCTATTTCTGTGCGCTTCTGGTGAAACTAAGTATGCACGATTGACTGAGTGAAATAGTTATCTATTGTTTCCGCGACTCTGGAGATATACTCCTTATTCTGGAGGGAGCAAAGTTGTCATGTTTATGCGGTTAGAAAAATAACAACAAAAGAGTGCTACTTAGATGAAAAACAAAAAGGTAGCTGAGCACAAGAAGTCAACAACACCAATTAGGTGTGTATAGAAAGCCCTCACTCACCGACCTGGTCGGTGACATGCTTCATCATCGGGCCCCACTGGGTGTGACCGAATGTCACCCCAGTGTGCTTCAACGCCAGATTTACTGCGGAGCGGGTAATGTGAAGATGTGAAGGCTAGGTGATAAATTTACGTGAGTAGTGTGAGGTGGTGACTTAAAAATGGCTTGGATGTATCAAAAATTCATTTAATGGTTGATCACCAAGGGCATATTAAAATATGTGTTGGTAAACAAGGTCAACTAAATTGGATGGCCTGTTTCCAATAACATTACGTGAGCGGTCAACATGTTTCAGCCAATGTTGGTATGAATAACCTGGCATTCGTCAGGACCTAGAGTGACTAAACCCCGGCGGTATGAGCACGCTAAGGCCCACCCTACCAAGGGACGTGAAAGTAAAAAAGATCTGTCAAAGTGCACTGGGAAGGTGGCTTCACCGATCAAAAACCGGGAGACGCAACCCTTCTAGTCTCAAAATAGGAGACTCAAAAATGTGATGCACCTGTAAAGGTAAAGGATACAGACAGACATGAACAGACAAATACACAATTAGTTATTGTTCTGTAGGCCACCGGACATACAGTGGTGACTAGTGCTCAAGTGTACAGGCAAGTGCACAACACACGACTAAATTGCAGAGGTGTGTGATTCTGCCTGTGGCTATCTATTATCATACTACATGATAGCATTATCAGTGTAATATAACGTAGTGCCAGTGTCGATGGGCGAACAAGGTTAATGTCCACCAGTGAGCATGTGTTCATTCATGCGGCGCATCAAAACTACGTGCTATGGTGGGGGAAGGGCGTAACACTACGGTTCCCAGTCTATACCGCGTTTGTAGGTAAGGAGCTACACGATCAAGGGGCCAAGGGCCAGTGACCAATAACACCAGTAAAACGAAAATGCTCGTTTAGTGGTTCTCACTTGCAAGGAGAGAAAATTGCACCCCATAGACTGCGGGAGGGGGGTGACGGCGTATTTGGCACATCCTGTAAAATTCGGAAAGACACACAAACACAAACAAACGACAAACTTAATGGGGAAGCCTCGTAAGGTACTTAGCTCAGGTCGGAGAAGGAGACGAGCCGAAACCGCACTTACGCCCACGACGCCAGGCACCCGTTTGTGAACCTGACCAGTCCTCGCGACCGCGTCTCGACGATCAAGAGGCGGACGGGTCAGGCTGTATATAAAGCCCGGGCTCTATCACCAGTGTTCGCTCTTCCGGGGATGGGCGTGGCCACAGGCGCGTTTACGTCCGGGCGGCCAATGGGGGAAAGCGTTCACAGTGAACACTCAGTGATAAACGTGGAAAGACTAGCACGTCTCAACTACTGTCTTTTTAGTTGTCATAGCGATTAGATTGGTAAACAGCACCAAGGGAACGTGTAAAAAGAAGAGGGGATGCCTTCATCTTTGAAATGAAAGGTAGGGAAAAACCCCGTTAGATAAAATGACTACTGGCACTGTTGAGATTATTGTGAATATGGGACGGCAGTGTTACCATATTAATTATCATCACGGGGGATAGCGATATTGAAGCTAAAGGTAGCAGACACTCAAGCTAAAAATAGTAGTTATTAAAGCTAAAAATAGCAGATATTAAAGCTAAAAAAAAAAAAAAACAGCTATTAAAGCTAAAAAAGCAGCAAGGTCACAAGGAGGGGTTCAGGTGAATATGAGCTTCACTCGTTCCAATTGGAGGATCTGACAAAGTACAGCAGGCAGCTAAACTCAACCCCTGCGATAGGGTATGTAAAGGAAAGCGCCCTGACAAATGAAATGAGACAAACCAGGGAGTTGTAATCTGATGACCAGCAAACCGATAGTTAAAGACCAATCAGAGAACAGACACACAGGGAGGTTTATTTTCTAATAGCCCCCCATGGAATGTCATCATTCAGACCCCTGAGGTGGGTGCCAAGCCGATACACCCATCGCTGTTCCTTCTCAAACAGTATTGGGGCCTTCGGTGAGCTGTTCAATCACGGTCCATCTTAGATCATTGGTGGTATGGTTTGCTTGTAAGAAATGGTCGCTCATCTTGGTGGTGGTTATGGTCAGGGTAGCCTCTTTGTTGTAACTTTTCAGTCAGTTCAGTCGATTGTTGTTTGAAATCGTCTGTGCTACTACAGTTCCTCCGAATCCGTAGATATTGCCCATAGGGCAAATTTTCTTTCAGTGGACGTGGGTGAAAGCTGGAAAATTGTAATAGGTTGTTTTTAGTTTTTAGCAGTCGCTTTATAGTGAGTTTTAGTGGTTAATGTAGTTCCACTGTTTGTTATCACTATGTCAAGGAATACCACCTCCGTGGTACTGACAGTGTGGGTGAATCTCAGATATCTGTTGATGGTATTGATCCATCTGAGGAATTCCATTAGACGTTCCATACTCCCTTTCCAAATGAGTAGCACATCATCTATATAGCGCTTCCAGAAGGATATGTTTCTGATGAAGGGGTTCGTGATGGATTGAATATTCTTTGCTTCAAAATCAGATACATATAGCCCCGCCACACTCGGGGCAAATGTACTGCCCATTGAAGTGCCAGAGCATTGGAGCAACAGTATATGCAAAGAAGTTATCTTTGAGTGCAATAGTCGCACAGTCTATTATGAATTCTTTGGGGGTAGTGTACTCCCAAGAAACTGAGTTGAGAGCTGAGCTTAGAACTTTAATCGTCTCATCTTGTGGAATACTCGTATACAGACTCTCTATGTCTAGGGTAGCCAGTATTATCGAGTTTGGCTTAAAGGATATAGACTGTAGTTGATGAAGTAGGCTCTTAGTATCCTTCAAATATGTTGGTGTATTTTGAACAATGGGTTTCAAGAACTGATCACAAAAGGTGGACAGGGGTTCTAGTAGAGACCCAATTCCTGAGACTATAGGTCTTCCCGGGGGTGGCAGTTTATTTTTATGAGTCTTAGGAAGTGTGTAAAAGTACGGGACTATACTTTTACTGATAGACAAAAAGTCTGCCTCATTTTTCGACAGATGACCATTCTGTTCAGCTTCCTTGACCATGGTGGTGATTCGGTTTTGGAGGTCAGCCGAAGGGTCATGTGTGAGAGGAACATAGTTGTTGGTATCATTGAGCAGACCTTCACATACTTTCTCATAGTCAACGGTATTCTGGATGACGATACCGCCGCCCTTGTCGGCGGGTTTTATGGTAATTTTGGTGTTATTCTTCAGTGTCTCAAGTGCTTGGTACTCTTCAACCTTGAAATTCCCATATACCTCAGGATTTCGGCAAGTTTCCAAATCCTGGAACACTGCTTGTTCAAATGCTATGATAGCTGCTGGTACTGTATGGGGGGGCGGTGTGAATGTAGATTTCAATCTAAGACCCGTGTCGCCATTCCGAAGATCCGCATTGGGGTCTTCCTTACCTTCAAAGAAAGCTTTAAGTTTCAATTTCCGAAAAAAGTCATTTAATTCGCAATGAAGCCTGAATTTGTCTGGGCGGGCTGTTGGCACAAAGCCCAGACCTTTTTCAAGGACTCGTTGTTCAGTGCTTGTGAGTTGTAGATCTGACAGATTGGTGATTAGACTTGTTGGTTGCTTGTTCCTGCTTGTGGTGTCTTGCTCCTGGTGTGGTTGCCGACTGGGTCGTCTGTCTGCCAGGATACTTGGTTGGATGTCCGTCTGCTTTTGCCTCTCCCTCTCCAGCCCCTCTCTAAAAAAGGCTGCTGGTATTGATTCTGATGAAGGCATCCTCTCTTCTTTTTACACGTTCCCTTGGTGCTGTTTACCAATCTAATCGCTATGACAACTAAAAAGACAGTAGTTGAGACGTGCTAGTCTTTCCACGTTTATCACTGAGTGTTCACTGTGAACGCTTTCCCCCATTGGCCGCCCGGACGTAAACGCGCCTGTGGCCACGCCCATCCCCGGAAGAGTGAACACTGGTGATAGAGCCCGGGCTTTATATACAGCCTGACCCGTCCGCCTCTTGATCGTCGAGACGCGGTCGCGAGGGCTGGTCAGGTTCACAAACGGGTGCCTGGCGTCGTGGGCGTAAGTGCGGTTTCGGCTCGTCTCCTTCTCCGACCTGAGCTAAGTACCTTACGAGGCTTCCCCATTAAGTTTGTCGTTTGTTTGTGTTTGTGTGTCTTTCCGAATTTTACAGGATGTGCCAAATACGCCGTCACCCCCCTCCCGCAGTCTATGGGGTGCAATTTTCTCTCCTTGCAAGTGAGAACCACTAAACGAGCATTTTCGTTTTACTGGTGTTATTGGTCACTGGCCCTTGGCCCATTGATCGTGTAGCTCCTTACCTACAAACGCGGTATAGACTGGGAACCGTAGTGTTACGCCCTTCCCCCACCATAGCACGTAGTTTTGATGCGCCGCATGAATGAACACATGCTCACTGGTGGACATTAACCTTGTTCGCCCATCGACACTGGCACTGCGTTATATTACACTGATAATGCTATCATGTAGTATGATAATAGATAGCCACAGGCAGAATCACACACCTCTGCAATTTAGTTGTGTGTTGTGCACTTGCCTGTACACTTGAGCACTAGTCACCACTGTATGTCCGGTGGCCTACAGAACAATAACTAATTGTGTATTTGTCTGTTCATGTCTGTCTGTATCCTTTACCTTTACAGGTGCATCAAATTTTTTGAGTCTCCTATTTTGAGACTAGAAGGGTTGCGTCTCCCGGTTTTTGATCGGTGAAGCCACCTTCCCAGTGCACTTTGACAGATCTTTTTTACTTTCACGTCCCTTGGTAGGGTGGACCTTAGCGTGCTCATACCGCCGGGGTTTAGTCACTCTAGGTCCTGACGAATGCCAGGTTAATCATACCAACATTGGCTGAAACATGTTGACCGCTCACGTAATGTTATTGGAAACAGGCCATCCAATTTAGTTGACCTTGTTTACCAACACATATTTTAATATGCCCTTGGTGATCAACCATTAAATGAATTTTTGATACATCCAAGCCATTTTTAAGTCACCACCTCACACTACTCACGTAAATGTATCACCTAGCCTTCACATCTTCACATTACCCGCTCCGCAGTAAATCTGGCGTTGAAGCACACTGGGGTGACATTCGGTCACACCCAGTGGGGCCCGATGATGAAGCATGTCACCGACCAGGTCGGTGAGTGAGGGCTTTCTATACACACCTAATTGGTGTTGTTGACTTCTTGTGCTCAGCTACCTTTTTGTTTTTCATCTAAGTAGCACTCTTTTGTTGTTATTTTTCTAATCAAAGTGGGGAGTAAGAGTGCCCGGTCTACCCTACCTCTCTTCTTGTTGATTCACCTCATGTTTATGCGGTTGTCAGAAACTAATCCCTTCTTGTCTATTCAGGAAAGTTAACACCTTCCTGTTTACTCGAGAAAGTTTCTAGTGACCTCTGAGCTAGCTGGCATTCATAATTAAGTCTAACATATTCAATAGAGACCTAGTCGACTTAAGTCCTACGTCTAAACTATCGTTTATGTTATTCCAATGCGCAGAGCCTAGTGGGAATATAGGAACTACACTACAACTGTTATTGTTTGGTCCCCTACTGTTCAGAGGAGAAACATTGTATTCGGAATAGATATGGAGGGGAATAGGCTCACTTAATACGGATGCAGCTTCCAATACACTGAGACACACATCATTGATATACTTCTCATAACCTATGACTCCTCATGGCACACACTGGAAGGTACAAGATTATGACCTGGAACGTAAGGGGGGTGGGGTCTATACACAAAATGCATAGGATATATACTTAATTAGCAAGGATAAAGGCTCACATTGTTATGTTACAGGAAACAGACCTAAGCCATTCTGAAGCTGTTAAGTTATGGAAGAAGTGGAGAGGGCAACTCTACTGTACTCAGCGTTTGCGAGGGGAACTGTGATATGCGTGAGAAACAGCACTCCCCTGGTAGTCACGGAGCAGAGAATTAATACCAATGGCAGATACGTATTGCTCCGGGGCACCTTAGATGGTGAACATTTAGTGCTTGGCAGTCTATATGCCCCTAATACGGAACAGGATAAGTTTTAGGAACCACTGAATACTGTCTTAGCTGATTGGGAAGGGTATCCCTGGATAGTTAGTGGGGATTACAACGCAATACTGAATACAGAATTTGTCTGCTCCCCTCCTCTCTATTGGGGGCTAGCAGTAGGAAACAAGCAGAAGCTTTGGGGAATTAGGCAACTGCGTGGTCTCTGGGAGACAACCAGGCGCATACGCAACCCGACTAATCAGGAGTGTTTGTTTGCATTGATAGGATATTCACTACCATGCCGTTAATTGCCAAAATCACCCAGACTACTTACCTGGGGAAAACGCTGTCAGATCATAACCCCCTTTAGATGTAGAGCTTGAGTGGGGGAAAATCCCTTCATCAGTGCAGACATGGAGACTGAAACCGGTGGCCCTTGAAGATCCGGTGTTCCGGGATGCCCTCTACTGCCTTAACCCACTAATTTACAGAAAATACCAACACTGCAAGGTCTACACAGAGAGAATGGGAGGCTTTCAACAGTTATTCAGGGAGTAGCCATAAGCACTAGAGTGGGAGTCCATGCCATGGTACACAGAGAGCTACAGGACGTGGAAGATAAAATATGTAGAGCTCTTAGAACAATTGTGCACGGTTGACTATAGAACGTACACACAGAAACAGCAGGCCAAAGCAGATAGGGCTGGCCCGCTACTAGCTAGGATAATACGAGATACACTGGAAAGCACCCCAACGACAGAGATTAATATGCCAGCAGGCAGCGAAACAACCACACAGAAAGGAATTAATATGGCATTTTGTCAATATTATGAGGGGCTGTATGCAGTGGATATGCCAGAAGAGTAATGGATTAATATCATTGATGGTCTGACTGTCCCCCAACTCTCAGATGCCCAGAAGAAAGAAATAGCAAAGACAATCATCATATTTGAAATCTGATCAGCAATAAAAGATCACCCGCGTAACAAGACAACCTTTCTGTGGAGTTCTACGAGACATATCCAGAACAGTTAGTCCCGCACCTGGAAAGACTATATTGTGCAGCGTTAAAGTCAGGAACACTGCCCCCCACTTCACACAAGGCTTTAGTTACATCCATCTTAAAACCAGGTACAGAAACCAGAGACATGTCAAATTATCGCCCCCTTTCACTTCTGAATACAGATTATAAAATCCTCAGTAAAATCCTAGCCCAAAGGTTACAACCATATCTCACTCAATTGATACATGTGGAGCAGTATGGCTTTGTGCCTGGTAGAAGTACATCACTAAACATAAGGTGACTACACCAGGTACTGTCTTTGACCCCAGTGGACGATGCAAATGCAGGCTGCATCTCGCTGGATATGAGGCAGGCATTCGATACGCTACACTGGTACTATATGTTGAGAGCATTGCCACTGGATACTGGAAGAATATGTAACCTGGGTCAGGCTATTATATGCGGACCCAACAGCATGGGCCAGAACGGGAACCGCCCTATTCTATAGCTAGGGACTCACGACAGGGGTGCCAGCTTTTGCCCCAGCTCTTTTTGTTGGCTCTTGAACCTTTAGCTATTAAGATACGGGCGGTGACGGTATATAGGGGCATCCAGCTAGCAACCATGACGCACACTTTCTCTGCATATGCGGATGGCATTATACTTTACCTCAAAAACCTTTAGGGTTCTAACGAACCTCTCCCCATGGTGTTTGGACAGTTCCAGAAACTCTCTGGCCTGTGGATCAATTAATCCAAGCCGTACGCTTACTGGTTCAAGGACTTGACCCGCACGGAACCTGTATCTTTTGGACAGTGAACGTTTAATGTAGCACCTACAACATTTAAATACCTAGGCATACAACTATTTTTGGAATTCACAGGATATGTTAGATGGTAATTTAGGGCACGTGATCAAGGCTTTTAAGTCCCAGATTGCGTTTTGGACCTCACTGCTGCTCTCTGTGGGAGGCAGAGTAGCCATTTCTAAAATGGTCATGTTGCCCAGATTATTGTACTATTTAACCAATTTGCTGATGTGCATTTCTAAACTGATCAGAGTAGTGTCAGCGAGATGTCTGAGTAAGTGGGCAGATGAGGGAGTGAGCACTGTGAGGATACTGTTATCATATCATACGCTCATGGATCATGACACATTTGTGAGAGAACAATGCATGCCCAACACACTATATATCGTTCATGCCAATATTATCAGATTTATAAAAAATACCTGGTCGCCTGACGGTATTGAGCCCAAGTCACATGCACTAACACACATGCTGTATTTAATGGGTAATGGGGGACATGCGACCAGATGGATACATAGAAATATCCGCACCCTTGCAGCTATACCACTCTCGGAGCTGCGTGATAACTGGGTCGGAGACATCGGACATAACTTGTCGGACAAGGAACGGGACAGAATTCTTGAACACCCCAAGAAAGTGTCCAGAAACCCTAAATTCAAAATGATCCAAATCATGCTAGTGATGGAGCAAGGTATCGTGGAAAAGAGACTTGCTCGGATGCAATCCACTCGTTTAACTTACTAACGAAATTATTACCAAATGTACATGAATAACTAATACGCACCACATGAACACGTGGGTTAGTGAAGCTTGCATATGTGTGTACTAATGCGGATAACAATGAAGACGGACTAATAACGCTTTAAACGTGAAACTGTTTTGCGCAGTATGACGATTTGAAGCTTGGAGGGAAATTCTGGCACATGAGCAGAAGACGCTAAAATGGAGTCTTGAAGACTCACGTGCATGGCATCTGCTTACTTGAAACAAAAACAAGCTACTTTACTAATGCTAAGGTGGGAAAAGTATTAATAAGTAAAGGGGAATAGAGTAGAGGTGGGTGGTATACAGTGCGACTACTTTATTTGTGAAATTAATATTTGTCTTTCTGACTTTATCACTAGTGCGCATTTGGACCTCTCAAGCATAACTGAATTAAGCTGTGTAATGTGAAGTCTGTGCATGTCCACTGAAAGGGAGCCCAGAACGATGACTTAGAAATTGAATGCAAGCCAAAGGACAAGTGTTACACCCTGGGAACAGATGGTGAAGAGTTCAACGATGAAGACTGTTATTCAAAATGTCATCATATTATTTCAAGGTGAAATGTGAAAGTGTATAAGAACCCAATTTATGAATAATAATTAAGGGAATGGGTTTGCGAACAATAGTTGAACAGATTTTAATGACATGCAAGCATGTAAGCATGGTGTGGTGGTGTGATGGAGCTTCCCCCCTTGCCTGACCAATCATAGTTCGTATTTTTATGATATTGAAACTTTAGTGGGTGGAACATGAAGAACGAAAGATATAATTAAGATTAGTTAAATAGAGAGACACAGATGCTGTGAGTCGTGGATACTGTCTTTGTTGAGAGAGACGCTGTTGCTGGGAGAGATGCTGTGAGATGCTGATGAAGAACCGAATGTAGAACCTGAAGGAGAACTTTCTTTCCTAATTTAATTGGGTTAGATCAGAAGATGGCGGAAGAATCTCGAATAGGAAGAGAGTGTCAGAGAGGGATGCCGCGCAATCGTCGGTATTCTAGAGAGGTCAACTATCCTGTTCTGAATCCTGTTCTTAAGTCTTTGTCGCCTGTCCTATCCCGGGGGACCCTTACCAGCTCGTTGGCTAGGGGGTTGGTCTGTCACACCATCCTTGGTAAATATAATTTCTCGCTAATTTGGAAATGTTCTTTTCTCTCCGTTCTCTCCTTTTTGAGCATTGATTATTGTATGAGTCTCAGGTAAATGTTTTCTTGATGATTATGAATAGAATTTTCTCTCCTATAAATGATAGTAACTGCACTGTATTTTTTAGATGGTTCACGTACATTTCATTTAGAGAAAGATTTAAAAACTTTCCTGAGTCTGTGGTTATTTACTCCAAAGAATAGAAAAGTTAGAATTATGTTAATTATCACCATCAACTAGTTAAACTAATGGTCCATCGACCATAGGAAATAACTTTTTGATCTGTGAAAGGGTTAGTTAGAGATGAACATAAGAATTAAATAACTAATCCTAAACATTGTGAAAATTACAAACATGACCCCAGCGGTTTTACACACTGTGAGTTTATGGGCCCGGGTGAGTATATGATAGTGGTGTATCTGTTGTTGTTGAACTGCTCGATCACTAGTACACAGAGCATACCTGACACCTTACAAATTGAGCAAAAGGTTTCCTGATGCAGATTTGTGCACTAGATGCCATGCACAATCAGCTGACTTACTACACATGATCTGGGCATGCCCACGTCTAATTCCATTCTGGGAGACAGTGCACCAAATACTTCATGAATCATGTCCTAAACAGGAGGGTGGCACAATAGAATGATATTGGGCCTCAGTAGGCAGCGCAAAGCACACAGCACACACACTAGAGTTGCCAACCTGGCACTAATATTGGCAAAATGCTCCATCACCATGAAATGGAAGTCAGCAAAACCTACATCACCCATGGCATGGCATGACGAAGTAGTCTGCTGGAGCCGGGCCGAAGGTATGGCAATGAGGAGAGAGGAAAACGGAGGCCTGTGTTAGAACCTGATCTCACTGGAGTGAATGCATTCTTTGAATCCTTTTGTATCTGAAAAACCCTTCCTGCTTTAAATGGTGTATAGAACACATACTACTGAGTAGGCAGCATACTCGGTAGACATAGACCTCGTGTGACCCCTAAATGTCGAGATGAATGGAGTTAAGGACTAAGCATTGACCATAATTGAGACCACAGGTGTGTCCAGATAAATATACGGTGTGATACTATAGAAGTGAGCCGGGGTAGGGAGGGGGAGGTAAGTAGATGTTGTTGCAGGGAGGTGGGAGGGTATTGAGGGTTTGGTCAGAATCATATAGTTGATTGCATAATATAATATTCCTAACACACTATGTTACTGTATATGCAAGATGCTCAGATTATTTGTTAGACAGTATTTGTCTGTATTTTAACCTATCGCTTAAAACAAATAAAATATGTTTAAAATAAAAAAAACAAAATACGTGAAAAGAAACATGGAATACATCGTTGTGTAGGAATCTAGGACCCTAGTGTAATTATCCCGATTCATGCCCACATATAGGTATAAATTACCCGATCCTTATAAGGCAAAGAAATCATTACCATATTTAGACTTAGCCTATGCAGCCCAAATATGGCATGGCTACTTCCACTAAGTTCCAAGAATCAACAACGATTTCTTAGAAAAACCCGCCTTCAGCAGCTAGGGACTTCCCCTTGCCTGAATACTAATTTATCTAGGAAATCATGGAGTTTTCAAAGAACTGAGTCTTTGATGACGTTATTATGTCCAATCATACGGCAAACTCGGCACCTTCAAGGTATAAATATGACTACATTTGCCCAGACAAACACACGGTGGTTTGGAGCAGTTCGACTATCTACTTGCAAGACGCGCCCTGCAGCAGCAAGTGCCAAAGGAAGCCGACCCTCCAGCTGACGCACTGAGAGGCGCTGTCTTTTCTCTTGCCGAGAAATCCAGCTCCAGTGTTTCCAGCCTATCCTTGCGGGTTGCTGGGAAATCGAGTCCTGAGAGAGAGATACAAGACCTCCTTCATTCTAAAACCAAGGTACGGAGCTGATTAGACCCCTAGAGAATTCTTGGAATAGATTCTTGGCAAAGAATACTAAAACTTAAGCTACACCTCACTTACTTCTTCCCTTGTATTAGACTTCGGTTAGGTAAGCCGGGGTAGGCATATTTTAGAAGCACCAGTTGAGTACTTGTGACCATGTAAATAACAGATCAAGCACCGATGTCGAAGTACAGGAATCGTTTTATTGTCGTAGTTTCAGAGATAATAACAATAGACCCCAGCCACAGCTGACTCGCTCACAGCATGCCGCGCTGAAAGTTTCCCCGGCGCTCACCTTGGAACGCTCGCGACGGTGACATTCTAAGTGATGTCACCTCATCGCGTTCCAAAGCCATCACAGGGACAGGAGTGAAGGGGTGTGGATGATCTTCCCCCCTTCGGTGGAAGATACCACAGTACTTTTAGTCATTCTTCATCACTGTATGTATTTTATGTATTAAATGTATTTCATATGGCTTAGAAACCATACCATGCTTTTACAGTACTACTTTGTAATACTTTTCGTATTATATGCATTGTACTTTATAACCATTATTACGATTGTAGCAGTACATTTCTTATGCTTGAGAAAGAAGACTGTTCAATAAATACTTATTATTGAAAATGCCCGTCTCTCTATTTCTCAGCACCTCTGGTGCAACGAAGCATGCACGATTGACTGAGTAAAATAGCTATCTATTGTTTCCGCGACTCTAGAGATTGATTTCTTATTCTTGGGAAACAAAGTTGTCATGTTTATGTGGTTGTCAGAAACTAATCCCTTCTTGTGAATTCGAGAAAGTTTCTCGTGAACCTCTGAGCTAGCTGGTACTCACAATTAAGTTTAATATATTCGGTAGAGACCTTGTCGACCTCAGTCCTAAGTCTAAACTACAGGATATATTATTCCAATGCGCAGAGCCTATTGGGAATGTAGGAACTACACTACAACATCCTTGCACTAGGTTTCAATAATTATCCTTGAGGATCGTCCTCAGCAACAGCTCTGTGCTTCATTCTGCAAGTCAATGTTGTGATTGCCCATATTTGTACATTTTGAGGAGTCCTATCCGGGAATCGCACTTTTGTGATTTGTTAATTTGCGATTTCTCAATAGCGAATGTGAATCAGTAGAAATCGCTGTTAGGAAATTGCTGGTTACATCCATTCCGTTTTGCAATTCGCAAATAGCAATTTTTACGGATTTGCTATTTGGGAATCACAGTTTCAGAATTTCATACATATGGGCCAAAATGCATTAAATGCTATGAGGTGGTTGACTAAACTGTGAATTAATTTTCTGAGTGTTTAGTATCTTTCAGAAATGATTATCCCACTGAACCACTGTGCTTGTTGCAAAAGTTCCCCACCTGGCCTTTTCAGACCTGAAAACTGTTTAAACATCTGGTGCAGAATTAGTTCATCATTCACCATGTGGCATTACTTTCCATTGTTTCTAGGATAAAAGTTAAATTTGAGCTCTTTAATGGGAGTACTTATTCTCTTCCTGTCTAACTCTCCCACTTGTGTTCGTGGGTCTTTCATTTGGGAAATGTATTTCCTTCTTGGTGTATTTCATTGCCATGCTTTCATCACCTTTACTGACAAGGAGTGGTCTCAACCAGGCACAAAACGTACAAGTGAAAAGTATAAAGAATTCTACCTGTGAACCTCTGGCTAATATCAAACGTCTGTGTAAAACTCTTGGAACAATGTGGCACCAGGACTACAGAACTTCTGCTAAAGCCATCTGTTGCCTGCCCGTTAGGTATTACAATAAATATATGAAACTTCCTGCTTATACTGCTTTGCCTCTAGATTTGAGGCAATAAGTAATTGTACTTAAACACATTTTTCTCTGGTAAAAAATCTCTTCGAAACAGAATCTACTGCTAAATCATTGAGAATTCCACTAAACTTTGCAAATTCCAATCCACTTTCTTTCTTGAAATTAATTAAAAAATGGGTTCTTTTTTACACTAGCATGTCATTCTTCTTGCAGTCTTGTGATCTGGAGCTACCCTCGGTTGCAATTAACCTCAGCCTGCCTTTCATGCGTTCTATCATTCCTGTTGCTCTTTCTATTAAATCTACTTCTTGTCCTGCTCATGTCCTTATGAGAGCTTTAGACATAATGGCTCCTAGACAACCCGTCTTTGCAAAATCTCCATTGCCCTGGCATCACTTCGTATTGAAAGGTAAAAAAGCAGTAATGACAAATCCTTCAGCAGGCACTAAGGGTCATGGGTACAAGGACTGGCGGAAACTATCGCTAACGCTAGTTAGTGGCAGCTTTCTTACCGCTGTGGACCGCAGAAAACTATCGCCTTGTTAGCAACGTATGTACAAGACGTCACTACATGGCAATAGCTTCAGGGATCAGTGGTGAAAACTGCCGCTAACATTAGCGTGATGGCGATAGGAATTCCGGCGTTAGTCGACAAAAACCAAAGATAGGCCTGTTAGCGGCAAAAAAACACACACGTTAGTCAGTCCAATGTGAGTTTTTTGTCTCTATTGGAAAAAATAGCCTGTCAGTTGACCTCCAATAGAAAGTAGGCAAAAAAAATTGAAATGCAGAATGGAGCAGCCAGGGCCTTGTGCAGCACACATCAACAACACCCTCAAGCCACCCAACATCCACTGTTTACCAGGAAGAGAGCCTGGATGCCTCGCAGGGCCTGCGCCTGGATCCTGGACGCCTCACTGGATCTGCATCTGGTGCCTGGATGCCTCTCTGGACCTGCGTCTGCAGCCTGGATGCCTCACTAGATCTGCATCTGGTGCCTGGATGCCTTTCTGGACCTGCTTCTGGAGCCTGGATGCCTCGCTGGATCTGCGTCTGGAGCCTGGATGCCTCACTGTTCCTGCGTCTGGAGACTGGATGCCTCGCTGGACCTGCATCTGGAGCCTGGATGCATCGCTGAACCTGCGTCTGGAGCCTGGATGCCTCACTGGACCTGCTTCTGGAGCCTGGATGCCTTGCTGGACCTGCGTCTGGAGCCTGGATGCCTCGCTGGATCTACAAGTGGATCCCGACTGAAACACGAAAAACGGTTACACAGGTCCTCGTCAGCAGCAGACTGGACTACGGCAACGCACTCTACGCAGGAATACCAGCCAAACACCTACGACGACTACAACGCATCCAAAATGCCTCCGCCCGACTGATCATCAACGTCCTCCGCCGCATCCACATCACCCCCCACATGAGAGACCTACACTGGCTCCCCATCGACAAGAGGATCACCTTCAAGCTCCTCACCCACGCACACAAATCACTCGACAACTCCGGACCAGCCTACCTGAACAGCAGACTCAGCTTCTACACCCCCACCGGCCAGCTCCGCTCCGCCAGCCTCGCACTCGCCGCTGTCCACCGCATCCAACGAACGACCTCCGGCGGCAGATCCTTCTCCTACCTCACTGCCAAGACCTGGAACACCCTCCCTACCCACATAAAACAGACCCAAGACCTACTCGCCTTCAGAAGACTCCTCAAGACCTGGCTCTTCGAGCAGTAGCAGCACCCCCTGCCCTCAGCGCCTTGGGACCCTCACGGGTAAGTAGCATGCTCTACAAGTACTCTGATTGATTGATTGATGTTGCATCAACTGCATCAGGAGGTTCACCAGCGGATTTGTCGGTGACTGGTGTAACCAAGCTTGTGAAATCCCACCTGGCTGATGCTCCTGCTGGCTGATTCACAGATTTGGCGAGAGTGCAGCGGATTGCGCCATGGTGTCAATGTCCAGGTAAGGAGAAGGTGGGATGCGTAGCGGAGGAGGCCCAGGGGTTGAGCCGTGCATGCCTAGCACCAGTAGATGATACACCCCCAGTGGCAGCTCATCCGCTACAGCGTGAGAGTGTCACCCCACTGCTTTCAAGCAGTGCAAGAAGAGGAAAAACCATCATATGATGATAACTTCAGGATGTAATCGTACTATGTTTCCTTTGCGGGTGGGAGGGTGGGTAGGACTTCTCCACTCATGGACAGGGCAGGGGCGGAGTGGCATGCCCACTCAAGTGCGCAATGACTGTTTGGTCGGCCCTCTCAGGCCGTCCAAAGCAGTCATGCGTGCTGTCCTGTGCGCAATGCAGGCTGCATTACAGACTGCATGAAGAACATTTATTTATTTATTTATTTTTCACATTTTTAGAGCGCACTGTTACCCGGAGGTGTCCTGGCGCTAAACTGTCTGACCATAGAGCGTGCGAGCTGAGAGCTTAGTGATTGAAGAGCCATGTCTTTAAGGCTCTTCTGAAAGATAACAGGTTCGACATCTGTCTGTGGTTTAGCGGCATGACCACCCCTTCAGCCCCTGGCTGAACCCCTTGTCCCAGCGCCAATGACCAATTACAACACCACATTGCAGCGTTTTGATTGGCTTAGGGGAGGGAGCCTGGCTTCCTACTTCCTGTTCCTGGAAGCAGACTCAGGAGGGCAGGAGCAACGAAGACACGGGACCCGGCCTCGAGGTAACATTTCTCTCATTTAAATATTTACAATACCCTCTTACACACACATCCCTGCGTCCACACCTCATCCAGTGTCCTTTCCGTTGTTTCCCACATCCCAGCTGTCTAGTCCCCCCGCAGCACTTCTCAATGGCGGCCACTGTGCAGTCATGCGCAGCAGGTGTACCACTGGTGTGCCAAAAGTATATATGAAGTTACGACGCATATCATTACATTGCATTCCATTACAATGCATAATAATACTAGGCATAGTGCAACAGTAGGGAAGGTGCTCGATAGCGGAGATGTGAATATTACGTTCCCACTGCAGTGAGCGCAACCCTAAACCTAACCCTTGCACCACAAAGCAAACCCTGAACCTTAAAATTCATCTTTGAACCCCCAAAACGCACACTAAAAACCATATTTGACCGAAATGCAAACCTCAATTTTCATTTTTAATTTAAAATGTGTTTTTATTAAGTTTAAGAGCAAAGAAGACAGGCAATGCAATGCAATAGATATACAATATGCATATATGGTGAGCGAGACCCAAATGCTCATCCCTATTTTCATAATTGACCCCAAAACACACCCCAAATTTCAAATTTTACCCCAATCTCTGACACCCAAAACCCATACCCACCCTAAAATGTAAAAATACTCCTTTACTGACCTCACAATGCGCTGTAATGGCATGCGATGTAAAGGCACCTGCGTTGTTGGAGGTGCATTGTAAAGGCATTATGATGTAATGCCTGGGTTGTATTGGACGTCTCCCGTGCCAAAAGCAAGCCTTAGGTAAAACCGTCTGTGTCCGTCTGCCCCGGACCACGCTCAGCACCAAGGACCATTCCTCTCGTACACTCCACCACTACGGCGCCAGGACCCTCCTAGCCATCAACCCTGGATGCCACATCGCCTGCAAGGACCAACATCTGCTCCGGACATGGCCATCACTGACGGCTATTAAATCATCCGCAGGGACCAACCCAATTGTCCAGGAGGAGGCATTGCCATCATCTACAGAAGCACACTCCGACGGACCACACTCTCTAATGACCCAACAATGACCATCGAGCACTTCAGCTTCCAGATCCCGACCAACACCAACCTCTGCAGCACACTCATCTGCAGGCCCCCCGGCCCAGGGAAACCCATTCTCCGATACCATTGTAGACCTCATTGCACCAAATGCTCTCCCATCCACCGACAATATGCTACTCAGTGAACTCAATTTCCACCTGGACAACCCCAGTGACCAGAGCAGCAGCCCCTCCTGGGGAAGCTCCCCAACATCATACTCCAGCAGCTAGTCACTGCAGCAAGCCACATAGCAGGACACACGGTTGAGCTTGTCGCCTCCACCAGCGGCAACTTAAACTACAGCCACACCACCGGACTCTCCTGGACCGACCATCATTGTATACATCATGTCTTCACAATGCCCACGTACACCATTCCCATCATCGCCCCCCCCTCACAGCTGGATCAAGGCCACCGAAGAACGTCTCGTCAACTCCCTCAGCACAACCACTCTGCTAACGCTTACAGACGATAACAACGCAGACTGCAAACGCCACCAATGGATCTCCAACTGCACCGACACCCTGGTACCCCTCAAGAATGGACTAGGCGAAACTAGTACTAGGTTGCACCGTATTTGCAAAGTGACGTATGTAGGCATATGCGTGACCTTGTCAAGCCCTGTGCCACATCATTCCTGCATCAGTTATGATGTACCCAGGGTGTGCATTCCAATGCGACAAGGCCTCATAGGAGTGTCACAGTGAAATCCACTCCTCTTTCACAGCGACAATTGTAGGGCGGCACTGTGTCAGTACCTTATGCCTTCCTGATGACAGGTGTAAGGGTGACGCAGTGCCACAGGTATGGGCTGGCCCAATGCTTTGCTGGAGTTGCTTCATGCTTGTGACACGACTGCAGCAAAGCATGACTTTAGCGCAGACAGATACATCAGGATTCCAGCTGTATCTGTCATTACTTGTGTCATGGAGTGCTGTCCAGTGAATACTGTGCATTCGTGATGTCGCAAGAAGGGCACAGTGAAAAGTGTTGCAACGCTGTCTTGTCCCAGCGCTGCAACACTTTTCATGACTGAGGCCCAGGAATGCGCACAATCTTATTGATGGTGCACATGCCTGCCCTGTCGTTTTGTCGCGGGGCAGCGCTGCAACATTGCTTGCAGTGCTGTCCAGCACCAAAACCTGCTGGAACAAGGCCCCAAGTATTATCTCCATTAAAAAACTGTTTCCAACTGCAGTTAGAGGAAGTTTTTTTGGTCCTCCAAAGTTCAGGAATCCCCTTGTAAATATCGTAAAGTGGGATTAGCGGTCGTTTTTGCACTGGAACGCCTCCCTTGCATGTCATTATCGCTAACAGAAGTGGCGATCTTTAGAATGGACATTTTCGCTGGAAAACTGTCGCTAACAGAAGTTAGTGACAGCTTGTACTTATGGCAATAAAAATATTGCCGCAAAACTGTTAGGAAAGTGCCGCTAAGGCAGCGTTAGCCCCTTTTACATATGCCCCTAAAACTCTTAGCAGCTTCTTATTCATCCCTTTTTTGCCTTTCCCCTCTAAAACCGCAGAAAATGAGACCAGCCTCCAAATCTCCTCCTTCAATAGTATTTAAGTTTAACTCCTTGTTAATGCTGACTTTTACTTTCACTTTCTTCATGTGATGGAAGTAGCTCTTTCAAATGATTTGCCCTAATTCATGATCAGGGAGACAGAGACGCCCAGATGTTAATAGATCTTGCCGCCACATCCAGAGCCCATGCTTACTGACTGCAACAATTCAATGTACTGTCCTGGGATGGATTAACTCTTTCTATCAGAAAGGTCCTAAACAATCCACCTCTCCTAATTTCAGCCATGTTCTAAATCTCTCACTTGTGGAGACCATCAGGGTTTATTCTGAGACCTTCGCTATTTAATCTTTATTTTATCCAGTTAGCTTTACTCATATCATCCATTGGTTTCCAAGGCTCTGCTCAAGATAAGTTTCAGTCTTGCCTGCTAGAATTTGCCTCCTGGCTGCCAGCTAATTAACACACACCAGCAATATTCGCTGCCTTCAAATCATTCACTACTTGCTTCATCAGAGGTCTCTCTCTTCACTCTGCTACCTCCTCTCACCTTTCTGTTTTCTATTGTCTTCCAGTCACCTAACCAACTACCTTCAAAGAATTGGGTATTTTTCATTGTGAACTCCATATAAGACTCCTTGTCTTTCTTCAGCATTGTATCTCTCCTTAGTCACCTTTCAGAACCCTATGCTCTACAACAGCAAACAACCTACTCCTTCTTAAAATTAGGGACGGCATAATGGAGGCTGATCCTTCTCTCGCTCCTGAGCTCCATTGCGACTCACATCTTCTATCTTTCCAGAAACAAAACTTGGATTTTCCCCCTTTCATCTCTGCTTTAGTAGTCCTTAGTGTGAGAATGTCTGTTAAGTTAGCAGTGCACTTCAATTTGTTATTTATTCATTCACAATAACTAAGGATATGTAATCAAAGAGCACCACTCAACACACTTTTTCAATTTTTCTTGGTGGTGCATGAACGTGGAGAAAGTAAAACTATACCGCATAAGTACTTTGAAGCTCTATTTAGTGAAGACATATGCTATAGACTCACTGTAATCTATAATCCATCTGCAGCCATTACCTGTCCAGTATACTAGAATTATAATGATAACTATCACATTCTACTAGGGAAACTTGTTTAATGTGTCTTAAAATGCAACGGTTATCATTTGTTTTGCTAAAGTTCCCTGAACTAAAAACATCCTTCAAAGGTTGCTAAGTTCTGTTATGCTAAAACCAATGTTACTAGGCAAGTATGCTTTTAAAATGCACTAAAGGCCACATATTGTCAAAACATGGCTCCTCACCTTACTCATTATACCACAACAGTGATGGGGCATCCCTCTACCCTCCAACCTCACAAGTAATTGACTCTGAATTTGGCCCAGTCTCCATTGTAAAACTTCCCAAAGTTTGGTCTAGTTGTGCCACTCCTTTTGGCTTTTCTCTACGAGTTTAGTCACATGGGGTCTGAATATTCGGCAGCCTGACACCTGATGTCACTTTCTGAAGACAGAAAAAACTAGGCCTAGCACAAGAAAATGTACAATAGTGGATATTTGTTCAACGCAAGTAGGTAATTACATCACAACAATGATTGAAAACAATACAACAAGTTGGACCACTTCTTGAACCCAGGTCTACTGGAGTGACTCCAATGGTTAGTTGGCTGACTGCCTGATCAGAACCTCAGGAACAGAAAAGGCTCCAACCATCTTGAACCTGCACCTGTACCCAGCCTGAGTGAGTCCTTTCCCTCTAGGTGGTGCCTCTCCAATACTGGACCATTGGAGTGAGGCTAAAGGTGCCCAGATAGCCAAAATCCCAAATTTGGGACTTGTAAATATTTTGGCTAAAAAGTGTTCTGGAGCTGAGAGGAGACCAGAACCTGCCACTCGGCCTGACTTTCTGGCAGCTCCACCTACTCTCTTCTCTGCAGCAGCAAATCCTGGTCAGAGGTCCTTCGAAGAAGGGATACCTGTTCCTGTGGAACTCTCGTCTGCTGCAGCTTGCAGCTTCATCCTGCTAGAGATTTTCAACTTCCAAAAGAGAGATGAAATCCGAATGTAGAAATCTTTACTGAAAGATTGTCCAGCGGCTAACTGACAATGGTGCCTCCTCCTAGGACACCACCTGCAGACTTGCCCCATGGAACTTTACCTTCTCAGGCATTTTTCCTCTAAATTTCTTCTAAATGCGATGGTAAGTGCCAACCAGGCCTAATCCCCTTCTTGTATCCAAGAAGGGGATTGTATCCAATCCGCGCTCCATTGTGTTGTGCCATTTTTTTTTACATTGGCCCGGTCTGGCGGGATTAGATGTCCCCGGTATGAGTTTTGATCTTTCAATTGCTAGTTTATACTTAAATGTGAAAAATTAATAACTCTGGTACTACTGATTATATTATTGTCATTTTGGTGTCAAATAATTCCTTAAAATGTGTTCTATTTTGCAAAATTACTGTGGGATTTTTCATGTACTATATTTTGACTTTATTACTATTTGTGGGCTGCATAATTACTTTACACACCTACCTAAATTAACCTTGCCTGCTTTTGTGCCAAGCTAACAGATGATTAAGCACAGGTTAACTTAGTGACTTTTGTGGTTCACTTTGACAGGGATTGTGGCTGTTACTTGAGCAGGGTAAGAGCTCTCTCAACCAACAGCCCTATTGCTCACAGTGGTTCGGTGATTACCTCAGCTTCCCAGATTTTACTTAGCAATATCTTTTCTTGTTAAAGTTTTTCCTAGGGCGCAAAAGATTTTCCTATGTCTGGTTAGGCTGTTATCATCATTCCTTGCCCGTAGTTGTCTCACGTTCTCAGGACATTTTTGCTAGATTATGAACATTCTAAAATGTATATTGTTCCATGCCCCATTAGGGCATAGTTGTAGTCACTTCGTATGAAACAAATTAGTATTCTCCTGATGAAAAGAGTAAAATCTGAAACACACAGAGAATAAATCCTTGTGATATCTGAAACTCACGTAAGGAAACAGGAATAAGGAGTGTAAATGTTTTATTTCAATAAAAAAACAAATTAGTGACCGATGTGCTACCCTGCAAGAGGTACCAAAACCATCTTCGCAAGCCTAGGGGAAGAGCGTTTGCTTACCATCCAAATTAGTATTCAGTGTACACGAACCAAGTCTTACACACCACTTTCCAAGACCGTCTAACCTTGCACAATGTGCTAGAGTATTTCTATCACTATTTTACTTTCCTTCACTTCTTTATGAAAATCTCCGTTTACTGTGTGCATTGAAATCAATTACTAGCATAGTTGAAGTGCTTTCTAAGTCGCAGAATGAGATCTCATAGCGCTATAAATAACCAAGTTACTATTCCCCACGGCACAAACAAGGATTCAATTCTGGTTCTCTCTGCTTAAACACAGACACTCATCTGCATAAAGACTACATTAGCCAATGAAGGTTTCACAATGCGCATTAGCATGCTTTGCGAAGGTTTTAATAAAAGTAGTGTAGGCTTGCAAATGGATCACTCCTTTTCTTAAGTGCACCATTCATTTGTACCCTATTATCTGGCACTGGTAGACTATCATGGATTAAACTTGGAAAACAAATGTCCCAAATGGAGGAGTCAGTCCTCCTTTAGCACTACAGGTCCGTAGCTGCCAAGGTTTCAGATTCCTATGAGTGACATTTTCATATTTTCAGTGTAATTATGAGTAACATTTCAACGACTATGAGTGACACTTTCTAGCGAGCAAATTCAAGCATCGAAGCTGAGTAAAATATATAAATATCAGACATTATACCCATTTGTGCAACAAGATTGTCTAAATCCTACTGTTAAATCCTACTTCATTAGAGGGGCCATCTAGTGAATGATGTCACAATAGGTATCAACATCCAAGCAGAAGTCATCAAAGAAAGAGCATTCTGGAAAGTTTACTGGTGGTATCTGTTAATGATGCAGGAGAGGCCTGTTGCTTTCTCTTCAGAGGATTCACCTTTGAGAGAGAACAATCTCTGACAGGCAGCAGCTCTACGAAAGTGATTTATGATAATTTGATAAAATTAATAAAAGGTAATTTCACAGTGAGAAAATGAATAAAAGATAATTTCACAGAGGGCGGTTCAATACCCATCTCATTTATCGCTGGTAGTTAGGGCAGAGCTGGCACCATAGATTGAAAACTGGAATGAAAAAGTGGCTTACATCAAGATTCTCTCCTTTCTCTCTCTCACTTTACTCTTTTTCATCTTCTTCCCCTCGTCTCTCCTTAATCATTTTTTGCATCTGGTCTTTTTAGGGTCACACGTCTGCTTTCTATCTCCTTTCTTTTTCTTGCCTCAGCCTGTTTCCTATTACCACCTCATCTTATCTGTCCTTCCTCCCTCTTCTCTTCTCTCCCCCCTCCTTCCTCTTGCCTTGCCTTTCTCTCTTCTTTCCATACATTTCTTTCTGTCCACTCTCGATACTATCCCAGTGTCTATCTGCAACTTATGTAGCAGAATTATAACTTCAGCTTCCACAAAACTCGTGTGTCTGACTCGCTTTGCCTCATTTTTTTCTAGAATGAAATACATTTTACTTCCACGAACCTCCTTAGTATTATAAGAGTCCAGTGCATTCATATGGCAAGGTCCCCCTGCCCCGCATTTCAATGGCAGAGGATGCTTGTCACAAACATTTGTGACTTTTAGAGTATATCCATGTGTATCCCCTCCCTATGTATATAGAGATATCTCTAACGACTAGTCTCCTATGGGACTTAGAGTATATCCATGTGTATCCCTTCCCTATGTATATAGAGATAACTCTAATCACTAGTATATGTAGTAGACCTTTGTACTATCTATCATTCCTATGTGACTCTTAGAGTATAACCAGTCATATCCCCTCCCTATGTATATAGAGATAACTCTAATCACTAGTATATGCAGTAGTCCGCTATGCTCTCTACCATTCCAATGTGACTCTTAGAGTATATCCATGTGTATCCCTTCCCTTTGTAGATAGAGATAACTCTAATCATTAGTATATGCAGCAGACCTTTGTACTATCTACCATTCCTATGTGACTCTTAGAGTATTTCCATTCGTATCCCCTCCTTGTGTGACTTTACCTCTTGTACATTTGCAATTTTTTTCTGTTTGTATCCTTTATGTAACGCATGTAATCCTAAATCCTTATGTTTTCAAATGGTTCTTATGTAAAGCGCTCTGACACCTTCGGGTAAAGTTTGCGCTATATAAAATCGCACAAATAAAATTAAATAAATAAATAAACATGACCTCTAAAGGACTCAGAGGCAAGACGCGTACTTCACCCCAGCTTTAATGAGCCCGTGAAAAAATGCTTCCCATTTGCAGAAATGCGAACAGGCGACGCATCAGCCAGCACATTCCAATCCACTTGCCCGGCAGCTGACTGTCACAGTGGTTTTAAGGAGCACGAGGGCAAAGTTACCTGGGTCCTTCACGGTGATCAGGTCATGATATTGCAGGGAGTATGTCGCAGCTCCTGCAGAACAGAGTACCGCACTTCCCAGCCAGTTCCTCTCAGTGATTTAATTTGCTGCGGCGGCCGGGGGTCCAATTGACAGCAGCTGCTTGGCTCCTCACACTGAGACAGGTGAGCCACTCCGTGATGAAGGAAGCGGCGACCAGCGGTGCCAGTAGGCAGCGGTGCCGGCCACCGCCATGATTATTTGCTGCAATGCCTGCCTCCCACAACTTAATTCTGGCCGTAGGACATGACATCTGGTCATCCCGGTGTGCCTCTTGCTACACTGTAGCATTAAGCTTTGCAGCCTCTCAGCAGAGTGAGCCCCAAGCCTGTGGAGCATTGCGCAGCACACCATGGGGCGCGCTGCCACTCCACAGTTTTATTTAGACAGCCGATATGAATGGCTTTTCTTGACAGCTGAGTCTCTATGCATAATGTGTAAATTCGCATTTCAGTGCGGTGATGCGGATTACAGCACTGAAATGCGTTAGTCTAACGCCTGATGTATGGTACTTGGCAGGGCTGCGTGTCACTTACTTCAGCAAGTTTGTTCTTGGTGAAGGCGCCAACCCCCCACCCTGTGCCGGTGCATTTTTCACCTCATTCTTAGACTGCAGGCCTATCAGGAAGTATCCTAAACCTAAACCAAGGCGACAGAAGCAGACCAACACGTGCCGGAACTTGAGCAAAGGGACAGAGTCGATTACATTGAACTGCTGCAGACTGATCCATTGAAATAAAAAGAGGGCACATGACAAAGACTATATGCACCCACCAAGTACTGCTGCCGAAAAAACCAGTGAGAGAGTTGCTGTCTTCACAGCACACTAATTGTCAGTGCAATCCTTGCTTTAATGCAGACCCTTGTACAGCGCGATTTATGGGGTGGTGGCGGGGGTGGGGGGCTTACCATAATGGTGTGACTAATACATTTTGGAGAAGTGTGGCTCAATGGTTAGAGCGGCAGACCTTGATGCAGAACGCTGGCCAGGGACCAGGGTTCGATTCCCGCCTTGGCGGGGTCGGGCTTAAATTCCTCTGACCGGATATTCTCGCCTCAGTGCTGAATCTAAGCATGGGCCCCACGCTGCAACTCTGGGCAATAGCTTGCTTAGTCTCCACAACAGCCCCCGATGCACAAGGGATGCCTGGTTTCACCATGGGATGCCCAGGAAAAGCCAGGAGGGGTTCCCTTGTGGTAGGAGTACAAGCGCCGGGATGCCTCCGGGTTACTGTTCGCGGTATACAAATACAACACACACATTTTATTTATTAATTTTTTTTTAATGCAGTTTTTCATAGAGCGAACTCTACCCAAAGGTGTCAGAGCGCTTTACAATAGAATCAAGTAATTTACATAAGAAGATTTACATACTAACAAGATACATATACAATCAGGTTTATCAAAAAAATGAAAGGCAGCAAAATTAGGTTAATACAGGTATAGAATACATATTTACAAATTTGACCTCAAATGAATGCCAAGCGGCCGTCGGGGGTCATGAAATGGGTTGAATTATTCCTGGAAGTGTCTTTGGAAGAGAAGAATTTTAAGATCTGTTTTGAGAAGTCCGGATAGAGGCCGTGGTTTTTCCAAATTCTAGCCACATTGCCTGAGAAGGATTGAGCCATAAATCTTTCTCTTTTGAAATTAGGAGGTGTAGTATGCGCTCTAGTCTATTAGCGTGAACGCGATGACGCGTCACGCTATAGACAGGAGCGCGAGAGGCGCGCATGCGCAGTAGACGCGGGGTGAAGGCGCGAACGGGGAAACGGCAGTTGGCGACCGGAGCTGGTGTGGTGTAGACGCTCGGCGCCCTTTATGCTCAGATTTACTTTGTCACAGAAATAAATAAATATCTTCATACACTCACAGAGTCTCCGTGTTCAGTGTGGGGCAAGCAACATCACATTGGCGACGAGGCTGGGACCACGAACACCAGGAAGACAGTGGTCAGGAGTAGGCACTCCACAACAGCCCCACACCAACCAGCAGAAGAAAAAAAAACAGCGACAAGGACGAGCAGAGGGTGTGGCAGCAGCGGATCTGCACGAAAATAATTGCTATACAGCTCCAATAACCAGGTCAGTGCTGGGCTAGGGAAGGAGAGCTCAGCCAGCACCCTGGCAGCCAAAGGCATCACCCCCAAGACAGAGGAAGGGGCACAAACCGACAACCCCACGCAGGCTATAAGGGACAGCACCCCAGGTAGCCCCAGAGGGCAAGGTAGCACGGCAGGGAGTGCAGGAGCATCCGGTGTACCTAGTCAACACAGTGCCCAGGTGGTAGACCCCAGAGGCGAAGCCAGGATGGCGAATCAAGCGTCGGCTCTGATGGCCCCCGTCCCATTCCTGCCTAGACCGGGAGAACCACAGCTAAAATGGGAAGATTGGAAGGAATACTTTCAAAATTATATCGAAGCACTTGAAGATGAAAATGAAGGGGCATTCACCCCGGAAAGGAAGAAGAGACTGTTACTTCACAACCTGGGCCCGGAGGGGGTGAGAGTGTTCAAGAACTTGGTGCCCAAGGAGAGGGGAGCAACTGAGACAGATGTCTTTAAAAATGCTCTGGATGACTTGGACAGCCATTACCGTCCAGCAGTGTGTGTCTCCATAGACAGGTATAATTTCCAGCAGAGGAAGCAGGAGGCTGGCGAATCGATTGATGATTATGTGGCGGCGCTCCGACGCCTGGCCATCACGTGCCAGTATGGGGGTCTTCAGGAGGAGTATATCAAAGACCAGATTGTCATGCACACCACATGCAGGGCTGTCCAGGACAAACTTTGGGCGCAGAGTGAGACGTCGCTTAAGGAAGTTGTTGCGATGGTCAAAAAGGCTGAGATGTCAAAACGCGGTGCTGAAGCAGCCAAACGAGAGAGCGCACCGAGACAGATGATTAACAAAATTGACGAGGCGCCCCCGCCCAGCAAACCCAGAGGGGTGTACGGAGACCAGAGGAAGGATTCGAGATGGACAGGGAAACAGACGGTCCGCCCTGGCTCGGACAACAAGTTTGCGTGTTTCAGATGCGGCAGCACGGCACATTCGGCGCAGGATAAACGCTGTCCCGCGTTCCGCGCCAGATGCTCGTTTTGTGGCCTGGTCGGCCATTTTGAAAAGGTATGCCGCAAGAAGGGGAAGAAATCCACGGTCAAGTGCGTCGATGCGGCCACAGCGGACGTCAGCGAGGAGGACGACCTGGAAGACGACGATTTGGTGTTATGCATCGAGGACCAAGTACTTGAAGTGTCGGGGAAGCGAAGAGATAAGCCTCGCACAGACATGCTGATAGGGGGAGTGAAGGTACATGTGGCTGTCGATTCAGGATCTCCTTGGACCATTGTGCAAAGATCCATATGGGAAGAAGACTTCGTGCCGGTGGTGGGGCCAGACCTATGGCCGCCGGACATCAGACCCATCTCGTATACTGAAAACGCCATTCCACTGGTGGGGTGCCGAGACTTCGCGTTCGAGTTCAGAGGGAGGTCAGCCACGTGCACCCTGTATGTAGCAGAGAGAGGTCCTTCAGTGCTGGGGTGGAGAGACGCAGGAGATCTGGGAATCATACTCAACCCGGGTGGTAAGGAGCAGATTCTCTTGACGGACGAGTGGCCCCTCACGAGAGATGAAGACTGGAAGTCCGCTTACCCCAAAGTCTTTGATGGCTCAGTCGGGAAACTGGACAAGTTCGTCCACAGAATGGTTCTCAAGGAGGGTGCAGTACCAGTGGTGCACAAAGTCAGGAACATACCCATATCCACCAGCGGAGCCGTACAACAAGAACTCCTGAGGCTGGAGGAGCAAGGCATCATAGAGCCGGTGGACAGTGCGGAATGGCTATCCCCCTTGGTGGTGGTCAAGAAGCCCAATGGACAGGTGCGCCTCTGCGTTGACCTCCGCGAGCTCAACAAAAATCTCATAGTGGAGAGATTTCCCCTGCCAAGAATCGAGGAGATGCTCGCCAAGACGAAAGGCGTAACTCACTTCTCCACCATAGATCTCACGTCTGCATACTATCAGATTGAGCTGCATCCCTCAAGTAGGAAGTACACCGCCTTCATTACACCATTTGGGTGCTACCAGTTCCGGAGGATGCCCTTTGGCTTGGCATCCGCAGCGGCTGTCTTCCAGAAGCTGATGTATCGGCTGTTCAAGGACATTTCAGGGGTACAGTACTTTCAGGATGACATCCTGGTGATGGGCTCTTCCAAAGGAGACCACGACAGAAAGTTGCAGAGAGTTCTGGATGTACTGCAAAGCAAGGGGTTGACTGCAGAATGGAGCAAGTGCAAGATTGGGACCCACTCGGTGACATACTTGGGTCATGAGATCGGCACACGGGGAATTTCACCCAAGGAACAAAATGTGAAGGCCATAAAGGATGCCAAGGCTCCCAGCTCCAAGGAGGAAGTGCGGTCGTTCCTCGGAATGGCCGAGTATTATAGCAAGTTTGTGAGACACTTCGCCACCAGGACATACAGAATGAGGCAACTCATCAGAGACAAGACTAAGTTTGAGTGGGACTCAGAAGCGCAATTGGAGTTTGACACGATCAAAGACTGCATCAGCCATGCCGTTCCATTGCAAGGGTATGTCCCCTCGGGCAAGACTGTAGTGACAACAGATGCCAGTGATAAAGGCTTAGGAGCTGTTTTGGCACAAGTCAGGGATGATGGAGCTACTGAGACGATCAGCTTTGCTTCACGGGCGTTGTCCCCGACGGAGCAAAGGTACAGCGTCATTGAGAAAGAAATGTTGGCAGTCACCTGGGCGTTGGGCAGGTTCCGGCAGTTCGTATGGGGCACAAGATTCAAGCTTCAAACTGACCATAAACCCTTGATCAAAGTCCTGACTTCCTCAGGTCATGAGACGGCGACCCCGAGAATAGCAAAAATGACTCTGAAGCTGCTCGATTACACCTATGATGTCGAATACCTGCCCGGAACGCAGAACAGGGTCGCGGACTATCTCAGCAGGGCTGCGGCGATGGAAGTGGCGCCGGAGGAAGCCCTGGATAAGGAAGAGATGGTGGCAAGCATGGAGGACCATGAGAGGTCGATAAGTATCCAGGAATGGGCGGCCGCCTATGATCAGGACGTGGAAAAGGTAGAGATAAAGAGACACTTGACGTCGGGCTGGCCTGACAAAAGGAGGCTCACTGATAGAGTACGGAGGTTCTATGAAATAAGAGAAGAACTGTCCCTGAGTGACTCGGGAGTGTTCATCTACAGGGGTGAGAGGGTCGTACCACCAGATTCACTAATACATAGATTACTAACTCAACTTCACGAGGGCCACCTAGGTATTGTAAAGACCAAAGCACGTGTCAAGCATATGTATTGGTGGCCAGGCATGGACATACACATTGAGAGGCAAGTAAGGGAGTGCGGCCAATGCCAAGGCGCTGACAAAGTGCTGAGGCCACTCCGACCAGCTTTGGGGAAGTTTGACACGCCACAGGGCCCCTGGGAGAATGTGGCCATCGACATACTAGGGCCTGTCCTGGACAGCCAAGGAGTGAACAAGTATTTATGTGTGGTGGTAGATAAGTACTCTAAATGGCCTGAGGTGGACATTCAAGAATCCATGGATACGGACACGATTCTGAGATTCCTGACAACGTTGTTCTTAAGAGAAGGCATTCCCAAAAATATCCTCAGTGACAATGGCCCGCAGTTTGTATCGGACAAATGGATCAAGTTTATGAGGAGGAATGGGATTGAGTCGAAGCACACGGCAGTATATCATCCTGCTTGCAATGGCCAAGTGGAGCGGTTCAACCGCGTGCTAATGGGCTCCATACAGGCGGCCATCACGCAGGGAAAGGACTGGGAGGCCGAGGTGATGAGTATGCTGTGGGCCTACCGGATCACCCCCACGGCTGTGGGGTACGGTCCATTCCAAGTGCTGAGAGGACGGCATCCGTTCACCCGGGACAATGTAGTATGGAGGGAGAAGACCATCACTAGCAAATGGTCCCCCGCGGTGGTTCAGCACAACTTGGAAAAGGCCCAGAAGATCTATGCCGCAAACTATGACAAACGTCGAAACGTGAAAGGGACTAAGCTGGAGGAAGGAGAGTGGGTCAGGGTTCAACTCCCTACCCTACAAAAGAAAGGTGACAGCAAATACAGTCGGCCGCTACAGGTCAAGGAGGTGCGAGGCAGAGCAGCCCTCCTCAGCGATGGCAGGGTGTGGTCCCAAGACCGTATGGCCAGAGTAAACAAGATAGTTGTATGGCCCAAGCTGGAGGAGATAGAGACACAAGTGGACTCCCATGAAACCAGGCCTCAACCTGAGCAAGGTGATGAAGTTCTTCCTGACGGAATAGGAGAGGACTGTGGTGGGGAGAGTCCCCGCGCTGGGTTTACAGCCAGAGATGATGCACCGACTGGCGTGACACAGTGTGGAGACCAGAGAGATGGAGCGAGATCAGGCGGAGAGAGAGATATGGAAGAGAACATGCCGGTAAGACACACCCGCAGTGGCAGGGCAGTCACGATGCCCTCTCGATATAGAGACTTTGAAATGAGTGGACATTAACCATAGGTGTGTCAGACACTTGGCTAGCCCAAGAACATTGGGGGACCATGGACACATTGTAGAGTTGGGAAAAAAGTTAATTTGGTTATTGTTGAAAAGGGGAGATATGTAGTATGCGCTCTAGTCTATTAGCGTGAACGCGATGACGCGTCACGCTATAGACAGGAGCGCGAGAGGCGCGCATGCGCAGTAGACGCGGGGTGAAGGCGCGAACGGGGAAACGGCAGTTGGCGACCGGAGCTGGTGTGGTGTAGACGCTCGGCGCCCTTTATGCTCAGATTTACTTTGTCACAGAAAGAAATAAATATCTTCATACACTCACAGAGTCTCAGTGTTCAGTGTGGGGCAAGCAACATCACAGGAGGCTCGAGCAGTACGTTTTCAGCATTGTGTGAAGGTCTGGAGCTGCCTGAGATTTTGAGTGTATTCGCCAGGAAGTGTGCAAGGCTTTGTGGGTGATACAGCCAGTCTTGTAAACTTCAGTAAACAAATAAGCAGCAAAAGAGGGAATATAACCAGGTTGCCCTCCACTCATAGAATTCATACACAAATAACCTGGTTATGTGGAACACATCAAAGTCTTCATAAGTTATATATAGCGGGCATTCATATACTCCAAGGTATGGCTGAGCAAAAAAGCATCTAGTTATGCCTACCTCTAAGTGTTCCTCGATAAAAATTATCAACCATCCCCAACTAATCTCACCCCACCAAGGAGAAAAAAGTGTTAGAAAAGTCAGAAAGTGCCTCACGTAAGCACCATCCATGAAGCTGCTGGTTGGTCCTCACCGGTTTGCTCGTTCTGTCATAAATGGCAACTTTCTTGACAGAAAGGAAAAGTGTGTGACCCAGGCACCGCCCGTGCAGGGCGTTATACAGGGGCGGTGACGTCAGGTGGGGGAGGGTCAGGGTGGGGGGTTGTAAACTGCGGGATATGGACCATTACAGGTAAGTACAGAAAAACAAATAAAACAAATTTTGTTGCCCGCGCTGCATCACATTTGGCGATGCAGCGCAGGTAACGAAATTCAGGTTTTTTTTTCAGTACTTACCTGTAATGGTCCATATCCCGCATTTTACAACCCCCCACCCTGACCCTCCCCCGCCTGACGTCACCGCCCCGGTAAAACGCCCTGCACGGGCCGTGCCTGGTGTGACCTACTCCTTAGGATCATGTGAAGTAGTGAAAAAATATTGTATTAGCGTGCAAATATAGTGTCATCTACTGTACATCTAAACCCCGTAAAGAAGTGAATAAATCTCCTAATTAAAAGTGAGTTATGAACTTCTATTCCACACATACTTTATTTCCATAGTTTACACACTCAATTAAAAAAAGCAGCATGCGTAGACCATTTTAGCTAAGTATGAAGTCTTGTAAATTTACCTAGCTTCGATAGGAATCCAACAAAGAGAAAACAGTATGAGTGTGATTTGATCATTTCTTTTGGCCCCATATCCGAAACGTGCTGCTGAATGGAGGATGGATTTTAGAGGAAAAAGTTTGTTTTGGGGAGGCCAGTAAGGAGAGAGTTGCAGTAGTCTAATCTGGAGAGAACCAGTGACTGGATCAAGGTTTTTAGGTCTTGCTCAGGAAAGAAACGCCAAACATCCCAGAGAAGATGCAGTTGGTAAAGTGCATTCTTGGCGATGGTATTGATATGTGGAGGAGTGTGGCTCAATGGTTAGAGCGGCAGGCCCTGATGCGGAGTTCTGGCCAGGGACCAGGGTTCGATTCCCGCCTCGGCCGGGTCTCGGGCTCAATTTCCTCGGACCTGTTAATTCTCGCCTCGGTGCCTATTCTAATCACGGGCCCTACGCTGCAACTCTGGGCAATAGCTTGCTTAGCCTCCGCACCGGCCCCAACAGCGCTAAGGATGCCTGGTTTCACCCTGGGGGTGCCCAGGAGTGGACACTTCACAGGGAAAGCCAGGAGGGGTTCCACAGCTGATGAGTATCAGCGCCAGGAAGCCGAATAGGCGACACCGCAAGGTGACCGTCTGGTGACAGTGCGCTCTATAAGTACCATGACATTGGATCCTTGCAGACACCAGCACTAAAATGTGGTAGTCTAAACCCTGATGCATGGTACTTGGCAAGGCTGTGAGTACTTTAACCATGGACTACAAATATGTGGTTTACTGGCCTTTGCTGTCAAGACAGCCCCACCTCTTTCCCTTCTCCTCGATGCATTGCACACCCAGGGCACAAGTCCTAAAAAACATAAGTGGGGGCCTAGCCGAGTTAGGCAGTATGGAAGTGACATCATGGTGCATGACATCACAATGTGGCATCACAGGAAGTGACATCATAGGAAGTGGCATCACAAACCATGACCTCACAGGAAGTGACATCACAAGAAGTGACATCGGATCTTAACACCTCACTCATATGTTTTGCAGGTCAATCATGAGTACATTTGAGTGCATTACAAAATTTACTAAATGAGATTTTGCATCAGGTTTGTGCCCAAAGTGTGACCCATCTCTGACACAAAATGTGGGCCTCAACTTATACAGTTCTTTGGTAAACATTATGCAACAAAGAAATTGGCAACAAGGAGAAACCTGGCAATAAATCTATTCTGCCTAATTGGTTGCAAAGTCTTCATTTTTTAATATCTTATGGGCCCAATAAATACCAGGAAACAATAATAATGGTAAGGTAGCTTTGGAAGGTAACGCATTTGCTGAAGAGATCTGTGTTTTCCCTAGTCCCAGTTTTGAATAAAATCAAAGAATTTAGTTGTATGTACTTTGGTAAGTGGATTGATGCTGTAACACAGAGATCATTTTGTTACTTGCAGTTCATAAATTGTAATCCTCCTAAAATAGCACAGTGAGCTCCTACGCCTTGTAACAACAACTGTCTTATGTAACACATCCTGTACATTGATTTACACATTTATATGATTTATTGTCAATGCATAATGTGTATGTGTGAGATAAAGTGATCTGACACCCTACATTAGGGAAGATTAGACCTGTAAAAAAGATAATGGGATTTAAAATGGTATTTGTGTAAATACTGGCACAGCACATTTCACATTCTTACCGTGTTTGCATATCTTGCATATACAGGGTTTGAACAAAGTAAAAAGCATGCTTCTCAAGTATTAGTGAAGATATGTAAGCTGTGTGCTTTTAATTTCAAATGTGTTTTATTGATTTTAAGAGCAAAAACAGGCATCACAGTACGATGGAGAGGCAGTAGGCATATAATGCTAGCGAGATAGACAGACACGTCTTCTCTGTAAATCGAACAATAGGCGAGGTACATATGCCAGAGCAGAGGTATAATGCCAAGGCAACAAATGGTAGGCGTTGTAAGAGAGCAAAACTGTAAGAACAAAAACGAGGAACCCACCCCCGCCCCCGACCAACACCCCCCCACCCCAACCAGTGTGCCGTACATGGGAAACAATCTCAGAAGCAATCAGGTAGTGAGTCCTGCAATGACACATGAGATCACGGTGGGTCATGCATAGCTTCGGTAAGTCGTAGTATGCGGAGGTATCTGGGGCATGTGATCTCATTAAACTCTTTGGACAAGAGGGCTAGCAGCGGTAGCCAGACCTTCTGAAATGCAGCTCTGGTGTGTGTAAGTGTAGCCTGGATGCGTTCCATCCCCAAAGTGAACCAGAGTTTGTGTAGCCATCCCGTGTGTGTAGGCCTGGTGGTCGAGCCCCAGAGCGATAGGACATGTTGCGTAGCCTCTTGCATGGCGATCCCCATTTGGCGACCCCGGGCAGATTTCAGGGGAATAGTGAGTGCGTTAGGTAGGCCCAAGATGTTGTAGGCGGGAAATCTCAGGATTTTGGTGTCGAAGGTAGAGTCAATGTTGTCTAGGACCGTCTCCCAATAGCCCCGAACCTCACAGCAGTCCCAGAGGAGATGGGTCAAGGTGCCCCGTTCCCCACATCCCCTCCAGCACAATGCGCTACGGGTTGGGTTCCCCTTATGGAGCCGGGCCGGAGTGAGATGCCAGTACATGGCCAGCTTCACCACTGTTTCCCTGCCTGCAGTGTTGCGTGTGGTGTGTGAGGCCCTGTAGTATATATAGCTCCATTCTCTGGGTGTCAGAGCCCTGCCAAGTTCCGCTTCCCAACACTTCTGACCCGCTGTTTTGCCTGGTGTGGCTAGGGGCGTGAGCATTTTGTAGATGTCCGAAATAACATGTCTATCCGAGTCTTTTGTCACCAGCCATTTCTCAAAGACCGTCATTGGTCGACCAACTAGAGGGGCGGAGACCGAGTTTGTGAGACAGTGCCGAAGTTGTAAGTATTGGAAAAGGTGAGGATTTGTTATGTCATAGCCCTGCTTGATGTCCGAGAGGGGGAGAAAGCCCCGCAAATCGAAAATGTCGCCGGCAGAACGGCAGTTGGTACCGCGCCATTGCGAGAAGGCGTGGGAGTTATTGCCCGGCGGGAACTCCGGGTTGGGGAGTGGGGAGGGGAAAGTTGTCAAACCTCTTTTAACAGCGACCCCGTCCCAAACCCGCATGATGGTGGGAGTGATAGGTGATTTCAAGAGGTATCGCGGCCGGTGCTGCCAGAGGAGGAAGGGAACCCTCCAAAGGGGCGTCTGGGCCATCGCCCTGTTCTGAAATAGCCACTGTTTCTCGGATTCTGGCCTATACCATTCCACCAAATAGCGGAGTTGGGAGGCCTGGAAATATTGCAAAAGGTTGGGGACTCCGAGACCCCCCTCATCTATGCTCTGGTATGCTAGCCGTTTGTGTAAGCGCGACCGCTTCCCCTCCCAGATGAAATGGTGGAGAGCGGCTTGTAGGTCGGGAGGGTTTGAAAGAGGTATAAGATCATTGGTAGAACTGACATCTTCACCGCCGCGACACGTCCCAGTAGGGAGAGGGGTTGCTTGGACCAGCGCGTAAGATCGGTCCGGATCTGGGAGGTGAGGGTTTTGTAGTTGAGAGCTATCGTCGACTCCGTTGAGGAAGTGAGAGTTACACCAAGGTATGGGAGTTGTGAGGCTCCGATAGCTGGTTGGCAGGATAGTGGAAAAAAGGAGGCCTGATGGCCCCTTATATTCATCCTTTGTTATGGGCCCAGCTGGAATCTGAAATACGAAAGCCCCTTCGCCACCTGCACATTGCTACTTTGAAAGAAAGCAGACAACGCGCAGGTATTGCTGAATGTATCCTGATGCCTGAAAATGACACCGGTAAAGTTCAGCATATTTCAGTGGCGCTCACTCCTTGCAGGGTAAATGGCATTCACCCTGTGAAAATAGTAGATAGATGCTGTGTACCCGTGTGTACCCCTACTTGTGTCCTGTGCACACCCACCACACCTGGGCACTCATGCCTCTCTAGTCTGTGCATCTTGTGATCCTTGATCATGGTTGATGTTTTTGGCAAATGAGCATAGATGATGGCGAAGGAGTTTATGGAGGGTAGAAGAGGGCTTGATGCAGTACATCCAAAGCAGGTACAGAGTTTTGAGGTGCTGACAAGAGCTGGGTATCAGCTGATGCAGCAACATCACCAACTTGAAGTTGATGTACGGCCACTCAATGCCAGATCTAAGGTGGCTCGTGCTTTTTCGAGAAGGGGTAGTGCTGCTGCCACTGTGCAACACCCTGCCTGTGGTCTCTCCTCGAGGCCACCATGTCATTCCCACTCCACAGTCTCACTGATGGTTGTGCCACCACTGTAGAGCCTGAGACAGGGATGTAAAACTGTTTTGACTGGTTTAGGCAGAAGCAAGGCTCAAAAAGCTTTTTTAGGGTATATAATATGCTCTGCACTGCACCCTTCTGACTTCATCATGCAGTTGCCATCTTAGGTAAAGAGAAACTCCAGCGCATTATGCATTGGTGCACCAGACCTGCTGATAATAGTACCTGAGGCATAGTGTGTTTTTATTCTCCATTCTAGCATAGGGATATTTTATTCCTAGGAAAACTAACACAACTACAGGCTAATCAAATACTGATCTCCCACTGCCACAAAGAGGCTGATCAACAAAGGAACTGACCAAAAGGCCACATTTGAATACTTTTAAAATGCTGTAGGGCTGACTACAGACAGCGTCCTTTAGAAATTGGTTTCGTAGTTCAGCCCCCTGCATACATTGCTAATTGATTTCTTGGGTCAGTCCAGTGAAGGATTCCATTGTTACGACCTGCAGCCATTTCATTGGTGCTTTAGAAGAAGTCTGGTTATGAGTGCTAACTTCCATTTCAGTGCACACCTTCAATGCTAAGGGGACTGGGGTGTGTGAGTCCGGTTCATGGATGCACATCATTATTGTGGCTATCCGGTGGAGCCTTCTAGAGCAGATATGGACCACTAGCAACAACCTGTGATACTGCAGAAGTATCGGAAGCAACAGCAAAAGCTTCCCTTCATTGCAGAAAATGATAGCAGCAAAACAAAACCCCTTGCTTCTGGAAAGCAGCCACGGTTGAACGTTGCCTCAGTACTCACAGCAGCAGTACGTCATGCTCTCATCACTAACGGAACGTGTACAGCTTATGTATTATTGACATGTAGGTTACACACTGACGTGCTTAATTCACTGAGATATGTATATGTAAGGGCTACTTTCCTGTCAGTATAGTTATTGTCACTCTTATTTCTGCTTTCACTCATGATGCTGTCCATGATGCTTCCATACTGTGGTAGTCAGGCTGCAATCACTTTATGTCCTGCTGCCCCTGACATAATTCCAGTTATTATCATATGTTGGTGTGCAGGCTGTAGAAAAAGGATGCACAGCAGCCAGGTAGTGGCGTGAACATCCACATTTTAATATTGCGTCTAGATACTGCGGGAGTCTAAAGACTCACCAAGATGGTTCAATCTTAATATACACCCACTTACAAATCTCGCCGTGGGGAATCCTTGCGGCTCCGGAGAGATCAACGGACCTTTTCTATCATATGCGAATTAGAGCTCTTTCAAAACAATTCAAACATCAATGACATTTAGATTTGACAATCGGTCAATGATGAGAGGTTGGTGAAGGTTTCAAAACCTTTATTTAATCATAAGGTTAGAGTCTCTAAATATCTTTTTCAGTTTAGTAGGTTCACAGAAATATAAAACAGATTTGATTAGAAGTCAGCATTAGGAAAATGCAGCGGTCCATAAAGAAACCCAGTAAACTAACTAAAGAACCTATTCTAAAATAGAACCCATGAAGAGTTCCTCTGGAGAATAGCAATTAAGAAATTAACTTCTCATAAAGAGTAGTTCTGGAAATTCAGCCAAATTCCCTACAGCTGCAGTGTCAACTTTAAATAAAAGTACAATCCATGCAGTAGCATTGATCATTAATATTTCAAAGGTCGTCACCTCAAGGAAATACCCAAGGAAATAAACTCTCCATAAAGAAGAGTCTCAGGACAAGGTAACATCCAGTAGCAGGACCATTGGATAAGCCAAGAGTAAATAGGTAAGGGTAAATCTCAGAGAATGAGGATGAGGTAAGGAATGTGCTAACTACCTAGGAACACTTACTAATATAGATCCAAATTTTTTAACAATTCTGTAGACATCCTACATCGATATCCAATGAGAATAGTTCATGAGGTCGTGTCGTCAGTCATACAATGCTTCTTCTTCTGATTCCCACCGTCTGTTCCCTTGTTGCCATGATCAATACAATTGTTACAGTATTTGTTACCTGGGGGAATGTTTCCATATTCTTTTTTTCAATAGTACTCATGGGGTTTTGAAGCACAGGCTGGCCTATTTTGGTTGGTGGTTGATAGATGACGAGTGGTCGGGGTACGGTGCTGATGACCACACTCTCACTAGGACTCCCAATCCATTGACAGCTCAGAGGGTTGGGATGATTCCTTCACAAAAACGAGTACGTTTGGGAGAGTGGGCTGGGAGGCGTGGTCACATTAGATAGATGCATAAAGAAGCGAATAGTGGTTTCTCTGTTCGAGGGTGGGAGTAAGTAAAAAAGTCATAAAATTCTACATTTTTCAATGGTATACGTACTGTCTATCTCTGTCCTTCAATGTGGTCTAGGGGATGTAGGACTGCCCAGCATAATTTTCCAGGCTTATGGCTAGGATTAAATGTATGAACTGGAATGTCTCTGGCTTAAATTCACGAAGTAAGCAGCAATTGGTTAAGGAGGAAATAGGGACTTAAAGACCCCATCTGCTAGCTCTAACAGAAATTTATTTTGGGTTATAAGGATCATCTACTACTTAAGCAGCTGAGCTATGATATAATTATTTGAACTTCATAAATGGTTACCATCTGCGGGGTGGCTATATTATCTGCAAAGAATTTACAATGTAAGGTTTTAAAAACTGCAGGGGACCCAAGAGGTAGATGGGCAATGGTACAGCTGGTACTTTATTCCCGGAGATTTGTTATATGTATCAATCAATCAATCGATCAGTCAATCAATCAATCAATCAAAACATTTGCAAAGCGCGCTACTCACCTGTGAGGGTCTCAAGGCGCTGAGGGCAGGGGGAGGGGGGAGGCAGCTACTGGTCCAACAGCCATGTCTTGAGGCGTCTCCTGAAGGTCAGCAGGTCCTGGGTCTTACATAGATGGCCGCGGAGGGTATTCCATGTCTTTGCGGTGAGGTGGGAGAAGGATCTGCCGCCGGTGGTCTTTCGGCGGATGCGTGGGATGGTGGTGAGGGCAAGGTCGGTGGAACGCAGATGGCGGATGGGGGTGTAGAACGACAGTCGTTCGTTGAGGTATGCTGGACCAGTGTTGTGGAGTGCTTTGTGTGCGTGGGTAAGGAGTTTGAAAGAGATCCTCTTGTTGACCGGAAACCAATGCAGGTCTCGTAGGTGGGTGGTGATGTGGCTGTGGCGGGGGAGTCCGAGAATGAGGTGTGCGGAAGCGTTCTGTATGAGCTGGATTCTCTTCTGGAGTGTAGCCGTGGTTCCTGCATAGAGGGATTTGCCGTAGTCCAGCCTGCTGCTGACGAGTGCCTGGGAGACCGTTCTCCTGGTTTTGGTGGGGATCCATCTGTAGATCTTGTGGAGCATTCAGAGGGTGTTGAAGCAGGAGGAGGAGACGGCGTTGACTTGCTGGGTCATGGCAAACGTTGAGTCCAGGATGAACCCCAGATTGTGGGCGTGGTTTGTGGGTGTCGGGGCAGCTCCCAGCGTTGTCGGCCACCAGGAGTCGTCCCATGCGGAGGGGGTGGAGCCGAGAATGAGGACCTCCGTCTTGTTCGAGTTCAGTTTCAGGCAACTGGCCTTCATCCATTCTGTCACAACCTTCATTCCCACGTAGAGGTTGGATTTGGCGGTGGCCGGGTCTTTGGTGAGGGAGAGAATCAGCTGTGTGTCGTCAGCATATGAGACGATGTTGAGGTGGTGTGCTCAGACGATGTTGGCGAGCGAAGCCATGTGGATGTTAAACAGGGTTGGGCTGAGGGATGATCCTTGGGGTATGCCACAGGTGATTGTGGTGGCTTTGAATTGGTACGGGGGGAGGCGGACTCTCTGGGTTCTGCAGATGAGGAAGGAGGTGACCCAGTCCAGGGTTATTCCTCGGATCCCTGTGTTGTAGAGGCATGTGCGAAGGTTGTGGTGGCAGACGGTGTAGAAGGCCGAGAGGTCCAGGAGGATGAGGGCCGCGATATCGCCCATGTCCAGTATGGCCCTGATGTCGTCAGTGGCGGCGATGAGAGCATCTCGGGGCTGTGGTTGCTGCGGAAGCTGGATTGGGAGGAGTCCAGGATGTTGTTCTCCTCCAGAAAGAGGGTCACTCATCTGTTGGCGGTCTTCTCAATGACTTTCGTCAGGAACAGGAGCAGGGAGATGGGTTAGAAGTTATTGAGGTCCTTTGGGTCCGCCTTGGGTTTCTTGAGGAGGGCTTTGATTTCGGCGTGTTTCCAGCTCTCTGGGAAGGTGGAGGTCTCAAAGGAGCTGTTGATGATCTTTTGAAGTTGGGGTGCGAAGATGGATCTAGCCTTGTTGGAGATGTGGTGGAGGTAGGGGTTGGAAGGGGAGCTGGAGTGGATGGTGTTCATGATTTTGGCAGTTTCTTCGTCGGTGACGTTGTTCCAGGAGAGCATAAAATCGGTGCGTTCGGTGGGTGTTAATTCAGGGGTGTCAGCGTCTGCTGTTTGCATCTGGGTATCGAAGCTGTTGTAGATGTCTGCGATATTGCGGTGGAAGAAGGCAGCCAGGGAGTCACAGAGTTCTTGTGACGGTGGTATGTCATTAGAGCTAGGGGTGGCGAGTTCTTTCACAATGTTGAAGAGCTCTTTGCTGTTGTGTGCGTTGTTGTCTATGCTTTCCTTGAAGGAGGTTCTTTTGGCGGATCTGATGAGCTGGTGGTGTCTGCGTCTGGCATTCATGAGGGCTGCGTGGTTGTCTGGTGTCTGGTCCTTGCTCCATTGCTTCTCGAGTTTTCTGCAGGTATGCTTGGAGTTCTGGAGATCATCGTTGAACAAGATGGCTCTTGTGTCGGTGCATCTGTTGGAGGGTTTCCTCATTGGGACGGGGGTGTTGGTGCAGTCGTCGATCCATAGTCTGAAGTTGTGGGCTGCTGCGTCGGTCTCGGAGGGCTCAGGGGTAGGGTCTCGGGCGAGTGTGGTGATGATCTGGTTTTAGGGGATTTTTTTCAAGCTGCAGTGAGGGATACATTGCGGTTGGTTGTGTGCGGTGTGTTTCTCGAAGGAGAAGTGGATGCAGTGGTGGTCGGTCCAGTGGAGTTCGGTGGTGTGGCTGAATGTGACGTGGTTACAGGCGGAGAAGATGGGGTGGAGCGTGTGTCCAGTGGCGTGGGTGGGTGTCTTGACGAGTTGTTTGAGTCCGAGGTTGGCGAGGTTGTTGATCAGTGTTGTGGAATTGTTGTTGTTGGCGTTCTCTTGGTGGAGGTACTGGTCTCTGAGGAGGATGTAGTCCGTTGAGGCGATGGCATGCGTGCTGATGAGGTCGGCGATGGATTCTCTGAACTGTGGTCGGAGGTTCGGGGGTCTGTAGACGTGGGTTCCTCTGAGGGTGGTGTTGTTGTTGACATGGATCTGGAAGTGTAGGTGTTCGGCTATGTTGTGGGTGTCTTCGGTGCTGGTAGAGACTCTGATGGTGTCCCTGTGGATGATGGCGATTCCTCCTCCTGATTTGTTGTTGTTCTGGTCTCTGCCCGTGATCTTGTAGCCGACGAGGATGGCAATGGCTATGTCCGTTGCCGAGGAGGTGTTCATCTATGTTTCTGTCAGGAAGGCGACGTCCGGGGCGGAGGAGTCAAGCAGGTCCTAAAGTTAGACGGCGTGCTTGTGGACCGAGCGGGTGTTGAGCAGTATGCAGCTGAGGTGGTTGTGGCCTGCAGTGTTGGGAAGGGCAGGGTGTGCTGGTGTGCGCTGGCTGTTGTAGCTGCAGCTTGGGCGAGTGAAATGTTGTAGGTGGTCCTCGGGGTGGCCTGCAAACAGGTGGGGTTTGAGACCGTTGTTCAGTGCGTGGAGGGTATTTGCTTTGTATTGGCATTGGTTCCTGTGGTGATTGCGGGGGCCAGGGTGTCTGGCACTGGACGCGGTCCAGGCACGGATGGGTGCAGACAGGCTTGCCAACAGCGGTTGGCATTTGAAGGGGAGGGGGGAGGGACGATCAGCTGGGAGGTGGGAGCAGGGTGGAAGGGGAGGGGTCAGAGGAAGGTGGCGGTAACGGAGGAGACACGAAGGGGAGCGAGAACACAGCGAGGGTGAATGGGACAGAAATACAGAGGCAAATACAGAGGCAGGACCAGTCTGACTAAAATACAATCGCGCTAGAATGCAATTGTGCTAAATAGTACCAGGCGAGAAAATGAGGCACAAAATCAGGGGAGGCTTGAACCCTGCTCAGGAGGGCTGTCTGGACACAAGGCGGCGCAGAGCAACGCTGAGCTGTTAGGGAGAGTGATGTCCAGGGACCAAGGTCTGTGGACTCACGCGCTCTCCCCCACAGCGGTCGGCATTTGAAGGGGAGGGGGGAGGGACAAGCAGCTGGGAGGGGGGAGTGGGGTGGAAGGGGAGGGCTCAGAGGAAGGTGGCGGTAACGGAGGAGACACGGAGGGGAGCGAGAACACAGCCAGGGTGAATGGGACAGAAATACAGAGGTAAAAATAAAATACAGAGGCAGGCACAGTCTGGCTAAAATACAACAGCGCTAGAATACAATCGCACTAAATTGTAACAGGCAAGAAAATGAGGTACATGATCAGGGGAGGCTCTAACCCTTTTCCGGAGGGCTGTCTGGACGCAAGGCGGCGCAGAGCACCGCTGAGCTGCTGTGGAGAGTGCTGTCCAGGGACCAAGGTCTGTGGACTCGCGCGCGCTTTAGTTTAAAGGCCAAATATTGACCCAGAAATATCAGAAATGCTTTCCCTAGAGCTTCTGGACTGGGTGGGAGAACTGATTATAATGGGCGATTTTAATTATGTAATTGATTATGACATTGACTCCACTAATCGTAAAACTACCCTCCGGATGTCCAGGACTAAGGAATCAGTTTACTACCTGATCCAGATACATGGGCTTTGTGATGGATGGAGGGCCATATATCAAGTTAACCCTGGATATACTTTTTATTCATGCCAACATAAATACTACTCTGGGATCTATCAGCCAGATTCATCAAGCTAAATTGCACTCGCAAAGGGCAAGATTCTCAGAATCTTGCCTTTTGCGAGTGCAATTTTTGCATTTGGGATTCATCATCCCAAATGCAAAATTCGCTATTAAAGAATTCGCACATTTGCGAAGAATTGCATTTAAGGAATCTCTATTTGAGATTCCTTAAATGCAATTCATGAATCATTTTAAAATTGCGAAATCGCAATTTTGGGCCGCTATTTACCGAGAGGTCAGACCTCGGGTAAATAGCAAAAACTTAGAAAAATGCATTTTAATGCATTTTTCTAAGTTGCATGTTACACACACACATGTCCATTGGACATGTGTGTGCGCAACACCAATGTAGATTACATTTCAGGGGTGCTACAGGGTGTCCTTTGGACACCCCTGCACCCTTGAAATCGCATCCTTATTTGCGATTAGCTAATTGCTAATCGAAAATAAGGAATAACTCCCCATTCATTCCTATGGGCCTGTAGGCCCATAGGAATGCATGGGAAATTATTTCTTATTTGCGATTAGCAATTTGCTAATCGCAAATAAGGAACATGTAGGAATCGCAATATTTTTTGCAATTCCTACATGAATCCCGTTTTGCAAGTCCTTAATAGCGATTCCTTATGAATCGCTATTAAAGACTCGCAAAACGGGTCTTTGATGAATCTGGCAGTATATGTTTTTGTTGGGAAGCCTTTATTAGCAAACGCAGACATAGAAGTATGCCCCAGGATTGTACCTGATCATAACCCACTTTTAATGACATTTTGTCTTATTAGGTCTACAGCAAGTCACACTAAATTTTCATTTACCCGTCATCTTTTGTCTAACAATGACTATGTAAGATATACTTCTGATTTATTAAGGACATTTCTTATTACTAATACAGACACAGTGGCACCTTCAGTTGTTTGGGATACAATGACGACATTTATACATGGTATTAGACTGCAGCATATCATCAAGCAAAACAAAGCCGCTTTGGAGGTTGCTCTTTTATTGCACCAAAACAATTCTCTAACTTGAAATTTTACACGCTGAGATGATTGTTCAAGGTGGTACGGATGAGCAGGTCACTTTTCTTCCACTGATTGAAAAATAATCTGTGTCTGGGCATAATTTAAAGGAACAAATAGCAGCTAGGCATGTCAAGTAGAAAGCTCTACAATACGAATGCAGGGATAGGGTTGATCGAGTAGCCTTTGATAGGCAATCCAAATGTACGATCCAATTTATTAAAGGTGTGGATGGTATGATCTATACAAACCCTGACTCTGCTATGAAGCAGTTCTCTCTGTTCTATCAGCAGTTATACTATCAGCCTTGCGTATTTAGTCAATCCGAGATTATGACATATATTCAGTAGTGCAAGCTGCCCCACTTAGAGGAAGATCAGGCCGATGTGCTACAGGTTGAGTTCTCCATCGGCAAGGCAGAGGCTGCTCTGGCAGCTCTCCCTTCAGGTACAGTGGCACGGGAGGATGCTCTGCCCATGTAGTTTTATAAAGTATTCAAGGATATAATAGCTATTGAATTTTTAAAGGTGACTCAGCATATCTATGATGGGGGAGGTCCCGGACACTTGGAATTTATCTAATATTATGGTATTTATGAAGAAAGGTAAGCCTCTTGAGGACATTGTGGCTTATTGACCTATCTGCCTGATCAACTTGGATGCTAAGTGGTTCGCTACGATCTTAGCTATAACACTTGCCCCTCTTCCCCTGATGCTGGTCTCCAAACAACAGCATGGGTTCATACTGGGAAGGGACACTAATCGCCACACTAGCACAGCAATTGTGGAGTTCGATGTTGCAGCGAAATCATATACCAGAATAGGTATGATTTTATTAGATGCCGAGAAGGCGTTTGACCACGTGGCCTGGGAATGTATGTGGGCTACATTAAGTGCTTTTGGTATCGGGTATATTCAACTGCTGAGACCAGGGTGGCATATGCTGGGAAGCATTCAAACACATTACAGATAAAATGCGGAACCCAGCTGAGGTGTCCGCTGTCTCAACTTATATTCACTTTGTATATTGAGCCATATTTACAAACTTTATTCCTGAATGCAGGCATCCAGCTATTGATGCTCGGTGGTCTTGAGCTCAAACTTACTACATATGCAGATGAGGTGTCTGTCTTTGCAATAAATCTGATAGCAGCAATCGGGCAGTTTATTAAGGAGGCTACTGATTTTGGAAAGTTTTCTGGCTATAAGCTTAACATATCTAAGACACAGGTACTATTGCATTTTAGGTCAGATGCCCCAATTTTAGGAGTAATCTAGACTGCTGTATATCTTGGTGTCAAACTATGCTCTGAGGTTGGGGGCATAATAAAACTGGACTATGAGCCATTGTTATCTGTTATTGGTAGAATGAAACTATGGAAAAAACTCCCACTTAGTATTATTGGACATGTGTCACGAGGACGGGATCCCTGTCCTGGACGGACGGGGCTTACCTTCTAACTTCTGTCCGTTTCCGCCCCGTCCGCAGGATCCCCTTGATGTGGCGTGGAGCGAGTCCGAGCTGCCTTCGCTGCCTCCGCTGTGGTCCCTCCCATCTCTGACATCAGGGGGGAGTCCCCTGACGCTTCCACCGGTCAACCTATCCGGTGCGTCCACGTCATCGCCGACGGCCCTATCAGCAGACCCGGAGGAGAATAAGGAAGTGCTGGAGACGTCCACAGGCGCGATACCTGACGGGAAGACGCCGACCCGCGAGGAGAACGCCGACGCCGAGGGTAACAGACGGAGAGAAGAAGCAACGCCGGATTCACAGAAGGAGAGACGCGACAAGCCAGGAGGCCCACGAACCCACGTGCCGCCCTGCCACACTTCCAGGGGAGAAGTGTGGCTAGCCAAGGTACGAGGGCGTGTACAGGGGTTGTTCACTGCATGGGGTGGGACAGGGTAGGACGAGGGTGGCCACGGAGCCCCGCACGCACATGCTCATAGCGACGCTGACCACAAGGTGGTGGAACCTGGTGATCCCTCACTTCCCCCTTCCCTCCTCTCATACTCGTTCCCTGGTCACCTCACTAACGAGGCTCTCCTGTGTCTCTTTTCTCCCTGGTTGTATCCGGAGCCTTGAAACCCGTATCCGGAGCCTTGAAACCCCGAGGAAAAGGACGACGGGACCCTGCTGTGCCTCTTCCCACGTCAAGACGCCTCAATAGACAGAAGGAACCCTTCAGTAGACCGTGTCTTTGCCACAGGGCAAGCCCCTTCTGTTACCAATAAAGACCTTGTTTGGACTGCACTTTGTGGTCGAGTCCTTCCTTCCCCGGCCCCTCCGTCACAAGTGGTGAGCCAGATAGGAGCTTCAAAGGAGCCCCCCCATTCGACACAGGATGGAGAATATACTGACCCAAATGGAAGCAGACCGGAACGCGTTCACCATGGCCATCCAAAGCCAGTCTGAGAACATTCTGAAACTGGCCGAGGGTCAGACTCAGTTAATGACTGTCATCGGACAAGGAAGGGCCACCGCCCCGCCCCCAGGCACGGTGGTTCCATTGCAGAAATTCACCCCGGGTGAAGACCCCCTGGCGTTCTTCTTGAACTTCGAAAGAGCAGCAAGAGCCAGCGCATGGCCGGGGGATAGGTGGCCGTTCTACTTGGCGCCCCTGTTGATAGGGGAAGCACAGGCGGCCTATCAAACGGTGAACCGAGATGGCACCACTGCCTACGCTGTAGTTAAACAGTACATCCTTGACAGGTTGGGGGTGGACGAGGAAACCCATCGCACTCGGTTCCGGCAAGAGAAAGGGGCACCAGGGGATTTGCCCAAGACACTGTTCTTCAAGTTAAAGGAGGCCGCCGATCTGTGGCTCAAACCCCAGGACGGTAACATAGATGCAATTATGAATAAGATATACCTTGAACAGTTCATTGAAGCACTCCCTTATAGCACCCAGCGGTGGCTCAAACAACATGCGGGACTAACATTAGACCATGCCATAGAGATGGCCACCTGTTACGCTCGGGCTCAAGGGAGACCGTATGTGAGGGAGCCCGAGAAACCTCCTAAACCCCTACCTCCCGGTAAACCGGAAAAGAAACCACTAAAACCCCTGCCAGAGCCACCTAGGTTGCGTGTACAAAGGCCAGAACTGCCAAACACAGGACCTCAATGTTATGACTGCGGGGAGTGGGGACATATAGCCCGGTATTGTAGGAGGAAGAAAGACAAAGAAGATGAACCAATGGACGTGAGCTACGCCCCCAGATCCATCCTTTATGCACAAGAAACCGGAACTACGTTCTACGTAAGGGTTTCCCTTAATGGCACTGTTATAAGGGCGCTGTTGGACTCGGGATGTAAACATTCAGTCATAAGAGAGGAGTTGGTAGATCCATCAGCCCTCATTCCGGGGAAGCAGGTTCATATCCGTTGCGTACACGGCGACGTGAAGGCATACCCAGTAGCATCAGTCACTTTATACACACCTTCAGGAAAGGGACAACAAGTTACCTTGGGGGTTATGTCCAGATTACCCGAATCCATCATTATAGGAACAGACAATCCCTCCTTTTCTGTTCTGTTACTTGAGGTCCTCCAACACTTGTCTCCTCCCCAGGACACCCTACTAGCCTCAGAACCATGGGCTAGGGATACGCATTTTCGGACGGCCCAGTTGAATGATGCAAGTCTCACCAACGCGTGGCAGGTAGCACGTGATGGGAAAGATCCGTCCACCAAAAGTTTTCCTACGTTTGTGGAGAAAAATGGGTTGCTGTATAGAATCGCCAAAGCTGGTGCGGAACTCCAACTGTTGGTTCCGAACGACTTTCGCGACCAAATACTGTTCTTCGGCCATGCCCATCTGTTGGCAGGTCACTCAGGGGCAGAAAAAACGAGTCAGGCCATCTTACGTCATTTCTTTTGGCCCGGTGTTTACGCACAGGTCCAAAAATACTGTCAGGAGTGCAGGATATGCCAAAAACGAAATCCCTACATCCCACCTCCTGTACCTCTGGTCCCCATGCCCATCATAGGGGTTCCGTTCGATCGCATAGGAATGGACCTTATTGGCCCCTTACCTAAATCCTCTCGAGGTCATCAGTATGCCCTTGTACTTGTTGACTATGCAACTCGTTATCCAGAGGCCTTTCCGTTGAAAGCAGCCACTTCAGCCGCCATCGCCCAGAGGCTCGTGGAAGTGTTCTCCCGAATGGGTTTTCCCCGGGAAATCGTTACGGACCAGGGCACCCCTTTTGTTTCCCGTCTGATGCAACAAGTGTGTGGGCAGCTAAACATCACCCACATTAAAACATCTGTGTACCACCCCCAGACAGACGGATTGGTTGAGCGATACAACGGCTCCCTAAAACTCACCCTAAAAAAACTTCTGTCTGGGGACGGGAAAAACTGGGATCAGTTGCTGCCCCTTGCCCTCTTTGTCCTACGTAGTCAGAAACAGTCCAGCTTAGGGACTTCCCCATTCGAGATGTTGTTCGGAAGAGCCCCAAGGACTCTTCTGGAAATAACAAAAGATAGTTGGGAAGCTGAGGGAGCCCAGGAAGCTGAGGCTCTATTAGACTATACCCGCCAGTTGCAGACCAGGTTACACAAGCTCAGAACACTGGCACACGAACATTTGGCCATAGCACAAACCAAACAGAAGGCCGTTTATGATAGGGGCAAGAAGTGGAGAATACTTGACGTTGGTGATTGGGTTCTTATCTTGTTACCCTCCTCGTCACACAAAATGAGAAAGGAATGGCAAGGTCCCTTTAAGGTCGTCCGAAAAATAGGGAGGACCACGTATCTTGTCCAGTTGGGAAGGGGAAAAACTCAAATGTACCACATTAACATTCTCAAGAAGTGGTTGGGCAAACCTCCCCAGAGCATTAATGTCGTATCTACGGTCCCAGACGTCACCCATTCGGTTGGAGACACCCCTATAAACCCGGAACTGTCCCCGGAACAACGGGAAGAAGTCAGGTCTCTTCTGTTGTCCTTTTCGGGTATCTTCTCTGATCGACCGGGGCATACGCATCTGGCAGAACACCACATTCCAACTCTCCCTAACACCGTGGTAAAACAAAAACCCTACCGAATCCCCGAAGCAAGACGTCTTGCCTTCCAGAAAGAAGTGCAGGACATGCTGGACGCCGGGATTATTGTGCCCTCCCATAGCAACTGGTGCTCACCGGTAGTATTAGTCCCAAAACCGGACGGGAGCATCCGTTTCTGCATTGATTTTAGGGCCGTGAATAGGGTGTCCAAACAGGACGCGTACCCATTACCCCGGGTGGATGAACTGCTGGAGCGCCTTGGTGAGGCCCGGTACATCACCACCATAGACCTCACCAAGGGCTATTGGCAGATACCACTAGCAGAAAAAGATAGGGAAAAAACAGCCTTCTCTACCCCTTCGGGACACTACCACTTCACGGTTCTGCCTTTCGGGTTGCATGGGGCGCCAGCCACGTTTCAAAGGGCTATGGACACCCTACTGGCTCCGTACTTATCTTATGCGTCAGCCTATCTTGACGACATTGTTGTGTTCAGTAAGACATGGGACGAACACATAAACCATCTAAGAAACATTTTGTCTAGCCTAAAGGCGGCCAATCTCTATATCAATGCGAAGAAATCCAGAGTAGCTTTCCAGCAAGTCAAGTACCTGGGTTATCTTCTAGGGGATGGCCGTATCATGCCTCAAACCGAAAAACTCGAAGCCATCAGGGCGTTGCCGTACCCGTCCACAAAAAAAGAACTCAGGGCTTTCCTAGGGTTGGTGGGGTATTACCGCCGTTTCATTTCACAATTTGCCCACTTGGCCGGTCCCCTCACTGACCTCCTCGGAAAAATCGTCAGATCCTCCTCTCTACCGCCTCCTTCTTCCGCCCACACAACTGCCTTCCAAGCCTTGAAAGACGCTCTGACTTCCTCCTCTGTCCTTGTGTCACCTGACTTCAACAAACCATTTATTCTTCAGACAGATGCTTCTGGGGTTGGCATCGGGGCCGTCCTCTCCCAGGAGGACGAGCAGGGTGTGGAAAGGCCTGTCCTCTTTATCAGCCGCAAGTTGTTTCCTCGTGAACAGGCCTATTCAACCATCGAAAAAGAATGCCTGGCTGTCAGGTGGGGGGTCGAGAAACTGAAGTACTATCTCGAGGGGAGGCCCTTTGTTTTGTACACCGATCATGCCCCCTTGACCTGGCTCCAGCGTAAAGGGGAACCAATGATCGGATTCTGCGTTGGTTCCTGGCTCTGAAACCGTTTCAGATTGATGTCCGGCATCGGAAGTGTTCTCTGCAGGGGAACGTTGACTTTCTGTCCCGCTTTCCTGTTTCCCCCGATCGGGTCACTCCTGGGGGTGGGATGTGTCACGAGGACGGGATCCCTGTCCTGGACGGACGGGGCTTACCTTCTAACTTCTGTCCATTTCCGCCCCGTCCGCAGGATCCCCTTGATGTGGCGTGGAGCGGGTCCGAGCTGCCTTCGCTGCCTCCGCTGTGGTCCCTCCCATCTCTGACGTCAGGGGGGAGTCCCCTGACGCTTCCACCGGTCAACCTATCCGGTGCGTCCACGTCATCGCCGACGGCCCTATCAGCAGAGCCGGAGGAGAATAAGGAAGTGCTGGAGACGTCCACAGGCGCGATACCTGACGGGAAGACGCCGACCCGCGAGGAGAACGCCGACGCCGAGGGTAACGGACGGAGAGAAGAAGCAACGCCGGATTCACAGAAGGAGAGACGCGACAAGCCAGGAGGCCCACGGACCGACGTGCCGCCCTGCCACACTTCCAGGGGAGAAGTGTGGCTAGCCAAGGTACGAGGGCGTGTACAGGGGTTGTTCACTGCACGGGGTGGGACAGGGTAGGACGAGGGTGGCCACGGAGCCCCGCACGCACATGCTCATAGCGACGCTGACCACAAGGTGGTGGAACCTGGTGATCCCTCACTTCCCCCTTCCCTCCTCTCATAATCGTTCCCTGGTCACCTCACTAACGAGTCTCTCCTGTGTCTCTTTTCTCCCTGGTTGTATCCGGAGCCTTGAAACCCGTATCCGGAGCCTTGAAACCCCGAGGAAAAGGACGACGGGACCCTGCTGTGCCTCTTCCCACGTCAAGACGCCTCAATAGACAGAAGGAACCCTTCAGTAGACCGTGTCTTTGCCACAGGGCAAGCCCCTTCTGTTACCAATAAAGACCTTGTTTGGACTGCACTTTGTGGTCGAGTCCTTCCTTCCCCGGCCCCTCCGTCACAACAATGCAATATTGTTAAGATGAATATCATTCCGTAATTTCTTTATCTGTTCAAAGCAATCGCTTTCCGGGTTCCAGGCTCTTTTTTTAGACACCTGGAAGGTACTAGTGGAAGTTTTACCTGGGTTTATAATAGGGCTTATGAAACTTCTATATAAACGAGGGATGGTTCAAACTCACTGATTTTAAGTTATATTTGTTTGGCTGCGCTTGTGGAGCAACTGTGCAGTTTATTAATCTCGGAAGATCCAGATCCAGCAGCTTTCAGTTATAAGTTAGCGCTAGGGGTAGAACTCAGGCTTTTTTTTTATTGGTTGGGGGACTCAAACTATCACAAGAGGGTTTAGTTTAAGGTTGCCAAAGATGCTATCTATGTGTGTCAGGAAACACGTAATAAAAATTCAATAGCTTTTCTGAATGAACAAACGTTGCTTTTGGACGACCCTGCTTTCTGACTAATATTCCATGATCCAATTGGAAGGGCCTGGGGGAGATATGGGGTCCAGACTATAGGGCAGTTGTATGACTTGAATGGCTTGTGATCATTTGCCGGATTACAAGCTAACTACTGGCTTTCTAATCACTTTTTATTTTAAAATACATACAACTGAAGGACTACTTTCTGTCAGGATGTAAATACTTGATGGATCTGGAAGGTACAGAGTTAATGTTATGTCTTTATAAAACAGGCAGGAACCCGTCAACAAGCAAGGTATATCAGGATTTCTGTCAGTATGCTACTGATGATAATTTGCTATTGGAATCAAAATGGAGTCGGGTACTATCATCCGACGCTCTTGTCTCAAAGATACAGAGGGCATTGGAGAATGTGGATAGGGTACACTCCATCAATTTGAAACTACAACAATTCAAGACTTTCTGTCTTCTATATTATACCCCAGAAAGAATTTCAAAATGGGGTGCCAATGTATCTATGGATAAAATTAGGTGCCCTAAATGCAGTCTGTTCATTGCAGATATGGTACACATGTTTGCTACATGCCCTGCCCTACAGGACTTTTGGACTGGTGTAACTAAATTAATGTTCTTTTGTTTCATTATCCTCTAAAAAGATTCTGATGGGAGTCAAGTTTGACCTTTGGTGGGACTCCTGAGAGGACTGTAGCATCCCTTCATCGCGGGGCGCTCCTGGATGTACCCAGTGTCTTGAGGGTGGATATCACTCACTCCTTGAGGAGAACGACGGTGGACCCGCTACACATTCGGGCCCCCAATATGGCCATTTTGATCCTGGACTAGCCAGTATAAATTTTTCTTTGCATTATATAAGCACTTTGAACAGAGTGACTAATCAATGATGGTCCTGTTGAATGCCCTGGAACTCAACTAATGAGCAGAAACATGTTGACCACTGATAGGGGTACATTTGGTTAACAATCCCAGTCCTCTTTTTACCTCTACCCCTTTAGACCTACAGAATAAAGATATTTTGGCCCTCTGGAGGTAGTTTTAACAACACTACTTATTATATTTTCACAAGCTTTCTGTCCCTCGCTGGCTCTATTTCCATCGCTCATCAAAACACCTCTGCTCCTCCCCCTCTTTGGAGTTGTAGCCCACACCATGGACCTTCCAGTCCGGGTTGAGGAGGGGACCCAATGATAATGCAAGTCACTCTTGGGTGAGTGAGGGTTCTCGCCCTTAAAAAGGATTCCTTCAATGTAAACAATTTCATTGCATGACACACTTACTGATTATTTTGATAGGGTATAGTTTCAGGCAGTGTACTAGCCTCTAGCCCTCTTTGTATCACAATACCAGGTGTACTTGAGTGTGAGATAAAGTCCGGTTATCAAGTGCCTAATGACAATAATGATAGCCTGTGCCCGGTTATGTGTTGCTCGGGCATGGATCTCTGCTGCTCCCACATCAGGCATCAGATTGGCGAGCACTTCTGAGACAAATTTATGAGTCTGCTCTGGCTTTGGCCAGAGCTAGAGGCCCCTCCTTTTTGAGCAAGTTTGATAAAACTTGGGTGGGCCTTTGCTGGGATTTATTAAGTTATAATGCTGAGTGATTTTGTTCTCTTATCTGATTGTCAACTTGGTGGCCTAATTATGTTTGTCTGTATTTAGGATATATTAGTTCTCAATCATTCTACAGTAGTTAATGTTCCATATCTGCTGGTCCATGGGCTTCCATTATTTTTTTTACGAATATTTATTTTGGATTATTTTTGCATGGAACTTTTCTGATTTAAAAATAAAAAAAATATTTGAAAAAAATAAACATTTCTACTGCATTTAAAGCATTTTTAAAGTGCAATTCTAACACAGTTAGTTAGTCGTTTTTGTAAATTCATACTCATTTCTCCCAATAGAAAGCATGCATATACTTGCGTCTCCCTCACTGGCCTACCTACTCTGCCCTTCCCTAGGTCCTCATGCCTCCTCCTCTTGTTCCCCCTTGGTCCTCCTTCTTTCTTCACTAGTCATGTGAGCACTTCCTGCCCAGGAGCTGCATCTGGTGATCAGATGGCACGCTGACCTCCCTACTTGGAGGGACAACCTCTCTCTCTGCTTCATTACACATATCCCCTCTTCACAATCATCCACATTAACCGACTCACATAACCCTTACACTCAGTGCCTTACCCTTCCACAGAATCCCACATATCTCACACTGAATCTAAGCAATTAAATTACAAGCACTTTAACTAATAAAAAAAAGGTCCATTTATTTTGCCAATCTTTGCTTTGTTATCCCATTAGTACTATAGACCAGCTGAAGCTGTCCCTAGTCAGACTTCAATATAGGAAGAAAAAGTGTTAAAAGTCAGCACAGGCAGGAATACTGGGAATTTGTGTTTATTTTGTATATTGTGAAATTAAAGTAAACCTCCATTAGAGTTGCATGAATAAACTTTACTGCTACTGCGAGTTAAGTGTATATATTTTTACTAATACTTACTTAAGTTCTGGGTAAACTTAAGTAAAATGTATAAGTAATACTTTTAAAAAAGAGAAGAACATGAAGAATGCGGTTTGAAACGGAAAACGTATGTAAAGAATTTTTCTGCTGTGCTTATGCTGCGTAATTCATTCCACTAAATGTGTCAAATGCGTGCATTAATTAACAGAAAACCTCTAATTTGTGAATTAAGTATCCAGTGTGAAATGCTTTGCAACTTAGTGAAATTTGACACACTTTATACTATATTTCATACACTTTGTGAACACAAATCATCTTGGGATAATAAACCATGTATTTATATATAGACATGTATTTTATTTTAGTACAGTTGGCTTGTATTCTTTACAGATTTAATGCTTTTTCGTAGCCAGGATAGACACTAAAAAGAAGCATTTTACAATGCACTTCACTTGGTTTTATGTCTGTTTTCACATCTTTATTTCCTCGGTTTTGCTCAAGGCTAATGTACAGAGGAAACCTCTGTACCAGAAGCTCTTGGCCTGGAGTATGAAGAGGTACTTTGATCCTCCAAAAAACCTTGCTTTTCATCATGTTGCATTCAGCACCTTGTCACATCCTTCTTGAATCTTTTCCCATCTCACTTTCAAGAATGCTTCTTACCTTCTCTTCACCTTTTGGCTCTTCCAGTCTGAAAGCCTAAAGGCACAAACTGCCAAAAGAGATGCAACGGGATGTGATCTGTAATTAGAGCCTCAGTCCTATTGTTTCTTTTACAAAGCTCGTTCGTGGTGAAAGTATTCTCACTATGTCAAAAATTCAGGTTTTGGATAGCGTTGCATATTTCAATTTCTTAAGTACGTGCCCACCAGATGATGCTTGCTAGCTGACGTCAGAAAAAATAAATGCTCTAAAGACAAGAATTTTAAAAACAAGTTTTAGAACAAAATCTAAAACACAAATATATATGTATATATATATATATATATATATATATATATAAATTCACTGAAAACACAAAGTTAAAAGGGAATTTATAGTTAGGTGAAATGCCAGTTAAAACCTACTGTTTTGAAAGGAAAAAATCACTGAAATTCCCCAGTCATAGTTAGCTCAAGAAACTATAATTCATGTCTTCAAGTAACAATAACCTGCACCCCTGCCATGTACTTTTGTCGTCAATGATGTAATTTCAGATGCTGCTGCAATGTTATCAATAATGTCACAGAACATATCATGAGTGATGTAATATTTGAGGTAATTAAGCCTGGAGTGAGTCATGATGCCCTTCCACTCCCTGAACATTGGCAGTAAATAGCATAATATTTTGTGCACATCTTCATACACGATTTATGTTATAGCATTTTTTATGTATATTTGTTTTAACCCAAGGTATTTCACCAAAACCAGGGGGCAAAAGGTAACATTTGTACAGCACGGTAAAATCACATTGGAAAGACTTCATGACTACTAGGAGAGCTGTTTGCCTGCCTCAAGTAATAGTTATATGCAATCTGTGAGGCAGAAAACATGTTTTGCTCATGTCAGGTTTGCTATGATGTGGTAATAGAGCCAAATGTTACATTTGCAATTTAGTAATAAATGTGTCAGTGTGTGTTTATTCAAACAGCTCTAAATAATATGTGTTATTGGGCTCTATTTTTTGGCTGCCATGGTATATTACCTAGTGGTGGTCTCCACTAGGGGGCAGATTCCGATCTCAGTCGAAAGGGCACCGAATTGGGTTTGGCATTAGCGGATCCGACTCGGAGGCAAAATTTCTGTCCGAGTCGTACACGGGTCTGGACATTGAAGTACGATGTGAACAAGCGCAAAATCTCCGTCCGAATCGTTTCCGGGTCCGAACCGCTCCGTACGACTCGGCCACAAGCAAACCGTGGCACGCAATGGAGACGTTTCGCGACCGAGCTAGTATGATGCTCGATTCGGACAGCCGGATTGAGTTGGAGCGCCCGGCTCGCAATAGCTCCCGGAGTTGGACTTCGGGGGTCTGCGTCGGACCCCCTGTTACCCACTGGCTTACGACTCGGACACAGGGGGAGACCCATGGGTCTCCCCAACACAGGCATGTACGGTGCGGATGACACTGACGCATACCCACTGTAGATGGCGCACTTGTCCGCGACGTACCTATTCAGTCAATGGGAGCCCATGTCCGTGTCGTATGACCAGCTCCCATTGACTTCTTTGGAAGTCCCACCAAACCGAGTCCAACAGCATATGGCTGCATCGTACTCGCTCGGTCGGGCTGCAGGAGTCTGGATTGGTCGGAAAACCCCCCAGATCTGGCTCGGTCAGAGTGCTTTCCGACCCAGATCGGAATCGGCCCCTAGGTAGTTAGGTCTACTTTTCCATGGAAAGAGCGTTTTTTGTTTGCTAATAACTTTGGCCCCATTTGGCAAATCTCCACAAAACGTTTCACCAAAAAATGTAATTCACCTCAGCTCCTTCCTAGAAAGATTCGGGGCAATCCTACAAGTGGGGGCCGAGAAAAAAAGTCCCCAAACAAGAAATTCTGATGCATTTTCCATAGACTTCTTTTGAAAGCTACAGCAAAAACTGCTGAATGGAATGACACCAAATTTGACAGGAAGCTAGATCTTAGTAAGCAGATTGTGCTTTTTGTGATTTGGTGTAAATCTATTTAGTAGTTTTTGCAAAATTAAGGGTAAAAAATGCTTGTATAATTGGATGGTTGGATCCTCCAAAGGCTCGAGAGTCTCTGGCGGGAGCACCATTTTTAAAATAGAGCATTCTAATTGGGTCAAAGGGCTATGTTTCTCTTGGGCCATCTCGCTCTCACGGGAGTCAGATTCCTTTGGGGGGAGCAACAAATGTCACAATCCCGCAGAACTCTCCTAGGATTGGAAAAAAAAACAAAATGACAGCCAGGCCACATTTATAAAGTTTATGCACCATGAAGCCCGGCCCTGGGGTTGTATTCATAAAGGGAACAGGAGCCACATGGGGAGCCCATCCCCTAGGCCAAAATTTGTTTATATGGGAAGGGGGCTCACCCAGGAGTCCACCTCAGGATGAAAGTCCCCATGATGGGGTGGACTGGGGTGCACAAACCCCTTCCCTGAGCCTCTAAAGGCCCGAGGAGCCCTTCCTCTGGACCAAAATTATATATATATATTTTGTACTATGTGTATAAAACCATAAACAATGTTTTGCACCAAATCACACATACATTTTAATTGTGCTTTATTCATTTTTCCTGTATGTATTTACATGATTACGTTTAACTTGTTTTACAAAAGCACAATTGGGAGCTCTATGTGACGTAAACAATGAGTCTTTCTTTCACTTTCATTGCCTTATGTTTTTTTATTTAAAGAGCAACTATGTCCGTGGTGGTCATGTGACCAAGAGCCTGTGTGCTCGAAACGTGTCTTCTTTGTGCCCAAATAAAGAAAATCTGAAAGTTACCCGGCTGGTGTGGCTTGTCATTCCTTCACGGTGCTGTGCAGGAAGTTCGAGAGAATCTACGTGAGCGGTGGCGCCCGCTCGAGAGACAAGCCCCAGCCCGCTTGGAAGGGCGGAGAGTTGCGCCGTGTTTGGAAAGTGATGGCAAGTCAGGAAATCTCCGCCCGCCGGCTGTTCGAAAGACCTCGTTGAGAACCCCTTCGGTGCGAGTTAAGCCTGAAGATTTCCCCCGCATCCACGAGATAATCGCGAAAACCAAAAGCTGAAAAGCGGAGCGAGGTGGAGGCGGTAACGAGAGTAGCAGCCAGGACTCGCTTGGCAACTGTTGCTAGGAGCGCGACCGGGTACGAGAACGGCCAGGCGGCCCAGTGCACTCTGGGCAATGGAGTTCCTCAAGGGGCGGGAAGCCTCAGCAGAAAATGTTTTCAAAAAAAAAAACACCCAATGGAACAGATAGAGCGGCAACTGGCAATACACCCCAAGCAGATGAACCTTCCTTGAAACAAAAGGGCAATCAGCTGGAAAGACTGAGAAAAAAAGAACTCAGCCGGTGGTGGGAGGCGACATCTCTGGCCAATTACATTGAGATGGATCGCGCGTGCCCAGAGGACTGAGGATCTTTATAGTACCTACGCTGAATAAACCCAAACCTGAGGTTCTCAAAGCATGGCGTGAGAATACCAGTGCTTGCTCTAAAGTAATGATGCAGATCTTGATTAAGAATGCGTGGGAAGAACACAATGAACTACTGAAAGAAATACAACTGCTTCTTGACGATCTGGCAAAGGATACTGACCAAACTGAGGTGACCAAGATCCTAGCTCTGGTGGATGACAAAATAAAGAAATTTGAAAAAGACATTATGGCCAGAAAACAACGCAAATTTGAGCGTGACGAACGCGACTATATGTCTGGAAGGATCCTAACTTTTGCAAAGAAATTCGATAAACCCCGTTCCTCACTCCTGAAAGACAAGGCATTAGGAATGGCAGACAAAGACCGACGTCAATCAGGAACAAGTGTAAGCTCCAAAGCAAGCTCTCTGGATGGAAGCGTACAATCGGAAATAACGGCTTTTTCCGACGAAATGCGCCTCATGCTGGAGGCCAACGAACAGTCCATCAGAGGGAGAACACGATATCAAGGCCGAGGAGGAAGGGGAAGAGCAAAAGGAGACGAGAGCGGAGATGGAAAAACAAGCAATTCTGGAGTGGGAAACAAAAACCAGATACAGAAAGCCAAATAATGGATGTACAAAGCAAAGAACTTACGGTAATAAACCTTTCTAATAGACAATTAACCACACATGAAGAAAAAGTTTTGCAATTGGGTTTAACATTTTGTCCTGACTCCCGATTTGATTACACGCAAACACACATTGATATGTATATGTTTACTAGAAAACTTAAATTGTACAAAATCCACTCTAATTAGAAATCCACTAGTCAGACCCCAGATATAGGGAGCACCTCATTGACAGCTGGTAACGAACTTCAGGCTGTCCTGGATAACTTATATGAGGAGGGAGTAGTAGATCCAACGCAAACACCACTTCAGACATTAGACATGACACCCGCAGAGAGTGACATTCAGTCCAACACCATTGTGACCCCCTTCAAACCAAAATCCAGATTTAGACCACAGCTCCCCAGAGATAACATCGACCTTTTCCATGACCTAGTCGCAAATGACATACTCAGACTCCTACACAAATCCCCTGAAAAACAAAATATATCACCAGAAATGAGGGAGGCATTAAGATCTCTAAGAAATGACGACTCTGTAATTATTAAGCCATCCGACAAGGGGGGAAATGTCGTCCTATGGGACAGGAAACTATAGATTACTGAGGCAATGAGACAATTGTCAGATAACACATGTTATGTTAAAGTAGACCATACTTACCTAACCAAACTACAAAGCAGAGTTCACCAACACATACATGAATGGAATAACAACGATTTGTTGAACTGGGATGAGACCAAGTTCCTCATTAATAAAAATCCAACGACACCTACATTTTATCTACTGCCCAAGGTACACAAGAGCCCCACGACACCCCCAGGAAGGCCCATTGTATCCTCTATCAATAGCCTAATGGAAAATGTATCTCACTATGTGGATTATTTTTTAAAAGATTATGTGAAGGGTTTAACTTCTCATATACAGGACACTAAGGGCTTTCTCCAAAAAGTGGAAAACATTAACTGGGAGCATCACTTTTGGCTAGTATCTTTAGACGTGGAGAGTCTCTATACGTCAATAAGACACAGAGACGGCTTAAAAGCGTGTGAATACTTCCTACAGACTAGGAGTAAACATTTGAAAGCTCATTCAACCATGCTTTTACAGATGATTGAACTATGTCTAGAAGAAAATTTATTTTTATTTGATGGATCCCTGTACAAACAGATACAGGGCATGTCGATGGGCACCTGTTTTGCCCCCAGCTATGCCAACCTATTGGTAGGCTGGTGGGAGGAACAGGTGCTCAGAGACGTTGCCCTAGAGGAGTGGACTAAAAATGTGAACATTTGGGTAAGGTTCATCGATGATATTTTCTTTGTCTGGGAGGGAGGTGAAAATGAACTAACCACATTTGTGAATGTTTTGAATTCAAATTGTTTAAATTTGAAATTTACAATGAAACACAGTCAGAAAACCTTAGACTTCCTTGACATTAGAATGAATATCATTGAGAACAAAATTGAAACTGAAATCTTTAGAAAAGAAACAGCTGGAAACTCATTGCTTCATTCCACCAGCTGTCACCCCCCGAGCTTCAGGTGGGCAATACCATTTGGCGAATTTTTACGCGCCAAGAGAAATTGTAGCTCTCCTAAATCATTTGAGAAACACAAAAAAGCTATGCATGGGAGATTTGTTACAAGAGGCTACCATCAGAACATGCTCCAGAAAGGTGAGACGAGAGTCTCCCTAATAGACCGGAAAGACACCCTGTTTCAAGCACCAAAGTGCAAACGGGACCCCTCGACTGAACCCATAAGGCTAATCACCACATACAACACTCAATCGCCAGAGTTCAGCAAAATAATAAGAAAAAGATGGGATATCCTTTTACAGGATAAAACATTGAAAGACAAATTAGACAAACACCCATCAATAACTTACAGGAAAGATAAATCCATTAAGGATTTGATTGTACAGAGCCACATGGAGAAGAAAAAGACATGGCTAGAACCAAAGGGTGGATTCTCTATATGTGGAAAATGCAAAGCTTGTAGGTACAGTACTAATGTGAAGGAGGTGGTACTCAGTAGGATTAACAAAAAGTGGAAGATAAATAAGAAAATCACTTGCAATACTGAATTTGTAATTTATGTTGTGACATGTCCCTGTGGGAAATGGTACATAGGGTCAACTACCTTTCCAGCTAAAAAGAGAATTCTGGAGCATTGGCGTGCCATTACTAATAAGGATTTTACATATAGCACAGCCAAACATTTCCACAACCATCATGATGGAGATTGGACAAAGGCTAAATTTTTCGTCCTTGACTCTATTCCTAAACATGTAAGAGGTGGAGATAGAGTGACAGCACTACACAGAGCAGAATCGAGATTCATCCTCCAGGCAGGCAGTATTGTTCCCATAGGGATGAACGTTGATGAAGAAATGTACGTTCATCTGTAAATTGCTTTCTGATCTGAGACTTTTTTTGTCTACCTTGAGGGACTCTGAATATTTGACCATATGGTTTTTAAACACACATTTATAAGTTTGCTTGTATATGTATATTTGTGTGTATCCGCAAAACATTTTTGATTAATGGTAGGAGAACAGGACCCAATAGAAATTATGATATGATGAACAGACTATACATTGTTTAAGTGATGATGATACAATGACTATAATTCCTTTTTCTTTATCTTACCTTTAGAATACGGGCTATGGACGCAGCATTATGAATAATCTACTTCACGGATATAAGATATTGATACGAGCACAACTACGTTCACCACTTTGTACTGGTTACATGATATGAGCACAGATTTGCATGAAAATTATGAATAGACACGGTATACCAGTGTTATTTATACTTTTAACCAATGGGACAATACTGTCGAACCAGAAATGATATTGCTAATATTGCAAAGAATCTATAATTTCACTGAACAGCACCTCTAGCTCTGAATGGAACATGACCGTTATGGGTACTACACCCGTTATGTTGAACTCTAGTCACATTATGCTCGATCACACTGAAACCTAAGTCCGCTATAGCCCTACAAACTTCACTTAAGTCCTATCCTCTATAAACCACAGTCTGTCTTTAAATCTGTATGATGAATTGGTAACTCTTTCCCCTCTGCCCTCTTAATAAACCCTTAAGCTATAAATCCAATCGGGTACTAGACCCTCAATTTTGTACTATGTGTATAAAACCATAAACAATGTTTTGCACCAAATCACACATACATTTTAATTGTGCTTTATTCATTTTTCCTGTATGTATTTACATGATTAAGTTTAACTTGTTTTACAAAAGCACAATTGGGAGCTCTATGTGACGTAAACAATGAGTCTTTCTTTCACTTTCATTGCCTTATGTTTTTTTATTTAAAGAGCAACTATGTCCGTGGTGGTCACGTGACCAAGAGCCTGTGTGCTCGAAACGCGTCTTCTTTGTGCCCAAATAAAGAAAATCTGAAAGTTACCCGGCTGGTGTGGCTTGTCATTCCTTCACGGTGCTGTGCAGGAAGTTCGAGAGAATATATATATATATATATATATATATATATATATATATATATATATATATATATATATATATATATATATATATATATATTATACAAAAGGCCACTTCCTGATAAGCAACCCACAAGGACGCAGGGGGGCAATATTCGGGAAACTCTTTATTCATCGGTTGCAGTGATGGCACAATGCATTTCGGCATGTCCTCCTTCCTCGGGTGCTGCTGCATACCCCTCAATAAATGTATATATATATTTGTTTCCAAAAAATGCCCTGATGTGGGGACGCAACTCCATGGAAGGCGTTTTCACAAACCCTTTATTTCCAAAACTGGTACTGTCATTCCAATTATTCAAAGTCCCTGACGCATTTCGAAGCGCTTGCTTCTCAATCATAGGGAAAAGGTTTGCAGTCACGGGAGGCACCCAGCTCTAATTTCCTCTTTTTTGCATGCACAGGTCAATTGCCCTCCGGTGGGCCTCCCAGATAATTAAAGTCATTTGTGCATGCCGGGAGTTGTAGTGCTTAATTATTCCTCTCCAGTGAGGCCTGTGTACTTACAATTAATTTCCTTTCATTTCATATCTTTATTTAAAATATATATATATATATATATATATATATATATATATTACCTACTGGCGGTCGCCAGTAGGTATATATAGTTAGGATTTTTTCTCTATGGGATTTTTGAAAATTCTATGTCTAATAACTTTGGCGTTTGTGGACGGAATTGGCTGAAATTTCAGGAAAATGGCACATTTTGTTTCTGAGCAGCCCCTGAAAATTTTGGGGGGGTTCGTCAAGGGGGGGCCGAGAAAAAAGGCGGGTCCCAAAACGCGTTTTTCCCATGTTAATTTCCATAGGGCGGTTGGCCTCACTTTTAGCCCGAACGGCTGAATGGATTTGCACGAAACTTGGCAAAATTGTAGGGACTGGTAGCCCGATGTGCCTTTTGTAGGTCTCAATATATGTGCTCCAGTGGATTTTGAGAAATTAACGTTTAAAAAAAGATATATATCTGTAACAGCGGACTGGGCAGCGGCCCAGGACGCGTACTTTTCGCGCAACGGAGCTTTGTGAAGCGAAGCTGATTGGTTCTCCGGCGTCTGTCAACATTCCAAACAGTCCGTAGCGGCAGCCATCTTGTCTCTCGGTAGGATCGAGAGACAAGAGGAGGTCAAAACAAAGGGGGAAATAACTATAAGGGGGCATAGTAGATCCTCGCTGACCCCCTAGGTTTGATGTGGAGGTTTTAAAAGGGCCCCGCGGGGCAAAAAAAAAAAAATAATAATAATAATCGAACGGCTGAATGGATTTGCACGAAACTTGGCAAAATATTAGGGACTGGTAGCCCGATGTGCCTTTGCTAGGTCTTAATATATGTGCTCCAGTGGATTTTAAGAAATTAACGTTCAAAAAAAGATATATATCTGTAACAGCGCTCCGCTTCGCGTAACGGAGGTTTGCGAAGCTGATTGGTCATTCTGTCACTGGGCTATAGTTGGGCTACATCTGGCTGATATTTGGGCTACATTTGTTTTTTTGTGTGTCTGGCGGCCATCTTTGGGCTACATTGGGCTACATTGGGCTACATTTGGGCTCCAACATATATATAGGCCAATGTAGCCCAATATATATTTTTCAAAGTTAATTTTCGTAAAAACCACTGGAGCATATATCTTGAGACATAGCAAAGGCACATCGGGCTACCAGTCCCTACAATTTTGCCAAGTTTCGTGGAAATCCATTCAGCCGTTCGAGCTAAAAGTGAGTCCAACCGCCCTATGGAAATGAAGGAAATGAATGGGTAATTTGTAATTAGCAAATAGCTCATCGCAAACTAGGAATGGTAAAGAATCGCTATTTATTCCTTAAAGTTCGCTATTTAGGAAATGCAAAAAACTTTGATGATACATATGGCGGTTCATCTCTAACAAGATAAGAAGCATAGGGATACATTTATGATGACTGGCGCATCACCAGGGATGTGTTAGTCATTCTGTGCCGCTGTTCCGTCACCTATGGTGTGCTGCATTTACAATGCGGCGCATCATGGGGCAAAAACAGCACAGATGCGTGATGTATCTGTGCCGTAAAGGTGGCGCATTGCTGGAGTTGTATCGCAAGTGTGATGAAGCTCCAGCAAGGGTCGGGGGTGCCCCTGTCGCAGGGTTTCTGTTCTCACACAGAACTGTGGACAGAGGATTGGAACCTCGGCGAATTAGGGTGTCCCAAAACTCACGTTAGTAATCAAAAACTCCTTAGCAAGCTAGGTACAGTGTCACATTGGATATAACAAACTCTCAATGTTTAGACAATCCAGAATATGAACTTATAGTACCTCAGGATACGTGGAACTCATGAACAGTCGGTCGTTATATATTTCTTAGAAACCAGAACATGGAGTTAAGAAGAACACATGTGTATTTGAAATGTTTATTTACTAATGCCGTCTTCACAGGCGTAGTATCTTAGATAATACAAGTACACATATTATCAGTAGCAAAATTACCAGCATAGTTACTAGTACATAAAAAGCGAATGGTGATAGTATGTTAACATGCTGTAAATGAATAAGAGTTAGCAACACTTATAAGCAGCCGCGGGCCGTGGAGGGAGTTACGGTGGGGCAGGGAGGCGGGGAGGGGGAGGGGCAAGGTAGAGAGGGCTCCACCCTGCTTCTCCCCCTCCCCGCCTCCCTGCCTCACCGTAACTCCCTCCACGGCCCGCGGCTGCTTATATCTCACCCTCCCTAATACACATATTATATTATTTGCTAAGAAGGTCTCTTTGTGTTGGTTTAGGGCGTGCCCATACTTTAGTGTCTTAGATTTGAAGGAATCACATCAGCATACACCAGCTCTCTCTTCATGTGAGCCGCATCAACTGTTGTGTATGTGTGTTCGGCAAAGCAATATAAAACCCGCCTCATGCCCAGAATTGGCAGAAGTTGCACTTATGTTATGAGTATGAAGTCGTGGAGATCAGACCTCATAACAATTCTGTATCGTGTTGTTCTTGAAACTTTAGCACTCGCTGTACAGATATAGTTTAACAAGCAAAGCAGATAGTAGAGCAATAACATATTATTCTCATGTAAACCACGATGAACTACTAGGTGGAAAGCTAAAGCAACAACTAAGTGTCGTGTGCAGAAGTTGCAAAAAAGGAAAAATGGCGTTTAAACCGGTAATGAGCCCATGCTAACTTAACACGGTGTAAAGATATCCAGGACCTAGATGACACCTCCCCATGATCTGGAAACAAACTGAATAAGATAATAGAAGTGCCATCTCATGAGAGCAGATTGCAAGTTTATATGTGGACGGTCCGCAAGGTAAAGCATTAAAAACTAGGAAAATTTAATGCTAAAGAAAAATAAAACAGCCAAGTACTTTATCGAGTCTTAAGCCAATAGGCAAGGTAAATAATAAAAACTTGACAAATAAGTCAATGAATTGTCAATGAAATGCTAGTACTCAGCATATCAAACATGAAAAAGGTCTATGACATAACTGTGTATGCAAAATAAGCTGCAACAGCCTCCAATAGGAAGTCACCGTCTTCATCCGAAAACAGTTCAGCCATCCAATTTAAAAGCGGAAAAGAACATACGTGCTCTCCCAGCACCGGATCCTCTATCACCATCAGAGGACAGCTCGGTGGGTTTTCAAGAAAGCTCTGTTCCAAGAAAGACTGTGCTGCCGCCAGTAAATTCCAGGGACCAAGCAGTCCATGCATCAATGCCACAGCCATAATCCTTTCGCCAGGACAAACCAACTCGTGAGTAATGATAGGAGTCATCAGCTGATTAAAGTCGACGTCAGGAGAAACCGGTCCGCAGAGACACAAATCAATGGCCCAATCGAAATCACAGGTCAGGCAGTGAAATACAGGCTGGACACAGGTGAAGTAGGAGAATCGAAAAGATAATCCATATGCCGTGCTTAATATCGCCAACGGCATTGTGCCATAATATTCTAGCATGCGATTGCGGAACAGTGTCAGCAGCTGCAGGGTGGGAGGTTGCATAGGAGGGACATCCATATTTAAAAATGTAAAAAAGCACAAGAGCGTCCGCTGGTAATGCAAGTAAAAATGCCAATCCACAAACCAGAGTGGAGAAAATAGAATGAAAGGAAGCAGGGATGAGTCCAAAGATTTTCTCAAATGAAGTCACGAGACCACTGGTAACAACTTTAAAAAAGTGCGCCAGGGACTTTGCGGAGGATGCGTTAAAGATAGTCGGAACCATCTTGCTGAATTTGAAAGGCAAATCTGAATTGAAAAGTGTGTGCACCTCTGTACGGGTGTTCACTATGTGAAGCACGAAAGTTTCACGGGCCGAACTCAAGGCCACCTCTCTCTGAGACAAAAGAGCTCTTATTCTTGCCATGCCGTTGAAATCTGTCCCAAGGTTGGTATTTGTGGCCAGATTGAAAACTCCCTATGTTCATGTGTGGGAGGAAATAGAACATTTCTGCAGCAAATAACCCGTTCACTTACTGTTACGATAAAAGGAATACTTTTAATTAACTCAGAACAATCTTCATTATTGAGCATCAAATAACTACCATTTTCCAACAACTTGAACGTGGGGATGATAGCAGGAACTGGCGTGCCTTGCAACACGCAAGCCATATTTGGTCGGTGTTTGTTGCATGAACCGTGTAACTGTATGTGCCTACACATTAGTGAATGATCTGGCGTCTCAGTGCATTCCTCTCCATTCAGATAAACTTCTTGATCATCTTTGAAACATCTGTATGTGTATGGAAGCGACCAGACCTCATGAAGAAAAGCACTACCTAAAGGTTCATAACGACCTATTGGTATATATTTCATACAATTTGAAAACTTATATAAAGCAAAAGGCAGCGTTATTAAACCGTGGATAAGGCACGTTGCCAAAAAACCCGCAATCCTCTGCTGATGATGTCACTGAGCATGTCATGAATGATGTAATATGTGACATCATCAGCAGTGGATTACGGGTAATAGTATCTCTAGTTTACTCCCCTATAGCTGTCTTTCTTTTAACATAAGTGTCTGTTTCCTTCCCTTATACTTACTGTTTTTGGTTCGCTTCCGGTTCGCGTACCGGGGAGCGAACTGGGAAGCGAACTAAGAGAAATAGAGGTTGGCACAGTTCCAAATATTGTACCAATTTTTTAATAACGGGGAGGTAGTTCTGAAAAGAACTTTTTTTTTTATTTTTCAGAACATTTTTTTACTTTTTTTGAATTTTTCTGAACAGTTTTATATTTTTTGGGTTTTTCTTGGAGGGGGCAATGAAAACGATTCATTGTAAAGGGCTCAACAGGAGCAACAAAACAAAAAAAAGAAGTATTTATTATTTTGGGCGTTTCGTACAAACTTGCATATGATAGTCAATAGCTCTGTTGATCAGAGTGATGCTTTTTTCTCCGTAGGAAATGAATCCATCGCAAAATACGCAGATGTGTTTTACATCACCAAATCTCATTTGTATATTTGGCACCATCTCCCTGCCCTCTGGTCCCGTTACTTCCGGTACAACAGATCTTCTGGCCATAATAGGGAGATTATCTAGGTCGTTCCGAAACTGTGCAGCACTGTAGTTGTTAGGATGCCACCTAGTCATATGGCGATGCATTGTGTAGTTTCCGAAACTGTATTTTTTGTCGGTCCCTCTGGACAGTCTATCTTGACATATAAGGCAAGTTACGTATCTTGCATTTACTTTTTTCTGACCTTTGGGAATTTAAAAAAATTGCCAAATGAAGTTTTCTTTCCGGTGAGACGTCCTGGGCTGCTCAGGCAAAAACTGCCTCTCTTCGTGCTCGTCCTCCTGTTCCTCTTCTTCCTCTCCTTGTTGAATTATAACTTGAGCAGGTGGTCCACTCTTCCTTGGATGTGGTGGAGGTGGTGGGGAAGCACCAGCTGAAGCTACTAAAGAAGCCATTGCTCAGTGATCACAAAGGGTCTTTCTCTCACAATGATGAAAGTCAGAGTGAGGAAAGAAGGAGGGATTTTCATCATTTGGGAAAAACAAGAGTTCTCAACCAATCAAAAGTGTTCATTTTAGATTATATGACCTAGTCTTACATCATTAGGAAACCAAAAGTGAAATGAACCAATGAAAAGTGTTATTACCAAGTCACATGACTTGCTGTGTTTACGTTAAGCGCTTTGCAGGGCCTCCCGGTTTGCTTCCAGAAACCTGCGCTTTGCGACTCGCTTCGCGTACCAGTTCGCTAACGTTGTACGTCATATGACGTATCACGCGACAACGTGAAACGTCATGCGGACGGGAGGCGTCACGATGTTGTTTTCTAACGCGGCACTTGCGGTAAAGAAACGTTTACCGGCTCGCGGTCTATTTCGCGGCATCAAGGTCAGCTAACGGGAAGCTTCCCGATTCGCGAAGCGGGAACGAAGAAAAAAAAATATTTAAAAAAAAAATTATTCATAAACATATAAAATATATTTTTGGATTTAAAGAAGAATACATTTTACAGCTACAGATATTAGCTGTTAAAAAACCAATGAAATTCACAGAAAAAACCATAGGTTATAGACCATATATAGTTAGGAATTAGCATTTACAAAACCTTGAAAATTCACTGAAAAAACCATAGGTTATAGACCATATATAGTTAGGAATTAGCATTTAGAAAACCTTATTTTACTCACACAAAACCATTGAAATTCCATATATAGTTAGTTGCACTAACTATATATCGCGCACCCGCAATCCACTGCTGATGATGTCACATATTACATCATTCATGACATGGTCAGTGACATCACTGATGACATCACTGATGACATCTCAAATGACATCACTGATGACATCACTGATGACATCTCAAATGACATCACTGATGACATCATGACACACCAATACCAGTTACTACATAAGCACTCACTGATTCCTACGTCTACACACACATTCACTCATTCACCCATACAATCACTCATACATACAGTCACTTATTATTACAATACTATCATATGCACTCATACACCTATGCAGACAGTCACACACTGCCACTCATCCATGGAGTTACTCACACACCAAGCCAGTCCTGTAAAGAATCAATCACACTTCCATTTCTTCATCTATACAGTTAAACACAGAACACCATACTTCAGTGACATCACTGATGACATCACTAATGACATCTGAAATGACATCACTGATGACATCTCAAATGACATCACTGATGACATCATGACACACCAATACCAGTTACTACATACACACTCACGATTCGTACGTCTACACACACATTCACTCATTCACCCATACAATTACTCATACATACAGTCACTTATTATTAGAACACTATCATATGCACTCATACACCTAGTCAGTCCTGTGAAGAATCAATCACACTTCGATTTCCTCATCTATAGTTAAACACAGAACACCATACTTTTCACACATATACTAACACATACTTACTCTCTTATACAATCACTGATACAAGTACACATTGATATGCACAGAGTCACACACCTCCCAGCCAGCCACACACACACTCAGTCTTCCATACATCCAGTCATTCTTCAATATGTAAAACGTATTTAAACTTTACAAAAACACACAGACACTAGATGATGTCATCAGTGATGTCATTTGAGATGTCATCAGTGATGTCATCAGTGATGTCACTGACCATGTCATGAATGATGTAATATGTGACATCATCAGCAGTGGATTGCGGGTGCGCGATATATAGTTAGTGCAACTAACTATATATGGAATTTCAATGGTTTTGTGTGAGTAAAATAAGGTTTTCTAAATGCTAATTCCTAACTATATATGGTCTATAACCTATGGTTTTTTCAGTGAATTTTCAAGGTTTTGTAAATGCTAATTACTAACTATATATGGTCTATAACCTATGGTTTTTTCTGTGAATATATATATAGATATATATAGATATATATAGATATACCTGGGGAACATACATAATATATATATATATATATATATATATATATATATATATATATATATATATATATATATATATATATATATATATATATATATATATATATATATATATATATATGGAAAAAACAAAGGTTAGTGGTAAGTTATAGCTAGGCAGACTTTTTTATTCTTCAAGGGCATTTGATGATTCCTATTTACAGCGCGGGGTCCTTACCGCGTCAGGATGCACCATCTTCTGTCACCGTGTGTGCGCGGGAATGGACAGAAAAGCCTGCGGATTGAAATGCTTTCAATCTGCCTAGCGTGTGAACCCGGATGTAAAGAACTCGCCACAACTCACGGTATCCCACTCAGGGACATGAAAAATTCCTCTAATCAAGTATGTGACCTTGAACTTACTTAAAGGGATAATATTGGCTCGAATGTAAATAATACATCTCCCAGCATGCAACAAAACCAAACACGAACTAAGGGGCTCATTATGATGGAGGATTTTCCGCATCCTCCGGGCCGGCGGAAGCCACCTCCGGCCCAGAGGATGCGGAAAATCCTCTGCGGACCCACCAAAGACCCACCGCCACATTAGGATGGCTTGTGGGTCCTGGTTTCAGTCCGCCGCTTTTCCGCCGCGGTTGACTTACAACCGCGGCGGATAAGCTGTAACATGGCTGGCGGTGTCTATCCGACACCGCCAGCCATATTAGGATGGAGGAAAAAGTATGCTTTTCCACGGCGGCTTTTCCGCCGTGGAAAAGCATACGGACCTTCACTTCGGGGGCCTGTTGCGGGCCCCCTGGGTGAAGGGGGGGTGGGGGGTGCACATGGGGGGTACCATTTGCATGCACAAAGCGGCAGGCACCGCGCGGTGCCTGCCGCTTTGTGCACGCAAATGCTGTGCATGCATTTTTAACATTGCGGCGGGTGCAGCTTGAAGCTCCACCCGCCGCAATGTTAAAAATAGAGGATGTGACCGCCACCCTGGCGGTCACATCCTAATCTGTATGGAGGGACCGCCGCTGCCCCTGCGGACGGTCCCTCCTACTCTATGGTGGCGGACGGACTCAAGTCCGTCCGCCATCATAATCGGCCCCTAAGTGCAGCCCATGGAGGGCAGAGAACCAATGGAAAGCATGCTTTCAAATGAAATACAAATAAAAAAGAGCCTCTCAACATTGCATACTGAGCCGCCTATGATTAAGGGGCAGCAGGCCCTGAAACGCGTCAGGCACCATAACTCACCAAGGAGTTGTCGGAGAGAAGTATCCAGATAAGCCGGATGGCAGGCCGAACACAAGTGTGTCCTGGAAAGCTCAAGGGCATTTGATGATTCCTATTTACAGCGCGGGGTCCTTACCGCGTCAGGATGCACCATCTTCTGTCACCGTGTGTGTGGGGAATGGACAGAAGAGGCTGCGGATTAAAATGCTTTCAATCTGCCTAGCGTGTGAAGCCGGATGTAAAGAACTCCACACAACTCACGGTATCCCACTCAGGGACATGAAAAATCCCTCTAATCAAGTATGTGACCTTGAACTTGTGTAGACGTAAAAGGTGGGTGTATCTTAAAACAGGTTAGTTAATCCACTAAATGTTTTTTAATAGGGTGGTTGACTACCTGAGGAAAAACGGTGAGGTGAACCTACACGCTGGTACAATGATCCAGAAGTGTACATTCTACCTGGTGTTCTAGTGGTTCATCTATTCATTTATTAATTATTTTCCCTAGGGGAACAGTGTATCCTTTTTGCTTACCTGTGCGCCAGATTAACCATTTTTTCCAATCAGGATTAGTTCTGTTTTGTTTTAAAATATAGGGTACGTCTACCTCCTCTTCTGTAGTATCATCACTGTCAGATGTGGGCTTAGGTATAGACGGTTTATTTAAATCTTTTATCTTAACCAGGCCAAGACAGGAAGTTTTTTGAACAGTGTCATTTAAAAACATTATTTGTTCTGGTATAATGCAGGCTTTGAACAGGGCTTCTAAACCTTGCACCTGCCAATCTTTTGTGCCCCAGACAGTTTTCGTCTCAGTGTTGTCTTTCCAAAAGTCAAAACCTAATGTATACAGCTGAGCATAAAACTTGCAGAATAAATTTGTTTAGTATTGGTCAACATTGTTTTCATTCCTGTCTTATTTATATTTTTGAAATAAAACATTTCTGGATTTGTAACATTAAACCCTGAGAAGTACAGGAACTTGTCATGAAATATTTGGTGGTGTTGGACAATGTTCACATTGATTATAAGTAAAAACATTCCAAGTGTTTGCAGATTTATGCAAATAATGGTGACCATAATGATTAAAACAATACTTTGTTCATAATCTGATGAACCTTCTAGGTATTCATGTTCTGTGAATTTAGCTGACATTTCTAAATCTGTCATCATGTTATTAACAGTTTCAAAGTCCCAATCATCAGAAAATGTGCTGAGTGATACAAAGTCACTCAAAGAAACCTTAAACTGATGTAGAATTCTCAACCGCTCCACCGGGCCAAAGATGTCATAATCAGTTCTGTCCCATGCTATACCACCAGGTATAGAAACGGCTGGGTTGTTTACTGATGACAGGTCTCTTCTTTCACGATGAGATGATTTGTGAGGTTTCAGGAGCAAGTTGATTTTCTTACTTGCCGTGTCCATTGTACTGTATTTTCCATCTATCATCCTTCCTAAACTTAACACCAGTATGAGCCAGAGCAGGAGGAAAAGTACACCTAACACAATTCAAAATTCAACCCATGGTGAAACCAGATATGTTTTTTCAAGTTGATGAAAGAGTTCTGTTATTTTTTCTTTCAAAGTTTTATTTGCTGGTGTATTTTCAGGTTCACTGGGATCCTCAGAAAATGTATCAAAGTTAATAAAATAGCCAGAGGCAGTTCTGTCAATTGTGATGTATTCCTATAGGTTCTGAATCGATCCCCCTATTCCTGACCCTATTCTGGTTAGTAAACTAAAAAGTTAACTAGTAATCAGCCCATGAGGCAGAAAATCCCCATGATGCAGATACCGTTATCTGACGCAGTCACACTACGGCACAGGAACGTGTTATCTGATTAGGTCATAATGCTTGCGATCTAATTAGACAAGCGATATTCCTCCAGCCCCTGATAAGGCATACGGAGTTCTCATAACAAATCAAACCTATGACAACCTGGGCAAAACCCTGCGGCCATTGTTTTGATTTCACCAAGAACTTCAGTAAAAGAATGTGCTAACGAGCAAGTCGTATGACATCCTTATTGACGTATCTATGTCCATCCTTACGTCAATCTCGGCACCTTAAAGGTATAAATATTATCGATCTTGCCCTATGCAAACACACGCGTGGTGATGAGACGGAGCAGCCATACTTGCCGAAGCCAAGAGCAGAGCAGACCCCGCTGGCAGCAGCCCCGCCTTCCTGACGCGCTGAGAGACGCGCTGACTTCTCCTGCCGAGAAATCCAGCCCCGGCGTTTCTGGGTAGCCCTCGCAGGCAGCCTGGAATATCGAGACCAGAGAGAGATACCATTCCTCATTCATCCTAACTTCCAGGTACAGAACTGAATAACCCCTCACAGAGAATTCTTAAGTTATTTACTTGGCAAAAACAAACTTAACTTAAACTGTAACTTTCTATTCCCGCCCACGTATTAGGCTTAGGTCAGGTACACGGGGTAGGCGTATCTAGAAACACCAGTTGAGTACGTTTAGTCAAATGTATATGTGTATGTAATATATTTTATTCATTTTAAAACATCTTATGGCTTAGAAACCATATCAATGTTTTTACAGTATTATTTTATACTATTGCTTTTAATGTATGCACTTTACTTAACTATAAGTATTGCAATAATATCGATCCATTTCTCTTGTACGAGAAAAGAGACTGATCAATAAATAACACCTTTTTATTGAACACGCCCGTCTCTTCCTTTTCTCTACATTCTGATGAGACTAAGAATGCACGTACTGACTGAGTAAAATAAATTGCCTTTTGTTCACACGACTCTCGAGATATACTCTTGATTAGGGGAGAGCAAAGTTGTCATGTTCTATGGTTGTCAGAAACTAAATCCCTTCTTGTCTAATCAGGGGAGTTAATTCTTTCCTGAACATTCAAGAAAGTTTCTAGTGAACTCTGAGCTAAGCTGGCAAACCCAAAACTTTAAGTCTAGTATCGACAGTAGTAGACCTAGTTAACGTCTGGTCTAGGCCTTTACTGCTGTAGGTATTATTCCAATGCGCAGAGCCTATTGGGATGATAGGAACTACACTACATGGCGCCCAACGCGTTTGGAAAGGGCGATAAAACTAACGTAAGACATTTAGAGTAACTCAGTCGTGCTTTCTCACTCAGACCCCTTTTCCCACAATACTCCAAAGACGTCTGGAGTGGGTGAAAGGTTATATCCGCCAGACCTCGCAGGAGGGAACTCCTATGTATGGTTCTTGGTATAGTCAACGTTGAAGGATAAACAGTTCCAAAATATTGTGCATCTAACCTTTGTTTCCATAAGAAACCTGATCTGCAAACAAAAGAAATAACCATCCTGTCAGTAACATGTCAGACAATGAGGATGAAAGAGAGGCAGTTAGATTAGCAACTGAACTCGCAGCAGCTGATGCTACCATGCAGGCAGCAGACCAGGATATAATACTCATCCCGGTCATCAAAAGGAGATCTATAATTCTAAAACTTATAGAAAATGGACTGACACCTAGAGGTGGCACAGTCATATTCGTAATTGAGGCACACGAATATCGGCAGACAGAGGTATACTATTCATGGATACATTTTCCAGCAGCAAATGCTGTAACAAAGTACTTCCACTATTACAAAATAGAGGAACCTCCTAATGAGTACACTCCTTTCGAGGAGGTGGAAGTACCACTCAAATTTCAAGAGCATTTGCTCTTATTTGATGGCGCCCTAAAACATAATAATCACATCACCAGGCTCGGTCCTTTAGGTAGACCAGGAGCAACGTGGCCGGTCCTAGCCGGATACACACCACATCCAGACATCAATGAGATGCCAGCAGCAGAGCTGTTAACACAGCTAAAACAATTAATAAAAATACATAGACAATTAGTCCAGTATGTGATGCGGACTTCAACAATTCAGCCAGCGATTAAACTCCCACAGCTGACCCCTCACCAGGGGAACACAAATAAAATTACACCACAGAACATCCAGTCCTGCCTAGGTAAAGTACCGGCTAAACGGGAACAAATACCATTCTGGTTGGCACAGAAAATCACCCAAATAGAGGCGGTGTTTCCTGACACCACCCCATTAGAAAAACACAGGATTCTGACTATCTGTCTTCCAATGGGAATCGCACCACACATTGAGGACTGTGACACTTGGGGTACAGTCTTTGCTTCCATCTACACAAAAACGCACGGTGTTCCATCCATTTCGGTAATACCAGATGTGCTAAAACAAATTCAAGATGAATATGGTCCTGAACCCGCTTTAACTCTTGGTATGAAATTACTGAAAGACTTCAAGCAGGTCTCGGCTATATTACTAGCCAACATAAAAGGTGAAACAGCAAACGTGGCGATCCGCCAGAGGTTAAAAGAGACAGATATAGCAGACCAACCAGCGGAAATTGCCAGAATCATAGAAAAATCCTATGAGGAACTAGGTAGAGATAGTTTAGGTGGAATACCAGTAAAACCGCAACTGATTGAAAGTCCAGAAAAAATATTTTTTAATAATAAATCCACATCACCAAAAAAGAACTGGGATGGAAACAAACAATCCAATCCTAAAGAAAAGAAATTCCAGTCCCGAGGAAGGTCTCCTAGGCGAAGAGAAAAATCTCCGAACCAAAGACACAGGTCACCCCAGAGTGACCCCTCTGGGAATAGATATAACCTTAGAAATAGGGATAATATAAAGAAGCCTGATAGATATCAAGACATTGATACACGTCCCTCTCAATCTTTTCAGACTTCCTCGCAGAAATCGGAAAGAAGAGGACGATCAGAACAAAGAGAAGAGCACGCCAAGTCCAAAGACAAGGAACCTGCTCAACTAAAAAAGAAATTACAATTTCCAAAAAAGAAGGTAGCCAGTATCAAGGTAGTTAACAATGCCGAGAATACTGAGGACACAACTGAAAAACGGAGAGTGGGCTCAGACAATGCTAGACAGTGCAGCAGAAGTGAGCATAGCTCGCAAAGTCCTTATGAATCATCTGGAGACAGTGGACACGAATGAATATCTTCAAGTGGAAACTGCGGACACCAGAGTTAGCAAACCTCACAAAATATACGAAATAACATTGCGTATAGAGGGGGATAAGACTAGGAAAATAAGGGGACTATTTTGGGATAATCTCTCCAAGGGCTATGACATCCTTCTAGCTGAAAAAGACTGGCCACCAGAGTTTGTCAGGGAGTGCCCTCATGGCGAAGAAATAATTATGCCTGCCTTCTCAAATCAAATTCCAATTCATAAAAAATACACACTTGCTAGAAAGTGGGCAGTGGCTCTAGCTCCTGCTTTATATAAAAATCACGTGGGATGGGATGAGGATTCTCCTCCTCACAAAATCCAGTTAAAATCACAACCTACTGCACAAAGGCAGTACCCAATTAAGCAAGAAGCTAAAAAACAGGTAAATGAAATACTAGATCAGCTAGAATACCAGGGGGTGATTGAAACTTGCACCTCACAAATGAACAACCCTTTGTTTCCGGTCTCCAAACCAGACAATTCATATCGTCTAGTTTTGGATTACCGACACCTTAACACATGTTGCAAAACTTTTGCAGTGCAAAACTCACACAGTGCTGCACTAATGAATAACATAGTGCGCAAAAAATACAAAACAACATTAGACATCTCTAATGGATTCTTTTGTCAAAACATAGCACCAGAGAGCAGATATTTAACTGCGTTCTCAATAAATGGCACTCAAAAACAATTCTGTCGGTTAGCCCAGGGGTACAAGAACAGCCCGGGGGTATTCTCAGCGAGAGTAACCGAATTACTACAACTATATGATGATGAAGCATTATCTTATGTCGATGACATTTACTTAACAGATGATGACTTGGAGACTCACTTGAAGAGAGTGAACACCATAATACTTGGGTTCGCAGCAGAGGGTTACAAATTCAACTTTAAAAAATCCAGAATTGCCCATCTGACAGTCCTATTCTTAGGATATGAGTTATCAAGTGAAGGCAAAAGCCTGGCTGACAATTTCCTAGAGAAATGTGCCGTACTCCAAGCACCTAGAACACTAAAAAACTTACAGTCGATTCTAGGCTTCCTAAACTTCGGAAGAACATACATTGCAAATTACGCAGAAAGGGTCAAACCCCTTTATGATCTGATAAAACCAGATTTTAAAAGATCCAATTGGACTCAAATACACACAGAAATTTTGAGATCCCTACAAACAGACATGCTAATTAAAACAAAATTAGAAACACGTGATAACACACGCAATCTTGTGATTCGAGTCATCCCAGGGAGATGCGGATTCACATACCTGACCTCTAATGAGGGAGAAAAGGTACCAATTGCATTCAAATCACACTTGTACACAAAAGCTGAACAGAAATTCAGCAACAAAGAAAAAATTGTTCATGCAGTTCAAACCGCAATAGCTAGAGAAAAAGATCAAGCAGACAGTAGACATATCACAGTCAGAACAGCTGAATCAGCCTTTGAGGCATTAACAACACCGTGTAATTTACCAACAACAACATTGAATCCGGAATGGATACAATGGGTGAATTCAATCACAACGGACAAAGTATACTACTACTTTGATCCAGAACTAGAAGAAATGGAAAATCTAGAATATGAAAAAACATACCCTCTGCCAATCGACATTCTGCCTTTACGACATTACGCCTGTGTAATCTATACAGACGGACATGCTCAACCCTCTGTTTGGGGAGAACAAGCATACAACCCCACATGTGAGATTACAAAAGAAGTGTGGCGCGGAGGTAAACTAAAACCTCTATTAACAAAGACACACTCAGTAGAAACTAATTCAGAACAACAAACTGAAATATTAGCTTTGAAAATGGCGCTAGATAATGCGGATCGCGAATTCCCGACACTTATAGTGTCAGATTCATATTACTGCGTCAAATCATATAACAAGGATTTGCAGACATGGATTCAAAACGGTTACAAAGATAACACAGATGCACCAATAAAGCAGAAACTGCTCTGGGAACAAATAGCTCTTTTACAAAAAGAACTACCAAAGACTCACGTGACTCACTCACTGAGTCATCAGCGTGATGGCGTTCACGTTGCAGGGAATTCATTGGCTGAAACGGCCGCAGCGGCAGCCACTAAATCGGCTCCCGTAGTTCGAAAAAAGCGTACATTAAAATACATTGACGGTGAAACAGTGCTGGCGGTGAAAACGTCATCAAAAGGCGACTGCTCAGCATTACCGATCAACTATCCACTCAATTATACATACATAATCGATGCAAACTCCGTCCCTTTTGCTCGAATCCCTGGAGTGGGGGATAGAGTGATTCCAAACATGGACAGGAGAAACTTGTTAATCGCAGACGCACATATGGGCGAGGGTCTCAGACACCTCAAACTAAAAAATTCTCTAGAAGAATTACAATCACGGTACTGGTGGCCAGGCATGAGCCTGCGTCACACCATGTTTGTAAAAAACTGCCCAAACTGCAACAGAGATCGCAATGGGGAGAGAAACAGTTTAATACCTCGTCATTCTACTCCAGAAAAAATCAGGAGTAAAAATGAAGGGTTGCGATTAACATATACAGGCTAGTTCCACTTATAATGTAGATCACCAGCACTCAGCTGACGTCCGGACTGTTATAAAAGATTTGCGAGTCTTTATCGGCACATACGCAATTGGCATGCTGCATTCAGACCACGGTCCTGCTTTTAGCTCTCGGGCTTATAAGGAGGCCATGGTCAGCATGGGCGTGCAATTGCGGTACTCTTGTCCATTTCACCCTGAGGGGAACGGAATTGTTGAAAGAAAAAACCGTGACATAAAGCAATCTATAACGGCGAAGGTATTAGGTTCGGGAGCTGGGTGGGTCAAACATCTAATAAGTGTCCAACGTAGTCTCAATAACTTGCCAAGAAATTCTCTGAAGGGATTCAGTGCGTACGAATTATTATTTGGAACTAGGATGATGATCTCTGACATTGATAGTCAGACTTCAGTGGTGAAAGAAAAAAGCTGTGATATCAAAGACCGTTTGGCTATTTTGCAGGACTTAAACAAAACAAGAAAAGACCTGAGCAACATAAAGTTGAAACAACAGCCAACAACCACTGAAGAACCACCACCTGTCCCAGCAAGACCTGTCTGGATTCCAAAAGTCGGGGATCTAGTCAGGGAGAAGATCGCGGTAAAGAAGGAATTTGGGCCTTCTTACAGAAAAGCAGTTCCTGTCTTGTCTGTCAACGGGACAAGATCAGTTGTACTACCGCCACTTGCTGGTAAAAAGGAGAACCGAGTTGTATCCATCGACCTGGTAAAACCACAATCATGTGGCCGATAACAAACAGTAGGCCAATAAGTAGCAGAACACCAAGGTTTGCTACCAGTACAGAGGTCCTAACAAAGAGGCTCATCACATTCGAAACGCCTACAGAAGAATAACATGGACTATGCAACAATGCAATAGAACTAAGACCTCTGAAATCCCAAATAAAAACATTTAGCAGAGACACACCAATCTATAATGAAGTACCAAACGAAAATGCAAGAAACAGAAATCCTGAAGCAATTGGAACAATTGACAGAACTGCATCCGGCTACTTCATAAACTTCGATGATTCCTCTGAAGGCTTCAGTGAATCAAAGACACAGCCATCATCAAAAACCTTTAAAGATAAAGCTAAGGAACTTTTGAAACAACTGAAAGAAACATATCTGATTTCTCCATGGATTGAATTTTGGGTGGGTTTTGGTGCATTTATCCTCATACTTTGGCTCATCATGATACTAACATTGGGACGCTTCATTGAGGGAAAATATGCTAAAATGGACACAGCAAGTCAGAAAATCAACTTGATCCTCAAACCACACACATCTTCACACGTCGAGAAAAGAGAACTTTCTTCAGCCAACTTCACAGCCAATCCGATACCTGGTGGGGTAGCTTGGGACAACACTGACTATGAAATTTATGGTCCGGTCGAGATCCTGAAATATCCACACCAAATTAAGATCTCCTTGAGTGACTTTGTAAAACCAAACTCATTTGCTGATGATTGGGACTTCGAAAGCATTAATAATATGATGTCTGACTTAGTAATGTCTGCTAAATTTACCAAACATGATTATTTGCAGGGTTCTACAAATTATGATAGTATGTACTGTTATAACCACTATGGTAACCATTTTTTACATAGATCTGCACAACCTAGAAATGTTTTAAATTATAATCAATGGGAACATTGTGCAACACCTCCAAAAGGGAGTTCAAGAACCGTTTACGACAAATATTCATATTTTTCAGGTTTTAACACAAGTAATGCTGAAACATTTTATTTTAAATTGTCAAACAAAACAGGGACCAAGACCATGATAACCAACACAAAATTGTTATATTCAGACTCATTCTTTGAAAAAATGAATACTTTTGGTTTTGATTATTGGGACAAAAATGTTGAATTGAAAAGTGTTTGGGGTACAAAAGAATGGCAAGTACAGGGTATAGAAGCTTTGTTTAGAGCCTGCATGATCCCAGAACAAATGATATTTTTAAATGACACTGTTCAACAAACCACCTGTCTTGGCCTAGCCAAAATCAAAGATTTAAATAAACCGTCTATTCCGAAGCCAACAATGTTTAGCAACACTTCTACAAATGAAGAGATAGACGTAAACCATATATTAAACCAAAACAGAACACATCCTGATTGGAAACAGTGGTTGATCTGGCCCACAGATACTAATAACTGTCAAGACAGATTCCTGAACAAAACACAGGGGTTCAAAATGACCAGGCCAGACCCTAGATATCCTCAAAGACATCACTCAGGGATAATAACAACCTACAGTGTGGGCAAATTATGCCTTCAATGGCTACAAACTTCCACACTGGCAGAAATTAAGCAACACCTAACTTTACTTACTGATGGTGCTGACTTGCGTGATTTCACTTTGGGACCACGCAAACAGCGTCAAAAGCGTTTCATAGCAGCCTCTGTATATGCAGCATACAATGAGGCCTGGAAGGTTACTCAAATTGAAACAGCAGAGAGAATACGGGAAATTGACCGTATTAATTTGGAAAAATCACTTTCTGTAGTGGACAATGGGTTAATGACTCTGTCCTCCAGAATTTTTTCTTTGGACAGCATTGTGTCTTCAGCAATCGACATATTATCACAGGACTTACTGTTATTACAACACGGTCAGTCACAATTGCGTTCTATTGTACAGCTTGGCTGGACGTTACAAAATCTGCGTTCAGGCTATGTGCGTTGGCGTTTAATCAACATAACGTCACTATTCCAAATCTTTAACCTTACTGATAGACAAATCAGTATGGCACAAAAGGGTGCTGATTATACAATCCTGAGCATTGAGAAACTTGAGAGATTACCAGTGACAATGTCAGAACGACCTGTCAGTGAATGGATAATACATGGGATAATAAATATTCCAATCTCAACCTTCAGGTTTCAATACTGCCAAAAATATATACAGGCTGGCATGTACGAGAAATTGGGAAAAGGATACCTTAAAACAACATGGAACCTGCCCTATTCACATGCATGTGTCAGTAATAAAGGACAGAAAGTGTTTCTTAGTGGCAATAATTGTGCGATGTCACTAAGCGGCACGCTTCTGTGTAACGGAATTAGTTTGCATGGAGCCTGTGAAGGGAATTCATACAACCTTTCATGTCACCAGCAAGGCGCACCTACAACAGAAATAGAACCATTCTTTCAAAGACTCTATAATGGGAGTTACATTCTTATTGTAGACCGCAAATGTTGTAGTCTTATGCCCGGGACTCCTTATCTAGTAACTACGACTGCGAAGGTCAAGTGCTGTGGACGCTCATTGTTCCCCAGCTTCTTCCCAGACAGGGAGGCAAGGGCATGGCCCGATTTGAAAATTACTTCTATTCGAATAGATACTTTAAGCAGAATGAAAACAGTGCTTCTTCAGACGCCTACCAGGCTCTCGTCATCAAAAGAAACGTATGATCTACAAGTCGCAAGGACGACTGCAGAGATACATACATTATTATCAACTAATTCCCCCGTACATTTCGCGGAAATCCTGAATGAAATCTTAAATATTTCTGATACCAATGGGGTCTCAAAGGTATTTAAGACAGTATTTTCGATGGCATTAACACCATTCAAAGCCATACTGGGTATTTTTCCAGATTTCGTCCATTCGATTTTTGGCGGACTTCCCCTGATCCTGGGACTAATTGCAGGAATCCTATTCTTAGTCCTTATTTTTCGTTATGGCAACCCATGTCACAGACAAAACTCTTGCGACAAGGAAAGAAACAATCCTAGCCATTGGATACCGGGACCGGATATCAAAAATCCTGGGACTCTCCCGGCTTAGAGACCTGAACATGACTTGGTTTCTATCATTTCGACCTATGTGGCAAAGATGTGTTTTACTTGTATTGAGGTGTCTGCTATGCGGAGAAGAATGCGTGTTAGACACCTGTCTGACGCTACAATCGGATGCGCCAATGGATGCAGAAACATTGTTGAGCCCGATCAAGGTTCATGCTTTGTGCTGCCCTCAAAGGCTACCAATCCTGATGACGGCATTCGTGGAAGCTTCACCACTACGATTGATGGGTAGTGAAGTTCAAGATGAAAGCAGCATCGAACAGGTACGACCTTCTGTCAGTAATGCAAATCAGAATGTCAATGGAGACAATCATGCGCAAGAATGCATGATTACACCTATTTCCGAGTTAGTGGAACTTTCCCAGGAAGCTGTTGACAGTTTTTTCGAAAGCCTGAATGATATGATGTTCTCTCCAGAACAGAAATAGAGACTTTTGAGCAAGCTCGCACACGGCGTTCCCTGAATTCGGCCTTCAACTTTAAAAATAAAGTCACATGAACAGATTTTCCCTCCAGTTCACGGACAGCAATTTTTCAGCAGCCCCAAATATTTTTGCATATTTTTCGGGACACTATCTTCTGCTTAAAGTAAGAACTATTCTTAAAGAACTAAGGTTTCTAAATTTTAGATAGCTTATAGACATTAGCTGCCCGCTGATACGTTCATAAACATTTTATTCTGTAATGGAATGGTCTCGAACTTTTTTTCTGTATTAAGAAGCCATTTCATGTGTAATTCTCATATACCAAATAAGCAATAATGTATACAAATGCGATTACTTTGGCATTATTCTACAGCTTGAGTGCATACAATACATATGTCTGCAATTTTTCCGTATATTTGAAAAATTTCAAAATGCATTTATGTATTTTGGGGTGGTAAGGTATACACTATACTCTATAGTATGTTGTACTATGTTATACTATGCATAGATTAGTAAATATGTACATAGTTAGCGTGGAGTGGGTGTGATGTATTCCTATAGGTTCTGAATCGATCCCCCTATTCCTGACCCTATTCTGGTTAGTAAACTAACAAGTTAACTAGTAATCAGCCCATGAGGCAGAAAATCCCCATGATGCAGATACCGTTATCTGACGCAGTCACACTACGGCACAGGAACGTGTTATCTGATTAGGTCATAACGCTTGCGATCTAATTAGACAAGCGATATTCCTCCAGCCCCTGATAAGGCATATGGAGTTCTCATAACAAATCAAACCTATGACAACCTGGGCAAAACCCTGCGGCCATTGTTTTGATTTCACCAAGAACTTCAGTAAAAGAATGTGCTAACGAGCAAGTCGTATGACATCCTTATTGACGTATCTATGTCCATCCTTACGTCAATCTCGGCACCTTAAAGGTATAAATATTACCGATCTTGCCCTATGCAAACACACGCGTGGTGACGAGACGGAGCAGCCATACTTGCCGAAGCCAAGAGCAGAGCAGACCCCGCTGGCAGCAGCCCCGCCTTCCTGACGCGCTGAGAGACGCGCTGACTTCTCCTGCCGAGAAATCCAGCCCCGGCGTTTCTGGGTAGCCCTCGCAGGCAGCCTGGAATATCGAGACCAGAGAGAGAGATACCATTCCTCATTCATCCTAACTTCCAGGTACAGAACTGAATAACCCCTCACAGGGAATTCTTAAGTTATTTACTTGGCAAAAACAAACTTAACTTAAACTGTAACTTTCTATTCCCGCCCACGTATTAGGCTTAGGTCAGGTACACGGGGTAGGCGTATCTAGAAACACCAGTTGAGTACGTTTAGTCAAATGTATATGTGTATGTAATATATTTTATTCATTTTAAAACATCTTATGGCTTAGAAACCATATCAATGTTTTTACAGTATTATTTTATACTATTGCTTTTAATGTATGCACTTTACTTAACTATAAGTATTGCAATAATATCGATCCATTTCTCTTGTACGAGAAAAGAGACTGATCAATAAATAACACCTTTTTATTGAACACGCCCGTCTCTTCCTTTTCTCTACATTCTGATGAGACTAAGAATGCACGTACTGACTGAGTAAAATAAATTGCCTTTTGTTCACACGACTCTCGAGATATACTCTTGATTAGGGGAGAGCAAAGTTGTCATGTTCTATGGTTGTCAGAAACTAAATCCCTTCTTGTCTAATCAGGGGAGTTAATTCTTTCCTGAACATTCGAGAAAGTTTCTAGTGAACTCTGAGCTAAGCTGGCAAACCCAAAACTTTAAGTCTAGTATCGACAGTAGTAGACCTAGTTAACGTCTGGTCTAGGCCTTTACTGCTGTAGGTATTATTCCAATGCGCAGAGCCTATTGGGATGATAGGAACTACACTACACAATTGTTGGAATCACATCTGGATTACTTGAAATCACTGGAGCTCTTTCTTCTTTTGCCATGTTGGTATAGTCAGATGCTATATCATTTAGACAGGCATTTCTTGACGAACTGTTATTTGGGTATCCAGTGGCACAAGTTCCATGGCTTTGTTGCATAGTCCTTCTTTTCTTACTGCAGGTTTATCAAAGGTGATAAGTCTTTCAGTTTGAACCTCTTGGATTGTAGCAAGATTTGGTCGTCTGCTACTTCTTGGGAGTCCACTGGGCCTACTACTTATTATCTGCCACATGATGTGGTTTGACCAGGTCGATGGACACAACTCTGTTCTCCCTTTTACCAGCAAGGGGCGGTAGTACTACTGATCTTGTTCCGTGGATTGCCAAGACAGGTACTGCTTTTCTGTAAGAAGGCCCAAATTCCTTCTTTACCGTGATCTTTTCCCTGACTAGATCCCCAATCTTTGGAATCCAGACAGGTCTTGCTGGGACAGGTGGTTTTTCTTCAGTGGTCGTTGGCTTCTGTATCGTGTTACTCAGACTTCTTCTTGTTTCATTTAAGTCCTGTAAAACAGCCAAACGGTCTTTGACATCAAAGGGTTTTTGTTCCACCACTGAAGTTTGACAATCGAGGTCTTCAATTATCATTCTAGTATCAAATAGTAATTCATATGGAGTGATTCCACCCAGAGAATTTCGTGGCAGATTGTTAAGAATACGTTGGACACTTATTAGATGTTTGACCCACCCATCACCCGAACCTAATACCTTAACTGTTATGGATTGCTTTATGTCACAGTTTTTTCTTTCCACTACCGCATTACCTTCAGGATGGAAGGGACTAGAATACCGCAATGCAACGCCAAAGATAGCCATGGCCTCTTTGTAAGCTCGAGAGCTAAACACAGGACCCTGGTCAAAGTGTAGCGTGCCGATTGCGTATGTGCCGATAAAGACTCGCAAATCCTTTATAACAGTTCTGGCGTCAGCCGAGCACTGGGGCCACATCCAAATACATTTTGTCCTAGTAGTTGTGGGACTGCATCCGTTCATTATGACGTTTGCATGTAGATAGTCTAATGCTGTCTAGCAATGGTATCTGAACTGGGCTGGCTACACTGTAGTCAGGTATCTGGTGGCTTTCGCTACTGCAATCTCTGTTGCAGTTAGGGCAATAAATTGTGAAATTGTACACATCAACGCTCATTCCCAGCCACCAGTACATCTTTTCTAATTCTTTTAGAGATTTTGAGATCCCTTGATGTCTCAGACCCTCTCCCATATGTGCTTCGTGAACCAAAGTACCTCTCTCGTTCCTGTTTGGAATTACTCTGTCCCCCACTCCAGGGATTCGAGAAAAAGGAACAGAGTTTGCATCAATTATGTATGTATTACCGAGTGGATAGTTTAGAGGTAACGCTGCATAGCTGCCTTCCATTGAGGCTTTTACTGCTAGTAATGTTTCACCGTCTATTACTCTTTTCGAGCGAGTGATTGTAGCTACAGAAGCCGTTTGCACAGCTGCCTTCGCGGCTTCATCAGCCAATGAATTCCCTGCAACGTGAATGCCATCACGCTGATGACTGTAAAAGAACTACTTGTTCTCGAAGCGTTTTATGCTTAATTATGCCACCTTTTGCATCTTTGAACCCGTTTTGAACCCAGTTCGGCAGATATTAATTGTAAGACTGGACGCAGTAATACGAATCGCACACTATTAGTGTGGGGAATTCGCAATCGGTATTTTCAAGCGCCATCTTGAAAGCCTGTAGTTCAGCTCGCTGAGCTGTACAGTCTCCAAGTGATTGAGTTTTAGTGACCATAGGTCTAAATTTACCTTCGCGCCAGCGACCTTTAACAATCACGCACGCAGCACTATAGGCTTGTTTACCCCCAATTGCGGGCTGTGCTGATCCGTCTGTATAGATTATACATCCGTAATGTTCTAGAGGCAGAATCTCGGTCGGCAGAGGACATTCGTATTCGTATTGTAGGAATTCTTGTGTCTTCAAGCAGGGGTCAAAAACGTATTCAACGTCTGCTGGAGCAAGAGAATTAACCCATTGTATCCATCTTGGATGTAAAGCCTTAGCATTGGGAATGCTTGCCTCTAAGGCAGGTACAGGTGTAACGATCATTATGCGTTTACCCTGTGCTAGGGCTCTCTCTTTTGCTACTGCAGTTTGAGCCGCTGTCAGAATTTTTTCTGTAGAAGTGAATTTTATTTCCGCTTGTGTGTACAAGTGTGATTTGTATGCTATTGGTACCTTTTGACCTTCATTAAAGGTCAGGTATGTGAATCCACATCTCCCTGGGATGATTCGGATCACAAGATTGTGTGTATTATCGCGTGTTTCTAATTGTGTTTTTGCTAACATGTCTGTTTGCACTGAACGCAAAATTTCTGTGTGTGTTTGAGTCGAATTTGTTGGTTTGAAATCACATTTGATTAGTTCATAGAGAGGTTTAACCCTTTCTGCGTAGTTTAGAACATAAGTTCTTCCAAAATTCAGGAAATCTAGAATTGATTGTAAGTTCTCCAGCGTTTTTGAAGGTTGGAACAGCGCACATTTCTCTAGGAAGTTGGCTGCCAGGCTTTTGACTTCACTTGATAATTTGTATCCTAAGAATAGGACGTTGAGGTGGGCAATTCGTGATTTCTTAAAATTGAATTTGTACCCTGCAGATGCGAACCCTAGTATTATGGTGTTCACTCTTTTCAAGTGCACGTCCAAATCATCGTCTGTAAGATAGATGTCATCGACATAAGATAATGCCTCATCATCGTACATTTGTAGTAACTCTGTTACTCTGGCTGAAAATAACCCTGGACTATTTTTGAATACTTGGGGGGGACGGCAAAATTGTCGCTGTGTCCCCATTATTGAGAAAGTGGTCAAATGCCTGCTTTCAGGTGCAATATTTTGACAGAAAAACCCATTTGAAATATCTAATATGGTTTTATATTTTTTCCGCACAATGTTATTCATCAGTGCTGCACTATGTGCATTTTGTACTGCAAATGTTTTGCAACAGGAGTTTAGATGTCTGTAATCCAAAACTAGACAATATGAATTGTCTGGTTTGGAGACAGGAAACAAAGGATTGTTCATTGACGAGGTGCATGTTTCAATCACCCCTTGGTATTCAAGTTGATTTAAAATCTCCCTGACTTGTTTTTTAGCTTCTTGCTTAACTGGATACTGCCTTTGTGCAGTAGGTTGATTTTTTAACTGGATTTAATGGTGAGGAGAGTCCTTATCCCTATCCCACATCATTTATATATAATGCTGGAGCCTGAGCTATTGCCCATTTTCTGGCATATGTATATTTTTTATGAATTGGAATGTGATTTGAGAAGGCTGGCATAATTATCTCTTTGCCATGTGGGCACTCCCTGACAAATTCAGGTGGCTTGTCTCGTTCAGCTAGAAGAATGTCATAACCTTAAGAAAGCTTCTCCCAAAAGAGTGCTTTTATTTTTCTAGGTATGTCCCCCTCCATCCGGAGTGTTACTTCATATAACTTGTGGGGTACACTAACCCTGGTGTCGGCAGTTTCAACTTGAATGCATTCATTCAAGTCCACTATCTCCAGATGATCCATCAGGATCTTGCAAGCTATGGTCACTTCTGCTGCACTGGCTAGCATTGTCTGGGCCCACTCCCCGTTCTTGAGTTGCGTCCTCAAGATCCTTGGCATGTCTGATCTTTACGCTTGCTACCTTCTTTTTGGTGAATTGAGTTTTGTTATTTTTTGGAACGTGCTGTTCTTCTTTGGACTTCACGCGTACCTCTTTTTGTTCTGATCGTCCTCTCCTCTCGGATTTCTGCGAGGAAGTCTGAAAGGTACGAGAGGAACGTGTATCAGTTTGCCTATTTCTGAGGTTATACCTTTTTTCAAAGGGCTCCCGTTGGGGAGACCTTCCTCCAGACAGCGAATGCTTCTCTTTAGGAAGTGTTTGCTTAGTGTTTTCCCACTTCTTTTTAGGAATAGTGAGATTATTTTTAATAAAAACATTTTCAGGATTTTCACTTAGTTGGGGTTTTAATGGTTTCCTACCCAAACCACTCTACCTAGTTCTTCATATGAATTTTCAATAATTCTTGCAAGTTCATATGGTTGGTCTGTGATATCTGTTTTTTTTAACTTCTGGTGGATTGCCACGGATGCTGCTTCACCTTTGAATGTTGGCTAATAGTATAGCCGAGACCTGTTTGAAATCTTTCAGTAATTTCATACCTAGATTCAAGGCCGGTTCTGGACCGTATTCATTTTGAATGTCTCAGAATGTCTGGTATTACCGCCATAGACGGAACGCCATGTGTTTTTGTGTATATTGAAGCTCAGACTGTACCCCAAGTGTCACAGTTCTCCACATGTGATGCTATCCCCATTGGTTAACAAATTGACAGAATTCTGTGTTTCTCATGAGGTGTACTATCAGGGAATACTGCCTCAATTTGAGTAATTTTTTGTGCTAACCACAACGGAATTTGTTCCCTTTGGGCAGGCATTTTACCAATGACTGATTGTATAGTCTGTGGTGTGATTTTGTTTGTGTTCCCCTGGTGAGGCGTGTGCTGTGGAATCCTTACAGTAATTTGGACTGTTAAGGTCCGCATGACATATTGAACCAATTGTCCATGTATTTTAATTAACTGTTTCAGCTGCGCTAACAGTTCTCGACCTGTCATGTTTTCTATGTCAGGATGTGGTGTATAGCTGGATAGTACCGGCCATGTAGCTCCTGGTCTACCCAGTGGACCGAGCCTGGTAATGTGATTTTGCTGTTATAGGGCGCCTTTAAACTAGAGCTGATGCTCTTGGTAAGTTAATGGAATTTCAACGTCCTCCTAAGGAACGTATTCCGTTGGAGGTTCTTCTACTTTGTAGTAGTGAAACTTGTGTGTTCCTCCATCTGCTGGAGGAAAGTGAATTCATGAATAGAATACCTCTGTATGCCGGTATTCATGTGCCTCTATAACAAAGATTACTTTACCACCTCTTGATGATACTCCATTATTTATCAGTTTGTAAGTTATAGTTTTCCTTACATTTACCGGGATGATTACAGCATTCGGGTCATTCTCTAGGAGATTTCTGTCATCTAAGGCTGCTTGAGCTGCTGCTGCAGCTCTTTCTAGTTCTTCGTCAGTAACCATTATTTTTACTGATTGAAGAGTTTGCAGAACAAGTTTCAAGGAAAGAAAGATTAGGTGCACAAACCAAAAACTAATACATAGGATTTTCCGTCCCACTCAGTTTTGGCGGATATTAGCCTTTCACCCCCTCCAGATGTCTATTGGAGTTTTTATGGGAGAAAGGGGTCTGTGTGAAAAGCACGACTGAGTTACTCTAGTATCTAGCGTTAAATTATCGCCTTAACAACGCTGGGCGCCATGTAGTGTAGTTCCTATATTCACAATAGGCTCTGCGCATTGGAATAACATATACTATAGTTTAGACGTAGGACTGAGGTCGACTAGGTCTCTATCGTATATATTAGGGATGTAAGACATTACAACGCATGCTTTTACATCGCATGCCTTTACAACGCTGTTTTTACAACGCATGCCTTTACAACGCATAGTGCTTTGGGGCGCTGGATAGTGAATAGTTTAGTTTACTATTCCAACTCCAGTCCCCGTGGATAGTAGGGAAGGTGTTGGATAGTAAATTAAACCTATTCCCTATCCTAGAGCGCCCCCCAGCGCAATGCATTGTAATGGTTTGCGTTGTAAAAGTTGCGTCGTAAAGGCACTGCGTGGTAAAAGTTGCGTTGTAAAGGATGTTTCCCATATATTAGACTTAATTGTGAGTGCCAGCTAGCTCAGAGGTCACTAGAAACTTTCTCGAATTCACAAGAAGGGATTCGTTTCTGACAACCGCATAAACATGACAACTTTGTTTCCCAAGAATAAGAAATCAATCTCTAGAGTCGCGGAAACAATAGATAGCTAATTTACTCAGTCAATCGTGCATGCTTCGTTTCACCAGAGGTGCTAAGAAAATAGAGAGATGAATAAAGCTGTTCTCCTCGGAAAAGGGCCTCTGCATTTTGGTTTCTTTGGAGTGAAGGAGTGACAGGCTTCACCGTGCCCGCCTAACAGAGGCCGTCCTGAAGGGTTGGAGGCTCCTTAATCGGAGGGTGTTGATGTATATGTACATTGCATAATGGAGAAACGCGAAGCTAGGAGAAATATACTGGCTGAAAGCTTCTGTGAACCGAAAACAAATGGAAATCAAACAACAGGGAACACGCAAAGCTCTAAAAAGACAGATACTAAAACAAAATTAAGAAACTGGGAAAAGTTAGCACGCAAGGCGATTAACAAGTGGTGGGAAATTCTTGCTTTAAAAAAATATCTGGAAGTAAACCGAATCCCTAGAGGTTTAAGAATAACTTTAATGCCGAGTCACCAGGATACAAGTAATGAATTATTAAATGAGTGGGGAGATTTCATATTGAACTCATCAAGAAATACTGGTGAAACATTTGGAATTGGCCCTGGGAAAAATTAAAGAACAATTACAGATCCTGGAAACAGAAATTGACTCACTCACCTTAAACACTGAAATGTTAAAATTAAAAGAAGACATGGAAAAACAATTGGAAATCCATGAGGACAGTGTACAGAGAGAAAACAAACCAAATTCTCAAGAGACCAACAAGACTACACAGAAGGTCGAATCTTTACCTTCTCCAAAAAATATGATAATTTAAAACAACGTGAATACCAATAATGGGATTCCAATGCCTCTACCAGTGCCTCATCTCTAGTATCAACTGGTAGAAGTGACGAGGCAGTGGACACAGATGAAGCCAGACAAAGAAGGTCTTTTTTAGTGGATATGCGGCTGGTGCTCCAACAACGCCAATGGGAACAAAATACGAGCAGCCAGCCGCGACAATACCGAGGAAATGGCAAAAACAGGGGAAGAGGCCGTGGAACAAACAAACAAGGAGAGGGGGAAGACAAAGGACCCCAAGAAAAAGTCGGAGCACAGACATGCAGCATGAGATTGAAAAAAACATAAATAACACCATAGAAGAACACGATCTGGAGGATTTGAATGTAATAAATCTTTCAAAAAGAGAAATAACCGAGACAGTAAAATCTCTCCTACAGCGTGGTCTAAACTTCTGTCTGAAAAGTAGCATGGATTTGGCTCAAACCAGGATAGACCTGTACAAATATATAAGGAAAATAAAATTAGCCAAAGTTTTCAAGGAAAATGACCACATGCGACAACATGCAGAACAATCTAAAAAACCAATGGAACAAATCGTGGGACCCACAGTAGGGGAAACATCTAGTTATCTAACTTTGCTAAATTTAGATATACCCAACGAAGAGGATCATATTGGATTGGAATCAGTACAAGAACAACTAGGCGCAGGTCTGAGTGGTCTGAAACCCAAATCCCGGTTCTTGCCACATCTCCCACCAGGCAATAAAATAGATATCTTCAGCGAGAATGTTATTCACGATCTGTACAAAATCAAACACAAAAAATATAAGGACAATTTGAATGAAATGGAGAGACAAGCCTTGAAAAATCTAATGGAAGATAATCAGATAGTTCTGAAAATAGCAGACAAAAGCGGAAACCTTGTGGTACAGGAAAGAACAGAATATGAGAGGGAAGCTCACAGACAACTGAACAATACTGAACACTATGTCAAATTAAAAGACAATCCCATGGAATCCTACAAAAGAGAACTGGACAAACAACTTGGCGAATGGAAAGACATGAATTTACTAAATGATGATGAAGTGAAATATTTAAAAACAGAACATCCCGTAATGGCCACGATATATTTCCTGCCCAAGGTCCATAAACACCAAACCAAACCACCTGGGAGACCGATTGTCTCGGCAAAAGAGTCCCTATAGGAACCTATGGCAAATTATGTAAACTATTTTCTAATGCCCTTTGTTCTCAACTTAACATCATATTTAAAGGACACTAGTGACCTTTTGAGACATTTAACTGATATACCATGGCAGGATTCCTATCATTTAGTAAAGATGGATGTCGTTTCATTATATACAAACATCAGAAATGACATTGGGATTAAAGCCTGTGAATACTTCCGTCAAAAACGCAACATCAAATATACAAGACACAATGAAATGGTACGAAAAATGATTGAACTGTGCCTTATCCATAACGTTTTCCTCTTTGGTGATGAAATATATAACCAAATAAGTGGAACAGCTATGGGGTTTTCTTCAAGTCCCAGCTACGCATGCCTTGCGATGGGTTGGTAGGAACAACACCTCGCTTGGCATGCGGACAATGACATATACACAGACAAGAACATCGCTTGGCTACGATATATAGACGATCTGCTAATCATATGGGACGGAGAAGAACAGGATTTCAGGGCCTATTTTTCCATCTTGAACACTACAGAAACTGGCTTCAAATTCACTTACACAATGAGCAAAGAACGTGTAACCTTTTTGGATACAGAAATATATATCAATGAGGGAACAATCCAAACCACACTACATCGTAAAATAACCACAACCAACTCAGTTTTGCATGCAAACAGCTTCCATCAGAATTCCCTAATACGCAGCATCCCATACGGGGAATTTTTAAGAATAATTTGTTCGGAGGAAAAGGAGTGGCAGAAACACAGTCAGAAAACAGTAAAAAACTTTGAACGCAGAGGATACCAAAAAACAGTAATTGAAAAAGGCTTGGAAAAATCAAAAGAAAAAACAAGGGATGAAATCCTAAAAGAAAAAACACCTTCACCTGAAGAAAGAAAAATAAGATTCATTACAACATACTCACAGGAATCTGGGGAAATAACCAAAATATTGAGAAAAAATTTGAAATTTTTAAAAATGGACCCCATGGTGTCAGAAATTGTAGGAGCCCATCCCGAAATAACATACAGACGCGCAGGCAACCTAAAGGATAAATTGGTACAAAGCCATTACTGGAAAAACCAAAGTAAGAAGAAATATTGGCTTAAACCATCTGGCTTTGTAAAGTGCTCAAGCTGTAAGGCATGCCAAATCGCAAAGAACACAAAATCCTTTACAGGTTACAATCAAAGGAAATGGAATATACGACAGCTAATAAACTGCAAGACAACTCATGTGGTATATTTCATTGAATGCCCCTGCCCCCTCAAATATGTGGGCAGTACCATAAAAGAAACAAAACTTCGAATTCTTGAACATGTGAGAGCTACTACAAACAAAGACAGGAGTAACACGGTAGCAAAACACATGGAAGAAAAACACAACAGTGATTGGAGGGCGCTGAATTTCTACGGAATTGAAAGCATCAACAAACATGCAAGGGGTGGAAATCGTGAAACAAGACTACGACAATGTGAGTCACGATGGATTCTAGCACTGAGAACATTTTTTCCTTATGGCTTGAATCAAGACGAGGAGATGTATGTACACTTACTATAATCAGCACATGTAAATAGTTTCGCGATCATGAATCAATTTTATTTTTAGTAATCATCGGTTTGATCTCACAAGGAAGCAAAACTCCACAATAATGAACTTCCTGTCTAACTTTCCTACTTAAATCTAAGGAAGGGATTGTTGATGAAATAAGGACAATTCAGAAAGGACTACTAATTAATTTGAGAACTATTTAAACTGGAACCATCACCTGATATGGAAAATGGTTAAGCCCACTGGAGGGCTCAACCAGACAATTTGAATTGAGAAAATTGGTTATTGCAAATGAATTAATTTGGGTAAATAGTTAATAGCCCCATCAAAAGGTGGTTATAAATTTGGTATAACATGTTTAATAATGTGAAACATAAATAATCTGATTTGAAAGTAACGGCGTTAATGGTTAAGAAAAACGGGCAGAAACATAATAAGTCCCTTGAACTACATTAACCATAATCCTACCTGTGAGGAAACAGGAAGTCATGTGATTAAACCTTTTTTTAACTTTGTATATATGTAATATCAACACGAATAGCCTCTGACCGTGATCAAGGTGGCAGCCGCCACCGAAACGCTTTGGTATGCAATGTTTGGTGAAATAGAGCAATAAATCTGAAATACCTGAGAAAAGTACCTGGGAGTGCGAGTCCTTTCTTCTTTTTGAAGTAGAAGAATATATATATATATATATATATATATATATATATATATATATATATATATATATATATATATATATATATATATATATATATATATATATATCACCAGTAGATAGTTATAGTTAGGACCTATTATCGGAAAACCGCAACATTCTAGTCCCAATAACTTTGGCGCCAATTGATGAATCTTCGCAACATTTTTGAAACTCATGGGGCACTCCGGTCCGCTCCTATCTTGGAAGTTTCAGGGTGATTCATCAAGCGGGGCTGAGAAAAAAGGGGGTCCCAAAACATTTCCAATGCAATTTCCCATAGGAAACTTAAGACATGGCTACAGCCCTGACTGCTGAACGGAATTACACCAAATTTGGCAAAAAGGTAGCCCTTGGTTCAGAAAGATCCCTTGTTGTTAAATTGCGTAAATCCGTTCAGTATTTGCTGAAAAAAAATCAAAATTAAAAAAGTTTCAATATCTATGGCCGCGCAGGATCCGCGCACCCTGAGCTTTATGCTAATTGGCTGTCAACACTCTAAACCAGGAAGTGTTGGCAGCCATCTTGTGCCTCGGTAGAACCGAGGCCCAAGAAATCAGTAAACCAAATGCGCAAAACATGAAAAGGGGACAGGCTACAAACACCCTGACCCCCTAGGCCTGCTTAGGGGGTCCCACAAGAACACCCAGGGCCCAAAAATGATTATTTTCTTTTTTTAAATCGCTAGGATCCGGCCGGAAAAAAAACGAAGCACGGTCTCCCGCTCTTCGTTAATATTTGGCCCCCGGGTGGGCCAAATCCCGGGGGCAATATTTCTGTTGTGATTGGGGGCCCCTTTAGCCCCGGGTACCGCCACCCCCCCCGGGCTTTTCAAAAATATGTGCGGGGGGCTCACAGCCCGCCCAGCCCCGGGGACTGCCACTCTCTGGGGGTTCTAAAAGAAATGGGAGGGGGGGCTCAAAGGTCCCCCCAAGCCCCGGGGACCGCCACCCCCAGGGATTTTTGAAATATTTGCAGGGAGCTTACAGCCCCCCAAGCCCCGGGTCCATTACAGACCCCCCAAGCCCCAGGGACCACCTCCCCGGGGCTTGGTCACTGATGGGAGGGGGGTCGCGCTCCCCAGGCCCGGCTCCTGCAGTGTCCCGGGGTGCCTATCCCCGGGACATTGCTGTTTGCTCCCGCCCTGTCATAGCAAACTGCTTTGGTTTTTGGAAGAGAGAGCAGGAAACCTTTCAATGCTTTTCCACACGGGTAGCTGCATCTTAGCAGATCCCCATGTGGAAAAGCAATGCCGGCTCCCGCAGGAGGCGGGGAGCCAGCGGGACAGTGGGGGGATTGGGGACGCCCCCATGGTCCCCAACGGAGAGGGCCAGCCCTGGGTATGGGGTCCCTGGGGCCGAAAGTGGCCCGGGAGGGGGGCCACGTGGCCCCCCTCCCAAAGAAAAATAAATATATAATATATATATATATATAAAATGGCTTGTCCCGGGGGATGGGGTCCTTGGGGCCAATAGAGACCTTAGGCGGGGGCCATGCAGCCCCCATCGATAAATAAATAAAAAAATATTTAACCATGCCTCGGGGATGGGGTCCCCGGGGCCCGAATGGGCCATGGGAGGGGGACCCACAAGGTTCCCTTCCCGTAACATTTTTATTCTTAAAATGGGTGTCAGGCCCTGGGGGATGGGGTCCCAAGGGCCCATAAAATAAAAAAAGGAAGGGGGCCACACAGCCCCCCTTCTTTAAAAAAATAAAAAAGGATCGGCATTGTACCGGAGGCCCCGCCCCCTCCCTGCACCACTCTGCAAATGCGCGCCCTGGCCGTTGTAAGATGGGGAAGTAATTCCCCTTGAATACTGGGGATTCCTGGGGGCCAATTAGTCCACCAGGAACCTCCAGTATGCGTCAGGGAGCTGCGTTGCAGAGAGGTGTTCGGAGGCCACGCCCTTTTACACCTCTGCAACGCAGCTCTGTGGCGCTTACTGGAGGTACCTAGTGGGCTTGTTGGACCCTAAGGACCCTCAGGATTCAAGGGGACTTAATCTTCCAACTTAAAACGACCACACGGCGTGTTTACACAGTGGTGAAGGAAGGGGACCGGGCCTGAGGTGATGTGTGCAAACATGCCCTGTGGCGCATTTTAAGTTGGGGAAATAATTCCCCTTCAATCCTGACGGCCACTGGGAGCCAACTAGCCCACAAGGTGCTTCCAGTAAGTGATGCTGGAAGGCGTGGCAGAGAGGTGGTCGAGGCCGTGCCCCTTTTTACACCTCTCTGCAATGCAGCTCTGTGGCGCTTACTGGAGGTACCTAGTGGGCTAGTTGGACCCTAGGGACCTTCAGGATTCAAGGGGACTTAATCTCTCAACTTAAAAATGCCACAGGGCATGTTTACACAATGGTGAAGGGAGGGGACCGGGCCTGAGGCGACATGTGCAAATACACCCTGTGGTGCGTTTTAAGTTGGGGAAACACTTCCCCTTCAATCCTGAGGGTCCCTGGGAGCCAACTAGCCCACCAGGTGCTTCCAGTAAGCGCCACTGCGCTGCATTGCAGAGAGGTGGTTGAGGCCGTGCCCCTTTTTACACCACTTTGCAACGCAGCTCTGTGGTGCTTACTTGAGGTACCTAGTAGGCTACTTGGACCCTAGAGACCCTCAAGATTCAAGGGGGCTTAATCTCCCAAATAAAACGGCCACAGGGCGTGTTTACACAGTGGTGAAGGGAGGGGAACGGGGCCTGAGGTGATGTGTGGCAACACACCCTGTGGCGTATTTTAAGTTGGGGAATTAAGTCCCCTTTAATCCTGAGAGTACCTTGGTTCAACTAGCCCACCATGTGCCTCCAGTAAGCACCACGGAGCTGTGTTGCAGAGAGGTGGTCCGAGGCCATGCCCCATTTCACACCTCTCTGCAATGCAACTCTGTGGTACTTACTGGACATACTTGGTAAGTTATTTGGCCCCCAGGGACCCTCAGGATTCGAGGGGACTTTATCCCCCAACTTAACATCCACAGGTCATGTTTTCACACATGTCACCTTAGGCCCCTCTCCCTTCATCAGTGTGCAAAAGCACCCAGTGGCGGGTTTTAGGAGGTAGTTTTAATCCCCCTGCCCTATAATGTACTAGGGGCTTACAGAGGAGGTCATGCTAATCACAGGGGTACCCAACGTATAGTGTTCCGTAGTGTATGTAGGTGTTTTCACTATATTCTAAGTGTCTTTTAGCATACCACTGGCTCTAGGACTAGTTAATTCACAAAAGGAAAGGGAGGTTGAGGTTTTTATCAACTGGGTTCGCCCTCCTTAATTTCTACTCCAAATGAAACCCTAGATCTCGGGTTTAAGGACCTAGTCAAAGGAAAACGGTACAAAAGGGGGTGGTGATGGACGGAGCATCTGAATCAATCAAACACTCACACCCAGTCAAAAGATCTGGGTTTAATCCATCACCGTTCTTTAGCCCACTCTGCCACCCCAGTTCAGACATGGCTATATGTAAATCAGTCAAAGGAAAAGGCTTACAATCAATATGATCAGAGATTGCCTTCAGGAAATAAAAATGTCTTTCTTGAGTCCCCTCACTCACCAGGGTTTCCCCACGGTGACATGCTTCATCTTTGGGGCCATCCCAGTTCTCTACAAACTGGGGCGTGCTGCGTCTTGCGGAAAATACGTAGGAGCACTTTAAATGGAAGACTATGTGTAGTGCACAGTGTGGTGGGAGGGTTAAGGTGATTAAAAAGACCTTGCTAGTGGGCTAAAATACTTTATAATTGCTCCTAGGTTGGTATATCTAAAAGGGGGTGTTACATGGAGAAACCTAACTATGTTGGGTTAGAAGTTCAGTGTAAGATCAACACGTTTCGAGCTTACCCCTAGCCACTCCTATTACACCTAAACATGGAAATAAAGTTTTAAATCAACAAAACGCTGCAACTAATAAAGCATGCGTGGTTATACATATGATCACTATGTCACGTAGTATGTCTGCAACAATAAAGAAAGACATGGTTAGGGAACAGTCCCCTCTCTTTTGTAGAGTAGATGGGTACATATTTCAATGCACTTCCATGCTGGTGAAATGCTCCTTAATGGCGCGTGCAATTGTCCAGGCTCAGAGAGTGGTTGCAACCTTAAAAAGGTATAAACATGCCGGGCAAACGTGCTGCGTGGTGGTTGGTTATCTATTAAAAACACACAACATACATGAGGTTACTTTCACACAACACTAATACAGACAGGAAAAAAGTCATTAAATCAGACTGTGAGCACATACTTAATTGTGAGCGGAACTGTGCTTCATGGACTCGCGGGGGCAGTGTTTCCCTGAAAAATGATCTGCCAATTGAAAGCAAGAAAGCATTGTAGTTAATAGAGGGTTTTAGGACTTTAGTTACATTATAAATCATTTGTTGATGGTACCATACTCATTTTAGGAATTGTGGTGTGTTCTAAGGTGATTTTACCATGTGAAAAAAGCCTTCTGCTGGGATATCATGAATCATGTTTGAAAGAAAACTATTATCTCATGCTTTCCCCACAGTGGTTTGGAAGGGGATCTATAAGCTAAACTGAAAGCATATTTTCTGTAAATTCACATTATATTTCTCAGTCATGTGAGAATGAAGTCTGACATTCTCAGTAAAACATGTACATCCAACAAGGACAGAGACTGTCAGTTGATTCCTTTGTGTTCTACTGCAGCCTCCTAGAGTGTTCTAAAGAACAACTAGAGCGCTAACAGTCCTACTTATTACAAAGGTATGGCACACCTGAAGCCATCTTGATTGGAATAAAGTGGTAACTCTTAAAACATTTAATTTAAAAAGGAACAAAATGAGGGGGTTCATTTTGCCATAGAAAGTATGATTAGTGCTTCAGAAAGAAAAATTAGGGCACATTTTGAGTGACTTCTCAAATCCCCTTCTATTTCATTAAAAAATTCTGACATGCAGTCTCCCAAGATGGCCACCAGAAACAAAAGAGCCCAAATGTAGCCCAAATAGCACCCAGATGTAGCCCAAGTATAGCCCAATGACAGAATGTCCCAGAGTGTTCCAAAGAACAACTAGAGCGCTAACAGTTTTACTTATGACAAAAGTATGGCACACCAGAAGCCATCTTGATAGGAATGAAGTGGTAAGTCTGAAAACATTTAATTTAAAAAGGAACAAAATGAGGGGCTTCATTTTTCCATAGAAAGTATGATTAGTGCTTCAGAAAGAAAAATTAGGGCACATTTTGATTGACTTCTCAAATCCTCTTCTATTTCATTAAAACAATTCTGACATGCAGACTGAAACATGTACTTTGAATACCAGCAGCAGACGTCCCTGGTGAGCAGTAGCTTTACTACAGTGATATACTGAGCAACTAGAGTGCTAACATTCAGAATTTATGGCAAATGTGTGACACATCTGAATGCCTTCTTGATGGAACCGAAGTAAACAAGCATTGATAATGCAATAGATCTCGCCCTCGTTTAAGTTAAAGCCATTCTGTTTGTAATGAGGTGGCTTTTTAGCTTTGCTTTTAATAGTGTTTTTCAAACTTTCATGTAAATAACATGCATATGTATGCATATATGTATATGTATGCATGCATTTATATTTGAATTTATATAGATATGCAGATTATATATGTTTATATATGTATGTATATATATATATCAAAAACTTCAAGTTGCCACTTGTGAGGACGCCCACACGGGGGAATAAACCTTTGAAGGTGAGTGTGCGCCGCACAACCAGATTCGTGCATTTCTCCATTAATCTGCAGCTCTACGCGTTTCAGACACACAGTCCTTGTTCACGAGCTTGACAAAAGAACCTCGCAGCCTCATGTTAAACCACCTGTATTTGCTTTATTAAGTCCGCCCCAGTGGGCGTGTACTAATGCCATGATTAGCAGTCCCAGAGCATTCTGGTATTCGTGGTGTTTAACATCAGCATACTTTCCATGTGGACGCTGCAAAGTTCACTTTCTCAGTGTCAATTAAAAACCCCAGTGGGTAGGTTAAAACACACGGGCTGGTGATGTTGCAATGAAACACTCACTGTGGAACCCTCCGTTCTTTTATGGCGCCCAGCCTTTTGAACACCAAAGATCCGCATTGCAGCAGCGGTTCGTCCTCGCGACCTGGCAGGGCCGCAAAACATCAAAAACTTCAAGTTGCCACTTGTGAGGACGCCCACACGGGGGAATAAACCTTTGAAGGTGAGTGTGCGCCGCATAACCAGATTCGTGCATTTCTCCATTAATCTGCAGCTCTACGCGTTTCAGACACACAGTCCTTGTTCACGAGCTTGACAAAAGAACCTCGCAGCCTCATGTTAAACCACCTGTAGTTGCTTTATTAAGTCCGCCCCAGTGGGCGTGTACTAATGCCATGATTAGCAGTCCCAGAGCTTTCTGGTATTCGTGGTGTTTAACATCAGCATACTTTCCATGTGGACGCTGCAAAGTTCACTTTCTCAGTGTCAATTAAAAACCCCAGTGGGTAGGTTAAAACACACGGGCTAGTGATGTTGCAATGAAACACTCACTGTGGAACCCGCCGTTCTTTTATGGCGCCCAGCCTTTTGAACACCAAAGATCCGCATTGCAGCAGCGGTTCGTCCTCGCGACCTGGCAGGGCCGCAAAACATCAAAAACTTCAAGTTGCCACTTGTGAGGACGCCCACACGGGGGAATAAACCTTTGAAGGTGAGTGTGCGCGGCACAACCAGATTCGTGCATTTCTCCATTAATCTGCAGCTCTACGCGTTTCAGACACACAGTCCTTGTTCACGAGCTTGACAAAAGAACCTCGCAGCCTCATGTTAAACCACCTGTAGTTGCTTTATTAAGTCCGCCCCAGTGGGCGTGTACTAATGCCATGATTAGCAGTCCCAGAGCATTCTGGTATTCGTGGTGTTTAACATCAGCATACTTTCCATGTGGACGCTGCAAAGTTCACTTTCTCAGTGTCAATTAAAAACCCCAGTGGGTAGGTTAAAACACACGGGCTGGTGATGTTGCAATGAAACACTCACTGTGGAACCCTCCGTTCTTTTATGGCGCCCAGCCTTTTGAACACCAAAGATCCGCATTGCAGCAGCGGTTCGACCTGGCAGGGCCGCAAAACATCAAAAACTTCAAGTTGCCACTTGTGAGGACGCCCACACGGGGGAATAAACCTTTGAAGGTGAGTGTGCGCCGCACAACCAGATTCGTGCATTTCTCCATTAATCTGCAGCTCTACGCGTTTCAGACACACAGTCCTTGTTCACGAGCTTGACAAAAGAACCTCGCAGCCTCATGTTAAACCACCTGTAGTTGCTTTATTAAGTCCGCCCCAGTGGGCATGTACTAATGCCATGATTAGCAGTCCCAGAGCATTCTGGTATTCGTGGTGTTTAACATCAGCATACTTTCCATGTGGACGCTGCAAAGTTCACTTTCTCAGTGTCAATTAAAAACCCCAGTGGGTAGGTTAAAACACACGGGCTAGTGATGTTGCAATGAAACACTCACTGTGGAACCCTCCGTTCTTTTATGGCGCCCAGCCTTTTGAACACCAAAGATCCGCATTGCAGCAGCGGTTCGTCCTCGCGACCTGGCAGGGCCGCAAAACATCAAAAACTTCAAGTTGCCACTTGTGAGGACGCCCACACGGGGGAATAAACCTTTGAAGGTGAGTGTGCGCCGCACAACCAGATTCGTGCATTTCTCCATTAATCTGCAGCTCTACGCGTTTCAGACACACAGTCCTTGTTCACGAGCTTGACAAAAGAACCTCGCAGCCTCATGTTAAACCACCTGTAGTTGCTTTATTAAGTCCGCCCCAGTGGGCGTGTACTAATGCCATGATTAGCAGTCCCAGAGCATTCTGGTATTCGTGGTGTTTAACATCAGCATACTTTCCATGTGGACGCTGCAAAGTTATTGTTATTGTTATTGTTATTTTAATTTTATACCGCGCCTAATCACCTACAGGTCTCTAAGCGCCAGGAAAGATGGTACAAGACAATAACACAACGGAGTAAAAGCAGAGGGCAGCACTCAGTTAAACCCTGCTCAGGCTTCTCCTGAACAATAGCGTTTTCAGACTCTTTCTAAATTTTAGGAGGTTTCCTTCCTCACGCAGCCCTCCAGGCAAGCTGTTCCACAGCTGGGGAACCAGCACTGAAAAGGCTCTCCCACCCTTCGTCGCTAGCCTATAGCGTGGGCAGGTCAACAGCTGCGAGTCCGAAGACCGAAGTGTTCTCACCGGACAGTACAGCTGCAGGCGCTCTTTAATGTAGGCTGGAGCCTTACCATAAATTGCTTTATGAGCTGTACACAAACTCTTAAATTCCACTCTTTCTTTGATTGGAAGCCAATGTAGGCTTTGTAATAAAGGAGTGGCTTTAGACCTCCTCGGAAGTCTAAAGATCAATCGGGCAGCGTCATTCATTAAAACCTGAAGCCTGTTGGTGAGAGTTTTAGGTAGGCCAAGATAGAGAGCGTTCCCATAATCGATTCTGGAGATAATAGTAGCAGCCACTATTGATCGCATCATGGGCTGTGAGAGGATAGGGGATAGCTTCCGCAGCTGCCGGATGATGTTTATACAGCTGCCCACAACCGACGAGATCTGAGGAGCCATCGATAGGTCACCATCCAACCTAATCCCCAAGCTTTTTACAGCCAGGCTCGGTTTTGGGACAGGGCCCAACTCCGTAGGCCAGTAGAGATCACTCCAAGGTGAGGAAGTGGATGGGATAACTAAGATCTCAGTTTTGTCAGGGTTGACTTTTAAAAGGTTATCCGTCATCCATTGCACCGTGAACCTCAAGATGTTCTGGGATTGGAGATGCGCAGCCGTGGTGTCATTTAAGCTTAACAGCACTTCACTTTCTCATATATATATATATACACATACATATATATAAATGCATATATATGCATATATATATATGTGTATATGTGTGCGTGTAGATAGACCGAGGCACAAGAAAGCAGAAAAACAAATGTGAAGAACACTAAAAGAGGGCAGGGTAGATACACCCTGACCCCCTAGGCCTGCCCAGGTGGTCCCACAAGGACAAAAAAGGGCCACATTTTTGTTTTTTAAAAACCTGGTCTGTTTTTTAAAAAATTACCCCCCGGGGACACCAAATCGCGGCGGCATAGTAATAAAGAAGGGTGGGGGGTCCACAATCTCCCCCACACTGCCCCGGGGACCGCCGCCCCCGGGGCAAAGCAACGCAGCCCCTTGGCGCATACTGGAGGCTCCTGGTGGGCTACTTGGCCCCCAGGGACCCCCAGTATGCAAGGGGAATTAGTTTCTATTCCGCAAACACGCCAGGGGTTGCGCTGCAGAGAGGTGTAAAAAAGGGTGTGGCCTCATTACACCTCTCTGCAATGCAGCCCCCTGGCGCATACTGCAGGTTCCAGGTGGGCTAGTTGGCCCCCAGGGACCCGCAATATGCAAGGGGAATTAGTTCCCCCTCTGCAAACACGCCCGGGGGCTGCGTTGCAGAGAGGTGTAAAAAAGGGTGTGGCCTCATTACACCTCTCTCTAATGCCTCTCCCTGGCTTATACTGGAGGCTCCTGGTGGGCTAGTTGCCCCCCAGGGACCCCCAGTATGCAAGGGGAATTAGCTCCTCCTCTGCAAACGCGCCAGGGGTTGCGCTGCAGAACGTTGTAAAAAGGGGGCGTGCCCTCTGAACACCTGCCTGCAAAAATGTAGTAAATCAGTATAAAAAATAACAATTAATACATTTAAAAATTGTCATTTAAAAAACCTTCGAAATTCAATGAAAAAACCATAGGTTTCAGGCCTTATATAGTTAGAAATTAGCATTTAAAAAACCTTGCAAATTCTCTTAAAAAACCATAGGTTTCACGCCTTGTATAGTTAGGAATTAGCATTTAAAAAACCTTTCAAATTCACTGAAAAAACCATAGGTTTCAGGCCTTATATAGTTAGGAATTAGCATTTAAAAAACCTTGCAAATTCACTGAAAAAACCATAGGTTTCAGGCCTTATATAGTTAGGAATTAGCATTTAAAAAACCTTGCAAATTCACTGAAAAAACCATAGGTTTCAGGCCTTATATAGTTAGGAATTAGCATTTAAAAAACCTTTGAAATTCACTGAAAAAACCATAGGTTTCAGGCCTTAGATAGTTAGGAATTAGCTTTTAAAAAACCTTTGAAATTCACTCAAAAACTATAAGTTTAAGGGGTGTTATAGTTAGCTGTACATTTCACTCATACAAAACCATTGAAATTGCTCCTATATAGTTAGTTTTACTAACTCTATTTCGGGCACCCGCAATCCACTGCTGATGATGTCACATATTAGATCATTCATGACATGGTCAGTGACATCACTGATGACATCTCAAATGACATCACTGATGACATCATCCACGTGACAATCACATATACCTTTTCATACACTATTAAAAATTTTCATCACTCTTTGTAAAATACAGAGTATCATATTTGAATCCATTGTCACAGCAATACAAGTATCTAAAAATCCACTCAGTGATTCATAGATGTATACACACATCTAATCACTTACCTGTAGATTCACTCATACATGCTGTCAATGAACAATAGAACACTATCAAAAATACTTATACACCTATATCGACATTAAACAACAGCACACATCCTATTCACATACGAAGTCATCCTACTCACTTATGCAAACAATGGATCATACTTACATATTTACTTAGCAAAATTCTTATACAAACACCACTTCATCTATTCATTTAGATAGTAAGTCATACTTAGTGAATTATAAAATCATTATTACAAGTATACAGTTATCCATACAGTCACTCACACAATCACTGAGTCTTATGTATACTTATTTATATACAACAACTGACACATCATACACTGCCTTTTATTTTTCTAGTTTGTTGGACATGTTCCATTGAGAAATATATTTGCTCATCACCATACCCATAAAGAGATTCACTCACCCAAACTGTTAGAACATGTAGTTGTAACTTCATTTATCTACTGAATCAACTATTCACACATCTTTGGACAGTCACACATCCCCAACCGAACAACACACACTTTCACACTCCCATACAAATACTCAGTTAACTAATCAATAACTAATATAGACTTTCACATAGCTAGTAACCAACTGTAGAATCAGTTTACCCAACAACTGACAAAGTGATACAGATATTCACACAGTTTCGTCACTATCCACTATATTTAGTGAGACATTATAAATTGGTCAAGTAAACAGTCAATTACACTGCTACTAAATCCTCCATCCAAATATTTATTTATATATATCCACTCATTCTTCAATGCAAATTGCTATATATATATATAATGCATATTTAAATAACGAAGCAAATCTCATTCACTGGATGATGTCATCAGTGATGTCATCAGTGATGTCACTGACCATGTCATGAATGATCTAATATGTGACATCATCAGCAGTGGATTGCGGGTGCGCAAAATATAGTTAGTACCACTAACTATGTAGGATCAATTTCAATGGTTTTGTATGAGTGAAATGTCCAGCTAACTATAACACCCCAAAAACGTATAGTTTTTTGAGTGAATTTCAAAGGTTTTTTAAAAGCTAATTCCTAATTATATAAGGCCTGAAACCTATGGTTTTGTCAGTGAATATATATATATATATATATATGTAAATATATATATTACCTACTGGTGATAGCCAGTAGGTATATATAGCTTGGACCTAGCTACCATAGGAAATCCGCAACATTCTATTGGGAATAACTTTGGCGCCGGTTGAGGAATTTGCGTGTAATTTTCCAAGATTTAGGCCAGCTCCGCTCCGCTTCTTCCCTGGAAGTTTCGGGGGGATTTGTCAAGCGGGGGCTGAGAAAAAAGGGGGGTCCCAAAACGTGTTTTCCCCATGTTAATTTCTATAGGACGAATAGACAAGGCTACAGCCCGAACTGCTGAATGGAATTACACCAAACTTTGCAAAATTGTAGGGACTGGTACGCAGAAGTGCCTTTTGATTAAATGATGTAAATTCCTCCAGTAGTTCCTGAGAAAATCAAAAGAAAAAAAATATATATATCTGGGCGGAGCCTAACCACACATCTCATTGTGAGATCAGATTGGCTGTCAGCACTTCATCCAAGAAGTGTTGGCAGCCATCTTGGGACCAATATACATGATAGCACCTCATTAAAAAGCATTGCAGTTAATGGAAGGTTTTAGGACTCTAATTACATTATAAATCATTTGTTGATGGTACCATACTCATTTTAGGAATTGTGGTGTGTTCTAAGGTGATTTTACCATGTGAAAAAGCCTCCTGCTGGGATATCATGAATCATGTTTGAAAGAAAACTATTATCTCATGCTTTTCCCACAGTGGTTTGGAAGGGGATCTATAAGCTGAACTGAAAGCATATTATATCTGTAAATTCACATTACATTTCTCAGTCATGTGTGAATGAAGTCTGACATTCTCAGTAAAACATGTACATCCAACAAGGACAAAGACTGTCAGTTGATTCCTTTGTGTTCTACTGCAGCTTCCCAGAGTGTTCTAAAGAACAACTAGAGCGCTAACAGTCCTACTTATTACAAAGGTATGGCGCACCTGAAGCAATCTTGATTGGAATAAAGTGGTAACTCTTAAAACATTTAATTTAAAAAGGAACAAAATCAGGGGGTATATTTTGCCATAGAAAGTATGATTAGTGCTGCAGAAAGAAAAATTAGGGCACATTTTGAGTGACTTCTCAAATCCTCTTCTATTTCATTAAACAATTCTGACATGCAGTCTCCCACGATGGCCACCAGAGACAAAAGAGCCCAAATGTAGCCCAAATTTCACCCAGATGTAGCCCAAGTATAGCCCACTGACAGAATGTCCCAGAGTGTCCTAAAGAACAACTAGAGCACTAACAGTCTTACTTATGACAAAAGTATGGCACACCAGAAGCCATCTTGATTGGAATGAAGTGGTAAGTCTGAAAACATTTAATTTAAAAAGGAACAAAATGAGGGGGTTCCTTTTGCCATAGAAAGTATGATTAGTGCTTCAGAAAGAAAAATTAGGGCACATTTTGAGTGACTTCTCAAATCCCCTTCTATTTCATTAAAAAATTCTGAAATGCAGTCTCCCAAGATGGCCACCAGAGACAAAAGAGCCCAAATGTAGCCCAAATAGAACCCAGATGTAGCCCAAGTAAAGCGCAATGACAGAATGTCCCAGAGTGTTCCAAAGAACAACTAGAGCGCTAACAGTCTTACTTATGACAAAAGTCTGGCACACCAGAAGCCATCTTGATTGGAATGAAGTGGTAAGTCTGAAAACATTTAATTTAAAAAGGAACAAAATGAGGGGGTTCATTTTGCCATAGAAAGTATGATTAGTGCTTCAGAAAGAAAAATAAGGGCACATTTTGAGTGACTTCTCAAATCCTCTTCTATTTCATTAAAACAATTCTGACATGCAGACTGAAACATGCACTTTGAATACCAGCAGCAGACTTCCCTGGTGAGCAGTAGCTTTACTACAGTGATATAATGAGCAACTAGAGTGCTAACATTCAGAATTTATGGCAAATGTGTGACACATCTGAATGCCTTCTTGATGGAACCAAAGTAAATAAGCATTGAAAATGCAATAGATCTCGCCCTCGTTTAAGTTAAAGCCATTCTGTTTGTAATGAGGTGGCTTTTTAGCTTTGCTTTTAATAGTGTTTTTCAAACTTTCATGTAAATAACATGCATATGTATGCATATATGTATATGTATGCATGCATTTATATTTGCATTTATATAGATATGCAGAATATATATGTTTATATATGTATGTATATATATATATATATACACATACATATATATAAATGCATATATATGCATATATATATGTGTATATGTGTGCGTGTAGATAGACCGAGGCACAAGAAAGCAGAAAAACAAACGTGAAGAACACTAAAAGGGGGCAGGGTAGATACACCCTGACCCCGTAGGCCTGCCCAGGTGGTCCCACAAGGACAAAAAAGGGCCACATTAAAAAAAAAACCCTGGTCTGTTTTTTAAAAAATTACCCCCCGGAGAGACCAAATCGCGGCGGCATAGTGATAAAGAAGGGTGGGGGGTCCACAATCCCGCCCACACTGCCCCGGGGACCGCCGCCCCCGTGGCAAAGCAACGCAGCCCATTGGCGCATACTGGAGGCTCCTGGTGGGCTATTGGCCCCCAGGGACCCCCAGTATGCAAGGGGAATTAGTTTCTATTCTGCAAACACGCCAGGGGTTGCGCTGCAGAGAGGTGTAAAAAAGGGTGTGGCCTCATTACACCTCTCTGCAATGCAGCCCCCTGGCACATACTGCAGGTTCCAGGTGGGCTAGTTGGCCCCCAGGGACCCGCAATATGCAAGGGGAATTAGTTCCCCCTCTTCAAACACGCCCGGGGGCTGCGTTGCAGAGAGGTGAGGTGTAAAAAAGGGTGTGGCCTCATTACACCTCTCTGTAATGCAGCTCCCTGGCTTAGACTGGAGGCTCCTGGTGGGCTAGTTGCCCCCCAGGGACCCCCAGTATGCAAGGGGAATTAGCTCCTTCTCTGCAAACGCGCCTGGGGTTGCGCTGCAGAACGTTGTAAAAAGGGGGCGTGCCCTCTGAACACCTGCCTGCAAAAATGTAGTAAATCAGTATAAAAAAATAACAATTAATACATTTAAAAATTGTCATTTAAAAAACCTTCGAAATTCAATGAAAAAACCATAGGTTTCAGGCCTTATATAGTTAGGAATTAGCATTTAAAAAACCTTGCAAATTCACTGAAAAAACCACAGGTTTCAGGCCTTATATAGTTAGGAATTAGCATTTAAAAAACCTTGCAAATTCACTGAAAAAACGTAGGTTTCAGGCCTTATATAGTTAGGAATTAGCATTTAAAAAACCTTGCAAATTCACTGAAAAAACCATAGGTTTCAGGCCTTATATAGTTAGGAATTAGCATTTAAAAAACCTTGCAAATTCACTGAAAAAACCATAGGTTTCAGGCCTTATATAGTTAGGAATTAGCTTTTAAAAAAACCTTTGAAATTCACTTAAAAAACTATAAGTTTTAGGGGTGTTATAGTTAGCTGGACATTTCACTCATACAAAACCATTGAAGTTGCTCCACTAACTATATTTCGCGCACCCGCAATCCACTGCTGATGATGTCACATATTAGATCATTCATGACATGGTCAGTGACATCACTGATGACATCTCAAATCACATCACTGATGATATCACTGATGACATCATCCACGTGAGAATCACATACACCTTTTCATACACTAATAAAAATTTTCATCACTCTTTGTAAAATAGAGTATCATATTTGAATCCATTGTCACAGCAATACAAGTATCTAAAAATCCACTCAGTGATTCATAGATGTATACACACATCTAATCACTTACCTGTAGATTCACTCATACATGCTGTCAATGAACAATAGAACACTATCAAAAATACTTATACACCTATATCGACATTAAACAACAGCACACATCCTATTCACATATGAAGTCATCCTACTCACTTATGCAAACAATGGATCATACTTACATATTTACTTATCAAAACTCTTATACAAACACCACTTCATCTATTCATTTAGATAGTAAGTCATACTTAGTGAATTATAAAATCATTATTACAAGTATACAGTTATCCATACAGTCACTCACACAATCATTGAGTCTTATGTATACTTATTTATATACAACAACTGACACATACACTGCCTTTTATTTTTCTAGTTTGTTGGACATGTTCCATTGAGAACTATATTTGCTCATCACCACACCCATAAAGAGATTCACTCACCCAAACTGTTAGAACATGTAGTTTTAACTTCATATATCTACTGAATCAACTATTCACACATCTTTGGACAGTCACACCACCCCCACCGAACCACACACACTTTCACACTCCCATACAAATACTCAGTTAACTAATCAATAACTAATATAGACTTTCACATAGCTAGTAACCAACTGTAGAATCAGTTTACACAACAACTGACAAAGTGATACAGATATTCACACAGTTCCGTCACTATCCACTATATTTAGTGAGACATTATAAATTGGTCAAGTAAACAGTCAATTACACTGCTACTAAATCCTCCATCCAAATATTTATTTATATATATCCACTCATTCTTCAATGCAAATTGCTATATATATAATGCATATTTAAATAACGAAGCAAACCTCATTCACTGGATGATGTCATCAGTGATGTCATCACTGGTGTCATTTAAGATGTCATCAGTGATGTCACTGACCATGTCATGAATGATCTAATATGTGACATCATCAGCAGTGGATTGCGGGTGCGCGAAATATACTTAGTACAACTAACTATGTAGGAGCAATTTCAATGGTTTTGTATGAGTGAAATGTCCAGCTAACTATAACACCCCTAAAACTTATAGTTTTTTGAGTGAATTTCAAAGGTTTTTTAAAAGCTAATTCCTAACTATATAAGGCCTGAAACCTATGTTTTTTCAGTGAATATATATATATATATATATATATATATATATATATATATATATATATTTAGATTCAATGAAAAAACCATAGGTTATAGACCATATATAGTTAGGAATTAGCATTTAAAAACCCTTATTTTACTCACACAAAACCATTGAAATTCCATATATAGTTAGTTGCACTAACTATATATCGCGCACCCGCAATCCACTGCTGATCATGTCACATATTACATCATTCATGACATGGTCAGTGACATCACTGATGACATCACTGATGACATCTCAAATGACATCACTGATGACATCACTGATGACAACATCCAGTGACTGTATGTTTCTGTAAAGTTAAAATATGTCTTACATATTGAAGAATGAGTGGATGTATAAGTGTCTGGATGAAGGATTTAGTAGGTGCGTGACTGACTGTATGAGTGAGTGATTAAATGTGTCTCACTGAATGCATGGGTTAGTGACTAAACTGTCTTAATTTGTGCATCATAATGTCTGTTGTGATGTAAACTGCTGCATGTGTTGATCATTAGCTATACGAGAGGCTATATGTGTTATTGATTGGTTGCCCAAATATTTGTATGGGAGATTGAGTTTGTGTAGGGGTGGCTGGGAGGTGTGTGACTCTGTGCATAGATGTGTGAGCAGTTGATTCACTAGGTGTATGAGTTCAAGAGTGCATGTGGAAACAGCTACATGGGCAGTTGACTGTGTGCATGAGTGTATTAATGAGTGAATGGATATCTCAATGCTACATGTCATAGTAAGTACATATGTAAAACACAGTACATGTGAGATTTGGCAAATATAAATAACTGTGCATGAGAGCCACTGAATGTGTGAGTGGTTTATGGATCATTGTGAACTTGTATCAGGGATTGTATAAGAGAGTAAATATGTGTTAGTATATGTTTGAATAAGTAAGGTGTGTATAACTGTATAGTTGAAGAAATGGAGGTGAGATTGTTTATTTGCATGACTGACTAGGTGTGTGAGTAACTCCATGGATGAGTGACAGTGTGTGAGTGTCTGTATACACTGAGTGTATCTAAGGTTATATTAGAGTCTGAAGAGGTTTATCGTATTAGCACAAGAATGATGTCAAATGAGATGTCATCATTGATGTCATCAGTGATGTCATTTGAGATGTCATCAGTGATGTCATCAGTGATGTCACTGACCATGTCATGAATGATGTAATATGTGACATGATCAGCAGTGGATTGCGGGTGCGCGATATATAGTTAGTGCAACTAACTATATATGGAATTTCAATGGTTTTGTGTGAGTAAAATAAGGTTTTTTAAATGCTAATTCCTAACTATATATGGTCTATAACCTATGGTTTTTTCAGTGAATTTTCAAGGTTTTGTAAATGCTAATTCCTAACTATATATGGTCTATAACCTATGGTTTTTTCAGTGAATTTTCAAGGTTTTGTAAATGCTAATTCCTAACTATATATGGTCTATAACCTATGGTTTTTTCAGTGAATTTTCAAGGTTTTGTAAATGCTAATTCCTAACTATATATGGTCTATAACCTATGGTTTTTTCAGTGAATTTCAATGGTTTTTTAATAGCAAATATCATACACTGTCGAATGTCAAGTACGTGGTAAGTAAAAACATTTTCGTGTTTATGCACACTGATCTGCTTTGAATGCTGCCCCCCACCCCTCATTTCTATTAGGAGTACTCTCTCTTTGCAGATAGTGAAGGGTAGTTAACGCAGGCCTTTGCCCCCGTTGTAATCCGTCGTGCCTGCTTCTCTCTCCATTTGATTGATTGTTCTCTTTGGTTCATTCTCTATTTACAAACAAGCACAGTCGCAATACTCTGTTTAGTCTTTGCAGATAGCGAAAAATCGTGTAAAAAAACAAAAGGAATCGAGCAAAATCAGTAGGCCACTAATGGGATCTCTTTTTGACCTCGCTAAAATAGAAACATTAGGAACAACCTGTTGAAAATAGCAATGTGTATGTACATAAGCGGCGTTCATTTCTGTTCACAGTACCCCTTGTTGATTGTTTGAATCGAGCATTGAATTGTTCGAAGTTGGTTCTCTTAAGGATCTTCTCTGCCTGCAAACGAGGAAGAATAGGAATATTCTCTCTCCCTTTGTAGATAGTGAAGGGTAGGTAACGCAAGCCTTTAACACGTCGTACCTATTTCATTCCTCATTGATTGATTGATTGTCCGAACATTGACTGTTTGGGAATTAGTTCTTTTTGGAGGTATTCCCTGTTTGCAAATAAACGTAGGAAAATCTTTGCAAGTAGTGAAAGGGTACGTAATGCGGACCTTTCTCCCCCGTTGTAATCTGTCATGCCTATCTACTCCCCACTGATTGATGCACCTGTTTCACCCGGACCATTTACTAGAGATAGGTCATCTGGCCCGACCAGAGAGCACCCCTAGTGAAAAGGACATATGCAATAATAACGAAGTGATCACTGTATCCTGTTAACAGAAACTTTAGCATGAAACAACCTGGAAAGAAAAGAATAGGAAAACGAAAATCAGTAGGCCACTGATGAACTTTTTATCAAATAACAAACAAAGAAACGATAACAATACGTAATGATAAAACCTATTATTGTCCTAGAAACAAGAAACGTTAGAAGTAAGCCCGTAATAAGAAACCTGAAAACATCGCCCCTCACTGCCCCAAAACGTGTCTGTCCCACCGCCTGCCACGGCCAAATAACGGCAAACTGGGAAAGATAGAAGTCAGCAGACATCCGCCCCATTCTAGAAACTTCCAAAGGGCAACAGGTTTTCGGCTACGCCCAGCCGGAAGCAACACATATAAGGCGGGTCCTGCTGCCACGCCTCGGCCAGGAGATCATCACGTAGGGTGTAGCCGGAGGAGAGGCCGAGGCCAGCGGGACCCGGCCAGGGGGATTGACAACACTGGAGAGTTTATGGGGGGGGAATGTCCTTGTCCTCGACCCTCCCCTCTCTCTCCCAGTCCGGCCGCGGTGGCCCTTGAGAGTTGCAGGTTGTCCCTCCACACTCTCTCCCGGTCCGGCCACCAACGGCCGGGGGCTGGGGCCGACGGGATCCGGCTGCAGCCGATGAGCCAAGGAACCCGTTCATGGGGCCAGAGCAAAGGGCGTCCGGCCGCCATCCACCGGAGGTGCGGCCCAAAGACGGACGGGACATTTCTTCTTTCTTTTATAATGGCTGCGACAACACTGGGGGGGGATGTCTTGCACATGCCTACGACCCCCCCCCCCTCATCCTCATCGCCTGGTCCGGCCATAACAAATGTCAAGCGAGACGCCGTGGGGTGCACTGGGAGGGAGAGACGATGCGAACAGGCCTCTCCCGCCTCCCCAGGTGAAGGCTTCCCAGCTGCACCCTCAGCGCTCCAGGCGCCCGGAAAAGGGTTCTTCCACTGTGGCGATGCTGCAACGTCTCGCCCGGCAGGGTGGAGCCCGTCCGCTCATTTGACCCCGCGATCGCCAGTAGCTACCGAACTCTCAAAATGGCGGTCGACCTGGCAAGAGCGGGCCCAGCATAAAGAAATGGCCCGGTCACTGGTTGACTCCACCACCGTAGTCCTCCACGACCTTGAAGATTCTAGAGGAGCCGCGGGAGTCTCCGACCCCCGCAGACACCCCCGATGGGGAATGACTGCCATGATCGCCCGTGGAGTGACGAAACTGTATCCGCGGGACGTCGGCGCTCCCATGCTGCCACCAGCCTCAGTTTGAATGACTAGAATCCTGCAGACCTCAGTTCCGGTGAAAGCACAGTGTGACCCGGTAGGAAAAATTGTTGCACCCCCTCCCCTTTTTGACTGATAGTTCAAACCACCGATCCTTTCCTTTGCCCTTTTACCGGTACTATTAACTGCCTCCCCCTCTTTTACATTTTCTAGAGAAAACAAAACATTAACCACTACATTAGCATAGCAGTTGACACCAGAACTGTTTTCAAATTGAAAACCAACAACATCTTCAACAGAATCCTTTTTGTTTCTGCTGTGACCCTGCTACAGCACAGGCATTGTCCCCAGCAGTAATTCTGCAATGCCGATAAGTATAGCTGTGGTGCCTACTGGACTCACTCACCCCCGCGGCGCCCCACGCCGTTATTTGCTGGGCGGCAACTTACTAGACATCACCTTCGTGACATCCAGATTTCAGCGCTTTCTGCTGCCTTGGAACTATTCGCACAACAGACCGCTACTGACAATCCACCCCCCGGGACGCCCCACGCCGGATACCCAAATCAGTGCGGCACCCAGGCAACATCTTCTGAATTTTCATAATTTGAAAGAACTAGTAACATGTCCTCATCAGGAATTTCCTCATGAAAAGTCTGCAATGATGATTCTTGTAACTCTATGGTCTCCAAACATTCGATAAATTCGCCATCAAGAGATTGATCAAAAAAATCATTCAAGTCATCTCCTCCTTGTGAGAATATTTCATTATTGGTGCTGTCAATTTCAATAAATGTATTGGATAATTCAAAAGAAATTGCCACGGTCTCTTCGTTGTTTAAATGTTTTTACTGTTTTTGTTTTGTTGTATATATTTATAAGTTATTAAAGTTTTATAATCCTACTACTTTGTTGGAGTGCTATATATTTTTAATATGACACATAATTGTAAAAACTTTGATGTACAAAGAGTCATCCCTGGAATCTTCCGCTTCAGGCTCGGTCCCCTCCCCAATCACAATACAGGATGGTTTTCAGATAGTAGGAACACGTGTGGTGTGACGGATCTCATCGGGTGTGGGCCTTGATCTACTATAACTCCTTTGAAGAGGGGTGATTCTTTACAGCTGGGGCCATAAACTACATCTGCAGGGCTAGCTGATAGCCTGGACAATCGGACACAGAGGAAGAGGAGTGTCAGAGGGTGCGGTAGTGAATAGGGCGAAAGGGAGGTGTCGGGCGGGCACAGAGTGTGATTCTCAAGGAAGAGCAGCGCAGATGGGGGGAGGTTTATTGCCCATGCATAACACAGAGAGCGGGGGTGACCAGTGCCTGGGGAAGATGCTTGCGAAGGTGGGGAGCCATGCTAAGGATCGACAGCGTGCAGAGAGTGGGTCTGGTCAAGGCATCTAAAATGGCTGCCGTGCACGACAAAAGTGTGGCATTTCAAAAAAGGCAAGATGGCGCAGACAATGTTTTTCAACACTTCCTCATTTCCTTCGAATCGAACGTTAACAGACGTTGGTGCATATTACCAAAGTTAAGCGATATTTATCGCTAACGATGCTTAGCAACGAATTTTTTACCGCTAAGCATCGTCAGAAATTATCGAAGATAAACCTTGCTATTATCAAGGTTTATCGCAAATGCGATAAAAAACGGCCGCAATGCATGAATATCGCTAAAAAGTCAGCGATATTCATGCATTACCGAGCTAATGCTCTTAGCCATGTTATCCACCTCCCATTGGATAACATGGCTAAGAACTGCTCAGGGCAGGTGTTAGTTTTTGGAGATATTCGCGCTTAGCGCGAATATCTCCAAAAGTTGGTAATAGGAGATAGATATCTTGCATGTTGTAATGCAAGTTATTGTGGTATATGGAACTCATACCATAATCTCTCAGGAAAGCAGAAACTGATCCTTTTGGGACCGCCTGAGAAGGCCTAGGAGGTGAGGGGTACTCTACTTTGCCCCCTTTTCACGTTCCGAACTATTTTTTTTTACTCTCTTCTGTAATTACACAAAATGGCAGCGATAAGATGCATCAGAGACAGACAGTGAGAGAAAGGAGGCCGGAGATGAAGAAGAGATGTCAAATACACATTGGAGATAATATAGTGGGAGAAGGAAAGTAAATATGAGTAAACTTACCATGTAACATAAAAATGTTGCACTCTATACTATAAGTCTCATTTTATACTACAATCACTTCGCTACAACCTCATAAATTAAAAATAAAAATGAATAATGTCTCAAACAATTTTTGATTTCTAAATATAAATTTATTCTTCTGAATTTTCAAAATTTGAAAGAACTAGTAACATGTCCTCATCAGGAATTTCCTCTTCAATCATCTCATCTGGAATCTCCTCATGAAAAGTCTGCAATGATGATTCTTCTAACTCTATGGTCTCCAAACATTCGATAAATTCGCCATCAACAGATTGATCCAAAAAATCATTCAAGTCATCTCCTCCTTGTGACAATATTTCATTATTGGTGCTCTCAATTTCAATACATGTAGTGGATAATTCAAAAGAAATTGCCACGGTCTCTTCATTGTGAGCCATTTTATTTTGAAATTGCTTGCTGTAAATTGCAGAAAAAAATAATCACTTTCATTTATCGTTTTTAGTAATACATAATATAAAACTAACTTTATCAAGTATTTAGTATAACAGAAGGACTGTAAATAAATAACAGAAAACATTTTTCAAATTATCTTCAAGTGTACAACATAGTTCCCCTTACAAATTAACAACTCACCTTTTTAAAAGTAGGAGAAGTGTTAGTACTGTGTAAATCAAACACCAGCAATTGACCACCAAAAATTCCTCACAAATGTACCTCAGACAGTAGTATCACAAAATGGCTGTGGTTTCCTCTCATTTTAGATATATACATAACCAATTAACTTTCATCACACACAAATACAAAACCAAAGTAACATTTTAATTGGTTCTAAATTTCAACACTTTCAAATGTGTTTTCCCCATGCAATTTTCCATAGGACATTTAGATACGTCTACAGCCTGAATGGCTGAACGGAATTACACCAAACTTGGCAAAATGGTACATCAAACCTAAGAGGTCAGGGAGGATCTACTATGCCCCCTTATGGTCATTTGCCCCTTCGCTTTGGCCTCCTCTTGTCTCTCGATCCTACCGAGAGACAAGATGGCGGCCGCTACGGACTGTTTGGAATGTTTACAGACGCCGGAGAACCAATCAGCTTCGCTTCACAAAGCTCCGTAACGCGTAAAGTCCGCGAACCGGAGCGCTGCCTGGTCCGCTGTTACAGATATATATCTTTTTTTGAACGTTAATTTCTCAGTTTCGTGCAAATCCATTCAGCCGTTCGGGCTAAAAGTGAGGCCAACCGCCCTATGGAAAACTCAATGTTAAAAACACGTTTTGGGACCCCCCTTTTTTCTCGGCCCCCCCTTGACGAACCCCCCCCAAATTTTTCAGGGGCTGCTCAGAAACAAAATGTTCCATTTTCCTGAAAATTTCAGCCAATTCCGTCCACAAACGCCAAAGTTATTAGACATAGAATTTTCAAAAATCCCATAGAGAAAAAATCCTAACTATATATACCTACTGGCGACCGCCAGTAGGTAATATATATATATATATATATATATATATATATATGTATATGTATCCACAACTCGATTCACCTGGTCGTTCGAACACAGCAGCGGGTGCCTCCGTCGGGTGGGTGAAACCTTCTTGCCTCGCTAGCACAGTAAACACACGGAGCACTTCGGGACAAGTCAACATGATGGCTTTATTTCGGCAAATGCATTTCGGTTATTTTTACCTTCTTCAGTGCCAAGCCTCTAGTTAGTCCTCTGCTCAGCCCCCATATGTATATGTATATATATATATCCACAACCAACTCTGGCACACATAGTCTCTTCACACAGAGAGTCACAATACTGCATTTGCTTTTGAATCAGTGTATACGATCACATGGTATCATAAACATAAACATACTCCAGGATAAGCAAATTTGCTTTTCAATTACATAGGTTTGACAAATGTTCTACCTTAATCCATTGTTGTCCATTCTTTCCCCATAATTTTCAATTTGTTTTCTTTTTTCAATGTTTTCTTTTCTTTTTTGTATTTGACTGAATTAACATATTATATGCATATAAGTGAAATTTAGTAATTAATTTACTTCCCTAAGGTAAAACCCACATGTGTTGTAGTACTTTCTTGTGTGTATCAACTTTCAGCCCCTTAAGATACTTTTTTCTATTAAATTCATCCTACGAAAGGTTGATTGGCGTATACACAGTTTTAGGTCTATATTGAGCAGCATGATAATGTTTCTATGTTCTGCTCTGGCCTTATTGCGAATTGTTATCCCAAAACGGTATAAACAGGATATATAATAGGAGATTAGATGAATAGACCTAATAGATTGTGACAATAAAGTGCAAGTGCAAATATAGCGCGCTAGGTGTGTAACATGCAAGTGCTTTCAGTACCATCACTGTTAGAGTGTCAGTGTTCTCCAACCCTTCATGTTGAATCATTTGATTACTGTATAATACATGCTGTTTAGACTCAACCATTCTATACCCACTTTATTATTCCAATACAAGAACGATTGTGCGGGGCTGTACGGGTTCACAGTCCCTAATGCAGCCCAGATGTGTGCAATTATCCAAAAAAAGTGCAAGTGCCACTCATTTTATATCAATGGACTCACATTATCCCGTGAACAAAATACCAATTCGGAATGTAAAGTGGTTATCTTCTAGTCTCAGAACTGTCAAGGTGCAAGTGCATCAGTGTAGGCTACCTATATAAAGTGCAAATGCATTACTAGAAAACAATGTTTGAGTATCGGCATTATATATATATATATATATATATATCGGAACGGTTGGCACATCAGTGCTAGTGCTGTATGCTGCTGATGGAAGCCACACTGAAGTATACACAAAAGTGATGAATGGAACACTTGATTTAATACCAGCCACTGCTAATTACTTGTGGCTGCATCCCAGCCCACAGTTATTTTGCACACCATGCCATCTCAGTTTGCTGATAGAAGCCAGCTGTTCATAACAATGTCCACACAGCATCCTTTGCATCAAAGAACAGCATGCCCTTTTAGAATGATGTTAATGTGCTTTCATTGTTTAGGACCATCTATTGCAATGTGCTTTTATTGTCTATGACCACCCATTCAAGATGCCTGGTAATATATAATTAAATCAGCTGGCAAGTGAGAGTGCATACTGGGCTTTACTACAAAGGATACTGAGGGGATGATTGTGAATGTGTGAATGTTGTCATCATGGTGTAGTTATAATTAAGAAAGATTTTCAATAGGAAGAACATTTTTTCGTTTTCCTAATAACGTTAGTGTCGTTTGACGAATCTTCACAAAACTTTCTAAAAAAAAAAGTTCATCCACTGCAGCTCCTTCCTGGAAAATTTTGGGGTGATCCATTAAGCAGGGAATGAGAAAAAGAGGGGGCCCAAAACACAATCTCCTCATGCAATTTCTATAAGGAATTTCAGACAGAGCTACATCCAAAACGGCTGAATGGAATTACATTAAATGTAGCAAAAAACTAGATTTTTACCCAGTAAGTGTGCTTTTTTGATTTGGTGTCAATCCCTCCAGTAGTTTTGGGAAAATTAATTCTCAAAATGTATAGATGTATTGGCAGTTGCTCTGTCATTTGAAAAATTCAGGCCTTCTGACTGGCTGAGGCGGGATTTTTGGAGTGAGCTCACTGATTGGCTGCCCGCAACATGTACAGAAATGTTGCAATGGCCATTAGAGGGCTCAGGGACTTGGTCTTCTATCCTGAAAATGTATACGGGCAAGGTAGGGGTACCCTGATCCCTGCTGTTTGTGGGGGCGGGCCCCCATGCGCAGAAAAATTAATAATACAAATTTGAGGGGTTGCCATGGTCCCGCTAGACTGGGAAACTAAATTACAAACAAATAAATACATTTGTGGCGGGTATTTGTGGGGGGTTGGTCTCCCATTGTGCACAGCAGGAGTTAAGGCCTGGCCGCCCTGTTCGACTGTATTTCAGTGCTCCTTGTGAATTGATAAGGCTCAAAATGGAGAGACTGCCTCAAGTTGTCTTTTGACTGAATGATTAGTTAGGTAGTTAGTTAGGTTGGCCTGTTGCTTTTTATTCAACAAAAGGGGGAAAATGGATGTCAAAGCCTCCAAACGAAGAGAAAATACCAAGAAATCAGAAGATCAAAAATGTATATATAAATAATTCACTTTTTATTATAAAGAAATATATGAAAAAACAAACTAATATGTATACACTTAAGTTGAAAAGAAAATTAATTCCTAGTCAGAAATTGAGAATTATGCATTTTTCAAGCAATTATTCATATTATCATCTATTATTAGTTCATCTATCTCAATTGCCATCATATCCAAGTCCTCATAAAGGTGTAATGGCAGTATCAAATTATACCTATGTGTTTCAAGCCAGTTCTAATCCAAAAAAGATCATTTTGCTCACTTGATATCGATCTTATTAGATAAAGCCTTACCTTAGTTGAGCCAACGAATTTCATGGGGTCCTGACACTTATTCATTGCTCATAAATTTAATACAAATTCATTGACAAAAAGGAAAAGAATAAAGACAAAAACGGTGCAATAAATTATTATTCGCAAAACACTTCCTGTCACGGAAAAACATACACTCAACACATTTTCAATATTAGTTCCTACTACTAATTGTAAAGAAACATCTTGATTCTCTTTCTTTTTAGTGACCAACTATCACAAATCACGACTTTAATTCTTATCATTAATTTTCCAATTATAAGTACATTTCAAGGATGACTGGTAGCATCATGGTGAGTCGACAGATAGATATACTGACAGGCCGACAGACTGACAGACCGACAGACAGACAGGCCGACAGACAGACAGACAGACAGACAGACAGACAGACTGACAGACAGAGAGAGAGATAGATAGATAGATAGATAGATAGATAGATAGATAGATAGATAGATAGATAGATAGATAGATAGATAGATAGATAGATAGATAGATAGATAGATAGATAGATAGATAGATAGAAAAAGAGAGCAGATAAATCAGAATGTTTCCTAACATAAACTTGTTTACAACATCATTGCTATTCCATATGTTTTTTTATATAATCTTTTTATACCGTGTGTTAGACCTCGCTTGTCCAGTGGGTTTATCCCCCGACTTTTTGCTTTTTGGCCTTCTGTTTCTGACCTGCTTTTGTTGGTTTGATGACTCTGGGCACTTTACCACGTCTGATCAGTGCTAAAATGCATATGCTCTCCCTGTAAATTGTTATGATGGATTGGTGATTCTGTGATTGGCATATTTCATTTATTAGTCAGTCCCTAGTACAGTGCACTGTGGGTGCCAAGGGCCTGTAAATCAAATGTTGCTAGGGGGCCTGCAGCACTGATTGTGCCACCCAGATAAGCAGCCTGTAAGAATTAATCAGGCCTGCCATCGCAGAGTCTTTGTGCAGTCCGGTACCGCCATGTCGACCTGGCAAGTACACCCACATGCCACGCCCTAACCTTCGGAATTCTAACTAGTGAGTTATCTCTAAGGTAGGCCCCCGGTACCCCTGTGGGCAGGGTGCAGTGTATGTGAAAGGTAAGACATGCCCTGATATGAGAGGCATGTCCTGATAGTGAAATACTGCCAATTTCATTTTTCACTATTGAAAGGCTATCTGTCCCATAGGCTAGAATGGGAGTTTATTTGAAACATCTTATCAATATAATTTCCCATTGGGACAAGATCGAAAGATAGAGTTTAGAATACCTGAACTCAGAATATAAAAATGCATCTTTTAGTAAAGATTATTTTTATATTGTGTGTTTGAAAATACCACTTTTAGAAAGTGGGTATGTTCTTGCTTAGCCATCCTGTGTGCTTCTGCTGGTTTGTGTATTGACTCTCTGGTTTTGAAGTAGCCGGGGCTGGGGATGTGCATTCTGTTCAGACAGCCACTTGAGGGGTTGAGGTACATCCTGCCTCTCCAAGGTGAGTCAGAGCTGGGCTGAATAGACCTGCGCTGCATTCAGAGTAGGGGGAGGAGATTTCTTTCTCACCCAAATGGGCCTGGTCTGCCAAGGACAATGCTATCTCCACCTCCTGCCAGGAAGCTGCACCAGAGAGGACTGAACTGGTTTTGGCTGGGAACAGGGCTTCTCTGCCACCAAAAAACAAAGTATTTTGCTGTATAAATATTTGGGCCCAGAACTTTAGACTACTTCTAGAAATCAAGAGGAACCTCTGCCAAGGAGAAGAGCTGGAAGAAACTGGAGGAGGAGTACTGCCCCTTTGCTGTGTGCTGTCTGGTTTTGGCCTCAGTGGCTGTTTCTGCCAAGGAGAGGAACTTTGTGGGTATCCTGCTTTCAAAGAGCCTGCAAGGGTTTGAAGTGGAGCTTGCCCCCTGTTCAAGAGATCTCACGAACAGCAAAGACCTAACCATCTGGGCACCATCTCTGTAACCACTGGTATCAGTCGCCGCAAAAGAAAAGGACAACCTACTCTGTCACCGAGCCCGTCGCAGGATTCTGTGTCCTGAAGGTACTGCAGAGAGCACCGCCTTGCTTCGCATCACAACCCTGGTCTCACTGTCTCCGTCGACTAACCACTGCTTGTACCGCGTCATGATGGCACTGCACGCCGCACCTCTTCGCTACACACTGCACAGATGTCACCAACTCCGTCGCTGCCCGACTCAAACATCACCTGGCTCAGTCGCCGCACTGTGACCTGCCACCACCGCGTCGATCACCATCTCACTCTGCAATGCAAGTATTGGTCTCACCGGCTCCCTCAATGAACTGTTGCCTGCACGAGCTGTGAGGATACCACACGCTGCAACGCTACCATCTCACATCGCAACCGCAAAGGTTGCCCCGACCTACTCTCATTGGCGCGTTGGCCACAACAAGAAAGGTACTGTCTCTGAGTCTGTCGAAGCTCTAGCTGACTAGGTCCAAAAGCTTTAGCTGACACACACGGACACGGTTGGCTAAAATTGTTAGACTCTGTTGTGTTCAGTATTGCGTTTGCCCCAAACAAAGCTACTGAGTCGGAGGAAATGTGTTTTCACATTATTCCTTCAATTTAAAAGTTATTTTGCACAATAACTATTTTTACAGTATTGTATGTTGGATTTTGTCGTTTTTGGTCTTGTGTGGTTTAGATAAAATTGTACTTATTTTTCTAAACTGGTGAGGTGTTCATTTGTAGTGTTTTCACTGTGTTACTGTATGCATGCACACATGATTTACACACTACCTCTGACATAAGCTGGTCTGCTCATGCCAAGCTACTAAGGGGGTGAGCAGGGGTTATTTTAGAAGTGTATCACCCTTGCCTTGACAAGGAAGAAGGGTCCCTACTTGGCCAAAGATACCTACCTCAGCCAACTACAGACCCCATTCCTAACACAGCGTTATTGCTTTTCTACTCTATCTATCACCATCACTTCAAAATATTCATTCAGAGTTGGCTTTTAACATCCCAATAGATTAATAAACGCATATTGATATACAGAGAAGGTCATTCAGATAAAACCAGTTTCCAGGCAATGATTCAGAACATAATTCTATTTTAGCACTCCGATATATATTGTATGTAGGTTAGACACCAGACTCTTAATCCATCCCTTTGCAGATCTGTAACTCTGTAAGGGATTATAATTTGTTCATAAAGTGTTGATATATACTTATATTCAATGCACGCGTTATTTGGCATTCAATCTATGTTTTAGCGCAACTTTACCCATGTGATCACCTCAACACCATAAAAAAGGATAATTTCTCAAAAGTGCAGCCAAAAATTCTATATATTCGAGAAAAGCTTAAAAAGAAACAACATGAAAACGTTTTTCATTTTATTTCCGTAACTTCATCACATAATAATCTGTCAAAGTGCAAAGTACTATAGCTTGTTTTCTCACAGAAGCAATATTCTAAGGAAAAAAATGATTGTTCATTATTTCTTAAGACCAGCTCATCTCCTGTAATTCATATAAACGGGGTCCTCATACTGGCCTGAAACCACAACTGAGGAGAAAAAATATATAGGTACCAATAAGTACAAATAGAAGCCCCGTGACTTTCTGCATTCTCAGGGTGTCTATCCTTCCACATTTTTTTTAACTTTATAGTTGCTAATATTTAAAAATAACTGTCTAGGTATTTCAATGCTGAGGCATGTACTACAAAACTTTACTAGATGTATATTTCTTTGAAAGTCATTGTGTTAAGTTAGTCCAAGTGGCTAATCAGTACGTCTATTACCTCGGACTGAAATCAACCCTCTTTTCTCAACAGGGGCGACCCTCCGTTGGAGCGGAGGAGCATCACCCCACATACATTATCCCCAAAGAGGAAAAATGAAATGTTAATTCATTCTTTTTTATTTTCCATTCCCCATCCCGACAGAGCGTCAGGACAGGGCGGTGCCTGCTGAGTGACAGCAGGGAGGGCTGTGAATCCACTCTTTAAAGTGTGCATGTCTTTTTGGCCGGCCGTCTTAAGACAACTGGGTTAAAGCAAGTGCAGGCCGTCAGAGTCCTATGACGCACCAAGTGAGGCCTTTCTCTCCAATCAGGGGGCTGCTCTCAGGCTGCATGAGAGCAGCAACAGGATTAGTCAAGGGAGTTTCCTGTTGGCCGGGCTGCAGTCGGAGAAAGATGACGCCAGGTGCAGAGGACGTCGTGTTCGTCTTCAGGTAAGTCTGCAGGTAAGTTTAGTTTTTCTATTTTTTTAATATTATTTTTGCGAGTGCATTCCCCCCACACTCCCGCCCCCATCGGTAGATGCCAGCTGCTGCTGCTTCTCCAAGCATGAGACTGTGCCCTAGACGGCACCCACTCTTAGTCTCATTCCCATGGATGGCATCTAACATCATTTCCATTGAGTTCACCCGCCATAATTCTTTTATTTTTATAATTCCAGGATACCAGTTTCTTAGCATCTTGGTACAACTATCACATAAAAGACACTAGTTATAAAGTGATCCTCATAATCACCTATATACCCTGCACCCCACATTTACAATAGCGTGCATTACAATACACAAGAAGGAAAGAGGTCTTCTGAACTTAATGTCCCAATCCGCTTTTCTTAACCAGAATCTTGCTCTGACACATTCTGTACCTAGTTTCAAGCCGCCAACCCTATAGTCTTTGGCCCGAGACCCTAACTGTCCAGCCATTATGAGTTACCCGAAATTCAAACAACAGTTAAGTAATGAGTGTTACCCCAGTCCACCTCACACACTTTTTGTTCTTCAAGTCTCTGTGAAAGAGATCACTCACCAATCCACAAGCGAAATTCCCCGGGGCATAATTGTCTCATAAGGGCACAGAAAAATGCATCAGATCCTATTTGTCCACAATCTGTTTGCAGAAAGAACAAAATGTTAACATTGATGTACAAATCTAACACACTTCATACATCATGAAAAAATTGTCTATTGAAAGGAGAAATGTTTATTGAACATTTAAGTCAAATCTGAATCAAAATTCCTACACATTCTTTTCTTGCCCTGGAAATGCTGCTGTACACACTTCGGTCCAAGCCCGATTTTCCTGGTCATGGACCAATCACCCTGATGCTTTTTGTCCTTGTATGAGAGGGCTTTTATACCCTTTTATCCTTTGTCATGTGAGTTACAGGATGAAGCTGAAGCTTGTTTGTATCCTTCAAAAGAACCAACAATGATGACAATTTACTTACCTAACATCTACTGCACATCAAATGTTATCTAAGTTATGTTATGGTTTGTAATATTTTGCTATGTGAATTATGTTAGTTAGTTTGTCTTATGTTTCCTATATTACCTAATGCTTTGCTGTTCATGGACTGCTATTTTATGTTCTCCTTTTTGATTTTATATATTGGAACCAGGGGCGTAGCTTAGTCAGTGAAATTCAAGGGGTGTGAATCTCAAATCTGCCAAGTGGGAAAAACCAACACAGACGTAGCAGACCCAACTCTGGGCTCCTGGACCCAACTACCAAGCCAAGGATGCATTAAATTTGGTGGTGCCACGCCCCCTCACCCCTTTGAAGCTACGCCCTGTTTGGAAGGATGTCATTTCAATAGTCTCTTAATGATGTTCAGAATCTCTAAACACATGGTGATAGGTTTATTCTAACAAAAGGTGCTTCTATGGGGAGAGTGGCGTAGCAATCCTCCACCAAAACCTTTATGCATGTTCACAACCTCGCCTCTTGGCATTCTGGCCCTGAAAGCGGATTTATCTCATTTTCAACTATGCAGGTGTGTTTTTGCTCCCCTGGACCTTTTACGGAGACCAGGTACTCCAGCTCTCATTATCCTGTGACCGGGGCATGCAGGTTGCGGATTATCTTACCCAGATACCCACAAAAGAGGGTGCGCAGAAACCCGTGCAATGCTGCAGAGAGAATTGTGGCAAGTATGCCAGCTGGACAGTAGCCAGGTTCAGGACGCCTCCATCAGTCCACGTGGCAGAGGCATCAATGAAAAGCAATCGTCAGCTTTTGCTTCAAATTTCCACTTGTTAAACTTCATTAAGCTTCATACATTTTTTCTGAGCCACACATAGCTATTAAACAGAGATGGTGCTCTGCGAAATGGACGTCATGTTGTTTTCCATGCCCCTGTGTCTTTAAAGAAGGCTTTCAAGAGTGGGCTTAGCAGCTCTCTTCGGCTTCCCTGCTTCATTATCCCGGCGCCCATGTTAGATTGATGCAGACACAGAGTGTGATTACTGTCCGGGCTCAGGCCGAATAGTGTAATTAGGAGGACGGATCAATATAAGCACCTATCCCATTTCTAACTTAAATGGAATCTGTCTAGTTCAGCAGCTGCTGCAACTTCATTTCCAAATGGAATCGTTTTTTTCTGTCGCAGGTTTCTGCAGTTCGTGCAAAATATATCTCCGCTGCTGTATGCAGTAGTGTTTCCAGTGTATCACCATGGGCCCTAGTACAAGGAAGGCAATGTCCCCTCCCCGGCTGATGTTTGAATGGTAAAATACTGCAGTAGAGTTCAGTGGGCCCCTCAGGCTTCTGGGCTCCGGCGCCACTGCACCTGCTGCACCAATGGAAGCCACGCCCCTGGCTGGATGCAATTTATAATCCTTTTCCTTAGCGCCTTACTCCTGTCTCTAATAGGTTTAACGGCAGTATTTCCGTAGAGAGCCCTGAGAGAGTATGTAGCAAATAGACAAGCGCTGGCCCCTCGTTAAAGAATGATAGTTTCCATCTGGATAATGCACCTTTAAATAACCCTACATTATTATCTTTACTCCGACCGAGTACCTTACCAAAGCACGTACGGGCCCGTTCTTATAAAAAATGGAAGACCTATAAAGTAAATGGCGAATACAGCTGTTTTAATAATAAATGCCGCCGTGGAACGAAAATATTATTTGCTGAGCATATTTATTGCCAGTTTATTACTAGCTTTAAGTAAGGTCTTCTGGGGACGAGGGAACAAGGGGTGTTCTGTACACAGCCTCACTTATGTTTTCTTCATGAGCTTTTTTGCACTGACTCACCCACAGCCAGTCCAGCATACTTAGCAGTAAGGATAACATAGAATACTGCCTAGCGCGCACTCGACCCATTTCGCGTTAAATGAGCACCAGTTACATCACACAAGGTCAAGGACACATTCATTTTTGGTAGGCATGGGGAGATTAAGTGGTAGGCCTAGAATCTTAGGGTGTTGAGCCAATGCCGAGATTCAAAACACAGAATACTCGCTATGAACTACTATGTTGAACGTGATCAGGGGCGGCCTTAGGCATGTGCAAGCTGTGCACCTGCACAGGGCCGCCAAACCCCAGGGGCCACCACGCCAATATGTATCCTTTATATAATAATCCTCTGAGGATGGATACATATTTGCGTGGGGGCCCCTGGCAGGGATTTGGCGGCCTAGGGCTCTGTTCCACTTCCAAACACCTTCCTGAGCTCCGGGGGGCTCCGCCCCGCCTGGACCCCCTCTTCCGAGGCCCCCTTCCTACGCTTCCTGCCCAGGACCGCCATGAGCCTAGAGCCTACCCTGACGTGATATTGGACCATATCTGTATCTAGCCGACGCCTCTCATTTGTACAAAAACACCTCTGAAGCTGGGAACGCTAGTGGGTGTAGGAAGTTGGGGGATATCCCCCCCAGATTTTGGAGTGGGGGGAGTGGGGGACAAGGATGGAGGTACGAGGTGACAAAAGAATTTCCCTTCTCTCTTCTGTCTCTGGCAGGGCCATTGGTACGTCAAAGTGCGAGTGCTTTGGCGTGCTAAGGGCCCTGCACTTGACTTGTAACCTTCCCTTTTGTTGTGCACAAAAGCTCCAGGAATTTTTCACACCTAGTCCTCGCCGCCCCCCCCCCCCCCCCCCTCTAATCCCCCCCACCCCTTTCCCCCCTGCAGTCAACTTACAGGACAAAGGAAGAGAAGTAGTTTGTTAATTACTGACCACATCCTGCCCCTCCTCAGCTGGGACCCTACTTCATTTGACTGTTTCAGACTGCGCAATTCAGCAACTCAAAGCCTAATGTTTTGTTAAAATATCTTTTTTGAGCAGTTGAACCTCACCCTGGAACATGAGAACAATTAGCATCAGACATAGTCTAAGCGCACATCTTGAATTATGTTGGCCCAGATGTGTTTGTCTGTCCTAATATTAATGCAAATAACAATTTAAATTTGTATCAAACAAGGGTTCCCTGTGGTGAAGATAGTAAACCCCTAGGTCAGGGAAAAAGCAATGTGTAGATATCAACCCAGGCGGTCAAGAAACAAGACTTGCCCACATAATAGTGATAGGACGCAACAGCCTACTTCCGTTAACAAGACAGTTTATTTTAATAAAACAAAATACATGGAAAGCCACAAGGCATTCGTGATTAATTAAAATCTTTGGGGTTTAATCAAAATTATAATACACACAAAACCAATTAGAAATTACAAAAAGGACAAATAAAACACAATAATCACAATTTCATAAAACCAAGGACAGAATTTCAATTCTGAAATTAATTATAAAATATGTTGTCATATTTTATAATTATTTTCAGAATTGACATTCAAGTCTTGTTTCTTGACCGCCTGGGTTGATATCTACACAATAACAATTTAAATACCACTATTTTGTCTTATTCCTTTTATAGCACTACTCAACCCAATCCAGGGTGTCGGAGCGATTTAAATCACACATACATTTACAATAAACCATATGTGTGTAAATCAATTTACAGAAAGTTACATAAGTTAGTGAGAGTTGCAAGGTGTAGGAGTCACATGTCCTTTCCTTTATAATTTGCCTTGCTTTATTAGAAGGATTACAGTTCATGAACTGCAAGTAACTAAAGGATCTCTGTGTTAAAAGCAATAACCCACTTATCCATCTACATAAAACAAAAATCCGTCATCTGTGTGCCACATGATGTGCTTTGCGTGCGACATATTAATCCTCTATGCTACATTGAATCAAAACTGGGACTAGACAAACCACCTGTCTCTCCAGCAAGAGCATTAACCTCCAGATTTATCTTACCATTATTATTATTAATTTCTGTGATTTACTGGGAACATAAAGATCTATGTGTAGGAGAGTAGGATCTGCTTACTATGGTTACCCTCACCTTTTGCCGTGTTTCACTGATTTATCGACTTTAGTCTGGCTGGGGCCCGCTAACCAGGATCCAAGCCTAGCTGCTTCCTCTCTAAATTGATTGCATGTACATTAGGTACACTCCAGATTGGTTACTGGGTTACCCTTGTGAGTCCCAAGTATATGGTACCTTAGATTCCAAGGACATAGGTACCCCAGAGACCAACCAGGGATGAAGCATGTATTATGCCACCCCTGGAAAGCCTTCAAAAATGGCACCACGGGTCTGCTACTGCAGCCTGGGTAAGGTGGTGCTTACATCCCTTACTAAGATATAGTATACCTATATCTACCTATATATACAGACACATATAAACCTATAAGTCACTCCTATGGCAGTCCTTGACAATCCTGAAGGCAGAGTGCTTGGTTTTGTGTGAGAGGGTGCCCAAGCATGAGCTGAGCCCCTCTGCAGCTTTCGGAATCCCTTCCTTATAGCTGTTCTGTGATACAGCCATACCATATACTCTTAAGTGCAATATAACCTCGTGGTAAATGCTAACTTTGGGAGGATTACTTTCGGGAGGCAAAATTACTACAAACAAAGTTAGTCACAAGATCGTATCCCTACAGACTAGTGAAACGAGCAATGAAACGTGCCTGGTATTATGACCGAGGTGCTCTATTGACCAAAAATGATACATCCAGATCGAATATTTCACCATCTCAATCTATCACGTCTGTAATGACTTTCGGTTCTGAATCTAATCAGATCAAAAAGATCATTAGACAGAACTGGCATCTAATTAACAAGATGGAACCTTTTTTAGTTCAACCACGCTTTGCGTTCAAAAGAGGGAGAAATTTACGAGACTATCTAGTCAAATCCTACAAAGAACCTCCACCAAGCTCTATTCAGACACAATGGGGTCTAGCTCCTATTACTGGTCATTATCCCTGTGGGAACTGTGTTGCCTGTGCTATGACATGTGTAATAAAGGATTGCATTATAAATGACAAAAGAATTAAGCTGTATCATCATTCGAATTGTCACACGAAAAATGTTATTTATTGTCTTCGTTGTCCGTGTGGACTAAATTACATTGGGAAAACGACACAGGAGGTCAAAAAACGTATCTTGCAGCACCAGTCCCGCATAAGATGTAATATAATCACTGCCCCATTGGTGGAACATTACCAACTTAAATCACATCTACCATCTGATATGCAATGGTTTGTGTTGGATACTGTTGTATGTACAAAGCGATACCACAATGTGGACCGTCTGCTTACTCTAAAGGAAAACAGGTGGATTTGGTCATGTGACACTGTGACAAGGGGATTAAATTCCCTTATTGAATGGCACACTCTGGCAACTCTATAATTTCTGGATACAGCTTAGTGCTGGATGTGCTTTACCTTGCTTTACCTTGATTGTAGTGAATCTATATTGTTCCTTGACAATTGTTTAATGTGGAGTTTATACCACTTCAGTTACCCTATATTATAGGCACCACACTCCATTCAAAGATGGCCGCCATTCCTGATGCGAGTCGGCCGCGATTTTGGGTAACCCTCTTTCATTTAAAAAATCCGTTTGGGGTCTTATAGGGATCAGATCTGCCCTAGATAGAATATATAGAAGGTTTTAGAAATACCGGTATACAGTTGCTAGTCAAGTTTGCCATTCTAAGATGGCCGCGATTTTAGTGCCCGGTTGACGTCATCGTGAGCCGTCTTCTTTTACCGGCGTCTTCACTTGTTCGGGTGGACGAGTATCAACGGTCGGTCAGTGAAGACAGCAGTTGCTTCCTGATTAAAGTAGGTTTCGTGTGGCTGTGTGGCAGTTTAAAAAAACAGTTTTAAACATTTTTCTGAGATTTGCTTGAATCCAGGGTTATTCGTATGTGTCTTTTATCCATAGGTGTACTTTAAAGACACAGAGCCCCGTATAAAGTGAAAAATACGGCTGGAGCACGTGAGTCTCCTTCTACAAATATTTACATTTACTTTAGTCATATTAGGTCATAGTTTTCATACCCTATATTATGGTTTTATTGTGCAGGTTCAACTATTGTGGACACGAACTTTGAGTGAGTACGCAATCTAGGTGTTAGTGGCTTTGCCCTTTTAACGTGTGAAAAAGCTGTCTATACTTAATATAAGGCTTTTTCTTTTTATTACATTTGTAGATTCTTTTGGACATTGAGGTCCAGTTGACTAAATATATACTTCCGGCTGGAAGTATTAGTTAAGCGCACAATTTTGTTGGCTGTTGGTTGGCCTACTACGGTTTGACTTATTTAGGTACTTGTCGCCATGTATCTGTTTTTACTTGCACGGTGTCACATGGTTAAATTCCTTGGTTATGGTTTCACTCTGGGAGTGCCTTTTGGGGTGAGCAGACGATACTTCATACAGGGATAAATTAAGTTTAATTGTTTATTTGTTTGATTGTAATTAGGAATGTGCAACAATTTTTCGTCCTGAGGATGGTCCTGGGAATGTTTTCACCATAGTGGACCGAAACGTCGACGCTTCCTAACATCGATTTGCTTAGACGTGAACCTTTGTGTCATTTTGAAAACAGCTCTATACTGTATTAAAATCATATGCTGTATGGTATATCATCTGTCCATGCAAAACAAGCAAAAGATGTTACATACTGCTTATAAGAGAATTTGAAATGTTAGTAGTATTGTTGTTGCCGTAACTAAATCTTATTATGAATAAATAAGAATTGTGATATATCCCATGTATTGCGTAACCTATGTTCACTTATTGTGACAACTTATAAATGGTAAAGGAGTTTTGAAATAATTCCTGAGGGGACATTCATGTAAATTGGTCAACTTTGGAATGGTTGCATCAAAACATGTTGTGTTTGGTGTCAAACACTTTGCAATCCTACCCCCACCCCCCGCCAGTCCTGGCGACGGGGGTAGAATTCCACCCTTCTAGAGGGCGAAGACATGTACAGCTTTACTTACCCGGTAATAGTTTAAAAGAGCCCCGGCATCACAAAATGGATGCTGCTGCCACAGACACGAGTCTGACCTCCTGCTGCTGGATGAAACTCCAGCAGGGGAGGCTTGGACAATAGGTTTCCTGTCCAGGGAGGTGTAACTACCTCCCCAGACAGGCTTTAGTGTACTGGGGCAGGGTGGGTGCATTCAGTGAATGCTTTTCAGACAGTGCCTGGGGCACACAAATTGTCCCTGTGCATACCCCAGTTCAAACCGGTTGCTGGGGCACTCAGCCCCAGTTCTGGCGTGAAAGTGGACAAAGGGGAAGGGGTGTAACCACCCCCTCCCCAGGTCCTCCCATAGGTGGCACCTTAGAGTTAGTCCATCCCCTAAACTTAGTATAAGTATAGGAACCCAGGGGCATATTATCAAGAAAGGGCGTTACATTATCGCCGCTTTTATTGGCAGGAAACTGCCGATAAAGCGGCGATAACGGGCTTGATAATATGCTCTATGAATTCCAATCGAAGCCCATGTTAGATGTGAAGACATCTAACATTGGCTTCGATTGGAATTCATAGAGCATATTATCAAGCCCATTATTGCCACTTTATCGGCAGTTTCCTGCCGATAAAAGCGGCGATAATGTAACGCCCTTACTTGATAATATGCCCCCAGTCCCTAGGACTTTAGATTACCCTGGGCAAAACTCTGCAACATATATCCTGGAACTTCGACATTCTATTTCGACAAGAAGATGGAAGGATCTCACTTGGGGTGACCACCCCTGTTCAAAAAGGCACCAAAAAAGCATCTTGCCGGTCTGCATTTTCGAGGCTCCCCCCAGATCCCGAAGGGTTTGCGACACAGGACATGGACTTCCAGACATCCCTGAGGCAGACACGAGATCACAGCAAAGATGAGACCCGCAGCCATCACAAGAGACGTGGGACCGGTACTCCTGGACACCGTGCATATTTGCAAGTGCACCTACTTCCCGAGCTTTCCCGAAGTTGTGCATTGGGCTGCTTGTAGTCCAAAATAGACCATAGAAAAACTCAACCTGTATTAATTAAAAAGGGTGCTTAAAGTCACCAATTTTGTAGAACACTCTTGCTAAACCACCGCAATCAATAACAATATTCAGAGAAGCATAATCATTGATTAATTTATTATTTTTTGACTTTCCTATACATAGACATTAATACATTCATGGAAACACATCGTTACTTTACAGTTTCAGTGAAATCCATCAGATCCCATTGGCACACAATTCATACATCAGCATACAATCACTTTCATACCCACAACATACTCACACGAGACTCTCAATACATACATCGCATTTATTCACAAACAGCATAATACGCACTGAGTCCCCTCTCACTGCGTGTCTGTGGACAAGAACAATTATTTCAAATAAGGGGATAACAGAATACAACATGGGAGAATACCAGAATATATAGTATTTCTTTTAAAATTTTGGCCAGAAGTTTGGTATCACAGCACAAAAATATGTTGTAAATAGATTATATCATCAAACAGAACTCATTTCGCAAATAAATAGAAAATATTATTAAACGTAATGAATCAATATGCAGAATAAGTGGACTGAGGGGACTAATTCAGAGCGCTGATGCGTGTTTCGGTGGAACCCTTTATCCTTTCGGGGTATCACCTTCCTCAGGGCGCATGTTGAGAATTTTCAACAAAAATGCAATGGGACCTGTAAAAACTCGACTGGGAGAATGCTGTTAAGGCTGGAATTCTCCCGGTCTCAGGGGCAGCTAATGAAGTCGAAAATGGCAGGCTTTGCTCAAGATTTAATGGGCTTGGTCCTACGGTTGTTGTTGGTAATCTTACAGAGGAGAACCCCCAGGGCCATAGGGCAAAAGACTGCTCCTATATTATTTTCAGAGGTCGTCCTTGTACAATCTCCCTTATGTCGTACGAATAATGCGGGTGATGCCCAGATTCAACTTGATTTAGCGGAAATAATGCTTGCACCAATCGCTTCACGGGGCAGGCTACTGCTTCATCCCATGGGCATTGAAATGACAAGCAGCTTAAAGTGGGTCCCTGAATGTGCATATGAAAGAAACCTACATCTGACAAGAAATAGAGCGTTCCGCTGGATAACGCGGAAAACACGCGTGTAAAATTGGTGACTTTAAGCACCCTTTTGAATTAATACAGGTAGAGTTTTTCCATGGTCTATTTTGGTTGTCTTTTCCCCTGCTCCTCTACCTACATTTGACTTCAGGGATCCCCTTGCTTCTATTGGTACTACTTGTAGTCCAAACCCTGAGCACCAATTGCACCGAAGATTGTGGGCCTACACTCCACGAGTGTTCCGTGGGCCAGCTTCTTGCATTTCTGCTCAAGGCCCCTTCCCGATCCTGGTCCATCAACTGGTGAGTCCCCATGAAGGAAACTCTTTTATTTCTTGGACTTTCCTGGTTGCTCCAGACGTACCCTGACTCCCCTGCAAAGGGTGAGTGCCTCAGACCTTGCTGGTCTGCACCGAAGCCAATCTTTGCATTCTGAGTGGGTTGCTGTTGCCAAGGCTTGTTGGGTCCAATCTGGATACCGACGCTGCAGCACTCGACATCCAACATGGGACAGCTCAAATCCAGCTCCTGGTTGTCGTTGATGCCTCCTGGTCCTCGTGGCTGAAGAGTCAAGCTTCACCTCCTGCACCTGAAATCACCCGACATCGGTGGGCATCTTCTTACTGCCTGCCTGGACACTGGCAAGCGACCCAGACTCTGTCCCCTCTGCTTTCAGGTTCTTCAGATCTTTGATCCACCCTTGGATCTATCCGGACACTTTTCATCTGGTCGCCTGCAGCACTTCTTTGCAGCACTCCATAGGAAACGACGACGAAACCTGACACGAAAAGACACCTATGCACCCAGCTTCCCTGGGTGAGGTAACACAAGTACTATGGTGCTGCCGTGGGTCTTGACTCTCGAACTGTCCAGTACTGAAGGGGTTTGTTCCTTGTCCACTCCTAAGTGTCCTTATTCTTTAAAAATCTAATCGCAACTTTCTCCATTGAAGTCAATGGTGATTCGCGGCTGTGTTTAGACACTGCACACGTTCCCCGTGGGTCTCCTGCATCCCTACCTTGGGTGGTTCCTGGTTGCCCCAGCGGTTCTACAGGCCCTAGGCCTTGTCTCTATGTTCACAGTGGTACTTATACCACTTTCTTAGTATATGGTTTGTGAGGCCCCAAGGGCAAAATGTATACTGTGCTAATTTACTGTGTGCTACTTAAGTTTAACTTGTGCACTTTTGCCTCTAGCCTCATAAAGAGACTAGAGGGATGTGTTTAGAATAAATACATATATATTTTATATCTACCTGGTGTGGTTCTCCTTTCATTTGGTCATTCATGAGATTTTAGACTGGTAAAACAAGCTGCTTTACATTACTTCAAGACTTACCTGAAGACTGCTCTCCACAGCTACCACCAGGATAGCTTTCTATAAAGGTTGTCTTTAAACCTACCATCAAAAAGGGCCGTTTGGACTGGTGCAAGGTGCCCACTAGAATAGTGGACATCATATGCCAGGCCAACTTCTCACACTATGCAGCAGGTGCCCTAATCCCATACGATATTTTAAAATGCTAACTGTGCAACCAATTAGAGTTTTAATAAATAAATGTAGAAGTGGAGGCCTATATCTTGCACTGGGGTTGCATCACTTTTTTGGCACAACTCCGACGCAAACTCTAATTTGTTAAATATTGTAATGCGCTCAAATGTACTCATGATAGACCTGCTTAAGATATGCAAGGTCTTATAAACTGATGTAATTTGTTGTGATATCACTCCCTGTGAGGTCATGGGCTGTGATATCATGTGCAATGTCATGCGCTGTGATGTTACTTACATACTGCCTAACTTGCCTTATTACAGTGGTATACCATATACCAAGGCCTGTAAATTAAATGCTGCTAATGGGTCTGCAGCACTGATTGTGCCACCCACACAAGTAGCCCTTTAAACATGTCTCAGGCCTGCCACTGCAGAGCCTGTGTGTGCAGTTTTACTGCCATGTAAACTTGGTATTAAAAACCCCTTGCCAAGCCTTAAACTTCTCTTTTATTACACATACTTCACCCCTAATGTAGGCCGTAGGAAGCCCATAGGACAGGGCGTTAGGTTACTAAAAGGTAGGACATATACTTTTAAGTTTTGCATGTCCTTGTAGTGTAAAACACTAACATTCATTTTTAACTTCTGTTATGCCTACTCATCTCATAGATTAACATTGGTTATTCCTCATTACACTCTTTTGAGCTGTAATTCCTGATTAGAAAGGAGTAGATGAGCCATGTTTGTATCTTTGGAATGGCAATGATAAATCATCATTACTGGTAAGGTTGGATTTCATATTACTATTTTAGATATGCCACTTTTTCAAAGTGGACATTTCTCTGCTCTCACAGCTCTGTGTGCTTGTAGCCTGTCGCCAATACACTCCAATATTAGTCCAATTGTATTTTGAGTTTTAGGAATGTCGCAAACATCATTCAGTTTATTCTTCCTTTTTTGTCCCACCTTTGTTTGCTTGGTGCATGAAGATGTAAGATTCAAAAACATGTTTTTTTCACATTTGGTCTAATTACTTTGTGAATGTAAATAACAATTAAAGCATTATTGCAAACTGTGACTACATTCCTGCCTTTATCAATGTTTCACTGCAAAACTATGCGATTGTATTTGTTTAAAGGAGTGAACAGTTCTCAGACAATAGTCGATTTATATCGGGTCACTGGAAAGTCAAAACGGTTGTCCTTGTCCCCTCAGAAATGTAGTATCTCCAATGACTCTGCTACAAGCATCCTATCAGCGCTCCCCTAAATCTATAAGGTCATTCATCACATAATTAAGCTCTAAATTAAAGTGACAAGTTTAATAGGAAGGTTATTGAGGATTGGCTGTCCAGTGATATTGGTCAGCAAATCTCCTCGTTGGACTATATCAAGTGGGAGTGAATTCATTGATAGACCTGATTTTTATTCCAAGCCTGCGTAGTTGACAAAGGAGGAGAGGTATCGGCTCAAAAAAAACATTTTTGAATCTGAGACATCAGTAAAGGGAAGCAGAAGACCTAACTAAAATTCTGAAATATGTATTAATCCAGACTACCCCAGAGTTAGAGCCATATTTGGATTTTGTGATTAGCCAATGGGACAGAACCCTTTTAGCCAGGTTTAAGCTTGGGTGTATTAAAGAGCAGCTATGTTTTCCTCCCAAACAGTATGACTCTTCTTTTATTTTTGTCTGCCTGTGTGATGAAAGCTCTCCACAGGGTCTGCCTAATTTCGTTTTCTATTGTATATAACATTTATAAAGCGCAACAAACACCCTACGGGTACCCTGGAGCTGTAGTACAAGACGCAACTCAACAGAAACTTGAAGTGGGGAGAAACCGAATGGACAGCACTTAAAAGCAAGATATCATTTTCTAAGGAAAAGCCATATTTTAATCCGTTTCCTAAACAAGGACAAGGTGTTGCATTGTCTAATTTCCAGTGGTAGCTCATTCCATAGCCTTGCAATAGCAAGGCTAAAAGCCCTCCCTCCTGTTCTAACCTTATTGAATCTAGAAACCTTTACTAAACAAGCAAAAGAGGAGTGGAGTCTCCGAGTAGGGGTGTACCAAACCAGCTTCTTCTGTAGAGGTTTAGGGCCAGATCCATGCAAAGCCCTGAACACTATACATAGGGACTTAAAGTGTATTCTTTGCAGTACTGGCAGCCAATGTAACTCGGATAAACACAGTGATGCAGAAGAGTCTTGTGATCTTGACAGTACCAATTTTGCCGCCGCATTTTGGACGCGTTGCAGACTCTGAACCAAGTACTTAGGTGACTCCAGCACTAGGGCGTTACAATAATCAAGCCTGCTAAAAATAACGCCTCGTACTATTAAGGCTTTGACCGAGTTAGGAAGCAGCGGGAGGATCTTTCTCAGAGCCCTGATCATACCAAAACAACCTCCCACCGTTTTATTCACTTGCGAATCCAAAGACAGGTTGGCGCTTAATGAAACTCCCAAATTTCGCTCCGTTTTAGTTGGAGCCAGAGGAGTAGAAATTGCAAGGGACCAAAAGTTATGAGGGAGGGGCGTAGGAACCTTCCCACATGTACAGTATAGAATTTCGGTCTTATCCGAGTTGAATTGTACTAAGTAGTTCCGTAGCCACTGCGCAGTATCAAGCATACAGGTGTGGAAGTTCTCCAAGATGTTAGACTGGGTAGATTGTAGATTTTATTCACATTTTTATAGCCGTTTGTGAATTCCAGTCTTGATGGGCTTAGGCTTGAGTGAGTATAGACCAGCTTTGTTGTGTCTACAGAGACTGAAAACGCCAGTGATTTGTTTAGTGTTAGCTCTGTTCTTAAAAATGCCCTTTGTATCAGGAATAGTATGGCTTTTTGAATCATTTTAATGAAATATTTTATCCTGACTTTATCAATTATTATTATCATGTTAATAATGTAAAGTGTGTTGATGTAAGTATTTGCTTTTATGATAATTTCCTAATGTTTTAATAAAGCAAGCTGGATTTGGATAAAATAAAGTATGCAGTGTTGCAAATCTTGGGGTTTTGCAACTTTGCACAGCCCTAGTTAATGTTAGAATAATAGGGAGGTTAAGTGTAAGGTTTGTGGGTCAACGATGAAGATTAGATAACATTTAAACTGTGGTTAGGTGGCGTAGGAGGAAGAATTAAATATGATTATCTCAATCTTGAGTAGGTCACATTGAAATGCATTTGAATAATACTTTATAAGGTCTTCCCTTTTGGCCTTGACTTTTGTCCCTTTATTCTTTTGTCCTACATACAATCCTGTCATTTCAGAATCATTTTCAGTATTGTGGTAAGTTTCATCAGCACAAGGATGGTCACCATTAAATGATACTCCAATGTGGCAGTGCCCCAGCCAGGCAGGTCCTACCATTCATGTCAGGGTCGGGTGACTACACATACTGCATAACCTGTGCTCACTCTTGGGTAGCTTGGCACTGAACAGTCAGGTTATCACAGAGGCAATGTGTGAAGCATTGGCACAGCACTCACGATATATACACTGAGCATCACAAAAGAGAATTCACATGTGATGTATGAAAATAACATTTGTATTCAACACACACAATAATTAACACAACATGAACATCATGTATTTTGGGGCATAATTTACACTAAGAAATATTACTAGCAGTACTGGGCCCAACAGTGTTGAAATTACATCAATAGTATGCACACTTGGGACAGATCCTATTCCAACCTCCACCCCAGCACCCTTATGCTGTGCAAAAGATTGTCAAACCCAGGCCCACCCTAGCAATTCTTATACTTCAATAACAGACAGTTATATATGTACAAGGAATTATAAACGTTTTAGAAGCACGCTGGCCAAGCCACGTGGATAAGAGATCAATGTGTAAGGCAACACCACTGACCAGTGTCATAAATCACAAGCGGTCCACAGACTGTCACTTTCACACACACACTCACTCTGCACAATTACGCAATGCAATGGATATCAGGCAGGTCCTTATGGAACATGCTCGCACACATACGCACTCAGCACTATAATGTGGTGTAACTGATACCCAGCAGGTTATTTGATAGCACACTGCACACCCCATGGCCCAAGCCTCTCTCCACCCTCTAGCTCAGCCCGACTATCCTACGCCCACAGACAGAAAATAACCAGTCTTCCCCCCAGATACTAAGCCACCCGCGCCTGACTTCACACATATTCAGGGTGCCTGGGAAGAAGGTGGAGGTAAGCAGAACTACTATTAAGGAGGCAGTCTTCAAATGGGGGCTTGGCAACTACTTAGGAAGCTCACCCACAGGATGCGGAGCAGAAGCAGGCTGAGGGCAATAGTCAGTCACTCAAAACCGTTCTACAAGGGCCTTCGGCACCAGCCTAGCTCTGTGAAGCACTGGGGGGGGGTCACACAGTCTCGTGACCTGCTTCTGATTGCTCTTGGAAGTGTTCTTTCAATTCAGTAAGTCACTCTCACTACCCAGGTCTGAGCTGGGCAATACTACCTGGCAACACGATCTCATCGGGGGCTCGGTGAGGAGAGAGCAGTTACTCCACTACGCAGAGGGCCAAAAAGGGAACAATCAATGAATTAAGAGTGAAGCAGGGGAGCCTTCCCGGCGAAGGAGGCACCCCATCAGGCATACATCTATTAGAGTCGCACCTAGGCCATCCGAGCACGCCTGGTGCACATTAATATGGGTAACACCAGACCGTCCCGGTCACACACAATGAAGAGTTGCAAATTTGGTACCTCCCTGGAATTGAGGCACAACGTCCGGTGCACATTGATATGGTGTGCACCATTCAATTCTAGTCACACACAACAAAGAGTTGCAAATTATGTACTTCCATGGAAATGAGGCACAATGTCCGGTGTTCATTGAAAGGGGTCGCATCAGGCACTTCCGGTCACACACACGGGTTCAAGTTCCGAAATGCCTCATGAGGTAGAATGAAGCACTACTATAGTTACGCACTCACCTCCGAGGGTCGCAACCTGTGACTCAGACTTCACATGCAATGATCATGCAGCCGGTGTATCACATGAGAGAGATACAGCACGATCAACAAAGAGGGCCACGCGTGGTCCTGCAACTGGGAATCCGCTCACCACCAAGACACAGATGCGTGCCAAGGTCCCCACGATGCAGGGGCTACACGCACAGTACCAGTTAGTGATATGGGCACTTAAGAGGGCACCACTCTCTGGATGTCACAAGTAGATGGTGTGGGTCCTTTGTAGGAGATCTTAGATGTCCCTGAGACCTTCGAAAGAACAGGGGGCAAGGCAACAAGCCCTTGATGAGCACACTTCAGGGTGTCACACAGCAGCTGGTAGTCATCCCAGGCCAGACAGTATTCAGGAAGGGCACACACCCCTTTCAATGCCATTAATCCTCCTTGCAAAACAGATTCCTCTGGCAGTGTGCACTACACAGTTCCAGGTTCTCTGGCTCCATGTGCCCACAAGTGTATCTCTGCCCTGCTGAAGTATGGCATCAGTAGTTAGACTGTAGTGTGCCTTTGATGTGGGGGGTGGATCAGAGGGTTTCTCTTTGAACGCCAGATGTCGCCCCTAAATTTCAGTCCTGTCTGCAATGGAGTCATGATCTGTCTCCCAGTGGCCAAGTGTCAAAACCTTTTCCTCTAATCTATCCAGCCAGGCCCTCAAAGGGCAGAGGTCTGTTGTTACAGTTGCATGCTCAATGTTTTATAGATATCACTGGGGAATGCTCAGATGTTCTCCCCCATCCTCCAATGTGGACCAGAGTCAAATCAAAAGGTACACAAAGAGTTTTAGAGCAGAGATATGCCCACTTTGTGGGAGAGGCATGTTTAAGCTAGTAATGACAAAACCACCTTTACCCCAGGAAAGGTTTGCAATTGGGAATCCAATTATAGGAAACATGATGAGGCTGTCCCACTGCAATCCACTATTGCAAACGTTTCCCCATGTTTACCTATGTAAAGAGCAAACCTCATAGGTAGCGAAAACATACATGGCTAGGCCTCACTAACTGGGCAGGGCACACACATGTGTACCTGCCCAGCCTCTCACCTACCACTCACTTTACCCCTTAAGCCATACCCAAGGGGTGCTCTAGTGGTAGTGAAAGTGCCTCTCAGGATGGCTAGTGATTTAGACAGGCCAGCCTGACCAGAGGCGCAATTGTGCACACACAGACCTGCAGTGGTAGGTTTGACACATATCTGGAAACACTAATGGTGCAAGTGCGCACACCGGACTGCAATGGCAGGCTGTGCACATGCTTTAAAAACATCATAGGGGCAAGTGTGCAGACCGGCATGTAATGGCAGGCTGGACATGTTTAACACCACCATAGGTGCAAGTACGCACACACACCGCCCTGCAATGGCAGGCTGGTGACGTATTTTACAAACATCAGGTAAGCACAACTTCCTAAAATGGGTAGGAAGGGTGTGCGCACCTTCACACTCATATTTAAAGTGGGAAATTGCCCCAGGCCCTGAGGCAGCAATAGAATCAGCAAAACCTGGGAGGTATCCCTCTAGTTCGGGAAAACCCACATGGGGGTTCTCCCCTACCCAGGTAGAGAATACATATGTGTACCTACCCAGCCGCACATCTACCCCGAGCTTTAACTCTCAGGACTTACCCTAGGGCCGCTCTGGTGGTAGTGAAAGGCACTCTCAGGGTTAGCTAATGAATAAGAAAGGTCAACCTGAGCATGAAACATGTGTAACAGGCTATTCCGGTGGGTGGCACAATCAGTGTTGCGTCCAACTACTAGCCAGTGCAGTACCCGCCCTGGGTATGGGGCGTATCTTTTTATCAGGCACTCACAAGCACAATACCTAAAGCAATCAATTAAGCACACCTTCCTGGCATGTCTAGGAAGGGTGCACACACTTTCCCTATGCAGTACAGTGGAAAAGTGCCTAGAGTCCTAAGGCCATGAATATAGAGTCTGCAAAAAACCAGGAGGACAGAAAGCTAAATGTTTTAGGGGAATCCCCCTAAGAAGGGCAATGCCCAGCAGTGACTCTGTTTCTAAGGCTGTGCACATGCACAGGTTAATTGTGCAAGACTAGGCATGACATATCTCAGTTCGCAGACTGTTGGTGTTGGATTTTAAGTTACACTTCTCAAAATGACACATTTAGAAAGGTGGTATTTTCTTATCCTAACAATTTGGTGTCTGCAACCTGTTCCCAGTCACATGACTAGGTGTAGTTGGAAGTTGGCCTTTGTGCATTCCTTTCAGACAACATCATAATAGAGAATCTGAGTGTTGGCAGGATGGGCCATCCTGGCTTGATTTGGAATAGGGGGCGGTTGGAGCTATCGCCTGTCACACTTGCACTTCAAAAGACCCTGCTCAGGTCACACACAAAGGAGGACTTCAACTAGCCTATTCTGCCCCCATAGAGACTGGGACCAGGCAAGGGAGCCATGACATTCCAGGCACTTCTGTAAGGAGACATTCCTGAAGCTTCTCTTACTTCAAAGGGGCCACCTGGTATAAAAATAGGACCGTCAGAGCCACTCTTCAGTATGCTCCTAGAGGTGTGGAAACAACAGAAAAAGAACTGCCCTGCTGCCTGAGGACTATCCTGCTGCCTAAGGCCTGCCTTGCTGTCTGAGAAGGTAGACTGAACCTGCACCCTTCATCCTGGACTGAAGTGACTCAAAGGGTCAGATGACTGACATCCTGTTCTGAGCTACAGGGACAAAACAAGCTCCAGAGTCCTCTCTGCAACTGCCCAGCCGATGTGCTGCAACTAGACCTGCATCTGGACCTGCATGATCCCTGCTGGCCACTGCTGGAGTGAGTTCCTGATCCTTAAGAGGTGTAGCTCAGGTTGTGGGCCATTTTTGTGCTATCAGTTGAGTTCCTCCCTGAAGAAAAGGAGAAATCCTGAAGTTTTGGGCTCTTCGTGACTAGGAACAGGCCAGTGTGCACCAAGATCTTGCCACCTGTATCAACTGCCAACCCGGAGCCCCGGTGAATCTGACTTTTTGCGCTACAGCATCCACTGGCATCACTGGCAAAACGAGAACTGTACTTTTACATTTCCATTTCCATTTACATTTTACTTTGCACAAACAGAACTCTTCATGCTAGACTTTAGAAGGTATCTTTTTCAGTGGAACTAATCTGGCTCTTGCATCTGGCCTGCACTCCATCACAGTTGTCCTGAACTTGTGACTTTCACCCGGTCCTGCACGACCAGATAGCCGTGAGTGGCGCTCTGAATTTTTAGGCACTATACTTACATTAAATGTTCGAAATTGCATATCTCCGGTTCTACTAATTGGATTTTTGTCATTTTGTTGTCAAATTATTTATTATAGTTTATCCTATTTTTCAAAATTGGTTTGGAAGTTTCCTTTAAGTTAAGCCTGACTGATTTTGTGGTAAGCTGCCAAAGGGTTAAGCACAGGTTAATTTAGTGACCTTTTATGCTTCACCCTTATAAGGGATTGTAGCTGTTGTTTGAGTAGGGTTTCACCCGAACCTCCCTCAACCCAACCCAATTTCCCACACCGATGCAGGCATCCCCCCAATGGGCTGCCATTAAAGGTTTTTGCTCTGCTCTTCTGGTCCTCCCCAATTGAAGCATCTGGAAGGGTCAAATCGATCACATTGGTTGTGGATGGCCATCGCAATATTGAAGGCTTTTCAGGTTGATTCAGAGAGGAGCGATACTGAACCATCCAATTTAACTCTTCCCCTCCCCACTTCTCTCCTTGTCCTTTCTCATTTTACATCCTCGACTATCACTGCTTTTAAACCAATGATCACCTCCAGGGTCATCACAAGCAGGAGGGTCCTAAGTACCTTTTAGGGACCTACACTTCTACAGTAAAATAAATTTAAATATTTTAAATGCAAAGCGAGCCTGACATCTAGATTGTATGAAAATGCTGCTTTTTTGGCCTAATCACTTCCATTTTTAACCTTTCTATAAATTAATAATATATGGTACAAAGTGTGCCCGGTGCCTGTACTGTTACCTCTCAAAAGAAGGTCCCAACCACCCTCACCCACCAAGTATGCCCAACCTAGTCAAAGCAAAACCGGTGTACTGGGGGAAGAAGGGAAACAAGTGAAAAAAATTGAAAAAGTGTCCCTCGGCGTAGTCAGTGAATCAGGCAAGTGTCAAATAAGTTGTGTGTCTCCCTGTATGTAAAAAGCAAGAGGGAGAATTAGTATATATTCTAGAGTAGTTTATGTTTTTATATTTCTACTGTGATGAATTGCCTTCACTACCTGTTTAACTCCCCTCCTGCACTATAATCCCATTCAAATCCAACCAGGAACTTAGATGCACTCTATATACAAGAAAATAAAGAACAGAGACAGGTTTTGTGCTAATACGTTAGCAGCACAACTATACAATCAGAAAGTACATGGAAAAAGCACTCACCAATCACTGTGAAGCCTTAGTGAATAAAGTAGCCCAAAAATCATTAATAAAGCAGACTATATATATATATGTATATAGATCCTTCTCATTGCAGAACAGAAATAAGCAAAACAAATGTGCAGACTATTACTAAATAATCTGTTTCCTTATCTTGAGAAAACATTAATCATGCTGTTTCTTAATTCACAGCTTTACTCATTTGTGCAAAATGAATACGGAGTCTCCAGAGGCCATAGGGACTACAAGTAGATAAGTACTGATGGCGCTTAAATATTTGCATGCCAGCGTAAGCGCGTTACCGCCATTCATAGAGTTTTCAGAGTCTTAGACGAAAACTCTTTTTCTTTTTTCAGGATACAAGTTATACTGCTGTATAATGGACAGAATACAAGCAGCCAAAGCCAAGGAGAGCTGCCGGCCCTACCGCTGACAGGACGTGAGCTGCAGGCAGGGCCGGCGCTAGGCATGGGCAGTGTGGGCAGCCGCCCAGGGCCTCGCGCTCAGCAAAACACAGGGGGCCTCGCGCCCCTGTTAAAGGTCACACTTTCACAGCTCACTACAGGGCCCCCGCAGCGCCTCGGTTAAGTACCGGCCATTCTCGGCTCTGTTTGGGCATTTTGTATCCAGGCAACAGAGGCCCCTTTGTTTCTTTCGAGCACCAGCCAGACACAGGTAAGAGAAGGTGGGTGAGGGGAGGAGGGAGCAGCCAGATCAACTGGCTTTTGTTATACTTCGAATCTTGGTAGGGCAGTGTCGATAAATTAAACGCATTTCATTTATGCAGAAGCAATATTTGACTTGTACTGATCTGACACAGGGGGGCAGTATTACATACAAATCGAAAATATATTTACTGTTGCCATCTAAGCTAGATACAGCTACAATTGAAGCACACCCCTTCAGCTGACGTTTTTTTTTTTTTTTTTTTTTTTTTTTGCTCTCTGATGAGCTCTCTGCAGTGTTTTGGGAAGTGCCTTGTTACGGTTTGAAAGCCCAGGGGAGGGGGGCCCCCTCCCAGGGCCTCATAGCACTGGATCGAGCTGGAAGGTCATGGTGTGGGGGCCCCCTTCCCTGGGCCTTGTAGCCTTCTATGTCTGTTTCAGAAAGCGCAGAAAGAGTGTACGTTTTAAGCAGGACTCATTCATATATTGGTGATACATTCAGCAAGTCAGTGAAGGTGGCAATGTATGCCTCCAATGAGCCTGTCCTGGACTACAAAATTGTTATCTTTGTAATGTGGGCATTGTAGCCATCGGTGGCTATTGGGCAGGAAGCAGAGACGTGAAAATGTAAGTGAAGCAAAATCAATTGCAGTGGAAACCACGTTCATAAATTACTAGTAGAACAGCACCTTGCCGTTTAAGTATAGTGGACCTTTTAAACAAGCATTTGCAATGCAATAAGTCTCGCATTAGGAAAGTTTGAGCTATTGGTCTTGTAAATGACAATTTTATTATTTATGTGTTGGTTTTGAAAATAGCTAAATTAATAGATTTGTCATTTACAATGCCAATAGTTATAACTTTAGCAAATGTGACACCTATAGCATTTGTAATGCAACATATTTTGTATTTACGTGACTTAGATGTATTGATATTACAAATAACAATGGCTTTTAATTTTTTTAATTAATTAATACTTAAATAAAAGTGATTGTAATTTATAATGGCAATAGCTTAAACTTTTGTAAAGAACTTTTGTGAAGATTATGTTCAGTGTATTTTATTGTGAAGAAAATCCAAGAACAGAAGTGAAATATTAACATCGTTTTGTGACATTTGTAATAAAGCTTGAAACATTGAGAGAATATATTTGAACCAGTTGTTGTTGAATGGTTGCACAGATTGATGCTGTGATGGCGCGGAGTGATGTTGTGGTGGCGACGAGTGATGCTGTGGCTTTCAGTGATGCTATGGTGGCGCATAGTGATGTTGTGGTGCCCCTGAGTGATGCTGTGGTAGCCCTGAGTGATGCTGTGGAGGCCGTGAGTGATGCTGTGGAGGCGCTGAGTGATGCTGTGGAGGCGCTGAGTGATGCTGTGGAGGCCCTGAGTGATGCTGTGGAGGCCCTGAGTGATGCTGTGGAGGCCCTGAGTGATGCTGTGGAGGCCCTGAGTGATGCTGTGGTGGCGCATAATGATGCTGTGGTAGCGCATAGTGATGCTGTGGTGTTCCAGAGTGATGCTGTAGTGTTCCAGAGTGAATCTGTGGTGGTGCTGAGTGATTCTGTGGTGGTGCTGAGTGATGCTGTGGTGTTGCTGAGTGATGCTGTGATGGTGCTGAGTGATGCTGTGGTGGTGCTGAGTGATGCTGTGGTGGTGCTGAGTGGTGCTGTGGTGGTGCTGAGTGGTCCTGTGGTGGTGCTGAGTGATAATGTGGTGGCGCTGAGTGATACTGGGGTGGCGCTGAGTGATGCTGTGGTGGTGCTGAGTGATGCTGGGGTGGCGCTGAGTGATGCTGTGGTGGCGCTGAGTGATGCTGTGGTGGTGCTGAGTGGTGCTGTGGTGGTGCTGAGTGGTGCTGTGGTGGTGCTGAGTGATGCTGTGGTGGTGCTGAGTGGTGCTGTGGTGGTGCTGAGTGATAATGTGGTGGTGCTGAGTGATAATGTGGTGGTGCTGAGTGATGCTGGGGTGGCGCTGAGTGATTCTGTGGTGGTGCTGAGTGGTGCTGTGGTGGTGCTGAGTGACTTCTTGCAGTGATCATTTCGATGGCCATGCTATCACATCTCAACCATATTGCTTCAAAATGCATTTTATCCTCTAGTCCTGAAGTACGGCATAGACCAGAAGATGCTCTTTATGCGTTACTGGCAAGATGTGTCAGTAAATCAGATGCTCGCTCCTGACCTGCGGTTCCTACACGTAAATCGTGCCTAGGCAAGCTAACACTTTTAACCTTCCAAGGTCGGTATATTACACACCCTTACAGATTACGTAATAGTAACGCTCGCCACTGCACAAAAAGTCTGCTCTACATTGCTGTTCACTACCGGTAGGTGAGGTGGCCTCCTCTAGAATTCTCTGCGCTTCAACACTCGCCAGTCCTCTTATAGCTCCTTACTCATCTCAAGCACCTATGACCTAGGATACTAAGATTAAATGTTACTATGTTATGTTACGTCATGATGGTACATTTACATTTACATTTACCTTGACTCTACAACTTGATAGCAAAGCATGCTGTTCCGTCTCACAGTCCTCATACCCCACTACACGATTGCTCCTCTTTCTTCTATACTGTGCCTGTACTTTTTGTTTGAAAAATCTCAATTAAAAAGATGCTGAAGCCCTTTGAGCCCAATGGGCGTCGTGCCTGATCCTGAGTAATCACTGTTGTAGGTGCTGGGCTTCCTGGTGCAAGGTCGGCGATCTTTGGACCAATCTATGTAATTTTCACTTTCAAACTAAAACCAGCAGAATCAAAAAGTTTTAACTTGTCAGCTAGAAGAGCCATGGGCCAGATGTTCAAAGCATTTTTGTGGTTACAAGCGATCTGGTTTGGAGTTTGAGACCTCACTGCATTTTGCAACAAGCATTGTGTTCATTCTCTCAACCTTGTTTGATTGCAATATTTAATTGTATCTACTTTTTATAATTAATTGATATTTGCTCACCTGTTTTCAATCCCCTCTACTTTTTGTCCATGTTACTGATATCCACATTAGTTAGCTTCAGTGATGCCAAATAAGATCAATAGTACTGCGATGTCGCTTTCTGTGATGTCACTTCTTGTGACGCAATATGCATCTAGGGGGGCCTCGCATCTTCCCTTTCGCCCGGGGCCTCAGAAGGCCTAGGACCGGCCCTGGCTGCAGGAATCAAGAAGAACCACTGCCCCCACCGCTGACAGGACGCAAGGAACAGGAGCTGGGAAGGAATCGTCATGGCATTCAGCTGAAACCCAGAAATGGTAAGTCAGTGCCCCAGACGTGGAAAGCCGCACCAGGGCCGGACTGGCTACCGGGCAGTTGTGTGTGCTGCTGAGCAGGGGGATGATTTCGTTGATGGGGACCTGTGTGTGCAAAACGAAATTCGTTTTGCTTTTTTTATTTCAAAGCGCACGCAGATCCCCATCAACGAAATAAGCCCACACCACGGGGAAATTAGCCCCCAGCTGGGCAGCACACACAACTGCCCGGTAGCCAGTCAGGGTCTGAGCCGCACACAATCATTAGAACGAGAAGAGCTCTTCAATCGTCCTCGGGCTGTTTTAAGCCCGCACTGCTCTGCCTCGCTGCAGCTGTAGCAGAGGTGGCGCAGTCTCAACATGTACATTAAGTGTCACTAGTGACCGGAGACTCCACTAAAGTGACAACTCAAACATCACTACAGGTATGACACGAGTAACTTGGTTGTGCAGGTTAAACTACAAACCTGTCAAAATAACTGCTTTTGACATGTATACTCTCCTTTTAAATATTAGTAAATCAACCCTTAGTAGCCCTTCTATGTCAATAAGGCAGGGCGCATGATATTTAAAAGTTTGACATGTAAAATGTTAATGTTAAACATGTATTTACTGTGAAAATGCCTAAAAAGGTATTTTTACTGTGGCAGGGTTAGCTGTTCCATAGAAAAGCATTGGAGAATTAATTTAATAAAATTATCTCTGCTTAGGACCCAGATACAAAGTTTATTCTTGGACTTTTAAAATATTTATTACATACTCAATTCATTGGTAAAGTAGGGTCTGTAAAAAATATTTAGCAAAAGGTCGTTTTAAAAAGTTACCTGAGATCAACCTCTACTAAGGCCAGCCATAAATCACTAAGTTGCCACAGACAGGATGACCCTTCAGGGAGGAATTCTGTCAAGCACATAGAATATGCCCAATGCTTGAAGGCCTTTGACACAAGCTAAAGCACGGTATCAGGGGGATATCAATGGAACTCTCAGGATCTACTGGGAGTAGGATAACCTGTACAGTGAGGCTAGGAACCTAAAATCGGGGACAACTAGGAGATTGATAGTCTACCAACAGGACAGGGCCTTCTCCTAAACTTAGCCCATGACATCCCCTGGCTGTGCATTTGAGAAAAGCTGGGACAGGTTGGTCAACAACTTTTACTGGCCCCAGAGATGTTTGAAAAGGAGTGTTGTTGCTTCTGCACGACCTGTCAAGCCAGTGGCAAGTCAGGAGAACGACCCAAGGCGCCCTTAATTCCAATACCTATGGTTTCTGCATATTTTGAGAGTATGGGGATTCACAATGTCAATACCCTGGATCCTAAAACATCTTTAGGGAATAGGTTCATCTTGGTGGTGGTTGATCATATCACCAGGTACCCTGAACCCATACCTCTGAGGACAGTAACTGTTCCTGTGGTTGCCAGGGGCCTTCTTGGAATCTTTACCAGAGCAGTGCCTTAAAGAAAAGAGTTATTCTCAGATAGAGGGACACACTTCATGTCTCCGTACTTGTAGGCTATGTGGTATGAGTTTGGAGTGACTTATAAGCTAACCACCCCTTATCGCCCCCAAACCAATGGTCTGTGGAGAGATTCAATAAGACTTTCAAAAGGTATGACTATGGGGTTGTCTGGGAATCTCCATAGGAAGTGGGATGCCCTACCCCCATGCCTTTTATTTGCCTATATGGAGGTACCACAAAAGTGAGTGGGCTTTACCCCTTTGAACTTTTATATGGGCACCCTGTCAGTGGTCCATTAGGTGTGCTCAGAGAAGGGTGGGAGATACCTTTCAAAGGACCCAAAAAGGACATTGTGGACTATGTGCTTAGATGTGATGTGTTCCCACATGGCTGAGTACATGAATTAAAACTTGGAGGCCAGCGAGGAGCATGAGGCAACACTTGGAGAAAACCATACTGGTCATAGAGTGTGGGTTGAGAAGCCTGTGGCTCCCAGGGCCTTCGAGGACAAATGGACTGGGCCCCGCACAGTACTGGAGAAGATGGGTGAGAACTCAGTATCCCCAGACACACTTATAGGGTGATAAATGTCAACCATCTGAAGCCTCACTTTGACAGAGCTGGCAAGACCATGTTCATGGTCACAGATGGAAGAGAGGCAGAGAAGATTAAACTTCTCACAGATCTCTTGGCAAGACCATGTTCATGGTCACAGATGGAAGAGAGGAAGTAAAGATTAAACTTCTCTCAGAGTGTGTGTCCCACAACACCAAGGATGGGTCAGTGGAAAGAGTAGTTCTCTCTCTACACTGACAGAGCAGCAGCAGTGAGACTGTCACCATTTGTTGGGTCAGTTTGCTGGACTGTTCTCCCTCACACCTGGACAGACCTCAAATGACCCAATTGTAGGTTCATGACATTGACACAAGTGACAGCTTACCTGGCAAGAGTACACACTACAGGTTGTCACCTAAAGAAAGGACATTAAGTAGGAGCTCTCCAAAATGTTGTCCCTGGAGGTGATTCAACCACCCAATAGTTCCTGAGACAGCCCTGTGATGAAACTGCCTATGGTCTCCCGAAAGGGGGGCCCCAGAACTCAGATTCTGTATGGGCTTCAGAGAGATTAATGCTGGTACCAAGGCTGATGTACACCCCATTCCTAAAGCTGATGAAATCATTGCCGTTTAGAGGCTACCAACAGGGCCGGCCTAAGGCATGTGCAAGCTGTGCACCTGCACAGGGCCGCCAAACCCCAGGGGCCGCCACACCAATATATATCCTTAGATACGTATTTGCGTGGCGGCCCCTGGCAGGGATTTGGCGTCCTCGGGCCCCCTACCTACACTCCCTGCTCAGGGCCTCCGTGAGCCTAGAGCCGGCCCTGCTACCAAGTATCTCAACACATTTGATCTGACTTCTGCGTACTGGCAGATTGCCCAGACTGAGAGAGCAATGAAGAGGTCAGCATTCTCAACTCCAGAGGGCCACTTTAAGTTTAAAGTACTTTGAGTTGAAGATTGCCCCTGCCACCTTGCAGAAACTGGTAAACACAGCACTGTCTGGGCTGCAGACAGACAGTGCAGTATATCTAAATGATATGCTGCACTGAATGTCCACCATTTCTCTTCCTGCTGGTCATAGACTGGATCATGAAGACATCCACAGCAAGGAAATGAAATGGGATCCCGTAGACACTTTGGGCACAGCTCGATGAACTGGAGTTCGCAGGTGACTTAGCCCTACTCTACCATACAGATCTGAGTATGCAAGAGAAGACTGACAAAGAGGCAGCCAAAGCAGCACAACTAGGCCTCAACATCTGCAGGGGAATAACCAAGATCCTGAAGGCTAACACAACCAGCACAACAGCAGTCACACCTGAAGGTGATGCATTGAAAGAGGTTCAGGCCTTCACCTACCATGGCAGTGTCATAGACAAGCAGGGTGGCACAGACACCAACATCACAGCAAGAATCGGCAAAGCAAACCCGCTGGTCAAACACTATCAGCAACAATCACCCGTGGGAGCAGACTTTCCAACTAACTGTTCATAAAGAAATCATGAAAAGACTCTGGGGCTGGAGAGGTCATACTCTCCACCCGCATCAAACACCACCAGGCAAGCCCTCACCTGGAACTCTCCAAGGAAAAGAAAAAGAAACACCTGGCGTCGCAGCCTTGAGGCTGACTGCATGGAGATGGGTACACCAGGAGTCAGATTGAAGGAAAAACCCAGGCCAGAGATGGCTGGAGAGTATGGGTTGATTACCTATACCAAACTTCATCAAATGTAATCCTTAGTATCACTCTCTTGTCTTTCTTATTCTCAACTTTTTATGCGAGTCCACTTGCTGTGTGTAAGTTCAATTTCCGATTTGTTACCGTTCACTCTGCGTCTATCCGGACTTTAGGAATGAACAGAACTGAAGCATTGATTCATATCTGGCAGTATTTATTGTTTAAAAGGTACCCAATGCATTTCGGGCTCAATGCCCTTCTTCGGGGGTCACTGTGAATACAAAATAACCACAATCACTAATCTCACTCGTTACCCCGGCTCATCATTACCAAATGTGTACACAGTCTTCAATATGTCATACAATATTTAGAACATTTTTACCACGTTAACTACCTCTGCGCAATAAATGAATGTGTTACGAAAATGATGGGCAATCTACCTCCTACTATCTTTTCTGTTTTTATCTGTAATTCACTTTCCAGTTTTATTAAGAAGATTGAACCCATCCCCTTCATCGTGTTCTATACCCATGTGTTTCTCCTACAGCCTTTCTACATCCCTCAGTTCGGACATCGATCAAATTGTATAGCCCTTCCTCCCGTATGTTCATTAGTTTACGATCACCCTTTCACCTCCCATAAACAGTTCCCTCAGATTTACTTCCCCACCCACGTTTCTAAAGCCGCTGTTATTTTAGCGCCATCACCTGTCTTCATCCATCTCTCTATTCCCTCCCTTCCACCTTATGCGATTCATTAACTAAACCATACCCTTCAAAACACTCTACTTGGCTCGTACCTGCCATGAGTTGTTAAAAACGTCTGTCCTTACTCCGTCTTGCATCACTTCTTTCTCCTTCCCATAATCCCTCTCGTGTTTAACCCCTAATTATAGCTACCCAATGAAATTGCCTTGGTTCAAATTTCCCGCGCTCTCACCCTCGCAACATTGCGTGTAGATTTTCCCCATGTTAGACTGCATTGCCCATAATGCAGTGGAATACAATTGAATAAGTCATGGTAACTTACAGAGATATAAAAACATGTAAAACAATAATGAGTTACACATGTACAAACACTTAATGAGTGGGAATGTATAAAAAAAGTCATTTTCGTTATCGTTTCAAAGTAAACTCCTCGAGCTCTCCAAACTGTACCCACTCCAGTAAACAGCCAAAGAAAGTCCTATGGACTAGGAGTGTCAGAAGGCCTTTGATACCTTGAAAGAGGCACTTGTTCACCCGTACTCAAGGTACCTGATTTCATCAAGGAGTTTGTGCTCCCTATGTCTCATAACATGGGATTGGGGAAGTGTTATCACAGCTGATGACTTTATCGGCAGGCAACTATTATCCAGACAGCAGCGTTGGCGTGCCATAGAGAGATACATCTTTGCTATGGGACTCACTCCAGGGTCCAACCTGACCACAAACCTCTAAGATGGATCATGCAGATGAGAAGGGATAACCCAAGACTGTTGAGGTGGGCCATCTCCCTACAAGATATGGACTTTACAGTGGAGCACAGACCTGGGACATACCAATGCAGATGCCCTTTCTAGGTTCTTTCACTTGGATGATGTGAACTACCAAGGAAATGGCCGAGTTGCTCCTCGCCTTTCATCTGGGAGGAGGGGGAGGTGTAACATGTAAGGAAATGCCTCTTTTTGTCATAATCATCCTGATTTCTTTTGGATTGATGCTCCTGGATTTTTAACTCTGTGCACTGGGACTCTTCTACCAGGCCCAGTACATGTGTTCTAAAACTGGCATATTCCCGATTGGCACATTTAACTTTCCTATAAGTCCCTAGTATGTGACACAAAGTGCACCAAGGGCCTGTATATTAAATGTCACTAGTGAACTGCAGCACATATTGTGCCTCCACTAAAGTGACAATTCAAAACAGGTCTGTTACTAGTAAATTGTCTGTGGAGGTTTGAACTGCAAAATCGATCTGCAAAAAAAAACTTTTAACATACCTAAATGCTCCCTTATATATTAATGTGACTCCTAGGTAGTTCTTAATGCCCATAAGGGAGGGTGCATGATATGCAAAGGTAGGACATGCACTAGGACAATGTTAAGTATGTCCTTACAGAGAAAATGCCTGAAAAACTATTTTCACTCTGGCAGGGTAAGCTGTTCCATAGGAAAGCATTGGGGATACTTTATGAAAGTTAATAAAGTTATCTCAGGTTAGGAAGCAGATAAAAAGATAATTCTTGGGCTTTTTAAAATATTTATTATCAACCCAATTAATTGGTAAAGTCAGGTTTATAACACATATTTTGCAATGATACCATTGACGTAGCTTCCAGTAGGGGTGGGCAGAGCATGCAGAGTTCTACTCTGCAGAATTCTGTGCAGTTAGCTAAACACTCTGTGAGATTTCGTGGAGTTCCGTGAATGGCGGAATTCCGCTGGTCCAATTCATTAAATCGGTCCCGGCTCATGAGACCCATTACCAAACTGTGCATAACCCTCCCTCGATCCTCCTGTGCTTTTTTGTCTCGTGAAAGGTGACAGTGGCAGAGATTCAGCAGTGTCACTTCAGCGGATTTCTAAAGATTTAGGGGCATATTATCAAGAACGGTGATAAAATTATCGCCGCTTTAGCAGCAGGAAACTGCAGCTAAAGCAGCGATAATGGGCTTGATAATATGCCATTGTGAATTCCCATAGCAGCCCAGGTTAACACTAGAACCTGCGCTGCTATGGGAATTCACAAGGACATATAATCAAGCCCATTATCACCGCTTTAGCAGCAGTTTCCTGCCTCTAAAGCGGCGAAAATTTTATTGCCGTTCTTGATCATATGCCCCTTAGATTTTATGATTTGTTAAGGAATTATTATTTACAGGAAGGATGCGGAGCAACCCAGACAGTTTATGTTTGCTGTGCTGTCTGTGGGGGTCTTTGGCAGTCTCTGGAAAAGCGAGGCAGTGTGGGGTCAGCGACAGAGTTCACCCGGCTCCCGAGTGGTTAGAGATGTGCTTCTGGTTGAGGGAGCAGCAGCGGTTGTGCTCCTTGGAGCATCCTAGAAATTACTAGTAAATCATGAGGTGAGGAGAAGGAAAAAAGAGTTGGATCCAACCACTTTCCTTAGAACGTAATCTTATGAATCAATTGTGGGGGGGGGGTTGGATTACTTGTCCTGCTAACCTGGGTTTTCAGGTTGCTGGGATGTCCCTTGGTAAAAAACCCTCATACACGTGAGTGGGTATTTTTGTTGGTAGCGGTATATCTTGGTTCTCCGCTATTGCACTCTCGTGTCTGCATAATCACGGGGTTAGTTGGTATGCATCCTCCGCCAGGAGGTAGTAACCCGAGGTTAAAAGCAGTAGTGTCCAGTGACAAGTGGTCAATGTGAAATTTAAAATAACTCGGACAACCAGAGTGAATATTTATTATTCCGGATTCGAGTTAGTGGTGAAAATATAGGCAGATATGCGTAGGGAGAATTGTTAGGGTTCTCACGCTATCAATTTTCGTAAAGTTAAAAGGTCGACTAGTTTCAGCCCTAGTTGCCTGGGAGGTCGGTGGGCTTTCTTCAGGACCAGGTGATAAAGGTGTTGCAAAGCGACATATTAGTCTTTTGCTGGGTGAAGGTCAATGTTGTGCCTGTCAAGTCTGTTAATGCGTCTCTCCTTTTCTTCTTGTTTTTCTATCCAGGTGCGAGACTGATGCGGAGCGTTCTTTGCGGCGAGTTCGAAGAGGAAGGAACAAGGGAGCTGGCAAAACAGAGTGCTGAAAGCCAGGGAACAGGTACGTGGAAAGCGAAGAGGTTAAGTGAAGGGAAGGTATGTAGACAGTCTTTAAATAAGACTGCTTTAGAACGTTGATAAAAGTCACATACTAATTGCTTGTAACAAGGAATAAGTGCAGATAAAATGTTCACAACGGTTGCTTTCTAATTGCTTATAGCAAGGAACAGGTGCAGGGGATACATTTGATGAGGGCTCTCTTCGGAAAGGTTCACTTTGATGTCATCTATGTCAGTTGCTTGATGCTTATTCTGGTAGATTTACTGAATGCTTCTGTGGTGCCTGAAACGCATGGTAAAACCTTTTCAAACAAACCGGTGAGAAACCAGCTGCAACTAGCTATTACCAACAGAATGTAATACAGTAAAAAGTCAGGGTATAAGACGTTTGTTCATTCATAAGTGTTGGGAGGAATAATATCATTCCTGCCGGTAAATTGTGATAGTCAAGTTAGGTGAGCTGTGGCAGGAATCCTGTTAACGTGGCGGTGCACGGTCTAGGGCCCGCCCCACCCTCCTGCGCAACAACGCTGTGGTTGTCCTGTCCTCAGCACCAGTTATCCTATTTGCCATGGGGAAAGGCCCATTTATCTGCCCCGTGGTTCCGCTGATGGTGGCACTGCACTGTGCGCTGAGATGTTGCATGATTATGGTTATGTCTGTTAAATCTTGTTCTGTGTGATGGTGGTACAGGCGTTGGTGCCTCCTATGTATTTATGGGTGCCTCTTTATTTTTTCTTGTAGCCCTTGTATGTTTTTCCCGATCTTTCCTCAAGGGGACTACAAGTCCCAGAAGTCTTACGTGGTGGCCATTTTGAATGTTGACTGCCTATGAGTTAGCGCAAGCACGTATCTCGGTGCTCACTATTCAGAATCCCCGTGCCGGGGACGCAGAAAATCTCCCAGTTAGAGTCTGTAATACTAAAAAAACAGGAGAAGTTAGAAACAGAAACCTTGGAGGAAGAAAAAAGGAAAATTAAGGGAGAGATACCAGAGAAGAAGAATGACTTAGCACTTTTTTTGAGGAAAGAGTTATGAATAAGTGGTAAGCTTGGAAGCTTAAGACTGATTCTAATAGGAATAAAATGATGGCAATAAATAAGGGCACCAATGGAAGAAGAGTAGAAGATGTGGCAGGTATAGAAGATGCATTTGTAGACTTCTTTCAGTTATTGGATGATGAAGATCTAGTGCCCTCACCCTCAGTTATAAGTACGTACCTTAGGAAATCACAACTCCCCAAATTAGACATAGATTTATGTGACTCGCTAAATGCAGTTATTACAACAGAGGAGGTTACGCAGGTAATAAGTAAACTGAAAAAAGAAAAGGCAGCTGGTCCAGATGCTATCCCAAATGAACTGTATTTAGTATTAAAAGATTATTTAGCCCCTGTACTAGCTGATCTGTTTAATACTATTTACTTGGAAGGCTCCCTACCCCCTTTAACCTAGAATGAGGCAACTATTAGCTTAATTTAAAAACCGGGTAAAGATCCCCTCAATTGCGAATCGTACAGGCCGATATCGCTCCTTAACAACGATTATAAAATATTTACGCAGATCTTGGCAAGAAGGCTTGGCTCTCTATCAAACAATCTTATTCACGATAACCAGAAGGGCTTTATAATGGGGAGACAGTTGCACGACCTTACTCACCAACTAATTGGAGCAATTGACATCGCTGTGCAGGAAAAATTACCTTTGGCTGTCCTCACTTTTGACGCTGCCAAAGCATTTGACCGTGTGAAATGGTCTTTCCTACAAGAGGTCATTCTTTACTATGCCCTAGAGAATAATATCTTAAGAGCTATTACAAACATCTATTCACGTCCTGTGGCAACAATACTCATTAACGGCAGATTGTCAAAAAGCTTCCAGATTAAAAGAGGCACCAGGCAGGGATGCCGACTCTCACCCCACCTTTTCAATTTATATATAGAACCCTTGGCTGACAAGATAAGGAGTTCCCATGATATTACACCCTTTAGTGTCAATGGATTGAATTTGAAAGTTGCGTTATACGCTGACGATTTAACGATATATACAAGCAACCTCAACAACTCTTTTAAAAGTATAACGGCCATTCTAACTGGTTTTAGGAGTATTTCTGGATATCAAATTAATTACCAGAAGACCGAGGTGTTGCACAGGAGATGAGGAAACTATTAAAGGCATGGAACTGTTTATCTCTTACATTTATAGGGAGAACAAATGTTATTAAAATGGCAATTTTGCCAAAGTTTACGTTTCTTTTCAATGCTATTCCTCTGGAATTTAAACCACGGAAGTTAAGAAAGATTCAGAGTGAAATAAACACTTTCATCTGGGCCTCCAGAGGTGTTAGGATAGCATGGAAAAAGCTATGTCAAAAGAAAACCCGAGGGGGGATAGCCAGCCCAAACCTCATAAAGACTTCAACTTCAAAAACATCAGGACACTTTTTAAATCACAAACTAAATATACTGCCTGTTGGAAAGCAGTAACCAACAATGATTTTTGTTTCTATAAATTCGGCCACCCTAAGTATTTAAAAAAATTCTAATTAAAGGTTTTAAAGTCAGCGTACAAAGTATGGTACGAAATAAGGAAAACATGGTAGCTCCCATACTACAGCAGGTATGCACCAATATGGAACTCCCCGGGTACACCAGAATGCTTGAAGGACTCTATCGCAGACCCCCTAAAAAAAGCTGGGATATCGAGATGGGGAGCTCATAGGACACGGTGCATGTATTCCTTCGTACTATTTTTAGAACGGTATTAACATTCTAGCTTGGAGGTTCTACAGCGACAGTTGCTGTCTGATCTCCGATGCTGGTAGAAGTGTTGGTTGAGGCTGAATATTCTGGAGAATAAATGTACAGAAGAAACCTTCATCTCGTCTTGTTCCTGTCATTTATTTTCAAGAAGAACATTTCATATTGGCGACGATCGGGATCTTCGAATTTTTCAGCCTCTCCGACACTTTTCTGCTTTATGAGGAAATAAGCCCCAGGATTTAGTCACTCGCTGCAGTGATTTTGCATGGCACCCTTCTGCTTCATTCCGGTTACAGTAACAGGTCAAAATATTTTATTTATCATTTAATTATTTAAATTCTTGACCAGACTTGCCTAACTGTCCTCTCGAGCACCTGTGACTCACCTGCATGAGCAGTCGGAACTCTCCAGCTTCCCCGGCATTCTTCCTGCTATGGTAAATGGACGTTGATGGGTCTAGTATCCCACATAGCAGTGCAGCTGGGAGTGGAGCTAGATTGCAGCGCTCCCCACATCAGGATGTTTCTGAGAGCCACATATGTACCATCAAAACCTCTAAAAAGATTGTTCTCTCAATTGATTCTGATGTTGATGATGGAGGTCCCTTATGTGATGTAACCATTGGTAATGTAGATCTTCAAGTTACTGTAGATTCTGGTTCTCCAGTTACGTTAATTACTGATGTTTATTTTATGAAGACTGGAAGCCCTTATAAGTGTTTCCACCAGACATTCGCAACATTTCTTTTGGTGGTCATAATATTGACATGCTTGGATTTTTTAATAATGATATCAAATTCAAGGATCGTGTAATTTCCACCAAAGTATATGTTGCAAAAAAAGGATTTAATATACTTGGATGGAAAGACCAAGGGAAATTTGGCATGGTTTTAAGACCAGGTACATCTTGTCCTATTTCATTAGTTGACATTCCTAAAATTTCTTCATTGCAAGATCTTCTCACAAAACACAAAACACTATTTAAAGATAAATTAGGTCTTGTACAAAAATATATTTTAAAAAATGCCATCCCAATTATCAACAAAGTGAGGAACATCCCACTAAGTATTAAAGAGCAGTTAAAACAACATCTAAACAATTTATGTGCAGAAAAGGTCATCGAACCAGTAAATTCATCTGAGTGGATTTCTCTGATTGTCGTGGCCAAGAAAAAGGATACGAAGGACATCAGACTCTGCATTGATTTAAGATCTTTAAACAAGAACATACTGGTTGATTGCTTCCCGTTACTCAAAATTCAAGAAATGTTAGCTCAATTAGGCAATGCTAAGGTTTTTTCATGTCTAGATTTGAAATCTGCATACCACCAAGTTGAACTTTCTGAAGAATCTAAATCTTTGACAGCTTTTAATACCCCTTTTGGTGCCTTTAGATTTCTAAGAATGCCGTTCGGTTTAGCGTCGGCGGTTTCTGTTTTTCAGAAATTGATGTACAAATTGTTTGGTGATTGCAATAATGTCCTTGCTTATCAAGACAACATTCTGGTGTTTTCTGAAAATAATGATGAACATCTTCAATCTCTGTCTAGAGTGTTACAAATTATAGAATCAAATAGATTTACAGTTAAAAAATAAAAATGTAAGTTTATGGCCACTGAAATTGACTATCTGGTGATCACATTTCTGGAAATGGTATAACACCCAAGTTTGATTTGGTGAAAGCTATTATTGACAGCCCAGCTCCAGAGAACAAAGATCAATTGAGATCCTTTCTGGGGTTGTGTGACTATTATTCACATTTCATTGATAGCTTTGCTTTACAAACAGAACCATTAAGGAAACTTCTTAGGAAAGGAGAACAATTTAATTGGCGTGAAAATGAATCTTTAGCTTTCAACAATCTTAAAAGCCTTATTGTTAAAGCTCCTGCTCTCCATCCTTTCAGATATGATGTGCAGTGTATTGTTACTGTAGACGCAAGTGGTACAGGAATAGGTGCTGTTCTTTTGCAACTGATTGATGGTGTTGAACGTACGATTGGTTTTGCATCCAGATCACTTTCACAGACTGAACGTCACTATAGCACCATAGAGTAGTAGGCATTAGCCTGTGTCTGGGCTACCAAGCATTTCGAAACATTTCTTTGGGGGAGAAGATTTGTTTTGGTCACATACCATAAACCTCTTGTTTTCTTGTTATCTAAAAAGGACCACGATAAGGTTAGTCCTAGATTAGTGAGATTACTCTCAAGAATGTTTGACTTCAATTTTGTAATCAAACACATTCCTGGGGGAAAGAATGCCCGTGCAGATTTTTTATCTAGGTGTCCTTTAGATGTGGATTCTCCTACATTTTCAGTTGATGATCCTGAATGTGTAGTTGGAATGATTGATGGTCTAGAGGTTCTGGATGGTGCAATTAGCAATTCTGAATGGTTAGATTGTGCCAAATGCGATGATGTTCAGAAAATGATCACACATCATGATATCAATGGTTGGCCTGAGGAAAGAAATATAGATGAAGGTTTACAACAGTTTTGTAAAGTTAAAGATGATCCAACCATTGAAAATGATTTCGTCATGAAAAGTAATTTATTAATTCCTCCTGGTTTACTTAGACTAAGATTAATACATTTTGCTAACCAAGGTCATATTGGGATGACTGGCACAAAAAAGCGGTTACGTCTCTATTATTGGTGGCCAGGAATGGATGTTGATGTAAAGAATTTTGTTGGACATTGTGTTGCTTGTTCTCAAGCAGATAAATCTTTTAAGGTTCGTAACACTCCTCTTAATCCAGTTGAATTTCCTAAGGGACCTAGGGAAAAGTTTGGCATGGATTTTATTGGTCCTATGTATAACCTTAGAAATAACATGAAATTTGCTTTGGTTATTGTTGAATATTTTTCAAAGTGGGTAGAGTGCACGTTTCTTGCTGAGTCAACCACTTCAACTGTGGTAAACATACTTAAAGAATTGTTCTACAAAGAAGGAAATCCTAAATGCTTAGTTTCAGATAATGGAGTTCAATTTAAATCACATCTCATACAACATTTTTCAGTAATCTAGGTATCAAACATCTAACTGTGGCTCTCTATAGTCCACAGGGTAATGGAATGGTAGAGAGACAATCCAGTCAGCTACTATTCAAGGTGTTTCTATTCAGGAAGGTGTTCAAGATAGGTTATGGAGCTATCACAATACTCCACATTCGGTTACTAACACAACTCCTTTTGTGCTTCTTAAAGGGCGTTTCGGATCTTCTAAACTGAGTCCTAATTGGGTTTTCGGCCAAACTAAATGTGCTGACAAGATTCCTGACATTAAACAAGTATGTGATTCTGTAGAACAGTCTCAAGTTAAAATGAAACAAACATATGATACTAGCAAGAAAGTAAAAGCTCCACAATTTGCAATTGGTGATTTCATTAAAATCAAAAGACCATTTGGAAATAAAAGCAGCAAATCTAAATTTTATCCTATGACACGTATTATCAAAGTTTCAAAGCATTCAGTTTTGGTTGAAAATGGCAAATGGTGAAGTAAAAGGAGTGTTGTTTTGGTTAAAAAAAAATCCTGAAGAAGATTAACAAATAAATGTCACCATCCTGATTCATCTTTTCCTGATATTTCGTTTAATCCAGATTCCAATGACCTTCACTTGAATCAGTGTGGTGATGGCGATACTAATATCACACAACATTCAGTAGACAATTCAAATGAAGATTGTTTAGATTCTGGTTGTGTTCATGAAAATTCAAGTCCACGTGATTCCAATGTTTCGCTCAGTAGACATTTGCATGATTCTTCAAATCTTCATCAATTGTGTAAAAGAGAATCATGTGTTCCTTCTTATTTGAAAGACAATGGGGCAGATTTATGAGGCTCCTGCGCCTCCTTGCGCCGCAATTGCGTCACGTAATGTGACGCAACGGCGGCGCAAACAATGCGCCCTATTTACAACGTGACTCATCTAGGAGATGCGTCACGTTGGAAACCCCTGCGCCATAAGGAGGCGTTCCTGCGCAGGGGGGGTGTTCCTGCGCAGGAACGCCTCCTAAAAGTGGCTGAGTGAAATCTATGAGATTTCACTCAGTCACTTTCTATGTCAATTCCTTACGCCTGCTTGAAGCAGGCGTAAGGGTGACGCAGCATGCATTGGATAGGTGGCTCCTGTGCATTGCAGGAGTCATGTCGCACTTGCGACATGACTCCTGCAATGCGCCGCCCGTGCGCCGAGAGATGCGTCACGCATCCTCACTGCCTTGCACCATGGTGCGCCGCATCATAAATGCGGCGCACCATGGGTGGCGGAGCAGTGGCGCACTGTGGCGCATGTTAACTGGCGCATCCCTGGGGATGCACCAGTTAACATAAATCTGCCCCTATGTGTTACATTAATTCTTGTTTAGTTTTTTTTGGTTTTTGGTTGTTTTTCCTGATTGGAAGGAAGATGTGTTGTATTCTTGTATTCATGTATTCCTTCTTACTATTCTTGGAACGGTATTAACATTCTAGCTTGGAGGTTCTACAGCGACAATTGCTGTCTGACCTCCGATGCTGGTAGACGTGTTGGTTGAGGCTGAATATTCTGGAGAATAAATGTATAGAAGAAACCTTCATCTCATCTTGTTCCTGTCATTTACTTTCAAGAAGAACATTTCAATGCATTACTGGAAAGGACCAATACTTCTATTTCAAGGTTTAAATAATATCAGCTGGCAAGCTGGTGCACGGAACAAGAGAAAATGTCAGACAATACTGAAGAATTAGAGGAAGAAATACTAAAAGACCCAGCTCCAAAAGAAGTTTTGAAATGATACTGGTACTTGATTCAAAGGGATGAAACAGACTTTAACACACCAGATGACACTTGGAAAAGATCTTCCCGGCTCAAGACTTGCAACAACTATGGCAAGTATCCTGCACTTTTTTATGGTTTATTATAGTTTCTGCACCCCTTAGGAGAAACCATCTCTTTACTCTGCACAGATCTTACTGGACGCCAGAGAGGTTAACAAAAATAAATAACCAGGTGATGAGAAAATGCCCCAAGTGTGGCGAAATGAAGGCAAATGACATCCACATGTTTTATCTGTGTGCAAACCTCGATACCTACTGGAAGGAGATCGGTAAGACAGTTAATAAAGCCTTAAACATTGATATGAAGGTAAGCTCTTTTAATGTTATCTTTGGTATTTTAGATGGTAATGATCCTGGTATTGCCTTAAATAAAAATCAGAAATGCCTCCTATTTACCTTAATGTTATTGGCTAGACGCGAGGTGTGCAGAAATTGGATTCTTTCATCCCCTCCTAAAGTGGATGACTGGCTTTCCCAAGTCAATAAGTTTAGGAAAGTAGATACACTTAGGGGGGTGTAAACGTACGAAATACTGGGATCTGTGGGACAAGAATATGGCATAGGGTAGGAAGGGATATCCAATGATTTCACTAAACGCGATCACTTAATTTCGGAGGATCCATCAGGTGGATACGTGAAGGTGGATTCTAAAGAATTTGTTTATTTTGTAGACATGGTCATGCCTCTTTTACCTTGGGCGGTTCACTTTCCTCAAGAGGGACCTGGCTTGCTAAAAACTATAAAGATGGCACAAATGAGGAGAAAAAAAAAACCTGTGCCGAAGAAGACGTGTTTTGGTGCTGGCTGCTGGTGGAGTGGCGCAATGCTGAGAGAAGCTGAGTTTTGCCCCCCCCCCCCCACCGCATCAAGTTCTGCAATGTAAGGCAAGGTAGGCCCAGTCTTAAGGGAAAGATCTTTTCAGTCATATTTACCGTCCGGCAAGGTATTTCCGCTTGCGGCGCGGTAAAGCGTTGTTGTTTTCCCAGATTTTCCCGGATGAGTTTTAAGTGCGTGGTGCATACAACACATTTGGGGATATTGGTCATAGTGTATACTTTCCTGAGGACGATTTCTCTTTATTTTGTGGGCATTTATTGATCGCGCTTGTGAACTACTTAACAAGCGTGCTATTTATTTACGGGGGCATTCATTGATAGCGCTTGTGTAGAAGTTGAACTAGTGCAAGGTCGTGTGGACAAAATTACTAGTGTGCTCACTGAAAGCTCGTGTTTATGCCTGCACTGTGAATAAACAAGCGTGCGTGTGTTTAACCCATATTAGGAATGTTCTTTTTTCTTAGTGAATAAACAGGATCTCACTGGCATAACAACCTGTATACTGAAACACATTCCCAATTAAACTCCAATGTGAAGTATTGTTTAGTTCTCTTTTGAGTTATCTCTTAGGAGGCAAAAACTTCTGGTGTAGTTGTGTGCTTCATTGAGGAATGGATTTTGGGGCACACTTAAGACATTAAGGTGTAATGTTAGCTAACCTTTATGTATTTGGTATTGTGTGTATCTATTCTTTTCTTTTACAGATCCCCCCTCCAAGCAGTCCTCTTCCTTCCCTTCCCTCACCTGGTGTCTCCAATCTGCAGTGCTATTATAGCTTCTCTGAGTTGGAGCTGCCTGGAGGTGGAATAAACAATCTTCACGCAGATCCTGAGGACGGCGCTCCGCTGACATCCTGACAAATCGCCCTTCCCAAAAACAGTCTTACAAGTCATGGTTTGGTGGAGTGGAGGACATAAAATAGTCTCACCAATGGGAGGTATTAACCGAGGAGGTTGGTTCCCGAGAACTCTCTGAAGGGTCACAACCCTTTCAATCTAAAAGGAAACATAGTTTTCCCTGATATTGTTTAGAGTACAATATACGGTGAACTTCATACTCTTGTTGGCCATTAATCAGAACAGATGGGCATGGGGTATCTTTTCGTGTTGCGTGGTGGTATGGCTTGATCAGTGAGACGTGAAACAGTGGGTGGATAGTGTATTCAGGGGGAAGCTATAGCTTGATGGTCACTGGATTAAATTTTTTGATAATGTCATAAGGACCTATAAACTGCGGTTGTAGTTTCCTTGGACCTTCTAGCTGTAGGTGTTGTGTTGATAACCATACTATAGGTGCTGGGGTTCTATGCTTGTCAGCTTCTGCCCTCATGACCAATTTGGCTTTTGCTAAACTTGTCCTAGCGTGTTTTTGAATCTCATGCAGTTGTTCTAATCTTTCTCTGACTGAAGGTATCATATTAGAAACTCCTGATCTATCAATGGGAAGGGCCCGAGGATGTTATCCTGACATAAAGAAGAAGGTTGTGTAACTTGTAGCTGAGTGGGTGCTGATATCATAAGTGAATTCAGCTAGGGGTAAGGCCTGATCCCATTGTCCTGCGTACTTGGATAATAAGCATCTTAGTGTAGTTTCTAGGGATTGGTTTACCTGTTGACTTTGCCCATCGGTGTGTGGGTAGAAAGCAGATGACAAGGCTACCTCTATCCCTAAATTATCACACAGTGTTCTCCAAAATTTAGATGTGAACTGAAATTCCACAATCTGAGATGATTTTAGTCGGTAGACTATGCGGTCTTATAATATGATCAATAAATATTTGAATATTTGACTAAATTATACGGCGGTGGGTATCTTTCTGAGAGGGGAGCAAACTCCGCCGGTGGAGCAGAGTTTGTAGCCCACCCCCAAATTCCAGCTTTAATCCAGAAACTGAATAGCTCCATGTTTAGGTGTGAATTGGCTCCTACAGCTGAGACAAAATGCCTTGTTCCTCTGATAAGATGACCTATCTGGGCAGTGCTCAGGAATTTAATTATCTTCAAAGGAACCTGCCTTGTCACAGGCAGATGTAGCTCACACTTGGGCCTGTCCCCTATATTGTCCTGCTAGCCAGCCAATCCCAGTGGGAGAGGAGCTACCCTCAGACCCAGACCCTCAGACCCAGTTTTAAGTGACCACAGGGCAGGGTTTGCTCTTTTCCATTTCCACACCTTTAGGGTGAGCACAGGACTTCTGCACAGAGGAACAAAGGTTCTGCCTTCTTGTTTTTAGGTAGAGAGGGGCACTGTGGAATTGTTTGCAGTAGGGCATACAAGAACTGCTGCAAAAGTGGGTAGGGTTATATCCCTGGGCACCTTTTCTCTATAGGTCAGGAAGTTGCAGGACTCACCCTCACCCCCAGCCTACTGACATGCATTAATGTGACACCCCTGGGTACACTCTTCAGAACACTACTGGACCAGTGACCAGTGACGGAGAGAGGGAGAACTGCCACTGCAGTTATGACCCGTGAGGAGAACCCTAAGGGCTGGACCTGCATCCACTTGCACCGAGGACTAAGATGTTGACTTAAAAGGGTCAGTTGACTGACCAACAGGATAACAACAGTTACACAAGAGCTACAAGAAGCCTAATTTTCTGAAGAAGCCTAGCTGACCAATTTCAACTGGGCCTGCCCTGGACCCTGCCAGTGGCTACTGTTGGAGTGAGTCCTCACCCATTAGTGCTATTCTTGAGGTCCTAGAATCATGGGCAGGTGGTAGAGTGTACTCCTCCTACCCAACCTGCAAAAGCTGGGAATTGGAAACTTTTTGACAACTTTTGCTCCAAAGAACCAGTGAGAGGTCGGGTTCGCTGGCAAGCTGTAGTTATCGACATTGAATCGCCTGTCAGATCCAACTTACTGGTTTGTCCGACAGAAGGAGATCTGACTTCCAGAAAAGATTCTAAATCCGAACGTAGAGGGCTTTACCAAGAACAATGCTGAGCAAAGCTGAAGTCAATTGACTATGAAACCTTCCCGGGCACGGACGCTGAACTTTGCCTGCTCTGAGGTTTCCTGCCTTCATCAATGACCATACTTGGACCCCGCTCTCAGAAACCCCACATCATTGAATCCTGACTTGGATCCAGCCTGTAACTTGCCAACTCCTCAGTAAACATCTTTTCTCCAGAAAAAGTTTTCAGTCCAAAGGTGACTATTTGACCAGGGCGTACCTGGATCTTGTATCCGATCCACGCTTCATCGAGTTCGGCCTCAAACCTTACCGTTGTCTTGCACAACCATTTGTCTATGGTTGGCTCTTTGCACATTTTAATGCTACTAATATTTAAAACTTTAATAATCATGTACACAGTTCCCCTTATTGGACATTTGTTGTTTAGGTGTCATTTTGTTCATTAAATATTCTCCACTTTTATATATTGGATTTCGATTTTTATTGTGTGATGTTATCAACTTTTGAACTGTTTTGATACTTCTAAAGGCTTTCCACATTCTATTCAGTTAAGCCTTTCTGATCTGTGTTATAGACACCAGGGGTTGGGCTCAGGTTTAAATTACAGAAACCTTTACTGGACCTAAGAAGGATAGTGACATTGTGGTGGATTACCATCCTCTCCAACTAATGATCCATTTTCTCCCATTTATTAATAATAATAATCCTGTATTTGTAAAGCGCACAGCTACTGATAGATTTCCCGGCGCTGGGGGCCATCGGAAAGATTAAGCAAGATATTGCCCAGAGTCACATGGTGCTGGGCAGACCCCTGCAGCTGGTGCCGGGGATCAAACCATTATCCCCAGCATCTGGCGTCAATCGCCACACCTCTTCCATAATGACATAGCTATACTACTAGATGACACAAGATGCCAAACTGATGTATTTTACTTTTCCCCTTGAGAATATCTATTTTTATTTTTTTAGAATCAGGTGCTTGTGACAACAGTAGAAAAACAAAGAAATGCTCCCTGGGTTCAGCATCAAGGGCCAGATTCATCAAGGGATTACGTTGCCCTTGCGTCAAGTAGCGTGTCGCAAGACCAACATAATCCCTAAATCAGATTTACCAAACAACGCAAGGCCACCTTGTGTGGCCCTGCAGTTCGTGGTGAATCTGTGGTAACGCAAGGCAGCGCAAGTCACTGCCTTGAGTAACTCTGCCCTGGGAAGGCGTCTCATGGGTGGAGGGTGAGTATTACCTTGCATCCCCGAAGGGTTTTGGCACATTCTCTGATTTACCAATATTGGTAAACCTGAGAATGCAGCAAAATACTATGCCTTCCTAGGGGACTTTCAACGAGGAGAAATATCTTTATTTATCTTCATTCTTTCCTCTTTCAATGTTGCACACTTAGAAAGAGTTCTTTTTCTGCATTGCGTTGCATGAAAGAATGATAAAGTCTGAGTCCGAGTTTTGAACACGATGCCAGAAAAACTTCTGACTTGCATGCTCATCACCAAATGTACATGGAAGAAGCAGTTGAAGCATTTATAAATATGATTTCTAGCCTAAACGTTTAGCCCAATGCTTTAGAGTCCTGAGGAGTCTTCTGTGGGTTACACAACCCACCATACTTCAATTCAAAATAGCCTCTAGGGACATCTGGATATTGGACCAGTTATTCAAAACTGTTAGGACCATTTGGCCTACCAGGTGTAAGATGCTGTGGGGCTTATGCTGAGTGTGGTGGGAAGCTGTCTGCAATGACTTGGTTAGGTGTATTACAATGTGAGCTTTGGGTAGCATCTCCAGTTGTTCAATGCTGCTATGCTTTGATGAGGAAGGGTGGCAAGGGGTGAAGACTCAGGTTGTTCTAATCACCATTTTAACTTTAATCTTCTGGGCTGGTTAGGCTTCTTTTTAGGCCAAATGGGTGTGTCTTATTTAGATTTTATCAGGAATTTCTTAGGTGCCACATGGCGCTTCCTGCTCTTCCTGTATGTATTAATATTTTCATGCCCTGTGGAGTGATCAGATTGGCAAGGATAGTACACAACTATGACAGACTCCCCTCGAAAAAGGGCTGCTTCCTGTTTATACTTCCCTGGTAGCTTTCACGTCCTGCTGTAGAGTTTCTGCTCGGTTTTCTTGGGGCAGAGGGCGGCAAGATAAGTGACTGGGTGGTTCATCTAGATAGGGCTGCTAACCCGCAGATACATAAAGACTAGTTCACAACAGGTTCTTACTCTATTTCGTTAAGTTGTAATAACGAAGATTCGAAAGAGGACTAAACATGCAAGCAGGAATATCGCCGAAATAGGGATATATATGATGTTTGCATTTTTATTGGTAATGAACAACATTTTCATAACTTAATAATTACAGACACAATACTCGTTCATTAAGTTGCCGTTTTACAGAAGAAAGCGTTATTGCAAGGATGGAATGCAGTGACTTATGTACGTGCAGAAGAACATCAACAGAAGGCAAGGTCAGAGGTCAAAACTGTCTTAAGCTGTCACTGCTGAACATGTGCAAAAGGGAGCGACATGGCCTTTCTGTAGTTATTATGGAGCTTCCCATATTCTTTCTCTGCCGTGTGTATAGTGTATACATTCCCTTGTAGATTAGAGCTCCAGGCTATCACAACTTGTCCAAGAAGAGGGCTTTTTCCAGTAAACACGCCGAGCAAGAGTCAAGGGAAACGCGGCGTATGACTCTCTTCCAGCCAGCGGGAATGTTTAATAATCAAAAGAACAGCGGCCAGCCCTTGGCAAGCATTAACCAGCCATCAACAGCAGAGATAATGCAGCATTGAAGCTAGCCCTGTGTGAGCGGATAATCTTCCTTCACATCAAAGAGGACGCCATCTTGTATTGTTGAGTTCATCAAACGCAGCCAACACGCTGAGACCTCAGTTTTAGTTTTTTGCAAACAGATGTATTCGTTTTCAGGATGTAGCACGTTTTTAAACCATGCATCACAAGCTAGCTGTGTCCTGTGTGAATGGCGATCACAAGAGGAGAGTGGAGTGAGGGACACTCGTTGGTGAAGGGTGTCTTGGCAGGGTGCCTGTAGAAATGATGATAACTACCATAGACAGTTTGAATTAAAGGTATTAATGGTACCATGTTAGGCACATGCAGAGAAGCGCTTCTATCGCATTAATTCATTCAGCTCAATGACTGCATTGTTCTTGGACAATACGCACACATTTGCTTTCAGGGGGCCTTTGTTTCGCTTTGATTTTCAAATGAATGAGATCAGTGTCATAGTTCTTTTCCTTCGTTTTCTGTTTTAATCACTACACATGCGAAATAAAATGAATCTGGATTATGAACCGTGCGGGAACACCGTGGGTAAAGAGTTCTTCATGCAGGCATTTCATCTGATGAAATTCCAAAGAAAATGTGGAATAACATGGGGAAATCAGCATGGACACAACAATGGCTGCGTGTTATTCCACATTCGACCTCAAAAATCAAAGTGAAATCAAAGTGGCCTGTTACACCGGCGTGTATATGATGTTGTAATGGTAATACATTACAGTGTCTCAGTATTGGGCCACATATGATATGCCCTTTAATATTAATACAGATTAAGATGACTGGTTATCAGTTTATTGTAGTTAGAGAAGTGTCTTTTTTAGGTCTCGCTGAAGCAATGCGTAAGCATTGTTCGGCGAGATTCTGGTAAGCCGTCCGAAAAGTCTACCTAGCTGCGGATTAGACACAGTTCATGTGAGACAGGCGCGTGCACAATGCCAGCCACATCACACACCACCATTTGGCTGTGCCTCGGCATCAGACTTCAAAGGCTGCCGCTCCCCCCAATCAGACTTCAAAGGCTGCCGCTCCCCAGCCCCCGCCCCCGCATCAGACTTGAAAGGAATGCACTCCCCAGCTATCTTGAATGTGGATGCCTGGGCACTCCTTTTTACATCTCACACCCCTGCCTGGATTTTTTTGACTGTTTTATTTTTGATGCCCTACCCACACAGTTACCTGCATTGCTCTCCTGGCAGATCAATCCCAGTAGTTTCCCTAAGCCTGCGTTTTCTTCCAACCTAAAACAACCTCCATTGCTCCACCGTTCGTTACCTTGCATTCTTTTTTAATTTGCTTTCTTTCTTGTTGGAGGTCCCGGCAGCTGCCATTTGCTACCATGCTGCTCTTTTTCTGGAGTCGCTTTTGTGCGATTCTCTCCCCCATGCTCCGAGTGGCTCTTTCTCGCCCGTTTGCTTTCCCGCCGTACTTCGTTTTGCTCGTGCCCATGTGCTTCTCCCTTCAACCCATGTTGTTCTTTGCTTTGTGCGTATGCCTCCTCCTCCTGCCCTCCCTGTTGCTCTTCCTTCTCGTCTTTATTTCCCTTCCTTCCCTCACCCGCCAACCCGTTTGCCCCCTACCCCTACAAGCAATGCACGTTTCTAGGCTTTTATAGGAGTGTCCTGCAGTAAATTGCTTCCTGCCCTTCCATTTTACTAACAAAACTGCTTTCAATGTACTTCATTTTCAATTCTTTTTACATTTCCACTCCATTTCGGATTGGTAAATAAAATAAAATGGTGCATTTGTGTGCCTAAACAATTATGCACCTGTACTTACAAAATGAACGTGGCCCCATCATCTCGTCTTTTGTCCCTTTGTTCATGCAGTACAGTAGCAGCATTTTTGCCCATGCCTCAAAGTATGTACAAAAGGCACTGACAGAGCCAATAGGTCTCAAAGGTGAGACCTCTTGACTTTGCCAATGTGTCAGCACCGCTGTGTCACGTTAATGAATGGGCATGCTTAGTGACATATGTGTAAATGTGTGGGTGTACTTGTAAAGCGCAGTGTGACTCCATGGAGTATCCTGGCGCTGAAGACCGCTGGGGAACCCGTCCTGGTTTTCCCTGTGAGATGGTCCCTTTCTGGGTATCTCCAAGGTGAAACCAGGCATCCCCGGCGTCTGTGGGGGGCCGTTGTAGAGATGAGGCAAGCTTAATGCCCAGAGTTGCCGAGTGTGTTCCCTGGTTAGAGTAGGCACCGAGGCGAGAATTACCGAGTCCGTTTTGACCCTGGTCCACGACCCTGCCACGTCGGGAATTGAACCCTGGTCCCTGCTTACGGGTCTGCCGCCTCTAACCAGTGAGCCACACCACTCCACTGCACATGCATACGTCATCAGGGTGGGCCGCTGTAGTATCATGACGCATCCATGTGTGTGTCAAGAGGCATATGCGTGTGCAAGTCATAGCTCTTTGTTTTATTTTTATTTTTTAAAACATTGCTTCTTTTTTAGACTTAACAGTAGGGGCAAAAGAAATGGCAGAGCCAATATACTCGAAAAATATACTCGAAAAGTATACATTGGGGGTCAGTAGAGACATTTTGTAACACGCCTGTCATTGAATATTCACTCTAATTGCTTGCAGTTTTTCACCACAGTATTTCTGTAAATGAACATGTTCCAGAGCAATAAATGGTACAATGTTGGAACCTTGGAAACTAAATGTGCTGCGATGCATTTCTCAAAGTAGGCTGTCATCGCTGTAAATGAAAACGAGCTTAACTGGCATAATCAAATTCTGCCTGGTTAACTGCAGTTTTAGAAATCTTGGCGAGTTTACCTAAAGTTTTCGAAATCTTGGCTACCCTCATCGCAGCCAGAAATCATGCAACCTATACTAGGAACACACCCTCTCACCCTCACACACCCACTCACCCTCACACCCCCTCACCCTCACACCCCCTCACCCTCACCCCCTCACCCCCCTCACCCTCACACACCCCCTCACACACCCTCTCACCCTCACACCCCCTCATCCACCCTCACCCTCACACCCCTTCACCCTCACACCCCCTCACTCTCACCCCTCACCCTCACACCCTCACCCTCTCACACCCTCACCCCGTCACCCTCACCCTCACCCTCACACCCTCACCCTCACACCCTCACCCTCACACCCTCACCCTCACAACCACACCCTCACCCTCACACCCCCTCACCCTCACACACCCCCTCACCCTCACACCCCCTCACCCTCACACCCTCACACACCCTCACACACCCTCACACACCCCCTCACACCCCCTCACCCTCCCTCCTTCTCACCCTCACCCCCCCTCACCCTCACACCCCCTCACCCTCACACATCCCCTCACCCTCACATCCCCTCACCCTCACACCCCCTCATCCTCACACACCCTCACCCTCACACCCCCTCACCCTCACACCCACTCACCCTCACACACCCTCACACCCCCTCGCCCTCACACCCTCTCACCCTCACACAGCCTTACCCTCAAACCCCCTCACCCTCACACACCCTCACACACCCTCACTCACCCTCACACCCTCACACACCCTCACTCACCCTCACCCTCACACCCCCTCACCCTCACACACCCTCACCCTCAAACCCCCTCACACCCCTCACCCTCACACACCCTCACCCTCACACACACTCACCCTCACACCCCCTCACCCTCACAACCCCTCACTCACCCTCACACCCTCACCCTCACACCCCCTCACCCTCACAACCCTCTCACCTCACACACCCTCACCCTCACACACCCTCACCCTCACACACCCTCACACACCCTCACTCACCCTCACTCAACCTCACACACCCCACCAGCATAGCATAACAAAACATAGCATAACAAAACACAGCACAGCATAGCATAACAAAAAAAGCACACCCCCTCACACCCCCTCACCCTCACTCCTTCTCACCCTCACCCCCCTCACCCTCACACCCCCTCACCCTCACACATCCCCTCACCCTCACATCCCCTCACCCTCACACCCCCTCATCCTCACACACCCTCACCCTCACACCCCCTCACCCTCACACCCACTCACCCTCACACACCCTCACACCCCCTCGCCCTCACACCCTCTCACCCTCACACAGCCTTACCCTCAAACCCCCTCACCCTCACACACCCTCACTCACCCTCACACCCTCACACACCCTCACTCACCCTCACCCTCACACCCCCTCACCCTCACACACCCTCACCCCTCACCCTCAAACCCCCTCACACCCCTCACCCTCACACACACTCACCCTCACACCCCCTCACCCTCACAACCCCTCACTCACCCTCACACCCCCTCACCCTCACAACCCTCTCACCTCACACACCCTCACCCTCACACACCCTCACCCTCACACACCCTCACACACCCTCACACACCCTCACACACCCTCACACACCCTCACTCACCCTCACTCACCCTCACACACCCCCACCAGCATAGCATAACAAAACATAGCATAACAAAACACAGCACAGCATAGCATAACAAAAAAAAGCATAGGATAGCAAAACATAGCATAGCATAACAAAACAAAGCATAGGATTGCAAAACAAAACATAGCATAACAAAACAAAACATACCATAGCAAAACACAACAAAGCATAGCATAGCATAACAAAACACAGCATAACAAAACAAGGCATAGCATGACATAACAAAGCATAGCAAAACAAAACATAGCATAGTATAACAAAACATAGCATAGCATAACAACACACAACAAAACATAGCAGAACAAAACATAGCATAACAAAACAAAGCATAGCATAACAAAACAGAGCATACCAAAACATAGCAAAACACAACAAAACATAGCATAGCATAACAAAACACAACAAAACATAGCATACATAACAAAACATAGCATAGTAAAGCATAGCAAAACATAGCATAGCATCACAAAACACAACAAAACATAGCATAGCATAACAAAACACAACATAGCATAGCATAACAAAACAAAGCTTAGCATAGCATAACAAAATATAGCATAATAAAGCATAGCATAGCATAACAAAACATAGCAAAACAAAACATAGCATAGCAAAACAAAGCATGGCATAATAAAACACAACAAAACATAGCATAGCATAACAAAACATAGGATAGCATAAAAAAGCATAGCATAGCAAAACAAAACAAAGCATAGGATAGCAAAACTAAACATAGCATAGCATTACAAAAAAAGCATAGGATAGCAAAACAAACCATAGCATAACATAACATAACATAACAAAACATAGCATAACAAAACACAACAACATAGCATAACAAAACATAGCAAAACACAACAAAACATAGCATAGCATAGCATAACAAAACACAACAAAACATAGCATAGCATAACAAAACACAGCATAGAACAGCAAAACTAAACATAGCATAGCATAACAAAACAAAGCATAGGATAGCAAAACAAAACATAGCATAGCATAGCATAACAAAACATAGCAAAACATAGCATAACAAAACCCAACAACACATAGCATAACAAAACATAGCAAAACACAACATATAGTGAGGAGCGCGTATGCTGGACCTAATCGCTCCTGGTCCTCGCTCTCTTTGATACAAAATATCAATGCCACCAGATCTACCTTGGCATGCATGACTGTGGCTCATAGGGTGGGCTCCTAGTCTGTGCTCTAAACCCACCCTTAATGATTAATTGTCCTAATATTTTCATTCATTAACAATGAAATTAGCTAAAAAATGTCAATAGCAGTAGCAAAATTGTCTTGCCTGTGGTGTTAGACCCACTCCCTCACAAAATGCCCAAAAATAACAATATGTATTCTAGTCGTTCTTGTGGTTCCTGTGCTTTCTTTCTCCCCCTCGGGTCCCCCTCTCCTTTCTCACCAATCTCAGCCTCCTACTCTCCTCCCCCACATACCGCATAGCTTAACAAAACACAACAAAACATAGCATAGCAAAACAAAACATATAATAGCATAGCAAAACATAGCATAGCATACCAAACACAACAAACCATAGCATAGCATAGCATAACAAAACATGGCATATGAAAACAAAGCATAGCATAATAAAACACAACAAAAATGCGCCCTGCTCTATTCATCCATCGCTCATATTTCTCCTTCTCTTTATTTCGGACAGCTTTCTTCCATAAATTTAAAGCCTCATATTGTGCAGGTCCAGGAGGTGGCTTCATTTTATACAACTTCCCTTTCAAATTGTCATGAATTCTAGTTTCAAAAGTTTGGTATTTTGGAAAAACTCAATGGACCCTCTTTCTGTGTGATCTGCACCATTGACAAAGCCAAAAACATGTGTCTAACCCATGTTCTATTGTCATTTTGTATGCAGGGATACCAGCCGCGGCCGGCAGTGGGAGTAAATGCAGGGCGGTGACGTGGGGAGGGGGAGGGTCAGTGTGGGGGGTAGTAATGTATGGATTACGGAGTTTTACAGGTAAGTAAACATTTAAATAAATAAAACAAATTTCGTTGAGTACACTGCATCCCAAAATGCGATGCAGTGCGTGCAACGAAATTTGTTTTATTTATTTAAATGTTTACTTACCTGTAAAACTCCGTAATCCATACATTACTACCCCCCACCCTGCCCCTCTCCCTCCCCACGTCACCGCCCTGCATTCACTCCCACTGCCGGCCGTGGCTGAGGCATACCCTCAGGAGGTGCCTCTTCACCTTTACATACTGGAATAGTAACACCCCCCCTTAACCAAACTCTTAATTTCTTTCAAACATTTCATGGTCACAACAAATTGCGAACCAAAACAAATTCAATTCAATGTTTTGATTTTGTTCCGGATATGTCAAATTCTTTTAAACCAAGCTTGTTATAGCTGTTCATTTCCAAACTCCCGCCTGCAAATCTTAATTCAATATTCACTCAGCCACAGGCCAATCTCAGTGCAGCACCTTAAAGTCATCAACCAATCCCAGCATGAAAGCACATCAACCAACTAATCCCAGCATGGACCCTAAGATGCATGACTTCACTCCTTGCAGCGGTTCACCCTCCTTTACAATTTCAACTAACACAACAAACATATATCAATTCTTATTTGCTCTACTAAAGAATTAAAAGTATTTCAATCATTCAAGAAATCACTAACGCAAATGAAATCTCAACCAGCTCTTTTCACTCTAATCAATGTCACGTAACCCTTTGCACAATTAGTTTGCGCTAACACCAGTCGATGTTAAACAATCACAACAATGGGGCCCATTACGATGTCAGTCTGACGAGTGTCCGAACGACATTGTAGCGGAAACCTACACGGTATTCGAGAAGCATACTTTTTTCTATTGCGGCTTTTGCTGTGGGCTGCAGCACAAGCCGCAATAGAAAAAATACTCTTTTAAAACATTATGCGTTGCCTGCCTCATGATGCATGGATATTTGGGGGGGCACCAAAGGTGAACCCCAAGCCTCATAGTGAAGGCCTTGGGGTCAGGGGCCCTGCTAGGGGCCCCCAAAGTCACTTTCTGACAGCCTTTCCATGTTGGAAAGTTCGACATGGAAAGTCTGTCCGGAACAGACATCATAATCCCGACAGCATTTGAGGATTATCTGTCCGACCGACGCCTCGTCGGGATCTCCGATCCTGTCAGAGGCCTTGTTCTTTTCCCCAGGCTGCAGCGGTCTGACCAACCACATCATAATATGGAGGTAGGACAGCTGAGTCCGACTGCCGGACGGACGTCCACTGACAGCTTGTCGGTGTAGATCCGCCCAACATCCTTAAAGGGCCCAATGTTTTTAGTATCTCTATCTTATTTGTGGAAGTTATGGTACCTCACACCCAACTTTAAACTGCAAACAAGAAACACCATATGGCAATGGTTGTTCCAAGTGTGTTCTACACTTGTCTCAATCCATCCTGAGATCTTAAATTACAGCGGGTCTGAAATTTTTCAACTTCTTCACATAAACAAATAACATCACTCTAAATCACAATCCATCACCACACTAACAATCAAAACACAATAAAATAGACGTATTACCCTATTAATACTCACACTTACTAACAGCAACTGCCTTTGAATACCTCCTCGTCAGATCTTCAGGTTCTGGACATTGGATTTCGGAATTCGTATAATTTTAGTCTAACTTGGGAAATTATTTTATAGCTCTATTCAAGGTGTGAACCGTACTTTGCTACCGGAAGCTGATAGCGTGGAAAGAGTCCAAATTTTACTCTTCAGTATCAGTTCAAACTGTGACTTACAAAATGGGCTCCAACACTGTGCCAACTCTTTTCCGCGTGGCAACAGATCTTTGCCGTTGTTTTTGGATTAAAACTAAATCAAATCAAGTCAATCATCATCACAATTTACAGTTTAAGTTCAGTCTATGATGTGAGTTTTAAGTTGAATTTCAAGAGATTAATACATTTTTTGTATTTCTCTTTATTCAATTAGTAAATCAGATACATCTGTTTACAGAAATTATCAAGAAAAATATGGTTTGAGTCATCAATAATGCAAATCAATAAGCGTGGCCCATAAAGGAATGAAACCCTATTCTATCTATAAGGAACCTAACCTATTTAGAATCCAAAAAGAGTCCTGGAAAAGAGCAATATCAAAGGAGCATCAAAACCAGATTTAAGTACTTGAACTCTCCATAAAGATCAGTTCGTGAAACTCAAGGTATACAGCTGCAGTAGGAGACCATACAAAATAGATCTCATCAAGGAAATTAGATAAGACAGGTGCAGCAGTAACTACACTCTTAAAGTTAGATAAGGAATATAGGGACGTCACCTCCAAAGTGGAAGGAAACAGTAATTACCGTCAGCAACAGCTCAAAACAATCAGTCCGGTCAGAATGCCCTGAATGTCCTGCATGGCCTGTCTCTATCTAGAAACATACATTGATATAAAAGACGTAAAAGCATGCTATTAACTTTGTCGCGGATCTGGTCATTCTGGTCCAATGAGAAGATATATTTTGCATATGAGCCGCTTCTTCTTCCTTTCCCATGGCTAAACACATGAAGTTCACTCCTTGCTTATCAAACATTACTAAACATTTGCATAACTGGGAACCTCTGCCCTTGGTTCCCTGGGAAGTCTAATGCAATGTCTACTGTACCATTTATCCAATGTTTCTCTGAGGAACAATGAACTGCACTAAAGACAGAAATATTTACTTGTAGATTTCAAGTTAAGTAATAGCATTCGTATTTCTCATAAGTGTACGTTGATTGTTAAAAATGTGTTTCTCTATTCAGTATTATGTGAGCATGTGGTAGCTAGGAAGTTGAAACTGGGTTCTTCAAGAAAATTCAGGTTAAGAAAGGAATACATTTCATAAGCTCGGCACATTCTGCAGTTATGACAAATCTAAGATGGTGACATTAGGTCAAACTATCAAATACATGTAGCATGTACACTTCCACATGTGACGGAATGCCTTGCAGCACTGCAAGATGCGTACCCCTGCTCGACATCCAATTACACAGTAGAGGTCACAGTAACAGATGGATGAACCTGACTATACAACTGTTTATATGGTGATTATTATCGTGGAGGTGGGATTGGATGATAGGGCTGGCATATTAGTTAGCATTATCCCCGTTTTCCTGTTACTGTTATTCTTGTTCGGAGTAATGGACTGTTTACGTCTGATATTGCAAGCTAGTGACTCCTGTGAAAATTGCATATCCTTGCCTGATTGTGCTTATTACTTGTATTAATATGTCAGTAACGATGGACTAGATAGATATAATATACCTGTCCTTCCTAATTCACTTATACAAAACTACGCTTGTTCTGATGTTCTACATACTATACCTCTAGATACAAACGGCCACATGCATCATTGTTCCCGTTTGCGATTTCTTAATTGCGAAAATTAAGGAATCACAATTAAGAAATCGCAAACGGCTATGCATCAAGAAATCGCAATTTTTTTTGCGTTTTCTAAAAATTCCCTAATTGCAATTCACAATTTGCGAATCGCAATTAAAGAATCCCCTTCCTATTGATTCCTGTGGGCCTAGAGGCCCATAGGAATGAATGGGAAGTCATTCTCAATTTGCGATTCGCAAATTGCGAATCGCAAATTGAGAATACAATTTCAAGGGTGCAAGGGGGGGTCCAAAGGACACCCCCCTGCACCCCTGAAATATAACTGTAAGTTCATTTTTCAAAAACACATGCCCCAAGGGCATGTGTGTGTAAAATGAAACTTTCCAAAATGCACTTTTGTTCATTTTTAAAAGTTTTCGCAAATTACCATGAAGGTCAACTTCATGGTAATTTACCTCTCCCTATTTGCAAATTCACAAATTTAAAATGTTCATGCATTGCATTTAAGAAATCTAAAATTGCGATTTCTTAAATGCAATCGCAAATTTAGAAATCGCAACATGATTGCAATTTCTAAAATTGCGAAAAACATGATGCATCCCAATTTTGTCAATTGCATTCGCAAACGGACGAAAATTGCGATTCGCACCGTTTGCGAATGCAATTGACAATGATGCATGTGCCCGAAAATCCTTATGCTAGTGCTAAATTTGTCATTTCACAATGTACCACTAACTGTATGTGATATACATGTAATGTGTAATATGATACAAAACACAATAAACAGAATTAATCAAAAAAATCAAATACATTTCTGCATGGTTCAGCATATCCTAAGGGCATCTATCATGTTAAAAGAGAGGCCTAACTGAGGACTAGCAATACAAATTAATGCCTGGTGCATTTGGCAAAATGTCACTACGTGCCATTTTAAAAGTGTGTTTTCATGTTAATAATTAAGGCGAATTATCATTGTCATTAATAGATTTTTTTGCAAAATATTCTACTGTCACAGTGGTTACAGAACTCGTGAAGAATTCAGTCATAATCTTTAATACTTGTTACATTGAGCTTTTGGGAAATGTGGCTGTTCTAAAAGACGAGCTTCCTTTGATCTGTGTACTACACACCATGGCCATAGAAGTAAAGAAAATCACACTTAAGGGAGTTGTATGGCTTAGAATCGGTGCACTGTTTCTCACCTGCTGAGTCTGTGGCCAGTCAATGCTCTTGGGCTACTGTCCTTCTCCTCTGCACATTTGCTCTCCCTCTTCCAGGCTGTTCTCGAGCGGGCACGTCCTCTCAGTGTCCTGTAATGTTTCCCTACTCACATTATCTCCTCTTTGCCTTCCCTCAGCATGGTATTGGAATATTCCCCCAGTCACTCTCTTTAAAACCCAGGGGCAGATTTACTAGCCCCTGGCGACAACTTTACACCGCCGTTGCGTCACTTCTGTGACGCAGCAGCATCGTAAACAACGCGCCACTATGCGACATATTTACAGCGTGGCGCATCTAGGGAGATGCGTCACGTTGTAAAACCCTGCGCTACATTATACCTGCGTCAGCTATAATGTATGCAGGGTGGGCGTTCCGTCGCAAGGAAGCCTCGTAAAAGTGACTGTCACTGTTATGATGCCACTGCATCAAAACCTTGCACCTGCTTGAAGCAGGCGTGAGGAGTGACACAGCATGATGGGAATAGGCATTCCTGACTACTGCTGGAGTTGCGTCGTGCTTACGACACGACTCCAGCAATGTGCTGCCTTTCCGCCAACAAATGCATCACGCATCTATCTATCCTTGCGCCATTGTGCGCCGCATTGTAAATACGATGCATCCATAGTGGCGTAAGGCTTTTTTCCGGCACGCAATTTAGGTGACACATCTCTGCTAATATGCAGAGATGCGCCAGTTCTCGTAAATCTGCCCCCAGTGTCACCAACATTCCACCCTGGGTTGATGGCTATGAAACCAAATGCCTGTGTGCTATATTTATTAGGAGTTTCAATAAACAACGTTTTTTATTTAAGAAGATTGGACTATACTTTCAAACCCGACATATGCATCCCTTGTAGCCCAGGCCTCTAATGTTGGTCCCTTGTTCTAAACAGAAGCTGCCTTTACGGTAAACTCACACGACTAAACTGTAAATCAAAATGGATCCCAGAATGTTCAATACCCTCTCATCTCACAAAACGAGCAACCATAGCAAACACGACTAGACATACTCACCAGAAAGCGAACACGATTGGCTTTAATCTGTTAGCACATGCAAACACAGGCATGCACAAACGTGCACGAAATGTTTGTGCGTATTCCTCTGAAATCTTCTGTATCGTCCCAGGAACTTGGGCAATAAACATTAGGGCGGGGACATAGTGGCACAGAAAGATCCAGGCTGCACTGGGACACGCCACAACGGTACACATTTGGGCACATTTGGGCTTGCCTGACTATACACGTGGCATTACATGAAAGACAGACCTGATGGCTTTGCTAACTATTATCTTTCAAGTAATGCCTTCCTTGGCCATGCTAAATATTTTGAGTAGAATATGAGTCTAAAAACAGAAACATTTATATTTGTGGATGTTGTTATGCTTGTTGGCGAATTATTCAGTCCACAGTGACCAAAGTGGTGGATTGAAGACCAAAAATATGTTCTAAAAACACAATGACATCTTTTACATTTGGAGGTTACAGTGTTTTTTCCAATCGTTGTCATTTTTCAAGCAAATTACAATATAAACAATCTGTTCCCTTATACTCCATTTTAGAAACAAACAATTCTGACAATGGCAACCCTTGACTTGCAGTTTTATCGTTGTACTATATTAATTGCGCAACCAACATGTAGTCCACCATTGCAATCAACCACGCTGCAGCTGTGTTAATAGATGGCTATATAATACTTCCGGGCAGATTTACAAACCCCTTGCGCCTCTTTTACGCCACCGCTGCATTGTAAATGCGGCGCAGCCATCGTGGCAGAGGCATGGCGCACAATAAGTGGCGCATTCCTGCTGATATGCAGGGATGCGCCACTTACTGTAAATATGCCCCTTAGAGCCTAATTCCAAGATGCCACACCACCAAAGTCGTATTCAGGCCCTAAGCCACCATAACCAGTCTAACACATACACTGGCGTAACGAAAGTTGAGGGGGGCCCCTGCCAGGTACATGGAGGAGGCCGGATTGAATCCAGAGCTCTCAGTCCTGACTACTGTGCTAAGGAGGGCCCCTGAAGCACGAGGGCCCCCCGCACCCCGGGGGATATGGGGCCTGTGTTACGCCACCTAACACATATTAGCTTTAATCCAAACATCTCTCCTCCAGAATAGCTCAAATTATCTCCTGCCCTTTTAAGATGTGTACCTCGGACATATTGAAGGGCTCCCCTATTCTCCTTCTCTTAACTATTTTCTCGGGGGTTCCCAAATATCTTTTGGTGTGGACAGACGTAGCAGGAGTAGCGAATAAGTCTCCGATGCTTCATTGCAGAGTATTGAATCCTTCTTCTAGTGCTCCATGGTTGGGCTGGGGCCTCTACAGCAACAAATTGCTGCTGCCTTTTAGCCAACTTCATTGCACCTTTCCGTTGGTGAGATCTACTTACCATGCCCCAGGAATGCTATCAATGGGGTGGGGAGAGGCTTGATTTCTGTCATACTGCAGATCTTAACGAAAATCGTTTCTCTTCTGAGTGTTCCCAGGTCAAAAGTATGAAATCTGCCCGTGGATAGGAACATCTTGCAGACTTAGCATCAAGTCACAGCTGGAATTCATGTAGCCTGACCAGTGAGTAATAGAACCACTCTAGGAATTTGAAATGTATCATTTTGTGTTCTATTGAGAGATATCACCTTAATTTGTGAACTGAGGTATCCCCATTATTGGTCTGTCCACCCCCAGGTTAGCTACCCATTGCCTCTTGCACTATGATGCATAATCATTTCCATTGCCACGGCCTCATTGTAAATGTTTGTAATAGTCTTCATTTTCTAATTTATGGGTAAGAGCCACCAGCTCTAATGGGAAATCCTCTAATTGTCCCTGCAGTGAATGGCGCATTCTGAAACATAAGAATATGTTGAGGGAGCTAAAGTTTGGAAACTCCACCTTCAGCTTTTTTGTGTATTGCACTCTCCATAATGAAAAAAAGTAGCCTGCCTTCAGACCTGACTTTAGTGCCTGTGGCGCCCAGTGCGACAATTTATTTTAGTGACCTTCTCCTCAGATTCCATCACTACCACCGGCAAAAGGGCTCCTCATCCCACTACAGCCCCTCTTTAGCATACAAGTCATTTGTTTTAAAGGACTGGCAAAGGCTGGCTTTACTAATCCACTCAGCTATCCACTTTAAATACAAATCTGTACTTTGCAGCAGGCATATTAACCCTCTGCGCTACTTTATGACGAGTCAAAACTGCCACTAGACAAAACTGCGATCTCTCTCTCTTGCAGGAACATTAATCACAAGATTTATCTTGAAATTTGTATTGCTGCCTGAAATCTGGACCCTCAGGGAGCTCTGCGTCAGTTGCTTTTAAATAATATGTTTTTGCTAAATACAGCGCCCCACCTGTTGTCAGCGCCCCTCTCCAGGTCAGCGCCCCTCTCCAGGTCAGCGCCCAGTGCGGCCGTACCAGGTGCACTGCCCTAAAGCTGGCCCTGCCTCCCTTGGTCCACCCTATTTCGAGAAGCTGTTGGGTCACTTTGTCTACAAGAGTCGTGGGGCCAGGAATTATTCAACAGTGGAAACTGTGATGAGTACTGGATTTGAAGGCCCATTTTAAGCGCCATTTGATTACAAGCACAGCTGATGCACCTCACTGTGTTAATTTTTCTAATCCTTCTACCAAAGTGCGAGCGCAGCACTGTGATCAGAGCAATTATGGCTGCTTCATCTTTCTGTACCAGCAGATGTGGGGTTCGTTCTGCCTCAGGGAAGCAGAAACGTGAGAACCTGGCCTGCTTTTCTAAAAGAAGTGCTGCTAGTCCTCGTGCTTTGTAGGGAGAGATCAATGCTGCCCACCGGACACTGAGTATCTTGTCCGCCCACACAAATGTAATAACCAGGGTGCAACTGAATAAAAAAGTAATCTTTGGGGTGATGGGCACATTGAGATATAGCAGTCTCGGTAGGACCACGATCCTCATGATAGTGACTTGACTTGGCAGATCAGTGACACGGGGAGTTTTGCCAAACTTATCGTTTAGTCAGCCAGTCAGTTAATTAAAGGTCGTAGTTGTCTTGAAAGGCAACTTCTGTATCCCTGTGAACTTTTATTTCCAGTTATCTTACAAGTCAAGAGCCCATTGCAATGGAAATTGATGGTGCTCTTTTCTGTACTATATGCCATTTAAAAAATCATAGATTTAGCCAAGTTTACTTTTAGGCCTGATATTTCACTAAACCTTGGAATTGTATGTAGCAATATAGAGAGATTCACTTCTGGCTGCTGAATATATAGCAGTACATCATCTTTCTATATTGAAATCCTTACTGTTTCTCCATTGAACCATACCCCTCTCTCTGAATGTTGATCTCTAATCTGACATTCCAGAGGCTCCATCACCAGAGCATATAGTAGCCGGGACAGCCAACATCACTGCCTAGTGCCTCTGGCGAGAGCCAGCTTTAGAGCTGGTGGCTCCCGGTGCAGCCATCTTTTTTGCTGGTGGCCCATGATGTCTTTCTCCATGGATTCCCTCACTACCACCTTCCAACTGTGCCCCTCCTCTCTCCATAGCCCCTCCCTTACATGCATTTCATTTGCTTTATGGTGTTACTCATACCTGTGTAGAGTGTCTGGTCACTTTACATCACACACACACATTATACAGGGACAATGAATCATATGTTTACAAATCAGTCTGTAGGGAATGTTACATAAGAAAATGAGGATTATAACGTGCATGACTCACATGTCATCCATCATAGAAGGCAGTATATGGTATAGAGTGTTTGGTCGGGAGAAGCACAAACTCAGGATCTAAAATTTACCCAGGGCCGGCTTTAGCACTGGTGGTGCCTGGTAGGACAATCTTTTTTCACCCCCCCCCCCCAATTGACTTCCACGGATTACTTCACTACCACCCTCCAACAGTGCCCCTCATCTCTTCATAGGTCCTCTCTCACATACATTTCACTTGCTTAAAAGTAATGGTTTGGGATTCTAGTCTCACCCAAACGAACCCTCTTAAACAACTTCAGAAATAGATAGCGAAAGACTGGGGGAAAACATAATGACCTAACCTAGATTATGCACTGTGCATGCAGCTCTTTGTTGACAGATTAGAAGTCACTGTTCTATATTTGGGTAGTAATTTATGAACTGGTCTAACAAATTGATCTCTGTGACAAAAGTAGAAACCCACTGAGATATCCACATATACTACAGTTCTGTGATCTGCATGGTACACTGCAGCAGGCATATTAACACTCTGTGCTATTTTATGATGAGTCCAACTGCCACTAGACAACACTTCAATCTCTTACCAGTAGGCACATTTATCACCAGGGTTATCTTGACATTTGTATAGCTGCCTAAAAATTCCTGGATGCACGAATAACTCTGGAGCAGCTGCTTTTAAAACCATAATTAATTACTAAACTGTGCGCCCCCTCCACTCCAGGTCAGCGCCAGGTGTGGTTGCACCAATCACACTGCCCTAAAGCCGGCCCTGAACATACCAAATAGTTGGGGTTGGCTTTACTAATAAGATTACATTTCTACCCAGATAAACTCCTTTTGCAACATTAAGATAATGAAGGACTGGAGAAAAACATACTTTTCTAACCAATTCCTTTGCATGCAGCTCTTTGACAACAGTTGATAGGTCGCTGTACTATATTAGGATTGTTAGTAATGAACTGCAAGTAACAAAATGATGTCTGTAACAAAAGAAGTAACCAACTGAGATATTCACATAAAATACAGTACAGTGATCTTTATGGTACATGTTTTTGCAACAGGCATGTTAACCCCCTGTGCTAGTCTGTGACGAGTCACAATTGCCACTAAATATAGCACCAATCTCTCTCCAGCAGGAACATTTTTCACCAGTTATCTTGACATTTTATTGTTGTCCAAAAACTACTGGAGACACAAGGAACTCTGCAGCAGATGCATTTAAACCTATAAGTTATTTCTCAACAAAGCACCCCCCCCCTCAGCACAGCACCAGGTGCAGCTGCACCACTTGCACTGCCCTAAATAATTTTTATTTTTTACCTTAGCTGTTGGGTTAGTGTATAAAATGTTGATGCATTCTAATATTCGAGTCCACAATCTCATCCTCTCCAGCACTTTCTTCAGGAAATCCCACCTCACAGATTCAAAAGCTTTCTTTGTCTCCATGTTAATCTGATCAATAGTAGTGGAAATGATGCACAGGTTATAAATCGTGGACCTCCCAAGTATGAAGCCTGCGTTTTTGAGCAGCACCAGTCCTGCATACATCTAAACAACCGGTTTGTTATTATCTTAGTTAATATTTCCATGTCAACATTTAGGGCCTTATTACACGTTTGGTGGATTTCATCTATGATCACCACCGTGGTGGTCCCAGGAAGACTGCCAAACCTGTGGTGCACCCGCCCATCCGGATTACGAGTGTAATCCCGGGCCTACGGTGCTACGGTGGTATCATAGTGGCAGATATGTTAGGCTAATAGCAGAGCCTAACATCATTCTGATCCATGTTAAAATATCGATATTAAAAATATCGATGAAAAAAATATCGATGTGAAAATATCGATAACAAAAATATCGACTCCCTATACTTAAAAAGGTAAGTACAGTAATATCCATTCAAAAATATCGATGTGAAAAATATCGACTTTAAAAAAGAACATAGCTTAAATTAAATTAATTAAATAATATTATTATTATTAACAAATTAAATTAATTCTAATATATATTTTAACTAATTATAACAAATAAACTAAATTTTATTAATATAAACACAAAAAAGTGTACATAGACATATATTTACTTAAATACATTTCATTAACTATTATCTTTATTTAATTTATAAACTTTATTAATTATAAAAAAATAATTAAAAACATATATAAATAATTTAAAATAAATACAAATATTGAATATATTCCACATTAAACTATTAAAAAAAAATAATACATACATTTAATAACAAAATAAAAACATTAATAGTTAAAACGCTAGATAGCTAGACGGTACAAATTACTATTCCCACTCCAGTGAGTTCAACCGTAGAGAAAGCACTGGATAGCGGAGGGGTAAAATCTACTATTCCCACTCCAGTGAGTGCAACAGTAGGGAAAGCGCAGGATAGCGGAGGGGTCAACATTTACTATTCCCACTCCAGTGAGTGCAACAATAGGGAAAGCGCTGGATAGCGTAGGGGTAAAAATTACTATTCCCACTCCAGTGAGTGCAACAGTAGGGAAAGCGCGGAATCCCAAAACAATAAAAATAAAAATATCAACATTTTCATTAAATTTAATTTCTAATTTTAACATAATTAATATATAAATATAAATATATTAATATTAACAAAGATGAAAAATAATAATTAGTTAGCACTATAAAATCCACAACAAACACCTACAATTAATTACACAATTATATTTAATATTTACTAATTAATTAATGAAATTGTTTTTTATTTTATTTTTAATTAATAAATAAACAATTAATTACTTACCAGCTTTCACACCATTTACACATATAAACACCACAACACACACCTAAAATGAATTACACAATTGCAATTAATAACTACTAAATCATTAATAGAAATTAATTTTAAACTATTTAATAATTAATCAACAAAAAAATTAATTACTTACCACCCTTCACACCATTTACATATATAAACACCACAACACACACCTAAAATAAATTAAACAATTAACATATTTAATTATTAATTGACTAATTGAAATTAATTAACAACTAATTATTAAACTATAATTAATTACTAAATTAACACATTGATTAATCAATTAATTTTACATAATTAAATTACTTCCCACCCTATTCCCCTATAAACCCACAACCTGCTACAGAACTTATAACGCAAAATTAAACTTAAAATAAATTAATAAGTAGAAACATTCTAAAACATATAATAAAATGACAAACAATTCTTATTAAAAACACTAAAATACATAACATTATTAATAAATCGATATTTTAGTAAACTATATTTTCGTAAACAATATTTATTACAACTATATTTTTGTAATCGATATTACTTACCTGTCAGTCGATATTCTTGTCATCTATATTTTTGTTGTCGATATTTCTTCCAAACGATATTTCTGCGGTGATAATATTGTCCCACGATATTTCCCCGTCGATATTCCTGCTCTGCACCGCCATGAGAGAGCCTGCTGCACATTCGTGCACTGTGTGGCATGCAGCATGTCATGCATGCCACACAGTGCACACATAAAATTGCAATTGTAGGGGGACACAACATGTGCCCTCCTGCATGAACCCGCATGGCAAGATTTGCCCGGGGGCCTTTCAAGGGCCCCCTTACCTGCATTTTTACCACTCTATTCATGGCGGTGGCGGTGCAAATGCAAGCCGTAATATACTCGGCGGTGCTGGCATCGGCACAGCCTGCATATTCAGGCCCTGTTCTGCACCACCGCCGCCATTGAATCCTGGATCCAGGCAGAGGCGGCAGTCTTGTGGTGGTCCCACCGCCACAATTGTAATATGATGGTCGGACTGCCGGGGTGATGGTGGTAGGACCACCACCACAAGTACGGCAGCCCAAAGGACCACTGTACTCATAATAACCCCCTTAATATTGAAATGGGTCTGTACAAGCCACATTTTGTATCTCGCTTCCCAGGTTTTAATTTAGCCACTATGATCGCTTCTCACACAGAGGGCTGCAGGTTGCCCTTATTGCTCGTGTCTGCATACATTGCCAATATGCGAGGAACCACTAAATCAATCAGGTCATTGGACAGCATACGTTTTTTATTTTTTTTGTTCTCGAACCACGTAATAGTCACTTGATCTAAGTTGCTTATCACCATTGGTTTGGGCCCAATTAAGATATTGGCAGTCTGACCCCCATTTCAGCAGTAGGGAGAAGGCAGGCAAGCAGGAGACATCCCGACTGCTGCATTACAATTTTACTGCAGGGCTGGGAGTGTTGTGTCGGTGGTGGTATGGCGGCAGCATGCTTCTGCTCATAGAGAGCCTGAAGCATCAGCCTGTGCCACTTGCATGTCATCAGCACTGTGTACCCTGCACCATGTTCTGCATGGCACACAGTGCATGCACAGCAATGTAATTAGAGGAGGGCACAACATGTGCCCCCATGCACTTTGCCCAATGGGCATCATTGCCCTGGGGCCCTGTTTGGGTCCCCTTCCCTCCCTTTCCGCCAACATTTTCATGGTGTTGTCCCCACCATGAAATGGTCGGCAGAAACGCAGGTCTTGATTTGCGTGGCGGTGCCAACATCTGCACCAACTCCCATACCTGCCACTTTCCCCACTGTCGCGGGCTCCAGGATCCTGGTGGTGGTGGCAGTCTGACCGCCATGGTCACAATCGGGTGGTTGGACCGCTGAGGAGGCGGCAGTCAGACTGCCACCACGAGTACGGCAGTCTTCCGACCCCCATACTCGTAATCAAGCCCTTTATCATATGCTATCTAGGGTCATACAACCCGTCTTAGTACCCTCTGAATTCTAGTTAAAATACCAATGGTATCTGTTGCAGTGGTTGAATCTGATGTTCAGGAAAGCCTCAACAGTTGTGCTAGAGTTCTCCCAGACCAGTTATTCTTACCATAGTTCCAAGTTGTGACATCTTTTCCACAAACTTTACTTTATGCTCTGTTTCTGTGATTAATTCTTCCGGCTTAGTTTGAATAGTTCTAAGAAGTTGGTGCTGTGGGAAGCAGATTGAGACTTTCAAGCTCTTGGAACTCCATAGCCAATCTATTAAGTTTATTGCAGATGTATTTAAGAGCCCTGGAGTGCTTCTAAAAGTAACTATCCCTCTTGCAGTGCTTACACTCCTTACAATATGTGCCCACTTTCTTCAATGAACCTGCTTTGAGGTTGAAAAACATGTTATTTCTTCTGAATTGAACACTGTGTCTAACAAGGCTTCTGTGGTGAAGCACCACTTATTTGTCTGAATTACCATCAGTGGGACATCAAATTACACCAGTACTGGTGCGTGGTCTGAGAATGTGGACCAGAGGTGTGTGCTGTGTCCAGATGATGAACATCTCTTGTTGTGAGTCAATAGTCTATCTGGGAATAGATCGAATGCACTGATGAGCAAAAGGTGAATTCCGTAGTGGTTTGGTGACCTGCTCTCTGTACATCTACCGGTCACTCTGCTTCTGCAGATCACTGACATAATATTGATGCATACAATATCAAAACACTAAAACATCGGAAAGTAAATATCATTGACAAAAATATCACCTTCCTATACTTAACTAATAAAACCACAAATATCAAGAACACAAATATAATTGGTAAAAATATTGATTTTTACATATATATAAAACACAAATATTGGAAACAACAATATTGTCTACTTTAAATGAGAATATAATGTCAAAAATATCGATTCATATGATATTGACTACAATAATATCACCAAAATAATGACATCTCCAATAATAGATGTTTAAAAAACACTTTTTACGTAAAACACCTATTTAAAATAAAAATAAAACATTGTATGCACATGTTTAAATTAAAAAAATATATATATAGACCTCCAGTAAAGAAATGGTATCTGCAAATAGGGGCTGAGGGACCACACCATTTTCTGCTCTCTATTACTTCGATGAATGTCTCCATTTTACCTTTGGATATTGATTCTAGGATTCCCACCGCTCTGACGTTTCTGCTTGATACAGCTTCCAGGTCTTCATTCTTCGCTCTCACACCCTCAGGCATCTTGCCCATATTTGTGAATTTCTCATTTTGGGACCTGAAGTCCTCTTCCACATCTGAGATTCTCCTCTCTGTGAGAATAATGTTTGCTCCTTGCTTGCTGCTTGGCATTCTGAGAGGCTGTCTACTGTAGTAGAGAGAGAGAGTTCATCTTCACATGGATGCTGCCTAGACTGCTGATTATGTCATTTAGGATAGATATCCCTAGAGTTTTCTGTCAAAGGATAGTTTATTTTGCTTCTGATCTGTCAGTCCAAATGCGATGCAGCGCACGCAATGAAATTCGTTTTATTTATTTGTATACTTACCTCCGTTAGGCCATAATCCGGAGTCTACTACCCCCCGCACTGCCCCTCCCCATCCTGCATCACCGCCCGGCAGCACTCCCTACAGGAGCCGCTACTGGTAGTCAGTACTTGTCCCAAGATGACGGTTGCAGTTGCTGTTCTAGTTATTCATTGAAGACAAATGACTGGCTTCTGCTGCCTCCTCCCATGCTGCACAAGGCAAATCGGCAGGCTCCTCCGTTTGATCATTGCGCTCCCTAATACAAGTAAGCTCATGCTCTTCGCTGAGAGCTACGGCTGTAGGCTGCATGCTGGCATGCACCTGATATGCCCGTGGCCCCTGACACTTAAAGTCTGGTTAGCCTGCATGAGTGACCGATATCCATTCACTTTTTTTAACTAGGACACTGATATTGTCGTTGCCAGTGCTTAGTGAGCGCAAGGTTAAGAATTGCACTGTATATTTGCTGCAGTCCTTTGTCTGTTTCTTTTACGCAAATGTGTGGCCTTTGCATCTGAGCGGAAGCAAAAGTACAGTTGCAGTGTGGTCGTGCGAGGAAAAAGAGAAGGTGCTGCTACGTCGGGCCACGCGTGGATATGGTACTGCATTTACTAGAGAGAAGAAGAAATCATTGTTCTGCATCGTTTGGTATTTCTGGTGGGGTTGTGGATGTTATTTTATATTACTGGTTTTGTATAGCGCTCAGCTGCCCCAGCAAAGGGGTGTCCCAACGCTAACAGGCAGATGTTGGGAGGCTAATATCAGAAGGCGAGGCATAAATCAAAAGGAAACTGTATGTTTTAATGGCCTTGCGGAATGCCAGGAAGTTGTCAATGCTACAGATGTGAGCAGGAAAAGAGTTCCACAGTTTTGCAGTCAGAGTGCAAAAGGAGCGTCCTCCTGCTTGCACTTTCCTCACCCGAGGAACAACCGCCAAATAATGGCCCATAAATCATGATAGGCGAGTAGGTGGATAGGGTGAACCTTAACTCCTTCGGTGCTCATGACGAGCTCAGCTCGTCATGAGTCACAGTGGAGCTCAGCTCGTCATAACGGCCGCGGTCAGCCCACGCGTGGTTAATTCCCCGCCTGAGCTGAGCTCGTCACGAACACAGCGGAGCTGTGAACCCCCCCCCCCGCACCAAGGGGTTAAGCTGGTTCGCCAGGATATCTGGGGAGGAGAGATTCAAGATTCTATAGGTAATGCAGAGGGACTTGACCGCGATGAACCTTGCCACCGGCAGCCAATGTAGTCGGCAGATGGCATTGGTCATAGGGCAAGTTCTAGGGACGCCAAGAAGAGTTCTAGCAGCCGCATTTTGAACCCTCTGCAGATGTAGGATTTCAGCCTTGTTAACTCCCAGGTAAAGTGAACTGGATTAATCCAGCCTAAACATAATGGAGGAATGGATGATGACTTGACAGACTGTGGGATCAAAAAACAAACAACAGCAGTTTGAGCCCTCGCAGGAGTCCAAAACAGGTCCCATCAACTCTTTTGGTTTGGACCTGGAATCTGAGGGCAGAGTCAACCCATACACCCAGGTTTTTAACCACCTGTTTGGGGGCGGGTGCGCAACTCAAGGTCGCCGGCCACCAGCTTTCACTCCACAGCTCAGTATCTCTCCCTACTAGCAGAATCTCTGATTTTCTAGTGTTAAAGTGGAGACAGTTGGCAGACATCCACTCTGCGACTACAGCAAGATCGCTCATGAACTTAAGAGCATCCTGGGGATGGGGATGGGGAGAGACGGAAAGTAAAGGGTGTGATTTTCCGCCTCTCTCACTCTTTGGGGTTCTTTACTAGGGCTGTGCATTGTTTGAAAGGCGGGAGCATGGAGAAAGTTAGCAAATGTTGTGTAGGGCTGCACAGTCAGTAGATGCACAATCAAAGGCATAGTGCTGCAAAGCAAGACATGCTCGAGAAAATATAGCATTGCTAATGTAGAAGACAGAAAGAAAGCAGCCAAGGGTTGCCTGCATGCCCAAACCCATACATCTTCCGCCCCACAGTTGGTTGCAGTTCTCAAAAATTTCACTTGGACATGGCAGTAGAATTTATTTTTTTTAATTTTTATTGAAAAATTGCATGACAGATAACACAGCTGCTTCTTATACAATACACATGCAAGTTACATTGAGCACCGTACCGAGGACCAAGGCCAAAATAATGTAATCTTAAACACTGTTTACTCCATCTCTTTACCTTCGTAATTCCAATTCTACCACAGCCGATACGCAAATCTCCCCTCTCTACAAATTCCACCGGGACCATTTCCTGTCCCACTGCTTCGGGCACCCCCTTGCAACAAACACTTCTTTCTCAGCTATCATGCATCTATCAAGCTCTTTCTGCCAGACCGCCACAACAAGAGGTGTCGCTCCGCCCAAGCCCCTAGCAATTTCCCTCTTAAGTAATGTGAAGCCTAACGTCACAAACTGCTGCTCTGTCTCGGTAAGGACTGTAGCGTCCCATATATTGAGCACGCCCAATCGTGGCGCCAAAGTGAGCGTTTTCCCTAGTGCATATTGTATATGTGTCGTGATTCTGTCCCATTGTCTTCGCACCAGCAGGCAGTCTCATATCATATTATAAAAGGTGGCCGACTGTCGGCAGCTCTTCAGACACAGATCATCTGGTCGGGACCCAATTTTCGCTAGAGTTATCCCTGTCAAATATGAGCGATGTAAAATACGGAGTTGAATTAGTCAAAATCTAAGTGTGATGGCAGCCTCTCTAGATGACATTAGCGCCTGTCTCCAATCCTCCTCATCAATCGACCCAAGGTCCCCCTCCCAGCGCTCCTTAAGCTTCCCGAAGAAATCAGGCATATTATTACTGAGTTTCCCCATTAGTGAGGAAGACCGCCTTGGAGTGCAACTACCCATCCAACAGACGATCTTCAAAAGGGGATGAATCAGGTAAATCCTCACAGCTGGGAATTCCGTCTGCAAAGCATGGAGGATTTGTAGATATCGAAAGATCTCACTCGGTGCCAACCGGTAGGTCTTCTGTAGCTCCCCAAACCGGAGAATCTTACCCTTTTTGATCAGGTTGTGAACTGTTGAAATACCTATCATATCCCACCTGTCGAATCCCGGGTGATGGCAGAGCATACCGAGTTTCTGCGAGTACCATAATTGCGTCACTTTAGTAAGCACGCCTTTCCAGCCTAAACGGGAATTAGCTAACTTCAAGATCTGCACCGTGTGTTGAGTGGGTCCTATATAATGTTTCCTCCTAGTATGAGAGCAAAGAGCCCCAAGATAACCGGATCTATCCATCTGATATCTATCCAGGGCACATGCCGGGTCATCCAGCGGGGCTTATCGCCACCTATTTACAGTCACCAATTGCGAGGCCCAATAGTACAGCCGAATATCAGGTGACGCGATGCCCCCATCATACCATCCTTTCATTAATTTCTGAAGCGCAATCCTCGGGGCCTTACCATACCAGAGTAGTGTACGTACCTCCCCTTCTACTGCAGCAAAGTATGTATCAGGAACCCTATGCGGGCAGTTCTGGAGAATATATAAAAATCGTGGAAAGGGCCAGCATCTTAAAAAGAGTTGCGCGACCCACCAGTGACAATGGCAGTGACCTCACATGCTTGACATCGGCCCGCAGCCTTGCCAGCGGGGGCGCCAAATTGCGACTAAAAAAGAGAGCCGGATCCGGCGTGACGAAGATTCCCAAATACCTAAATCCATCCTCTGAGACCACCAGTACACAATCTCTTGGGAGGCGGGGGGTCTGTCCATAGGGCACATATAACACTGGCTTGCCCCAATTAATAGCATGTCCTGAATACTTCCCGAAATTTGTAAAAATATTAAGGACCATATGGATTTACCTGTATGTGTATGTAAGGTATAGCAATATGTCGTCCGCATAAAGAAATATTTTGTCTTCTCACTCGTGTGACCATCGTATACCCTTTGTCATTAAGTCACGCCGTATCCATGCTGCCAAGGGCTCCAGCATGAGCGAGAAAAGCAACGGCGACAGAGGGCAGCCCTGTCTGGTGCCCCTCCGTAAGGTGAACTGCCTGGATGTATAGTTGTTTACTCTGACCTGCCCTAAGATATCGATGTAGAGTAGCCGTACCCACCGTATAAATTTAGGGCCCAACCCGGCTCTCGCCAGAACTTCAAACATGTAGGGCCATTCAATTTTATCAAACACCATAGAGGCATCAAGTGACAATATGACTGCATCCTCCTCTAGATATTGCCGACGTGCCAGCACATTATGGAGCCGACGGATATTAAGAGCCGTGTTTCTCCCTGGCATAAAGCCGCATTGGTCCGGGTGCACAAGGGAGGATAATACTGTTCCCAGCCGCGTGGCGAGGACCTTCGCTAAAACCTTTGCCTCGACATTGATCAAGGAGATCGGCCTGTAAGAACGACAATCATCCACCGGTTTGCCAGCTTTGTGAATTACCACAATACTTGCCAGCCGCTGGTCCGGCGGTAGAACCCCTTTTTCCCAGCTTTCTTGATACATTTCCCATTTGGGAAGCCACTACCTTGAGAAACTCCACCGGGGTACCGTTAGGCCCCACGCTTCCCAGACTTACTTTGGCCGATGGCCTTTCGAATCTCCGCATCGGATAGATCCGCTTCAAGTAGCTCCCTATCTACGTCTGAAAGAGTCGGTATGTCGCTTTCTGCCAGCAATTGACGCGGACCCTCCGCCGTATAAGACTTCAAGGGTGAGTACACCGTTTCAAAGTAATCTGCAAATGCGTCCGCTATTTCGCCGGGGCGGTAGAGAATCTCGCCACTAGGCATCGTCAATCAGGGCACCCACCTCGCGCCTTGCTCCTTCCTATCCAACCACGCAAGAGTCTTTCCTGTCCTATCTCCCAGCTCATACAGCCTATGATGGGTAGCCCCTGTTTAGCCAACATGTGTTCCCAAGCCTTAAGTTTGTATTCCTCTTTTTTAGCGTCAGGCAATGCAGCGTCTCCTCCGAAGGGTGGAGCACATGCGCCGGCTCAAGTTCTCGAAGGGCTTCCTCCAGTTGCACCAGAAGCTCATGCCGTTTTGCAACATATTTCACTTTTAATGACAGGGCATATGCCTCCCTTATCGTCTGTGCCGACGCTACCGACCCCACATTCTTCTCCAGAAAGTGTCCAGTCTGCACCCCAAGCTCTTCCCTGATATCCAGGATTTTAAGCAACCACGGGTTAATAACAATAGTGCCGCTCTGCTGCTTATCTCCATTAGTAAAGTCCACTCCCACTGGGGAGTGATCTGATAAACCCCAGGGATATGTCCTGGGCCGCCAGAAGTTACCCACTTAAACCGCATATGTCAAAAAGTAATCAATTCGGGAGAGACTGCCATGCACATTGGAAAAATAGGTAAAGTAAGTATTTGTGCCCTGCAGCTCCCACCCCACATCCGAGAGGCCCAATGCTACGGTAAACTCTGCCATAAGCTCATCCGACCTCGCCCCCTGTTGTAATATCCACCCATTAATAAAGTACTATCAGGGAGATCAGTCAGTACCCGGCCTAACTCTACTAAGGCATCCTTGCCCAGCGCTGGCAGGCAAATAAACAGAGACTATGTTCAAGGCCTTCCCCTCCTACTGAGCCTCAACCACCGCACACCGCCCAGCAGAATCCGCCCATGTATTATGGACAATCAATGGAGTGTTCTTTTGAACCAGGATACCTGTACCCCGAGATCCGATGGTATAGTCAGCGTGCACCAGGAGCCTGTACCCCCATCTATTCAGGGCCTTACTTTTATTGCCAACCAAGTGGGTTTCCTGCAGGAGAACCAGGTCCGGGGATTGTCTCTTCAAGTACTGCTGTACGATGCCTCTTTTTATTTTATCGCCTAAGCCATTAACATTCCAGGTAAGGACAGAGAGCACTGAATCCCGCTCAGCCCCCATCCTCCAGCACGGCTAGCATCTTGATCCCACAGGTCGAAAACACAACCAACAATACCACTCGCAACTTGCAAAGAAAGGCACAAGCATCACTATGTAGTCTGTCACATAAAACAGGAACATGAAAAATAAAACAATGTAACGCATTACAATCGCTGTGAAACTCTTCTCCAAAACCCATGATAGAAGAGCAAACTTGTCCACAGTATAAGAGCATACCATTGCTTTGAAAACAGCAACTGCAATTAACCACAAAACACCTCCCTCCACTCCTTACTTCCCCCTCCACCCTCTCCCTGCCTCCCTGCCTGTGGATTTTAAACTACCCACACCCAAACATGGCAGAGTGCCTCTCACCCCCCCTGAAATGCTAGAAATGCAGAGGGAACCGATCCCCCCTCCCGCTGATACACTTTACAGTCATCACAATGCACGGCCATCCTTCACTTACAACAACTAAGCAACATCATATCACATCAATAGAGTCAGCAAATGGTACCACATCATAAACCCCGAGTGCAAAAATAGTCTCATGTCCATAAGCCGGACTATTCCCCCTCCCTCAAGATCCCCTACTTGCGTGTACTGTCAGACCAAATCTCTGTAGACCGACACTGAAGTCGTCAGTCCTGCTCCTCCAGTCCATTTGTCCCCGCAATGGGGTCAGTGCTTGCCTCCTCCAAACCGGATTCCCCTTTGTTGGCCAGTCCTATCAGGGCGGTCTCTCCTGCATTTTCCCACTGTGCTCCAGCCTTCCATCCACTCTCAGACCGCCTCTGGTGAGGCGAAGAACCATGACTTTCCATCCGATTCCACCCGCAGCCGCTCCGGGAAGAACATTGCGTATTTCGCCTCTCGATTTCTCAGCTCTTTCTTCACCGCTTGAAAGCTCCTTCTTTGCGCCTGAACCTTGGCCGTGAAATCTGGAAAGAACGCTACCTTATAATTATCTACCTTCAAGGGCAGGCTGGACCGTGAAGTCTGCAGTATTATGTCCCTATCTCGGTAGTTGAACACTCTCACCATCAGGGGCCTTGGGGGCGCACCCGGCTTTGGTCGGCCACCTGGCACACTGTGAGCTCTTTCTATAGAAAAATAGGTGGACAGTGTCTTGGGCTTAAGGTGTTTCATTATTAATTCTGCCACATATAGGTCCGCAGCTGACCCCTCCGTCTGTTCTGGAACCCCAAGAATTCGGATGTTGTTATGGCGGGCCCGCCCCTCATAATCATCAAGGCAGTAGAAATCTGAGTCATTTTTACATGGTGACGCTTCACAGGATGTTGAGCAGACTCCTAGACTCAAAACCTAGTTGTCCAATTCCACTTTCAGGCCTCACCCTAATCCCACACAGAAAATGTTTTTCCAGCCCCACCCAGCAAATTCAAGTTTCTGTTGGGCACTCACCTGAAATACACAGAGTCTAAATTTGTTTCTCAACTCCCTTGGTTCAAAGTCCTCTATTGCACCTAATTTTATGCTCTTGCTACATAAACATCCATACAATACACATATACCAGCGCCAAGAACCCCCAGGATGTTAACGTACTCTATACATTGTTTGTAATATAACATTCATACTACCATAATACTTTTCTATTTAAAGCTCTTACTGAAGTGCTGTGTCGGCAGATTGCTCTTACTCAGCTCATTTGCACTAATGTTTGTGGTTTATGAGGAAGAGAGGTTGCTTCTGCCCATTTGATGATTTTGAAGCTGAAACATTAACCTGAAGATCCGCCTTGGTGGAATTTTCACCTGTGACCTGTTAATTAGGGCAGATCTATGCAGCAGGTGCAGTAACACAATGAGCAGCATCGTCAGATTCCTAGGGCCTAATTATTCAAAACAATTCTTAAATCTGCAAATGCAGACTTACACTTTCACCTGGGTGGTGATTTACTACTTTTGATTATTCACTAAACTATGTATTCCTAGTAAACAGCACTAGTCACAAGTTTCCAGTTCTACTTCTCAAAATTCCTCCTGCATTCCCTCTCACCTGCTATGCATTGGGAAGACTGCTGGAAAATATTTCAAACCCTTACAATACACTCTCATGAATTCTGGAAACGTGTTCTTCTACTTTATACCTTGGGTATGCATTTAGTCCTGCCTTTGTAAGGAGTAAATGAAAGGATTTGGATATCTCGCCATTTCTGTGCTGGAAAGTGGTAGGAGGGGAGTTTGGGAAAACCCACAAATGTACGAAATTTATCAGGGAAGTCCCGTCACAGAAAGCCTGCTGCTCACCCCTTCAGTAAGATTTGCTCATCAATCAATCAATGATTTATATAGCGCTTCAAATCACCCGTGAGGGCCTCAAGGCACTGGAATTGCTATCTGCTTTGTGGTGATCTGTTTATTTTAATGGTCGCAAAATCTGTTTTGAATGTAATAGGTAAAATACTGCATGGCTGTAAGGTCCCAAAGGCAAGACCTATTGGCTATGCCAATGCGTGTTACATATGTTAACGCTGCCAAGGTTGCACAACATTATTACTTATTCAATACCCAAAAACAGCCGTTAAGCATCTTTTGGAAAGGGCCTTCCATTGTTTTTGTTTTTTTTTTTTATATATTTTTTTTTTTTTTTTGTGGCAGAGGCATAAAGCATACAAGGACGAAACAAAATATAAAATATTTCTTTACAAATACAGTCATTTAGATCCAATTGTCAATAGGGGACCATAACTTCCGGGCAAAAATCTTCTTTTTCTGTCCCTTTAATTTATAAACTGCTTTGTCCATTCTGTAAACATTTATCAACTTTCCCAGCCATTGTTCAAATGTTGGTGGATCTATATCCAGCCATCTAGAAGTAATGCAAAAACGATATACGGACATTCCAATAAACAGAAAGTATTCTTGATCAGCAGATAGATTCTCAGAGGGAAAATAAATACCAAAAATAATCACAGAAGGACAGAGCTTGATATTAACATTGAGCAAATTAGTCAAATACTTTTCGATCCTATCTATATATACCACCAGTTTAGAACAACTGTAGAACATATGACATGAATCCGCTGCTAGAGTTCCACAGCGACTACAATTAATACCTTTTGTAGCTTTCCATTTGGCCAACTTAGCGGGTGTATAATAAAGGTCTAAAGTAGACATATAATGTTGGCTTTTAAGAGAGCTATTGATTAATGTTTTATTACTCATCTCAAAAGCTCTTACCAGGTCTATCCCTTCTATACACAATTTTCTTTGCCATTTCTGGGTTTGATGATCAAGATCATCATGCAGCCTATTAACCATTAACTGATAAATTATGCCAATGCGGTTATTCTTCTTACAACTCTCTAAAATATCGATAGTCTCCATAGCATCACTATATAACAGGTTTTTTTTCTCCAAAAAACTGCGGATCTGTAAATATTTGAAAAATTCATTCTTGGAAAGGCCAAATGTCTCTTGAAGTTCAGAAAAGGACATAAAAACCCCATTTTGATACAGTTGCCCAATTGAATGAATCTGTTTCGTATACCATCGATATATAGCTATATCTTGAAAAATCTCTGATAGTGAAATATTACGGAAAATAGGTGTGTAAAAATTAAGTTTTGGAGTTATCCGTAGAGTCTTATTAATTTGTCTCCAAACTAAGAAAGCAGAAAGAAACACCTTAAATTTTGTTTTTTTGTAGTAGCTGGGTTCCATGAATTTCAATAAACATTGACGCGCATGAGCACCCAAAAGCATTTCAAAGATGGAAGGTGCCATAGAGGATTCGGTAACATGATCATGAAATAGTAGGACCCTGATTGCTTTAAGAGTGATAGCCCAGTAGTACATTCTAAAGTTCGGAAATCCCAGCCCAGCACATTCTTGCGGAAGAGTACACCACTTTAAAGATCTTCTTGAGCGACGGTACCCCCACAAAAACCTGGACATCATCCTGTCTATTTTGTTAAAAAGAGACATTGAAAAGAATAAAGGAATAGTGCGAAAAAAAATAAAGAAATTTTGGAAAAATCATCATCTTGATGACATTGGTTCGTCCATATAAAGATAAATGTAAATTATTTAACCTTTCTAAAGTTCTATTGGTAGATATGAGTAAAGGATCCAAATTTAGTCCAACAATGTCATCAATTTTAGGAAATATAATTACACCAAGATATGTACCAGTAGAATTTAATAGTATATCAGTGGGTTTACCAGCCTCAGAGTGTATGATCTGGGTTTTTGAAATATTAAGCTTGTATCCGGAGAATTTACCATACTCACTAGCTAGATCAATTATTTTAGGTAGCGCAGAAGAGGCGTCGGAGGTTACAATGGCCACATCGTCTGCGTACGCTAAAACTTTATGGTCAACCTCGTGAAGTCGGACTGATGGGATGCCAGGTTCCATAATTAATCTATTCAGGTAGGGTTCTAAGTAGAGAGCAAATAGGAGCGGGGAACAAGGGCAGCCTTGTCTGGTCCCTCTAGTGATTAAAAAAGGTCTAGAATTGTCAGTGCCTAGTCTTATTACACCCTTGGGATTAGAATAAAGTGATTGTACAGCTTTAATAAAATGTGATGGGAAGCCCTTCCATTCTAATACAGACCAAAGGAATCCCCAGTCTACTCTATCAAACGCTTTTTCAGCATCGAGTAGAATCACCCCAACTGGGGATTCCTTCGCTTGAGCCCAATCCAATAATGTGATAACGCGTTTGACATGATCTGTAGTATCCCTATGTCTAATAAAACCATGTTGGATGTGAGAAACCAAGCCAGCCATTACATCATTTAGTCTATTTGCAAGGATTTTAGAGTAGATCTTGCTATCTGCGGTGATAAGAGAAATAGGACGATAGGAACCTAATTCTTTTGGGTCCTTATTCTTTTTTATAAAAACAACTATAGTAGCAGTAGACCAAGAGTCAGGAGATTTACCTTGAAAAGCTAAATTGAAAATTTTTAATAGCTCTGGTTTCAGCATATGTCTAAATGTGCGATAAAATTCAAGAGGTATCTGGTCCGTCCCCATAGCTTTACCTGCCGCGAGACTCAAAATGGCTTTTTCAATCTCATCCCAGCTTATTAGCCTTGTAAATGAATCTGTCTCTTCGGGACATAATGAAAGTTGGTTATCACATTGAAGATAATTTGCGGGATTAAGAGTCTTATCAACTTCATTATTGAGGTCGTTATACAATGTCTTGTAGAAATCATGGAATGACTCTAATATTTCTTCCCTACGTTCGTGAAAAACACCATTCATATCTTTAACACCCTGTATTTCGTTAATGGAAGATTTTTGTCGTAGGCGTTGTGCTAAGATTTTTCCGGTACGCTCACTGTATTCATAGCGTTCAGTTTTATATTGCTTAAATTTTGCTGCTACTTCATCAGCAATATGAATACGCAGACCAGATCGTTCAGTAACTAGACGTAGTTGTGCATCCTCCATGCCTATGTTATTTTTGCATGCAGTAGATAAGTCCATCTCGGCTATCCTAATCTTGTTTAACCTCTCCTTGAAATCTGTTTGAATTTTTTTCCTCTTATAATTTGCAAAACTAATTGTCTCTCCCCGTACAATGGATTTAAAAGAATCCCACACTACTTGTGGAGAGGCCGTATCATTGTTTATTAGAAAATAGTCTTTAGTAGTTGTGACCATAAATTGAAGATAGTTTTCATCTAATAACAGATTTCTCTGGAATGACCAGGATCTAGTTGGGTTTTGACAATCAGTGGGAAACTGAATCTCAGCAATCATAGGGTTATGATCTGAGATAACTTGAGGTAATATTTCGATACGGATTTTCTCCAAAAACAAAGAAGATACGAAAAAATAATCTAGGCGGACAAATTTCCGATGGGGAATAGAGAAAAAAGTATATCCTGGGTCTTTATGATAGAATTTGTGCCAGACATCAGTTAGCCCGTTATTTAACACCAAATCTCTAAGTGCTCTATAAGTTCTAATCTTACGACCCAAGTATCTCCTCCCTGATTTGATATTCCAACCAGCTGACATATGAATATTTAAGTCCCCACATACTATTATTGGTTGTGTCCAAGTAGCTAGCTCTGCATTCATAGTGTTGAATACTTCAGCATCATCCAGATTGGGGCCATACATACAGCAAATAGTAAATTTACAACTTCCAATTATTATTTCAGCAAGCCCCCATCTGCCCCATTTATCAGCTGATGTTTTCAGGCACTTCCCAACTCCCTTTCGCATACAAATTGCAACGCCTCTTTTTATGCCCATTTGTTTAGATACAAGCAAGACATCCAATCCCAAATTATCCAAGAGAGAACGCTTATCCCATGAAATATGAGTCTCCTGAATCCATTGTTGCTGAAGTTTTTAGTAACTTTTAATCCATTTGAGCTAGAAACAACTGTTTTTGTAAAAATCCGCAGATTATGCAACAGATGATGGATTGTGTGGCAAAATGACTATTCTATACTTTATGCCGCAAAATCCCATAATACCAGAGCGTTTGGTTAAGACTTAAGAGTAGTATGTAAGATAGCTCACTAGATTGTGTACCACAGCTTCAACCCACAGCATGGCCAGCTCATCCCTTCATCCTTCTGGGTGTGATAGCAGGCTTACCAAACAGTTGGGGATCTCTCCCTACCTGTCTCTCTCTCTCTCTCGCTGACTAAAACACAATTTAAAATGCAGACTCCTGCTGAAATGTGCTTATTTTCTGTGCATAAAGAACAACAATTCACATTTCAGTGTATTTGTCAAACGAATTACATTTTCTGGTTCAAGAGGGTGGGGGTAGGTAGGGGTCCCGACGCCTGCAACGCTGACGAATTAAACAAACGGGGAGGGGTGGGGTGTGTGAGTGATGACTCGAGCTAGTAAGAAGCGAAATACTTTGCACATGAATCACAAAGGTTCAGTGGATGTTGTGTACAGCGCAAGCTTTGTTTTGAGAGCATACATGGAACCAGTGGCGGGGAGTGCAAGCGAGGCAGCGCGCTCTTGGTCACGATGTATTTGCTGTATTTTGTTTGGTGGAGCGAATGGCAAATTATTTCCCCCTGATCTACCACTCCTTTGCTGGCCACAAACATTGCCCTGTATGCCCTTTTATATAAGCAGAACAGAGCAGCTGAAGCTAGTCCATGCGGCATGGGAGCAAGGTAGGCTTCTCTGATTTTTTAACGGGTTGAGGAAGAAGGAAAACTTTGCACCAGTGCAACTCATAATGCATAAGAAGTCGTAATCACTACATAAATGCAATTTCCTGGTTTGCACGTCTGATCAGCAATGAATGGGCTGGTGAGTGGTCACTTTCAATGATAGGTGATCTGTCACACATATTTTTGCCATTTTGTCACTCCCCTCAGTGATGACACTTGTCACCCCCGGCTTGACAGAATGGCAAAAATATGTGTTTAAAACACAAATCTTTCCCATTTTGTCACCCCCCTCAGTGCTGGCACCAGGGGCGGCCAACACCTACTGAACCCCCATCCCTACGCGAACTTTGGTGTTCACAGGTCAGGTCACCTCACCTAATTCGCATATTCCCATGTTAAATTAGAATTGAGAGCCCTTGGGCGGAGGCGTGAGGGAGAAGTGGGGGTGAACTTAAGGGAGGGAGTTTAAGGGAGGGGAGGACGATAGTTTTGCAGCGTATTAAGCGAATGGGCGCAAAATAAAATTAGCTATTTAAAGCAGGTTTCTAAACAACGTAAATATGTCAGTCTGAAACTAGGCGCCCTGAGCCAGGGCCCAGCTCGCCCTGGTCGCCCATGATTAAAGCTCGGTCGCCTCCGAGAGCCTTGTTATGAGGTGGCCATCTTGATGTTCGGCCAGCTCCACCCCCTTTAAAGGCACTGTTGTGGCCAATGAAATGTTTTAAGTAAAAGTGGGTTACCGAACTACTCTACCTCGTGACATAATGTAAACACTTATTTTCATGGTACGATTTAACGTTCTCAAGGGCAGGCTAATGTTTTATTATTGCGCACAACTGACGGTGTCTTGTATGAGTAACCTGAGCAAACTAGCCGTGACTAACCTTGATCCGAAGTGACAGGCATCGCCGCATATCAAATCAAGTTCCCAAGAAAACGATGTTTTGCTTTAACAGAGAAAGCCATTGTCTGCTGTAACAGTATAAAGTGCGTAATGCAGCTTAATGTTACTCATTTCCACCGAGAAATTGCACGTGGTTTAATCATTAACTAGAGTCTGGAGAAAGTCTCCCATTTTAAGGTTCCAAAGTTCTGCAGAGACTGTTTGTTCCTGGTAGTTATTGCACTTATCTTTCTGGCTTCCCTTTGCTTGTAGCTTGACAGTTAGATACATTGTACAGTAAAGGAAATATAAAATTGTCTTTAAAAATAAACTCTCAGGCATGATGTTACAAGTGGATGCCACGAGATGCAGTGGTGAAAATATTGAATAACAAAGTGCACATTGCGAAAAGAGAAAAGGCGATTCATATATTATCTTGAAATGAAGAAAAGTTTATCATATTTGCCACGTGCCAAGTAGCAAGGGGATTAAGAGTTTGGCGGATGCGGTAGGTCTGCCAAAATCTGTAAGACATATCACCTGCCTGGTTCATAGTGTATATATTAGTATATACCCTAAGCAGGGCAGGTTAGAATTTTTTTATAATAATATTTTATTGATTTTGTACAACCCAGAAACATTATCAAAACCCAAATATACGTCACAGGCACGTGGTCAGAAAGTAAGGGCAGATGAGATCAAGAAGGTACAGGGGATGTAAAAAAAGGCCTGTCAAGATGTCATAGGACGACCACCAGCTTCCCCAAATCTTCCCATGCTTGTGTGGGAACCCTTGCGCCCTGTATACTGGTTCCTCCAATTTGGCACACCAGTCCATTGCTACTCTCGATGACGCTTGCAAATTGCCCTGCGTGGGTTTCCAGTTCTTGGCAATATCTCGCTTCACCAAGGTGACTCTGATACCCACTAATATACTGTTAGACCTGGCATCTTTGGCGTGTTTTCCCCCTATCTTTCTACCTCTACATCCTGTATTTTTGATGCTGTGCTGGATTTCGTTTTTGCTGGTTTAGATGCTTTGGACACTCTGCCACTGCTGATCAGTGCCAGAGTGTAAGTGCTCCGTATGTAAATCGAGATTGTGTATTGGATGTACCTGATTGGCATATTTGTAGCACCATGAAGTCCCTAGTAAAAATTGAGATTGTGATTGGATGTACCTGATTGGCATATTTGTAGCACCATGAAGTCCCTAGTAAAGTGCACTGGGTGTGCCAGGGCTGGTGAGGACAAATGCTACTAGTGGGCCTGCAGCACTGATTGTGCCACCCACATGAGTAGCCCTAAAATGGTGTCTCAGGCCTGCCACCGCTGTGCCTGCATGCAGTCTGTGAACTGCCATGTCCTCCTGGTCAGTGTCCAGGCCTAACCCTTCCCTTTTTGTGCACATTAGTCACCCCTATGGAAGGCCCAAGGTACCCCCCTGGGCAGGGTGCAGTGTATGTGAAAGGTAGAGAATGTACTGGTGCAGGTGACATGCTCTGGTAATGAATGGCAGCTATTTTCGTTTTTCACTATTGTAAGGTTATCTTGCTCCATAGATTAACATGGGGGATGCTGGCTACAGTGGCTACCAGCATTTCTTCTCATAGGAACAAGATAGGACATAAGAGTCTAGTATCCCTGAACTCAGAATTTAATAACACATCTTTTAGGAAAGGTTGTTTTTAAATCCTGTGTTTGAGAACAGCACTTTTAGAAAGTTGCTGGTCTCTTGTCTGACTGGCCTGTTTGTGTATTGACTGTCTGGTTTGAGAGTGACAGGGGCTGGGGATTCCCAAGGAGGCTGGCTGAGTCAGCCCTAGGCTGAATGACTGCATTTGCAACTTGAGTGGTGAGAGGAGATATCACCTAGGCCTGAATAGGGCTGTGCCTGCCTTCCACAATGCTGGCTCCACCTCCTGCTAGGCGGCTGACGACCCTGCCCCTCACTCTGAAAGGAAAGGAGAAGCCAGGAAAACAAAGTGCTCAAGCAACACCCAGGACTGGTTCAGACCGGGCTCAGGGCCCACTTGCACAAAGAGAACAAAGACTTTTGGGGTATAAGTACAGGACCCCTGACAACAGAAAATTAGATCATCCTGGAATCAAGAAGGAACCTCTGCCAAGGAGAAAGCTGAAACTGAAGAAGGAAGACTGTCCAGCTGTTGCTCTGCTGGACTGACCTGTTGCTTTGCTGCCAAGGAGAGGGGAAGGACTTTGCTGTTGTGCTGTGTCCCCTGTCTTGAAGGAATCTCCAAGGGCCTGAGAAGAGCTGGCCCCCTGTTCTGAAGTCCCAGGAACAAAAGAAGTTCACCCCCAACTTCCCTGAACTCTGCTGAGAGAGTTCTGTCCTTCCTAGAGTGCTTGATCCAGTTGTGGGGCTTCTGGAAGTTGTACCTGTGCTGGGAAGCTTGAAACTAAGCTTGAGAGACTTTTGCAATTGAAAAGTTATCGCATCGCTCGCTGCGGAGCGCATCCCTGACTATGCGAGGAAATTGCCGCCGCTACGAAGGCCGAGATTGTCGCAGCGCCTGTTGCCGCTGCCAGAGCTGTTGCATCCTTCGTTTGTGGGACGCACCAGACCGGAAAGTCTAACATAGCTGCAAGTGTCGTCGCAGAGCCTGTCGTCGCTGGGTGAGATCGCCGCACCGCTTGCTTGCGGACCGCATCACGTCGCTGCGAGTGTCGTCGCAGAAACCATCGCGTCGAGGAGCTGCGAGAGAGAAGATCACCGCTGGTCCGCGCATCGTCGCCCCGGAGATCGTCGCAACTCCAAAGATCATCGCATCGTGCCTTTTGCGAGAACAAACTTCCTACGGAACCTCCGCACTGGAATCCATACAAGTGGCCTTCCTCCCCATACAGACCGGATTCATCGCAACACGCCCGCTGCTGCAGCGGGGCTGTCGCAAACGCCTCCCCAGGGTCTCAGGAGCAACGCATCGCTTGTTTCCCACCGCACCAGCTTCTGCTTTTGGAACTTTGTTGCAACTAAAAGGTACTGTGAGTAAACGTGACGCAACTGTGAACTTTTCACACATCTGTGGATTATTTTATCGCAACCTGAAGAGTTTTATCGCAAACCTTAAGAACTCTTTTGAAACCATATTCTTGAACTATGTATGTTGGATTTTTGTCGTTTTGGTCTTGTGTAGTTTAGATTAAATACCTTTATTTTTCTAAACTGTTGTGGTGTCAGTTTGTGGTGTTTTCACTGTGTTACTGTGACTGTGGGTACAAATACTTTACACATTGCCTCTAGTTAGTCTAGACTGCTCGTGCCAAGCTACCTAGAGGGTGAGCAGGAGTTATCTCAGAGGGTTTCCTCCTTACCCTGAATAGAAGCAAGGGTCCCTATTTGGATAGTGGTACCTACCCCTGCCAACTAGAGACCCCCAGTTCTAACATATACGTTTTATCCCTGAGACCATCTGCATCATATAGGATTCTAAACATTGCAATGCATGGGGAGCAGTCAATCAGACGTCTCAGTATCATAGATAGAGTAGAGAAGATTTCCCCCCAGTATTGTGTAATTGGGCACATCCAAACCATGTGAAAGAAGCCACAATTAAAGTCTGCGCGACGGGGGCAGATGGCATGCGTGTGTCTCTCCATTATTGCAAGGTGCCAGGAGGTGGTGTAGGTCATGAGACAGTATTTCATTGCTATAAGGTGAAGGTGGGAGAAGATGGCTAGCTCTCTTGGTATCATCTTTGCATCCCTCAAGTCGCTCTTGTCCAGAGGGCCTACAGTAGTCCTTCCACTTCTCCAGTAGAATTGCTAGGGGGTCTCGGGTGTTCAACACAAGGGATTTGTAGATTGCAAATATGGCTCCCCGACTTTGTGGACCAAAGGAGATCTTGAGTTCTAGGTTGGCTAGTGTCTGCCGATAGGGCATTAGTCGACCACACGTCTCCTAGTTTTGAGATGCCTATAAAGTTACATCTGCTACATTTTTTCAATTGGGTCATATGCCTAAGCTAGGTGCCCTGCCATAGGTGGAGTTTCCTGTGTAGGTCTGTGGTCCCATCTGGAGCGCCAAAGGGTGGACCACCAGTACAGGAGGGGGATCCTTGTCACCTCCAGAAGCGAGCAGTCCTACAATGTTCTAGTGGCCAAATAGCAAGAACTCAAGATGGAAAGAGGGGTCATCATGACACCCAAATAGCCAGTTATAGGCCACTTGAAGTTGTGTCAACCAATAGTAGAGGATTGGGTCTGTAGTGCCAATTCCTCCATCGTATGTGGACTGCATACATTTCCGGAATGCAATCTTAAGGGTTTTCGTCTCCTAGAGAAAGCAACGGATCTGGGCTGTAAACTGCTTAAACCAAGCTTGTGAAATAGTAAAGGGGAAATTTTACTCTATGTAGAGAAGCCTTGGCAGGATCATAATTTTGAAAAGAGAGACCTGCGCTAGTACGGTAAGGGGTAGGCTGGCCCACCTATTTATGTCCCTTATATGTTTGCAGTGGGCGGAGGTTGAGGCTCCATGTGAGTGCTGGCACCAGAGCTATGTGGACACCGAGATATTGAAAGCTGAGGTGGCACAGCAGGAGTTGGAACTGCCAGTGCACCACTGAAGCGTCACTGGCAAGAGGGACCATGAATGATTTAGTCCAATTTGCCCGTAGCTGGAATGCCTCCTCATATTGATGTATGAATATTAGAACATCGTTGGCATGAAGCGCAAAGCGATCTTTAAAACCACCATGCCAACGGAACGCGCAGAGCTGTGCATCACAGCGTATCCATGCCACCAAAGGTTCAATCGCTAGAGCAACCAACAATGGCAACAGCAGGCAATCCTGCCAAGTTCCGCAGCCGATAGAGAAGATGAGTGATAGAATTCTGTTAACCTGTACTTGGGCACAAGGATGGCCATAAAGTAGTTTACCAAATGAAAGGAAGCGCTGCCCCAAACCCATTTTATTGAGCACCTGTAATAAGAACAACTAGTCTAGGGAATTGAATTATTTCTCAAAGTCAAGGAGGAGGGCTGCAAGGTCAGTGAAAGTGTGGCGGTGTGCTAGTGCAGTGTGGACTCTGCGAATACAATGCCAGGTACTACAGTGAGGCATAAATCCATACTGATCCGGGTGGATGAGCATAGAGAGCGTTGGCAGTAGTCTGGTGGCCAATATTTTAGAAAAGATCTTCAAGTCAGAGTTGATCAAAGAAATGATTGATAAGATGCGAAGCACTCTCAAGGCTTCCCAGTCTTGTGATTTACTGCACTGATGGCCAGGTCAAGCTCTGGGGTAACCTCGCCTATTTCACAGGCCTCAGTATATAGTTTAAGAAGGTGGGGGCAAGCAAGCTCCTGAATTTGGAATAGTATTTGGACGGAAAGCCATCTGGCGCTGGTGTGTTGCCTGAAGGCATGTCTGCAATTGCTGCCTCCACCTCGCTTAGGGTTATCAGCTGATCAATCATCTCTTTGTCTACTTCTGAGAAAGGTGGCAAGAGGAAGGTCTGCAATAAGCATCAGTGTGGTCTTGCTTTGGGCATGCAGAGAACGCATGTATAGGTTGCTGTAGTAGGAAGCAAACACCACTGCTATTTCCTTGAACATATTTGAACATATCCAGAAGGACACCTTGTTGGTTGCTTGATCCATTGGACTAGCCTCGTAGCTGTGTCTTAAGTTGCCAGCTAGTGCAGCAATTCCCCAGCTTTATTGCCCCACTTGTAGTCTCTAGCAGGTTACTGTGTATGTACCTGCCTCCTGGATCATCTCTTTCCTCCTTTCCTGAGGGTCCCTGGGAGTCAGCCTGCTGCGTTTTTTATTTCCAGGACCGGTGTTTATGGAGAAGCCTACCTCTGGGTTTCATGCATTTGTCTCTCTGTGCCTTTGTGGTGTCCTAGAGAGGGCTAACTGATGGGGGTCGCCGCAGAGCCTTCTTGTCCGTGGCCCAATTCCAGGCTTGTTCTGGTGTGTCAAAGAAGAAGGAACAGGAGTTGAGCAGCCCTTTAAGGCGAGCAGGGAACATAAGGATGTAGGTGAGGGCCATCGCCTTCAGCTTCTGCTTAACGGTGTCAAACAACTGTCGCTGCTACTGGACCAACCGAGTGTAGTCTGGGAACACAGGGATACAAGATGACTGAAAGGGAATTGGCCCTTTTTCCCTAGTTCCCTTATGGATTGTTATGTTTCATACAGGTACCCTGAAATAGGCTATGGTAGTAAATAAACCTTTCACCCACATTTCCCCTGCTATTACACTACATAACGGCTCTTAGTACTGACCTTTTACCTAGTTACGGTAATGCCTAAATGATATGGGGTTTTCTCCGAAAACTGGCCTTGTTCATTATGCATGAGGATTCTTGGAATCTCACCTGGACTACCATCTCCTGCATAATAAGGGTCATTCCTTCTGTCATCCTAGTCCGACATGACACAGCAAGGTATATCTCTCTAGGCTACCACTTTGGGTATATAAACACCATATCTTTGCTGAGGCAGGGAGAGGAGAAAAGGAATTCCATGCTGACACACTGACGCAAGACGCTGAGGTTCCTGCATGCAGACACTCCAGCTTGCAGTGGCCTGACATCCCTCGCGGGGTGTCCATCTCGAGACCAAAAGGGGCCTCACAGTCTCTCCCTTCAGGTAATGGGGTTGGCTTTATCCTAGGGGATTCTTAGCTCCACACCTATGATGGAGCAAGGATTCGCACGTAAAGCGCCTTGCTTGGACTCAGCCCTCTCAAAATAACTATAAATGTAATAATAAACATGTTTTGTGTACTAATAATTGCACCACACAACATTATTAGCATCTAGGGGAAGCTTTCCAATGTGCTTTTACTAACTATACTCCACTTGCATTAAAATGGCTGCTGCTACGCGGGATTTCCTACTGCGCATGCGTCTGTCATACTCACGTGACATGACGTACTATCTTGCTTGGAGGGAAACTTTTGCTTCTGCGCACTAGAACTAAGATGGCTGATTTGTGTTACAGCATGCATGAGACTTACACTGCTGCTTTTGTTAAGCTGTTTGTTTTGCCTAAACACTAAACGCAATAGTTAAAATAAATCAATGGGAATAGAGTAGAGATAAGTGGTATACAGTGCATTAATTTATGCTGTGTTCTAAAACTGTTTCTTTTCTATTCTTGCATGTATCATATTTTGGGCCTGGGATGTGCTGTGACTCCATTTTGAGAACCCACACTGCGCATGTCAAAACTCCAGGAAAAAGCTTAAGTCATTTGTCATTGAACTGAAGCCAAATTTTCATCACACTAGAAGATGCGCCTGAGAACCTGACCTGATGACCCCAAGCGGAAGATAAATTGTTAACATTGTATTTCTATAAGAACATTCATTGTCGGGTGGATTAAAAATGCATGGGAAAAATAAATTGATGGGCGGGAACGCTAATTTAAATATTCAGAAGAAAAGTTTCATTTTGGTATGGTGTTGACCTCTCCCCGTCTTTTATCCAAACAAAATTGGGGATCCTTACACTTGCAACATTGGGGGGTGGTACACTGTCCTGGAAAATAGTATAACTAGAGTAGGCGTAGCTAGTTAGATTGTCCGACTTGTCCGAGTAGCTGACCTGTCACTGACCCAACGCACTCAATAGGCAATCGAGAGCAGAGGTGCTGGCGGAGCACTCTGTCAGAAGACTCGATAACCCAATCAGGGTTACTGGGAAGGAAGAATCGAAGACCCAATCGGGGTTTGACTGTTGGCTGCAGAGAAGGTGCAATGCAGGTGTAGCACGTTAGCTGTGGGTGTCGGTCTTAGCCTGAGGTGGTCCTGTCCTGATCCAATTTGGTCCGTACTTGTCCTGATTCTGGTCTGCAGCTGTTCGTTCCTGCTGGCACCTGCACTTTGGGGTTCTGTCCTTTGTCCTAGCCTGTGGCCAGGGTTGGTCTTCACACCATTCTAGGTAAATATGCCTAAAATGAATGCGTGTCCTCATGTAACGTAACTGGTGCTATGAAAAGCGCTCTGATACCTGATTCAGTTCGGGTCTAGTTCGCGCTATATAAAACTCTGCAAAAAAAAAATGTATATATATAATTAATGTGGGTTCGTCATTGTACTGTTTTTCCCTTTTCTACCCTTACTATGTTTCAATGCTTAATGAAAGCTTCTCATTTCATCTTACCTTAATCGTATTCTTGTTGATTGATCAGGTTTCAATTAATGTAGTATGGACACTGACATTTAATAATTTACATAGAAAAAGAGTTTAAACATTTCCAGAGTCTGTGGTTATTATATGAGGATTTCAGGTACCGATAACTAGGATTGGTAAGTCATATGGTATAGGACCTGAATGGTTAAACAACATTTGATATGAGTGAAGGTTCACCTGTTCATTTGCGTATATAGTATTTTATGGGCCCAGGTGAGTATGGTAAAACAGGCAGGTGAGCCTTCGCTCTATCAGTTTCTTTTGGTAGCAGAATGATGGTTAGGTTTAGTTAAGATAGGTAGTTAGTTGTAGTTAGCTGGTTTATTGAAAAATATATTTTTACATATTTGAAAATGTATTATTGATTGTACTGATTTTATGTATTAACCCAAATTGTTCATACCTGTTATATGTTTGTTTTGGAATCCCCGGGGGCAGAATAGCAGGTGATAAATGGAAGCCAATCTGTAATTGAGGTCACTTGTCTAAGGAAGTAAGTGCATGGTTAGGTACAACCGGAAGCACTGTTTAGGGACTTTCTGAATAAATGTGTGAATAATTGATAGCAAAGAGTTTGCTGGCAAAACTTTAGTGCGATATCACCTAGAAAGGGTCACACTGGAGAAGTAGCAGGTTCTTCTGAGCTTGACTGACAGCAAAGGGGTTCACTGGTGAAACTTTGGCCTTATATCACCTAGAAAGGGTAACCCCGAGGGAGTAGCAGGTTCTCTAATGCTTGCATGAAGGGTAGACAGAAGGGATCTACTCGTAATGTATGAAGAGTAAGCACAAGGGATTAACTCGTAGTGAGTGCAAAATATCTTTTCTTTGCATTAGTCACTTAGACACAGTGGCGAATGTTTTTATGTTGTAAATTAATGAAAATTGCTCTTTAACCCCTTCAGTGCTGCGCGAATTTCGCTGCAGTGCTGAAGGGTCATAAATCACATTGACTCATGACGGAAATGTTCCGTCATCAGCACCGGAGCACCGACGCTGATGACAGAACCGTTCCGTCATGAGCATGCAAGGGGTTAAAAGTGAAAAGAAATAAGTTCTCGTTTTACCTTGCAAAGAGGGGAGTCCGTTGCGGTGCTGCGTTGATGTCACTTAGAGTCGTGCTGGTATTGATTGAGACAGCAGGTGTGTAGCTGAGGTAATACTGTAAAGTAGGGGTGAGTGCAGGAGTGTGGGAACTCGTGTCACGGGAACAGCCGTGCAACTATTGGTTGAGTCGATTTGCATTTAAAATTTTGATTGGTCGCTGAAAAATAGGAAACGCCCTGGCATTGGTTAAGCATTTTTTGTGAACAAATCGAGTATTTTTGCAAATTAAAAGTCAAAAATTACATGTGGCATTTAGTTCCAGGCTTTATAGGGAATTGACCTGATACAAAATACCTAGGTTTTGCTAAAGAGCAGATGATAAGAGGGAGACCCTATATCATGTCCGGAGGTGAAAGAAAAATATCGTTATTCAAAAGAGTTAAGAATTTCTTTAAGGAAGATAAACCGATTATAACTAGAGAAGGGATTATTATTCCACCACCAAATACACCCGCATCATACATGATGGTTGAAAGGAGCTATCACACTAGTGTGTGGTTAGAAAACTGGGTAGAATACACCAAAAATGATGGAGTTTTAGCATTTCCAGAACATGGTACCTTTAATGGCAGAATTTTATATAATTTAAGAACTAACATGTATCAATTAGACCGCAGACCGAGATTAACTTAAAATGAGGCATTAGAAGAATGGGAAATTGAAGCATTTGAGTGAGACAGACCCAGAAATGACAGAGGTATTAGTAAGTTTTACACTAAGTTTCCACGTGGGACTAGAGATAAGCAACTGAAACAATGGAGACAATCCATGATAGTGGAAGGGTTGTATCCTGTATTTACTCAAGAAAACCCGTCAGGAAGCAAAGGTACAGAGAAAACGAGAAATTTAATGATTAGCCATAACCCAGAAGACGATTATTTGGAGGATTTGTTAATGAAAAATCTACCACCATATAATGAGGAACCAAGCACAATTAATCCTAGTGGGAAACACCAAACACAGTGGTGTCAAAACATCGCGGTGCTTTCGCACCGCGACTTTAACATCGGATGAACGTTTACATCGCATGCCTTTAGTGCGCATGCAACGAGGACGCGAGGCCATTAACATCGCATGTCATTGCAACGCATGCGATGTTAAGGTGCGTTCTCATCGCATGCGTTCTCATCACATTACGGATTTTACTGACATGTGTTGACATGCGTTCTCATTGCATGCGTTCTCATCGCAACGATTACTATAATCGAAATACAAACATTACTGATTTTACTGACATGTGGAATTCAAACATTTCGGATGAGTTATACTGATATGTGGCAAACATTTAGGATGGATTTAACTGATATGTGGGATTAAAAATGCAAAGTAACAACAATTTCGCATTTTATTTCGCATTTTACTGATATATGGGATTACAAATGCAAATTAAGAACTTGCATTGTGGCATGACGTATAACTCTCCCAAATTTGGTGCTGTCAAGCAGGGTTCGATGCAGGGATGGATGGATGGATGGATGCAGGGATGGATGGATGGATGGATGGGTGTATGGATGCAGGGATGTAGGGATGTATGGATGGATGGAGGGGGTGTATGGGTGGATGGATTATGAAAATTACCCTTGAACCATGCAAAAATTAAAACACATACACAAGAACACGTTTGAACCTTTTTATTTTCTTTACATACCAAATACTTAAAAAATAAGCATGTCGCAACAACAGTTGAAACAGCTGCCAGAGGACTTCAAACAGGCACTGGAGCAAGTGAAGTAATGAGCTGAACACGTGTAACACATGGACACATGGCACTGGAGCAAGTGAAGCAATGAGCAACACGGATGGATGAATGGATGGATGATGGCTGACCGTATGGTGGGTGGATGCATGGACACCTGACACATGGCGGGGGATGGATGAATGGATGGATGGATGATGGCGGACCGTATGGTGGATGGATGCATGGATGGGTGCTGGGTGGGTGGATGGATGGCTGAATGGATGCATAAAAGTGTACATGGGTGCATGGCGACGGATGGATGAATGGATGGATGATGGCGGACCGTATGGTGGGTGGATGCATGGATGGGTGCTGGGTGGGTGGATGGATGGATGAATGGATGTCACAAAATGCAGCAAAATGCAGACTGTCACAGCAAAATGCCATTCAACGATGTTAATCGTAACACCATTCAACAATCGAAATGCAGACTGTCACATGCCATTAAAAAATCGTCCCACCATTAAAAAATCGTCACAAAATGCAGCAAAATGCAGACTGTCACAGCAAAATGCAGACTGTCACATGCCATTACAAAATCGTAACACCATTCAACAATCGAAATGCAGACTGTCACATGCCATTAAAAAATCGTCCCACCATTCAAAAATCGTCACAAAATCAGCAAAATGCAGACTGTCACAGCAAAATGCCATTCAACGATGTTAATGGCATTACAAAGCATGCAATGTTCATGGCAAAACGGGATTTTCCTTGTAAAAATGCGGCAAAATGCAGACTGTCAGAGCAAAATGCAGACTGTCACATGCCATTAAAAAATCGTCACACCATTAAAAAATCGTCACAGACTGTCCCATGCCATTAAAAAATACAGACTGCAAATAATTATTGGCGCAGTATTCAAAGCCTTGGATGGATGGGTGTATGGGTGGATGGATGCATGAATGAAGGATGGGTGGATGGATGGGTGATGGTGGATGAATGGCTGGATGGATGCATGAATGAATAATAGATGGATGCATGATGGGTGGATGGGTGTATGGTGGGTGGATGGCTGGATGGATGGGTGCTGATGGATGGATGGATGGATGGAGGGGTGTATGGGTGGATGGATGCATGGGTGCATGTATGGGTGCTGCGTGGATGGAGTGGGTGGGTGGATGGATGAATGTGCGGATGGATGAATGTGCGGAAGTAATTTCTGTTGGCAGCAAGAGCCCGGCACCTGCAGGAGTTCATGCTGCTTTCAGGCAAGATACACGGGGCCCAAGGTCACCCACACTGGAGTTCATAGCAAGGGGCAAGGATTGCTTGGTGCAGGCCTAGATTTGCCAGCGGTGCTGCCGGGCTTGCAGATGAACTTCCTAAAAATTGGAAAAATGCTACATATTCCCTCTTCATGTTCTTGACTAATACGACTTGTGCCCGAAAACCCTTTTTAGATACTTCTAAAGATATTTCTTAAACACTATTACGTGGGTCAACTTCTTCAATGACGGAGCAATTGTACGAAGCAGCATTTACTTTATGCATTTGTGGTGAAATAACCCTTTTAAGGATGTTTTAATTCGGCAGTGCAATTTTGGGTAGTTCAACTGGTGACTTGCAGATTTTTCGTAACAAAAGAGCATTTATTTAATTCAAGAACTTATAAAATTACATATTCACGCTTCCAAACTTTAAAGAAGTCCCTATGTTGCCTTTCCGTTCTTTTTAATTGTAAAACAAAATGACATGGTGAGAAGTTGGCTGAAGGAAAGCCTGCTGTGCACAAAGGACACTGACGGTGTGCGAAGGAAGCCTTTGCAATCATATTGGCGTCCTACGGTTCTGCTTGCAAGGACTTTTCATGGGACCAAGTTGAGTTCTTCCACTTACTGGTGCAAGCAGATAATTTGTTTAGGCAGCGCTAACCTAGCCCCGTCTTTCAACAGTAATTGGAAACTGAGAGAAAAAAAAGGTTTTTTACAGTTCTCAATACTTTCATCACAAGCGTGCCAGCAGATACAACTGAATTGTTTTACTTGGAGGGTGGGAAACAGAAAAAACAAGAGAGTTCAGGTGGTAATCTTTTGGAAAGCTTTTGCTGTAGGGCACAAACATCGCGTTGTCATGTCGCACGATGTAATGTCGGCGATGTGACACGTGATCCAATTAAAAGGCCGCATTAGCGGTGCAACAACGTGCGATGTTAAAAATGACGGTGTGATGTCCGTTGCGATGTAACAACCGCGAGGTACATGCGCGCGAAAACTATGTCCGCGATAGACCGTCATACAACCAATCCTAGTGCACCATTATTGAAACCACCTTTGATTCCACAAGTACTACATGAGACCTCATTTGAAAAAGTACTTCAGGACAGAGAGAGAGAAGCATTAAATAAACAAAGAAGAGAATTAATTCAGAAAATTTCCCAATTGAATACGAGTCCTGAAGCCTTAACAATTCCGGTAACTATTGGTCCAGTTGTTCCTTTGTATGGAGACAAGCAGTCTAGTCCTAAACCTCCTGTTTTAACTACACCCGTAGTGCAGTCAAGAAAAGAGACATTAATTGTGGATGATCAAGCAAGTGAATGTGAGTCTGTAATTTCCTTTATGGATTTACCTATAAGGGAACCTGAAAGGAGCTCAGTTAGAAAAAGTACTCGAGAAGTTCTAGAGAAGGGCGAATGGAAACACCATCAGGTACAGTAAATGCAACAGTAGTTACCCCAGAAGAAATAGATAGATGGTCCCGAGAGATAGATAAGCCAAAAACACAACCAAAGGCATTGGATATATTCAAATTAAGGGTTGAATTAGAAGAAATGATGGCAGGAAATGTAGGTTTAGAAAGATTGAACACTCTTAGTGAAGATGAATTGTTGTTTATATGTCGAAGTATCACACAGAACACAATAGTATTTCATGAGAAATTAATGAATATGGCACTTGAAATGGGAATCGATATTGGTAAATCAAAAGTACTACAGAAACCTTACCAAGCTGAATTCACTGATAAAGATTTGGAAAATATGAATGTGTCAGGAAGAAAAGTGCAGAATAAGGAGTTATTATCAATATTGCAAAAATGGGGTGATTTAGAAAGATGGAAAGCCAGGTGGGCAAAGAAAAAGGAGGAGGCTCAAGCGAAAAGCACTGCATCAGAGTATATGTTGAAAGAAACAGAAAAAGTGGAAAGGTTGTGTCCAATGAGAGAAGTGCCAGGTGGGGGTTATGTACATGTTCCATGGTCCCTACAGGATATCTTGTCATTTACTAATGATTTCCCGAAATTACGAGAAAAACCTGTAGAATGGTACAGACAAGTCGAAAGGTTTGTAAAGGTTTCAAAAGTACTGTTAAAAGATCTAGATGGGCTATGTGATATTGTTGTACCTGTCGATTTATGGACAGAATGTAAAATCACAGTAGACTGGCCAAGTGATGAGTATCCTAGAGACCCGAAGACAGGAGCTCCATCAGATGAGGTCATGAAAAAATATAATCAGGTAATACTGTACTTGAAGGGGAAAGTGCCTCCAAAGGAGACTGACTGGACTAGAACAGACAGAACTACACAGAATAAAGCTGAATCTGTACATACACATTATGAACGCCTCTTACAAGTCTTTAAACAATATAGTGGTCTAGAGAACATTGATACCAAAGATATGACACATTGCATCTATCGGATTGTGTCTGCGTTGGGACCAGAAATTTCACAATGGATTAAAGATCATAAGATCTGTTGGCAGGCCAAACCTATTGATGAAATACTCAAATATGCAAAATATTGTGAAGATGAATTAGACAACAAGCGTAAGAATTTGGAAGAAAAATTCATGTGGGTATAAGTAAAACTAGCAGAGCAACAGGAACTTCAATTGAATCAGTTGAAAAATAATCAAGCCCAAGGAGATGGAAATAGAGGAAAGCCAAAGGGAAGTTATAACAGAGATGAGGGTAAAAAAAAATTCCCATGTCACGGGCGCGGAAAGTTGGGGCATTGGAAAAACGAGTGTAAAGCCATATTGAATAATAACACTATGCAAACTAACCCTTTGAATCCACAGACGCAGAATGAAGTGTCAAAGAAATAGTCGCCGCAGGTAATACAGAACCAATTACCCCTTGCACCTATGCCAGATCCTGGGAGAAAAGCAAACTATAGTGTGGATACCACAAATTGGGAGGGAAGTGGTAGGAGAGATTCAGTGACTCCACAATTTCTTTTGAGTGACATATTTTTTGAAAAGGACACCTACTGACGGTGCTTGAGAGGGGAGGACGAGGAGTGCGTACTTGGCGCTTCCTTGCCGGTAGGTCCATATATTGAGGGAAAAGTTGAGGGGAATGACGTTACTTTTTCATTGGACACTGGCGCTACCCATTCTACTGTGAGAACAGCAGACGTTCCAAACCTACCCCTCTCGGGAGAAGCAATCCAAATAGTGGGCGTTTCTAATAAACAAATTAGTACCCCAGTTACAGAACCAATGGAAGTAAGAATAGGCCAATTTTAAGAAATGCACAAATTCGTTGTGTGCGATTCCAGTCCAGTAAACCTATTAGGCAGAGACTTGTTGTGAAAAATGAATTGCACCATCTTTTGCACTCCTAGTGGTGTTGAAATTCAAACCCCAGACGAAGATGGAATATATAAATTAATGTTGGCAAAACAGGAAACTGAAAATAAAACATTTACCATAGAAGATATACCAAAAGAATTAGAAGATACTGTGAATCCTGATGTGTGGGATTTTACAGGAAAAGATGTAGGATTAATGGCAAATGTCGATCCAATACAAGTGACAGTAAAAGAAGGTGCAGAATAAAAATAGCCCAGAAATAAATGCAGGTTTTGCAGCAGAAATAAAACGTTTGGTGGAAACAGGCATTTTGCAAGAAATAATGAGCAGTCCATGTAATTCACCCATAATTGGCATAAAGAAACCGAGCGGGAAGTATAGGGTCGTACAAGACCTCCGCAAAACTAATAAAATTGTTGTCCCATGTTGTCCTGTTGTGCCAAACCATGCTGTGATTTTATATCAGATACCGTGGGCAGCGGGTTGGTTCACTGTAATCGATTTGTGCCACTCATTTTTCTCCATACCTTTGCATCCAGATAGCAGATATCTTTTCTCCTTTGAATTCGACAGCCATGTCTACATCTGGAGCCGTGTTCCTCAGGGGTACACAGAAAGTCCATCGATTTTTAATCTAATTTTGAAAAAGTGCCTTGAATCTTTGGTGTTGCCTGGAAAATCTGTTCTGGTGCAGTACATAGACGACCTTTCAGTGGCGTCTAAAACCAGAGATGACTGTGTGGTGAATACTATAGCTTTGTTAAATCATTTGGGTGAAGGAGCACATATGGGGTCGATTCAGATCTGGTAAAAAGCGCTCCGATTAGCTATATGGAGCTTTTTTCCCGTACGATTCGTACTCAAACAACGTCCCCGTACGAACTAGCAAGTACGATCCCAACCCAAAGCTCCACTCCGTACAACTCGTACAAAACACCGTACAACTACAAACTACTTACGGATTCACTCCGTCCGACGCTGTACGCCATGTCCGTACGTAAATCGGCAGCCATTTCCGAACCAGGAAGTACGATCCGTGTTGACAACACTCCATACGTCACTTTTCCTACGAGAGCTGCAAACTGCCGTAAATCCAGAGTCCGCCACGAACTGAACCCCGGTACGCGACATACATGACATGAACCCCATCGACCGTGTCATCCGAGCCCTGTACGCCTACGACCTCGTACATAGAAACCGACGATGGCGCAGACGGTGAGTACAACCCACCGCAACAACGGAAATATACCTGTACGGTGCGTCACACGCTAGCGCATATCACCATTAAGCATGAGCGGATTTTGCGTATTGGCAATCCGCGGATTTGCGTATTTGCGGATTTGCGTATATCGAAAATACGCAAAATCCGCGGATCCTAGAGTATTTTTTTTTGTTTTGTGTTCGCACGGGTTTCTGCAAGTTCGCGAGGGTTTTATTGTACAAAACGCTCGCGAACGTGCAGAAACCCGTGCGAACACAATGTGCCTGGGTATTGCGCTCGTGAAAGTCAAGGATGCAAAGTCTATCCAGCATCACAGCTGATTTTCGACGGTAGATTTGGGAAGAAGGCACATCTGCCCAGCCTTGACAACGCTTACGATTGTTTTTGGGCTGATGAATGAGTCACTGAATTTAAGCTTCAACTAGGGCACATGCTTTATTGATATCTGTAAGTGCTTCCTGTTGAGGTTTAATTTTTGTGCCAGGACCATCGTGCCAGAATGAACCCTGCCCTTCATATTTATTCAAGAAGACGCCACCGTTTTGTGCCATACCTCTACTCAACTGGAGTACTTTCTACTGGATAATCAGTAAGTGCTACCTCGTTGGGTAAATGTATAGTGCTTTTACTATACTACAGCTTCCTAAAGTACCAGAGAGTTGTCTACAGCGACCATGTGTGTGTTACTATGCAATCGCCCCGAAGGGCGCAGGGGTCCCTTGAGTGAGCTGCTGTTGTATTTTACAATGGCGCCAGCAAGCTGCCATCGCCGTTGTAAAATAGTTACAAAGTTAGCTTGCACAGGAAGCACTTAGATAAAATAAAGCAGCACCTGCTTCGTTTTATCTAGTGGTTCCTGTGCAAGCTAACTTTGTACCTATTTTACAACGGCGCTGGCAGCTTGCTGGCGCCATTGTAAATTAGTTACATGAGTGGGGGTTCAACTTTTGAACCCGTTACGTCCGCGCGGATTTTTTTTCTTCGGATTTTGTGGGAAATCTGTAAAATACGCGGATTGCGGATTCCCCAAAAATCCGAAAAATCCGTGGGCGTAACGGATTTACCGCTCATGCTTAATCACCATTGCAATTGTGATACGCGCCACACACACGTCATCAATCTCGGGGTACGGTGCGTCACACGATAGCGCATATCACCATTGCAATTGTGATACGCGCCGCACACACGTCATCAATCTCGGGGTACGGTATGTCACACGCTAGCGCATATCACCATTGCAATTGTGATACGCGCCGCACACACGTAATTAATCTCGGGGTACGGTGCGTCACACGCTAGCGCATATCACCATTGCAATTGTGATACGTGCCGCACACACGTCATTAATCTCGGGGTACGGTGCGTCACACGCTAGCGCATATCACCATTGCAATTGTGATACGTGCCGCACACACGTCATTAATCTCGGGGTACGGTGCGTCACACGCTAGCGCATATCACCATTGCAATTGTGATACGCACCGCACACACCTCAGAAAGCCCGGGGTACGGTGCGTCACACACTAGCGCATATCACCATTGCAATTGTGATACGTGCCGCACACACGTCATTAATCTCGGGGTACGGTGCGTCACACGCTAGCGCATATCACCATTGCAATTGTGATACGCGCCGCACACACCTCAGAAAGCCCGGGGTACGGTGCGTGACATCTGAGGTGTGGTTGGTAAAGACCCCCAGCAGTGCCCAGCAGTGCCCAGCATTACAGTTTGTGTGGCTAAGACCCCCAGCAGTGCCCAACATTAGAGGGTGTGTGTGGCTAAGACCCCCGGAAGTGCCCAGCATTAGAGGGTGTGTGTGGCTAAGACCCCCAGCAGTGCCCAGCATTAGAGGGTGTGTGTGGCTAAGACCCCCAGCAGTGCCCAGCATTAGAGGTTGTGTGTGGCTAAGACCCCCAGAAGTGCCCAGCATTAGAGGGTGTGTGTGGCTAAGACCCCCAGCAGTGCCCAGCATTAGAGGGTGTGTGTGGCTAAGACCCCCAGCAGTGCCCAGCATTAGAGGTTGTGTGTGGCTAAGACCCCCAGAAGTGCCCAGCATTAGAGGGTGTGTGTGGCTAAGACCCCCAGCAGTGCCCAGCATTAGAGGGTGTGTGTGGCTAAGACCCCCAGCTGTGCCCAGCATTACAATTTGTGTGGCTAAGACCCCCAGCAGTGCCCAGCATTAGAGGGTGTGTGTGGCTAAGACCCCCAGAAGTGCCCAGCATTAGAGGGTGTGTGTGGCTAAGACCCCCAGCAGTGCCCAGCATTAGAGGGTATGTGTGGCTAAGACCCCCAGCAGTGCCCAGCATTAGAGGGTGTGTGTGGCTAAGACCCCCAGCAGTGCCCAGTAGTGTAAGTAGAAACATACCATGCTTGACCTTATTACCATCAGGAAATAGACCCATGTAACAAGACACAAATGTGAACATCACACCAGCTCCCAGGCACACAGCAGTCAAAGCCATTATCAGAAACCAAAAGTCATGAACCAAAAATAAAAAGCTTTATTCAGCCGGATCCAAAGAGAAAAAATAAATTGAAGTCCATTTTCATAGTAGGCCAATTGCCAGTCCAAATAAAGTCCAAACAAGGTTGTGGCATCCTGGATGTTGTCACACCCACACTTGCCTAAACATACAGTTCAATTGTCTTTGGAAGCAGTGGGGGCATCATCTGTGGAATCCACTGGCACCGCAGGGACAGGAGAGGGAAGGACAGGTGTAGTGGGTGCAGGTGGTGTGGATCCCTCCACACTGGCCTGTGCGTCGCCGAATGTGGCTTCATAGACTTCGCTGCACACTGCAGCCAGTTCACATAAACTACCACCTGAACCCGGGGACACATTGGGGGTAGAGGTAGAGGGCTGTGAGTCTGTTCTCGTGGGTTTGTGGATGCGTGTGTGACGTGTGTCCCCTCTCCCTGTGGGTGTGCCTACATCCCCTTGAGATTGGGTGCGTGAAGATTTGCGCTTCTTCTGGTGTGTGGGTGTGCTGGGTGTGTCTGTTGTTGTTTTTTCTGATCTGTAGCGTCTGCGTGTATGTTGGGTAGGTATGGGAGAGGCAGAGGTGGATGGGTCTCAATGAGGGTGGGAGGAGATGCTGCTGGGTGGACATTGCTGCCGTCAGTGATGACTCTATGGTAGCCACACTCCGACGTAGATCAGACATGGCAGATGACATGCCCTCCATGAACGACAACAACTGTGTCATTATTTGTGTATGTTCATGGAGGACAGTCAACATGGATGTCTGACCTACTGTAATCTGCCGAGTAGGTCCACAGACTCAGCACTGAGGGCAGCAGGGGAGACAGGGGCAGGGGCTGTGGTGCCGGGAACAAAGGAGACACGGGGCTAGCACGGACCCTAGGGACCCTAACAACTGGGGGGGTGGAGATGGTAATGGAGGAGGAGGGGACAGCCAAAGATGTTAAAGATGGCATCGCTGCATATTCCCCCTCCGCCCGAGAGTCTGATTCTGAGCCATCCGCATTGTAGGAGGTGTCATGCACGTGATGGACGGCTGTCTGACTCTCCTCACCCTCCGTGCCACTGCCTCCCTCTGACTCCTCAAAGCAGGTGGCACTGTCGCTGGGTCACTCTGCCTGGTCCGCGCCTGTGTCTCCTTCAGATTGTGATGATGATGCTGTTGGCAAGGAGAAGAAGAAAAACATATCAGTCACCTGTACACATCAGACATTTCTAAACATGGCATGCATAATGAGTCACATTGCACAGAACTATGCACAATGCTAAGTCTAGTCTTGGGCAATTGTAAGAGACACAACGCAAAATCTATAGTACGATACAAGTAACAGGCAAGGCAAACACTTGTATGAGAGACACAATCATGAGCCACTGCCTGACAACAGGATAGCTGATGATGAATCACAGTTCATTAGCCCACCCTGCCACCCAAATCCAGACCTGGTCATGTTTGTTTTGCTATCACCCTGTGCCACATAGGAAAAGTCCAGGCCAAAGTGCCATGTGATGCCATCCTGGGACCGGAAACTATTGTTCCATCACCTCACACTGCCATCACAGCTGGCTACAGCCAAACTCACATTGTGTGGCTCACCATCAATATTATTTACAAAGAACATGCCACATAATTTGAAGATATGCACACACGCACTGGCCAAATTATTGCACATGTACAGTGTGCACCTGTAGCTAACACATGACAATTAGAAAGTGTACCATGGACAAAGGCCACTGAGGCAGAATCGTGCAATAAACACATGTTGAGACTCAAGATCAGTGCCACAATATGAAGAAGGCCAGACACAGTGCAGATGTGGTGACACATGGAAGGTACCAACAGGTGCCACAGACCCCCCTCCAACATGATGATGTCTAAAGGAATATGCATACTAAGACATTGCACCATAGGAGTACATGTTAAAAAAGATCAATAGTCATAGCACTGCAAAAATGTGGAGTAGGGCAAGGGATGTAAACAAGCATCTGCTGAAACTGGGCCATACGTATGCCAATACATGAAGTGCCTGTCTGACCACACCACTCCAACTGTGGGAGTGTAAGCATGCCTCAGAGCACTGTAGGTAGCATGTGACACACATGACAACAAACAGACATGTACCTACCCCCTTCTTGCTGCTGTCCCTCCTGCAACTGTCTATGGAGGTCTGGGAACACCACTTCCAGGACCCGGAGTATGTGGGGGGTGAGGTGGCGGCTGCCGCCATGCCGTCTTGGAGCTTCCAGCTTGAGCTGCACCATGGCGATGAAGCGGGTCCAGCACTGGATGTCCTGCCACCTCTTCCTGATGTTACTCAGCTTCCTGCGAGGCCCCCCTCACTCCTGACAGCCCTGGCAATGTCCTGCCAGATTTCACCCTTCTCATAGGCGGCTACCTGTCACGAATTAAAAGTGAAAGTACATCAGTACACCTGTTCCATGTCCCAAAGACCCACACTTGCCCCACATTGATGATAACAACAGGGCAGAGGATGCAGACAGGACTAGTATCATTGTTCAGGTGAATGTGGCCTGTGAGCAAACACCAATGCACTACATGCCTGTGAAAGCCAAATAATGCCCTAGGGCTTTCTAAACACTCACTGAGCATGGCTAACACTGAACAAGCTATTCTTTTTCATGGTGCTGTCCAGCACGTGACATGCTGGCACATATCCCACAACACCTAAGAACTCTAAGCAGACCACACACTCTCAAGTGAATGTACTTAGCACAATGGCGGTAAGCAGTACACAAGATTTAGATACATCATTCACTGCATGGTAGATATTTTAATGTACACACCAGGCACTCACTCTGAAGTACATTGCATCTCTCTGTGTCCCATAAATACACAATGGGTGTAGTCACACTCACACATTAAGTACTCACCTGATCCCCTGGTTTCCCATACAGCTTGCTGTAGTTGGGTAGGAGGGCATCTAGCAGTGCCTGGTTCTCCCCCTCACTGAATGCAGGTGCCCTCTCCATGTCCAGCTAAATCAGGGTCTAGGGAATGCAGAGACAGCAGCAGTGTTGTCCACTCAAAGATTGTGCAGGCAAGTGCCCTCTCACAGCCACATGCAGCCTTAAATCTCTGCTGCTGAGGGGCTGTCATTCTCAGGAAGACAGTGTGATAGGGCACATCACTTTGCATCCTATGTTTCATCCAATCCCATTACACATAAGGCCCTGACACACATTTGCATGGTTTGAATTTTTAGCTCCAGCTACACAACAAACATAGCAACATTGTATACTTTTGGCCAACTGAATTTTGCAGGACACCTGTAGCACATTCAAACATCAGTTTCCTTGACAACCAGCTTCCATTCAGTGCTTCCAACTCGTCCCCTAGGTGTTCCCTATGTATTTTCAGGCATCCACACACAAGTACGGTGCGTGAATCATTGCATACGCCATGTTTCGACAGTGATATGACATGTACACCCGCACGCACCAGTGGGGTACGCTCCTGACGTGTATCGCGTATAGGCACAATGCATTGGTGGGATGAGCTGTATACCCGCACGCACCAGTGGGGTACGCTCCTGACGTGTATCGCGAATAGGCACAATGCATTGGTGGGACAAGCCGTACACCCGCACGGACCAGTGGGGTACGCTGCACACGCGTATAGACACAATGCATTGGTGAGACGACCCGTACACCCGCACGCACCAGTGGGGTACGCTCCTGACGTGTATCGCGAATAGGCTCAATGCATTGGTGGGACGAGCCGTACACCCACACGCACCAGTGGGGTACGCTGCACACGCGTATAGACACAATGCATTGGTGATACGACCCATAGACCCGCACGCACCAGTGGGGTACGCTCCTTACGTGTACCACATATAGGCACAATGCAGTGGTGGGACGAGCCGTACACCCGCACGCACCAGTGGGGTATGCTGCATACGCGTATAGACACAATGCATTGGTGAGACGGGACCCGTACACCCGCACGCACCAGTGGGGTACGCTCCTGATGTGTATTGCGTATAGGCACAATGCATTGGTGGGACGAGCCGTACACCCGCACGGACCAGTGGGGTACGCTGCACACGCGTATAGACACAATGCATTGGTGAGACGACCCGTACACCCGCACGCACCAGTGGGGTACGCTCCTGACGTGTATCGCATATAGGCACAATGCATTGGTGGGACGACCCGTACACCCGCACGCACCAGTGGGGTACCCTCCTGACGTGTATCGCGTATAGGCACAATGCATTGGTGGGACGAGCCGTACACCCGCACGCACCAGTGGGCTAGTGTGCGTATCACATGCTCCAGTCAATGCATGCGTTCCACAGGCACACACATGGCACCATTACTATAGTGACAACAGGAAAACACTTGGCAGGGATGTGGGTGTGAGTTCATCATGAGGATGTCCATGTATGTAGTTACATGGCTGACCTACATTAGCACGACCCCGGTGTGGCACACACTGTAATAGCAGAGGGCATGTGAACTAGTGGCATAAATGATGACTGATGGGCTGTGGAGACATGACATATGTGACGGGCCACTATGTGGTTTACATTACCTTCACACTTGCCACATGAGTAACATAATGGACATGTAGTCATTCACATTAACACTGTGATGGAACACTCTTCATTACGGACATCTGTCACATGATGCCAGGGACAGGGGCACTGTCTCACAGTACCAATTTGGGATATGCATGACCCTGTGTGACAATGTAATGTGTGTGCCATGTAATCCATTGTACATGCTGTTTGTAATGGGTATACGTCAGCCTCTATAGGTGCATCTATGATGGGTCTGTGTCGTGATAGCAAGTGTCACACATGTACGCACACCATGCCACAGGGGCATTTCTACAGCTCATGTGTGTGATCGCATCATAGAACATTTGGCCACAGACATACACATCTGCATTCAGAGGATGTCTGTGGTCTAGTATTGTAAAATGCTAAACCCATGCACAATATAACTGAAAAGCAATATATGGAGCACATGTGACGTGTGTGTGTTCCGTGCAGTCAGCTGTCTGGATGTGTCGACCACCTTCTCATGCAGGTCACGTGACGTGTGACACTGACGCTATACATTGCTCTGCCAACTCTGACATGGCTAGATTATCTTTTGTGTGCATGTCATGTACATTTCACAGACAACAGGGCAATCAGTTATGTGTCAAGAGAGACAAGTAGCTTGCTTAACTGTCCATGACGTATAGCCCATCGCATGTTCATAAGTGATTTCATGTGTGTAATCACTGTTGATTGTGATATGTGCATTGTAAAATGTCTTGCCTGATAGTGGTACACTTATCTCTCCACACATGTCGTGCAGGGCACCCCCTCTGCCAAGGCCGTTGCCTGACTTGGATGCCATGAGGGAACGGAATTGCATCTGGTGCTACAGATTTCCACAGAAAATGATAGAGGATTTGACTGACAGACTGGAACCACACCTACAACCGCGGCATAGGTATCCAACTGCGCTGACACCCAGGTTAAAGGTGATGGCAGCCCTACATTTCTTTGCCACAGGTACGTTCCAATTCACCATAGGTGATGTGGGGGGGATGTCCCAGACCATGTTTAGTCGGGTCCTCCGTGATGTCTTAGCGGCTATGTTGCTGCACATTGATAATTTCATCAAGTTCTCCACTCCACAAGAGTTGAACAATGTCAAGGGTGCATTCTATGCCCTGGGACGCATGCCACATGTAATTGGGTCCATTGATGGGACACATGTTGGACTGGTGCCACCACAGGCTCAGGAGCAGGCCTTTCGCAACCGGAAACATTACCACTCCATAAATGCCCTGGTGGTGTGTCTTGCTAACATGATGATTTCCCATGTTTGTGCACGTTTTCCAGGATCATGCCACGATGCATTCATCATGAGGCGGAGCAGGGTACCACAGATGATGCTGCAGCTGCGCAACCATCGGGCATGTCTAGTTGGTGGGTATACACTGTTACTCATGTATGTCTCTATGTCAAGCATCTCTCTCATGGCTACTCATTGCACAGTCATTGACATGATGTATTGTTGTAGGAGATGCCGGATACCCAAACATGCCGTGGCTCATGACTCCACTACGCAACCCCCGAACTGCCGCAGACCAGCGTTACAATAATGCACATGGCCAGACACGGCGTGTGATAGAGCGTACGTTTGGACTCCTGAAGGTCCGATTCAGGTGTCTTGACAAGACAGGCGGATCACTACCATACTCCCCGCTCAAGGTGTGTGACATCTTCACTGTGTGCTGCATGCTGCACAACATGGCAGTGGAGGGGGAGGTGCCACTCATCTTGGATCCTGATAAGGAGAACCATCCGCCCATTGAGGACGAAGGCCTTGGCCAGGATGCTAGCGATGAGGAGGAGGACGGGGATATCCGGGGTCAAATCATACGCAACTTCTTCGCATAACAGTGAGTACCTGTATGATAGTGTGCAATCTTCCACCGTAGACTGACATTTGTAGCATAATGTGTGTCCAGCAGACTGTACACAATATCACTTTGTGGTTGGTGGTGCTGTGTCACACAAGTGCAGATGTAATGCCACACACATGAGCACAATGATTCTAGTTCAAATGTACAAGTGTACTATGTTGTCAGTGTATTGTAAGTGACCATGTCTAAATGAATCTATACAGTACGTGACCACTTGTGTGCCTGTCCTTTCCAGGTTGCCCAGCCTGTTGTCCGTTTGTGTCATCTTGGTCCTCCTGCAATCCCTCTTGATGATAGCAACTGTGGCTGAATCAGCGTACCCTGCACAGACATGGCGAAATCTCATTTTGGGTAAGGATTCCAAACCGGCATTTCATTGGTGTAATGGTTTTTTTTTTTGGGTAGCAACTGTTCCTGCGCATGTTGTAGGCCCATGCATAGATACAAATGGGGGTGGGGTCGCACACTACTCACACACCGGCGGTGTCGCCCCTAAGGACTCTGGTCAATGTAGTAAAGTGTTCGCGATGCATCATCTTTCGATCTTCTGCTATCTTCGCTGTCTTCGCCATCCCTGGACACGTGTTTCGGGGTATCACCCCTCGTCAGCAGGGATAGGCCGTGTACTGGGGTTGCCGATGGCTGCCAATATCTGCCAGGCTGACGAGCCTGGGATCCCGCATCTACGCGCCTGAGTGGTACTATACCTGGCAGATATTGGCAGCCATCGGCAACCCCAGTACACGGCCTATCCCTGCTGATGAGGGGTAATACCCCGAAACACGTGTCCAGGGATGGCGAAGACAGCGAAGATAGCAGAAGATCGAAAGATGATGCATCGCGAACACTTTACTACATTGACCGGAGTCCTTAGGGGCGACACCGCCGGTGTGTGAGTAGTGTGCGACCCCACCCCCATTTGTAACTTTAAAGCTCCCGTGAGCAGTGGGCTGACGAGCCTGGGATCCCGCACCTACGCGCCTGAGTGGTACTATACCTGGCAGATATTGGCAGCCATAGGCAACCCCAGTACACGGCCTATCGCTGCTGATGAGGGGTAATACCCCGAAACACGTGTCCAGGGATGGCGAAGACAGCGAAGATAGCAGAAGATCGAAAGATGATGCATCGCGAACACTTTACTACATTGACCAGAGTCCTTAGGGGCGACACCGCCGGTGTGTGAGTAGTGTGCGACCCCACCCCCATTTGTAACTTTAAAGCTCCCGTGAGCAGTGGGCTGACGAGCCTGGGATCCCGCACCTACGCGCCTGAGTGGTACTATACCTGGCAGATATTGGCAGCCATCGGCAACCCCAGTACACGGCCTATCCCTGCTGATGAGGGGTAATACCCCGAAACACGTGTCCAGGGACGGCGAAGACAGCGAAGATAGCAGAAGATCGAAAGATGATGCATCGCAAACACTTTACTACATTGACCAGAGTCCTTAGGGGCGACACCGCTGGTGTGTGAGTAGTGTGCGACCCCACCCCCGTTTGTAACTTTAAAGCTCCCGTTAGCAGTGGGCTGACGAGCCTGGGATCCCGCACCTACGCGCCTGAGTGGTACTATACCTGGCAGATATTGGCAGCCATCGGCAACCCCAGTACACGGCCTATCCCTGCTGATGAGGGGTAATACCCCGAAACATGTGTCCAGGGATGGCGAAGACAGTGAAGATAGCAGAAGATCGAGAGATGATGCATCGCGAACACTTTACTACATTGACCAGAGTCCTTAGGGGCGACACCGCCGGTGTGTGAGTAGTGTGCGACCCCACCCCCATTTGTATCTTTAAAGCTCCCGTGAGCAGTGGGCTGACGAGCCTGGGATCCTGCACCTACGCGCCTGAGTGGTACTATACCTGGCAGATATTGGCAGCCATCGGCAACCCCAGTACAGGCCTATCCCTGCTGATGAGGGGTAATACCCCGAAACACGTGTCCAGGGATGGCGAAGACCGCGAAGATAGCAGAAGATCGAAAGATGATGCATCGCGAACACTTTACTACATTGACCAGAGTCCTTAGGGGCGACACCGCCGGTGTGTGAGTAGTGTGCGACCCCACCCCCATTTGTAACTTTAAAGCTCCCGTGAGCAGTGGGCTGACGAGCCTGGGATCCCGCACCTACGCGCCTGAGTGGTACTATACCTGGCAGATATTGGCAGCCATCGGCAACCCCAGTACACGGCCTATCCCTGCTGATGAGGGGTAATACCCCGAAACACGTGTCCAGGGATGGCGAAGACAGCGAAGATAGCAGAAGATCGAAAGATGATGCATCGCAAACACTTTACTACATTGACCAGAGTCCTTAGGGGCGACACCGCCGGTGTGTGAATAGTGTGCGACCCCACCCCCATTTGTAACTTTAAAGCTCCCGTGAGCAGTGGGCTGACGACCCTGGGATCCCGCACCTACGCGCCTGAGTGGTACTATACCTGGCAGATATTGGCAGCCATCGGCAACCCCAGTACACGGCCTATCCCTGCTGATGAGGGGTAATACCCCGAAACACGTGTCCAGGGATGGCGAAGACAGCGAAGATAGCAGAAGATCGAAAGATGATGCATCGCGAACACTTTACTAGATTGACCAGAGTCCTTAGGGGCGACACCGCCGGTGTGTGTGTAGTGTGCGACCCCACCCCCATTTGTAACTTTAAAGCTCCCGTGAGCAGTGGGCTGACGAGCCTGGGATCCCGCACCTACGCGCCTGAGTGGTACTATACCTGGCAGATATTGGCAGCCATCGGCAACCCCAGTACACGGCCTATCCCTGCTGATGAGGGGTAATACCCCGAAACACGTGTCCAGGGATGGCGAAGACAGCGAAGATAGCAGAAGATCGAAAGATGATGCATCGCGAACACTTTACTACATTGACCAGAGTCCTTAGGGGCGACACCGCCGGTGTGTGAGTAGTGTGCGACCCCACCCCCATTTGTAACTTTAAAGCTCCCGTGAGCAGTGGGCTGACGAGCCTGGGATCCCGCACCTACGCGCCTGAGTGGTACTATACCTGGCAGATATTGGCAGCCATCGGCAACCCCAGTACACGGCCTATCCCTGCTGATGAGGGGTAATACCCTGAAACACGTGTCCAGGGATGGCGAAGACAGCGTAGATAGCAGAAGATCGAAAGATGATGCATCGCAAACACTTTACTACATTGACCAGAGTCCTTAGGGGCGACACCGCCGGTGTGTGAGTAGTGTGCGACCCCACCCCCATTTGTAACTTTAAAGCTCCCATGAGCAGTGGGCTGACGAGCCTGGGATCCCGCACCTACGCGCCTGAGTGGTACTATACCTGGCAGATATTGGCAGCCATCGGCAACCCCAGTACACGGCCTATCCCTGCTGATGAGGGGTAATACCCCGAAACACGTGTCCAGGGATGGCGAAGACAGCGAAGATAGCAGAAGATCGAAAGATGATGAATCGTGAACACTTTACTACATTGACCAGAGTCCTTAGGGGCGACACCGCCGGTGTGTGAGTAGTGTGCGACCCCACCCCCATTTGTAACTTTAAAGCTCCCGTGAGCAGTGGGCTGACGAGCCTGGGATCCCGCACCTACGCGCCTGAGTGGTACTATACCTGGCAGATATTGGCAGCCATCGGCAACCCCAGTACACGGCCTATCCCTGCTGATGAGGGGTAATACCCCGAAACATGTGTCCAGGGATGGCGAAGACAGCGAAGATAGCAGAAGATCGAAAGATGATGCATCGCGAACACTTTACTACATTGACCAGAGTCCTTAGGGGCGACACCGCCGGTGTGTGAGTAGTGTGCGACCCCACCCCCATTTGTAACTTTAAAGCTCCCGTGAGCAGTGGGCTGACGAGCCTGGGATCCCGCACCTACGCGCCTGAGTGGTACTATACCTGGCAGATATTGGCAGCCATCGGCAACCCCAGTACACGGCCTATCCCTGCTGATGAGGGGTAATACCCCGAAACACGTGTCCTGGGATGGCAAAGACAGCGAAGATAGCAGAAGATCGAAAGATGATGCATCGTGAACACTTTACTACATTGACCAGAGTCCTTAGGGGTGACACCGCCGGTGTGTGAGTAGTGTGCGACCCCACCCCCATTTGTGACCCATACATAGATGTCACGTTGCCATGTAACAAATTGTATGTAGCGCCATTCCCATGACAAGACAGTCACCTAACCTGACAGTCATCTGTAGTAGAGTTCATAATTTGGTGAATGCATCAATGTGTGTTTACATTGACCCTGACACATTGCAGATGCCACGGCTTGCCATTGTGTGTGACATCACAAACACAGGCACTGTGGAGAATTGCTGCCTCACTGTGTGCAGCAGGATGTGTCCAAATCATCCACTCAACCTTGTGGGCCAGTACAGTTTGTTTTCCTGTGAACCATGTAGTGCCGGTGTGGGCCAGTGTATGTTCCACATTTTCTGTCAATTCTCTTGTGAGTCTGTTAGCATGGATGCATTGCCCCTTGTGGCAGTATGTCATGTCACTGTCAGATCGTTACCTCAGTTCCGGTGGACAACACTGCATCGCTAGCCTTCTCAGTAAGTTGATGTTAACTTTCCTTTCTTATGATGCCAGGTATGTTGCACAGATTACATCACAACGTTGGCCTGGGCCTAATGTTCACACGTACATGGGAACAGTCCGTTGAGGTAAATGTCTGGAATCTCTTCTGCCATGCAGCATATCCTGATCCCGGTAGGGTTGTATCTACTAGCATTCTGCCTATGTACTCACAGTTGAGTTTGTTTACACATGCTTTTCCTGTCTAGCATAGTAAGGCACAGTTGCAAGAGGTAATGAGTGGGCCCTATCGGCATTAATGATGTTTTGTGTATTTCCGTTCTAATTTGAGGAGCTGCTTATGGCTCATGCGGGTAATGTCAACTTTCCTGTCTGACCCTCACTTATTCACAGGGCTGAGTATGTATTGTTGGCTTTGTGTAATTTGCACTGATATACGTTACAATTACCGAGATTGTGTGCATCAATCTTACACTGGGATGTCGTTCATGACTGCATGGATCTAATTCCATTGTAGCAGCCTAGTGAGCGTCATACATGCTCCATTATGGTGAGAACCCCTACCAACTCTCATGTGTCCCTGTAGAGGGATCTGATCTTGGGCCATTGCAAGATCTGTGATCACTAATAAGACACAGTGGCAGTGTTTGCACTACACAGGTGTAAGAGGTACAGTGTAGATGCCTAGATACTCTGAGATTCTGTAACTGAAAGTATGGAATACTCATGCATGTTTTGCTCTTTTTCAGATCTCCCTCCCTGCAGTTCCCATCCTCACCTTCCGTCGCCTGGTCGCCCTAATGTGTCTGTCATTAGTAGTCAGACCAAGGGGATATTGGGAGATGGAAACCTTCCAGCATCACACTACTCTGATGGTCACAGGCACGGACAGTCCCTGACAGTTGTATGGAGAGTGTATCAACAGCATTACAGGTAACATCATTGCATGAGTGTTATAGTCGTCTGAGTAATGCCACTGGACATGTAATTAGGCAGATGCAGCATGTCCTTGCAAGTAAGTTCAAACTAATGTGTAGGAACTGTGTTTCAAAATGTACATTGTGCCTCATTGCTGTCACCGCCAGTATCTTTCCAGACTGCATGCATTGAATATGTCATTCTTTACAGTGAGTGATCATATGTGGGTATGTGTATACTCACAACAAGCATGCTGTTCTTAATGGCTGATGGACCATATTGTGCATGATGAACATGGTTGCGTATGTGTTCTGTTGTTTGATACACACAACGTGCAGGCTACGGATGCTGACGCAGTGTGTCGTGTGCCCTGATTGGCATTGTTGTGCCTGGTCCTGTGGCCGTGATGTGTATTCAATGTTCACACATTTGCTGGGACTGACCCATGGGTAACCAGCCACTCCTGGCTCACATACAATATTCAATTTTTGCCTAGCAGGAAGCCTTGGGTTGTGTGGCTGGTTGGCATGTTCAAATGCCCCTTCTGCCCTCATGTGTTCACTCCTCCTGGCTGCAGCATCCACAGCCACAACGCTGCACCGCATGCCCCAATCAAGCCACACACACCTATGAGATACTCATCCATCAAGCCATCATTGGAGCATGCCGCATCTTGTCTGTGCCACTGTTGCACAACCGCCATGACAAAGGCCCGTCCCTCAGCACCTGCAACATGCATACTGCTAGACACTCAGCTCATTTCATGACACATGTGACCACATCTGTAGGAAGTTGTGTAGCTAGCAAGTCACCCCCCTTCTCAATAGTGGTGGTCGATTGTCCTTGGCTCTCATGGGGGTACCAGGTGCAGACACACATGATATTAACCATAATTAACATGAGGGGACATAGTGGTTGATTATGTTATCACACTATTATCATTAGTTAGTGAATCAATGTTTGTATTTGGCTCTTTGTACCTTGCTCAGATGAAGACAGAGTGGCCAATGATGAGAAGTGGGTAAACTGGCAATTGTCTGTCAGGAACCCCCTCGGGTGTTGCTACCATGAGGTACTCTCTCTTATCTCTCTCCATTTTAACGTTAGTGAGTGGTTTCAGACCTTGGTGTCAATGTTGTGTAAACGTAAAACACAACATGACCCTAAGGATTAGTGTAAAGGTAGACCTCTGAGGCAGTATTTTTGATTGGCCATGTAACTCTGACATTGCTTGTTAGGGATTTCTTGAGAGTTGGGTTTGGCCTTTTTGTGGTTGAACAGTGTCTGAATGGGGTTCTGCATTTTGCCTTTGTATCCACTTTGGCTTATTTTGATTGAATGACACATGTGACACAACAGACTCATGCCCAAGCCAACCTCCACACAGTGAACAGCAGACAATCATCAACCTGGTCACACCCTAACACAAACACACCCATGACAGGCTCTCAGGCTGTGTGTGCAACTCATACTGACAACTCAACACAGACACACTTAACAGTGCGTGTCCGTACAACCAAGTCATGTGCCTCGTACTGCACACACACTACTTCCAGCAGCACCACATTGTGGTGTATTACCTCGTTGGCACAACACCACCACACAACGACTAAAATGCTGTAACGTGGTTGTACGCAACCTGGTAGCGCCACTCATGCCGGGAGATCACATATGCTTTTTCTAAACCCCACAGGGATCACACACCCTATCCAGGATTATGATTGGTCAGACTTAATGCCCTACACCCTCTGAGTCGCATCCAACACCATGGACACACTCTGCATTGTCAAACATCTGCACAGCCTGTTTCACACCAGCATCCTGACCAGCATAATTGTAAGTATCATCTCCAGCTCGCCCACACTACACACAGATTTTGCCTCAGCCATCTACAATCAGTAGATTGGTTAGTTTGATGCACTACCTACCCATGACGGTCTCAATGCGCTGGGGGGTGCTGGTACTGATCTAAAGACACTGGCCTGGTTCTGTAGTTGACTTTTAGGGAGGGTGTACCAGGTCTTGGAGTCAAGGTAGGAGATTGATCTGTCACTGTCCGTGTTATTCGGGATGTGAGGGACAGTGGCAAGAGCATGGTTGGTAGAGCAGAGACTGCGGGTGGGTGTGTAGAAGGTGAGTGTGTGGTAGTGGTATGGTGGTCCTGCGTGGTGTAGAGATTTGTGTGCGTGGATGTGGATTTAGAAGCTGATTTGGGTGTTGTCAGGGAGTCTGTGCAGGCCTCTGGGGTGTTGTGTGATGTGGCCGAGTTGTGGTAAATGAGGATCATACGTGCCGATGTGTTACAGGTGCGTTGCAGCAGGCTCCGGAGTTTGGTTGTTGTGTTTGGTGGCGGAGGACTTGATTTGGATGAAGGTGTATGCGCAGTCGGTGACCCACTGTTTGAGGAAGATGGCAGCAGTGTGGGGGTTGGTGGTGTTGGCTTGTTGGCCCAGGGTAAGGGTGGCTGTCACTTAGTCCTTGTTGAGCTTGCACCTGCAGCTGCGTGGCATGGTCTGTGTGCAGGGGGGTTGTGTTTGCTTTCCTGAAGGTGAAGTGTAGGCTTCTGTGGTCTTTCCAGTGTTGTGAGGTGTTTTTGTTGGATTAGATGTGTGGAGTTTCAGCTAAGATGGGGTCCTGTGTGTGTCTAGCGTCGTGGGTGTGGGTTGTCACTTGTTGTTGTAATCCAAGCTTGGCAAGGTTGTCCATCAGGGCTGTGAAGTTTACGTCATAGTTGTCATTACGATGACAGTAAATTTCCACAAGGAGGATGTAGTCCGTGTATGTGAGGGCTTGCGTGCTTATGAGGTGAGCGATGGAGTTGGTGAATAGTGTTGGGACTACAGGTGTTCTTTAGATGAGTGTTCCTCAGAGGGTGTTGTTTGTGTGGATCAGTAAAAGCATGTTTTATGAGATGTGGAGGGTGTCGTTGTTGTTGGTTGTGAGTCTGGGATTATTAATGTGGATGATGGGAAGTCCTCCTACCACTCTGTCGGTGTGGCGTTAGCGGGATTTGTAATTTCCTTCAGGTATGTCTATGGTGATGTATGTTGGCAAGGTGGTGTTCTGCCTGGTTACCGTCCACAACACCAGCCAGCCCTACTACAGCAACTACCTCTACATAGGACCAAAAACGTGACTTACAGAGTACTTGTGAAAATGCAGGCTGCATGCACACACCTCATCCCCAACATCCCCAGCTGCTGCCACATGACCATCCGCATGAGATACCTACAATGGTCCCACAGTCAAATGCACTTTCACCTTCATACTCATCAGCCACACTCAGTCGCCACTCCACAGATCCATGCAAAATAAATTATATGGACGTCTGTCATCTAACAACCTATTGGCCAGAGTCCCTGTTGGCACCCTCGGCCAGGCCATCAATCTTCACATCCACAGTACAACAGCATGTGGCTGCTAGTTCTCATTCCTCATTAGACAGATCCTGGTGCCCCCTCTGTGGAGACCTAGCATATTTGCCATGCTCCGGACACCTCACACACTCTTGTATGACTGTCTGTCATTGCAGTATTTCAAGCTGACCGCCTCTTCTGCAGTTAGTAACCATCACGGGTGAGTCTTGCTATCCATGTATGCAATTTCGGCTATCCTGTGACCTATGTATTTCCACCGCCTAACTAAAATCCATGAGTGTTGATGGCAATAGTTTGCAGGAGAGGGTGGCATTTGAAGACATTTTACCTCACAAATGTATTAGTATCAGAGTACATACAAAGACATCAATGCTTTTAGTGCAAGTGAGATTTATTTTTTAGTCCTGTGCGTGTAACGTGAGTAGGTGCTGTACAAGAAGGGGGGAATCCAAAGTTCACAGCGGGAGATGTGATGCTTACAGTATGGGTCAACAGAGTCCAGGCCACAGTGCTTGGCATCATTGGCCACACTGCGACCAGCAAGTCCATGTGGGAGAGAGTTAAAGTCAACAGGGTGATGCTGTTGCACACAAAGGCTACATGCCAGACCAGGTGACCTGGGAGTTGTTCATGGCCCTATGCCTCTCAACGTCTTGACCGTGGACGACCAACCTTCCTTGGGGGACCCTTACGTGCAGGCCTTGGCGACGCATGGGAATCTCCGTCTCACAATTCCGTCTCCTCCTCCCTCCCTGTGCCTGTTGTTGGTCTTTGCCTAGATGTTTCTGGCATCATGACACAGGGAGGGTGCTGTATGTTGCCAGCGATCAGAGGGAGCGATTGGTTAATTTCCTGATGCGCCGTCACTAGCTGATCCAGTCTTGCTTCCATCCGTCCCTGGTGTCGTTCTTGACTGGCATGTAGCTGGGCCTGCTGCTCTGTCGTTTTGTTGAGGGCCTCCACTACCAGACTGAACTCCCTGGTGTCCCGCCGGTATTCATCCATGATGTCTCGTAGTTCGGACATACCCGGCCCTGCAGCTGGCTGGTCAGGTTCTCGCCTCCGCCTCGCGCCACTCCCACCACCCCTGCCCACACGAGCCGGTCCAACGCTTGTGGGCACATCATGTCGACGGGACCCATGAGTGCTGGCAGTGGAGGTGTTGTCTGCCACCTCATGGGTGCCTGGCGAACGATGTCCCTCATTGTCAGAAAGGCTCTGTTGTGTATCATGGGCAGGGCTCCGAGCTGTCTGCTGGGATGTGGCGGGAATGGGTGTGGTGGTTGGCACAGGTGTATCTGTTCCAGCTGCTGCAGGGGATTGGGATCCAGAGGGGCCTGGTTGGTTGGGGTCATCCATGGTGTGTTGAGAGGCTTCTGTTACGGTGGGGTCACTGCCATGCTGAGCCTGGGACTGGGATCCTTCTCCCCCCTGGTTGGGGGTATTTTCCGCACATTCCCCTGTGGGTGTGAGAGAGGAACACTGTTAATGCACTATCATGCAACATCCAAATGTAATATACATAGTCGTTATCAATGTTTCCCCTGCTTTGTATTATCGTAATTGTTCACTTGTGTATGTGTATGTTGTGGGCTGAGATTGACATGTGATCAGGGGTGCTTGACATGTTGGGTACTGTCTTTTGATGAATGTCACAGACATTGCTGTGGCTTGTGTGCCCAGCACCACACAGTTCAAGATGTGCTCTGTGTGGCCCAATCTGCACAATGCAGTCTGAATAATTTTTGCTGGTGCAAGCATGCACAGTGTTTTTGTGCTGCATGTTTATGATGGCAAATGAGTTGATTTTAGCTGATGTCATCATGCTACTTTAGAGAGGGTTTGCAGGGCCAAGACAGACACCCACTGCCAACCCCCTAGGAGCAGTACACCCTCTTCAGGCACAGGGCTTTAGGACGTGCCACTTCTCTATGACGCATTACCTTGTCAATACCCATGTCCATGGTGCTACTTGGGTGCATCCACAGCATCACCAAGCTATGGCAACAGCACTGTGTGAGAGGCACAATGGACTTGTGATTCTGCACTGTGCTTTTTTTGTTTGCATACGTCATCAGATCAGTATTTTTGGGGTTTTGTCACATGACAATTGTGGCAGTGGTGCACTCCATTGTCTGTCCCAGGGACTCAGTTTCTGTAAGGGGTGTGTTTGATAGGCCATGGTAGTAGTTTGAGTGTGATTGACAAGTGGGCCTCCCTCGTGGTGTGTCTGTCCCCCATGTAGCATGCTGCCATTATGGTGTCTGTGAGTTCCTGTGCAAGATATCTTCACTTGTCCTGGTGTTAGTGTTTGCAGTGGTCATAGGAGGCCCATGTGCTGCCTACAACAGGGCCAAGGGTCAGCTATCTTGTCAGTACTTTCACACTCCCTGTGCATTGAACATGGTGCATGGGTGTGTACCTGGCCCATATGGGTTGAGTGCTGCCTCCTACCATACTTCTTGCACTCTTTCACCCTCTCCCTTGCAGCCTTCTGCAACTCCCCTTACACCCCTCTACTCTTGGCCACCGCAGGGAGTCATGGCTTTACCCCCCCAACACCCCCCCACACCCCCCCTCACACCCCCACACCCCCCTACTGGTGGGAACTGCTGGGAGTCATGGCCCCACCCCCAACACCCCCCCACACACCCCCACACCCCCCTACTGGTGGGCACTGCTGGGAGTCATGACCCCATCCCCCCCACACCCCTCTACTGGTGGGCACTGCTGGGAGTCATGGCCCCATCCCCCCACACCCCCCTACTGGTGGGCACTGCTGGGAGTCATGGTCCCATCCCCCCCACACCCCCCTACTGGTGGGCACTGCTGGGAGTCCACACATGTTACATGAGTTGTTTGGATACTCACCAGGCTCAACTGCTCCTTCAATTCCATGAACTTCCACCGGTGGTAGCTTGGCCACGACTTTCTCTTCCCAGGGCTGGTATTGTGAAGGTTTGCGGGGAGGTCCACCTCCAGTGTGATGAGTGTTGGCTTAGTCCTCATCCATCTTGCGCTTGACCATCCTCCGCAGATCGTACCACCTGTTCTGGCAAACCGCCTTGGTGCGCCTGATGGGTGCAACAGCATTCACCTTCTCAACTATCCTCTCCCACAAGCGTGTCTTATCAGCTAAGCTGGTCTGTCTGACCAATGCACCAAACAGCTGTGGATAGACTCGGATGACCTCATCTGTAAGGATCTCCATCTCCGGGTTAGTGAACTTTGGACCCTTTGGTGTGGTCATGGTGTGGGGTGTATGTGATTGGGGGGGTGATGGTGTGTATGGATGAGAGTGTGTGGGTCTGATTGTTAAGGGGTGGTGTGTGTGAATAAGATAGGGTGTATGTGTGAAGGTGTGTGGCTGCAGTTGTTGGTGTGATGGTTGTGTCTTCGCAAGGATAGGTATGTTGCAAAGGATGATGGGTTGTATGTGTGGGCGCTTTAATTGGTCCATTTGTGGGTGTGGCTTTTTTAAAATTTCTGGTAGGTGTGTCATAAAGGGTGTTTGTGAGTTGGGCACTCAGTTTGTTTGTTTGTATGTTCCAAGTATATTGTTTTCCTATGCTGTGTAGACTGTAGCTTTCTTTATTGGGCTGTGCGCCTCGTATTTGTTAGTGCGTCTGTCAGTTAGGCTCGTGTATCGTCACCGGGGGGTACGTGTACGCTTGATAGTGGGGTGTGCGCCTCGTATTTGTTATTGCGTCTGTCAGTTAGGCTCATGTATCGTCACCGGGGGTACGTGTACGCTTGATAGTGGGGTGTGCGCCTCGTATTTGTTAGTGCGTCTGTCAGTTAGGCTTGTGTTTCGTCACCGGGGGTACGTGTACGCTTGATAGTGGGGTGTGCGCCTCGTATTTGTGAGTGCGTCTGTCAGTTAGGCTCGCGTATCGTCACCGGGGGTACGTGTACGCTTGATAGTGGGGTGTGCGCCTCGTATTTGTTATTGCATCTGTCAGTTAGGCTTGTGTTTCGTCACCGGGGGGTACGTGTACGCTTGATAGTGGGGTGTGCGCCTCGTATTTGTTAGCGCGTCTGTCAGTTAGGCTCGTGTATCGTCACCGGGGGTATGTGTACGCATGATAGTGGGGTGTGCGCCTCGTATTTGTTATTGCGTCTGTCAGTTAGGTTTGTGTTTCGTCACCGGGGGTACGTGTACGCTTGATAGTGGGGTGTGCGCCTCGTATTTGTTAGAGCTTCTGTCAGTTAGGCTCGTGTTTCGTCACCGGGGGTACGTGTACGCTTGATAGTGGGGTGTGCGCCTCGTATTTTTTAGTGCGTCTGTCAGTTAGGCTCGTGTTTCATCACCGGGGGTACGTGTACGCTTGATAGTGGGGTGTGCACCTCGTATTTGTTATTGCGTCTGTCAGTTAGGCTTGTGTTTCGTCACCGGGGGTACGTGTACGCTTGATAGTGGGGTGTGCGCCTCGTATTTGTGAGTGCATCTGTCAGTTAGGCTCGTGTTTCGTCACCGGGGGTACGTGTACGTTGATAGTGGGGTGTGCGCCTCGTATTTGTTATTGCGTCTGTCAGTTAGGCTCGTGTTTCATCACCGTGGGTAGGTGTACGCTTGATAGTGGGGTGTGCGCCTCGTATTTGTTATTGCGTCTGTCAGTTAGGCTCGTGTTTCATCACCGGGGGGTACGTGTACGCTTGATAGTTGGGTGTGCGCCTCGTATTTGTTAGCGCGTCTGTCAGTTAGGCTCGTGTATCGTCACCGGGGGTATGTGTACGCATGATAGTGGGGTGTGCGCCTCGTATTTGTTATTGCGTCTGTCAGTTAGGTTTGTGTTTCGTCACCGGGGGTACGTGTACGCTTGATAGTGGGGTGTGCGCCTCGTATTTGTTAGAGCTTCTGTCAGTTAGGCTCGTGTTTCGTCACCGGGGGTACGTGTACGCTTGATAGTGGGGTGTGCGCCTCGTATTTTTTAGTGCGTCTTTCAGTTAGGCTCGTGTTTCATCACCGGGGGTACGTGTACGCTTGATAGTGGGGTGTGCACCTCGTATTTGTTATTGCGTCTGTCAGTTAGGCTTGTGTTTCGTCACCGGGGGTACGTGTACGCTTGATAGTGGGGTGTGCGCCTCGTATTTGTGAGTGCATCTGTCAGTTAGGCTCGTGTTTCGTCACCGGGGGTACGTGTACGTTGATAGTGGGGTGTGCGCCTCGTATTTGTTATTGCGTCTGTCAGTTAGGCTCGTGTTTCATCACCGGGGGTAGGTGTACGCTTGATAGTGGGGTGTGCGCCTCGTATTTGTTATTGCGTCTGTCAGTTAGGCTCGTGTTTCGTCACCGGGGGTACGTGTACGCTTAATAGTGGGGTGTGCGCCTCGTATTTGTTAGAGCGGCTCGCTCATACGCGATGTTTTCCATACGAATCGTGCTTCATGCGGGACACCGTTTGCCCGTACAAATCGCGTACTTTGTTCCTGGTCCGGATCGTACTTGTTAGTTCGTACGGCATATTTACAAATCGTAAGGTTGAAGTTCCGACGACATTTCGTACGGGTTTTCGATTGAGGTTCGTACGGGTCGCAGATTTTCGTATGTATTAGCGGATTTCGAATCGTACTTCGCAAACCGGACGGGTTTTTTGAATTCGTACGTAAACGGGTACGAATACGAATCGTAACACGGATTTTAATCCTGAATCGGAATCGACCCCAAAGTGTCAACTGAAAAGTTACAATTTTGCACCATATCAGTGAAATATCTGGAGCACCAGATAGAAAAAGGTGTCAGAAGGATTACCTCAGAAAGAATCAGAATAATCAAAAACATGAATGTACCTCAAACTCAGAAAGAAATCAGTATGTTTTTTGGAGTTGTGGGTTACTGCATGTCATCTTTCTTAAAATTATGCGATTGTCTGTGTACTGCTCCAGCACTGGGAATGCCTGACTATTCAAGAGACTTTGCACTGTTTTGTGACACACGAGACAATTATGCACTTTCCGTTCTGACCCAGACCCATGGTCTAATGTGATGTCCTGTGGCATACTTTTCATCCACACTGGATCCAGTAGCATCTGTATTGCCAGGATGTCTGAAAGCAGTAGCTGCAACTTGCATGAGTCTTGAACAAAGTGAGTCCATTATTATGGGACATCCAGTAACCGTGTATGTCCCATATGCAGTTGTGATTTTGTTGTCCAGAACTAAAACTCAATACCTAACTCCTAGTTGGCTGACTAAGTATGAAAGAATTCTTGTAGGTGCAGCAAATGTGACCATTGCTAGGTGCAACATTCTGAAACCAGCAACGTTGTTGCCTGAATCACATTTTGCAGTAAGTCGAACATAATTGTATCGAAGAAGAATTCATTATTTGGTTTTTTACAACCATAAAAAATAAAACTTTAAAATATATTACAATATAAGTTAATACCAAATTTTATGATAAAATACATCATTATATCTGGTTATGTGCAAAATAGGTCCTACTCATTAATAACGATGTTCACAAGTTCGCGGTAGAGTGCATCATTAAATCTAGATCTGTACAGGGTTTTCCAACTCATTAGTAAACATATTCACAGGTTCAATGTCCACTTTTCTTAAGAGTGTGTCAATCAAAGTTAATAACTTTACACCACGACAAATTAAAATGGATAATGATCCGACTGCCCAGCGGGTGATGGTCTGCCTACATGTACAAATATTAAGCTCTTTTACCATTGGTTTTAAAAGCGTTCTTCTCGCTTCACTGACTGTAGGACAAACACACATCACATGGCATAAGGACTCCTTATGATATCCACACAGTCTGCAAGTTATGTTGTGATAATTCCCTTTCCAATGTGGTTGCAGATCCTTTGTTTCATATACTCCAAACCGATACAGCGTATACTTATTTTTTAGGAACAATCTGAAGTGAGCTGCTAGATAGTCTTGCGGTTTTAGTTTTACATAAGAATTCATCACTGTCCACGAATGACGTCTTTTTTCCACTAGAGTTTTGTCGTCTAGGAAAGATAGTTTTTTTGCAGCGCCATTGCACACTCTATTAAAAGCCACCCTCTTCATCTTGCTGTCCCATGCCTCTTCAATGTCCAATTGCATCAGAGCTGTTCTGAGGTGTGCACGCCATGAATACGGGGTTTTTTGGTCGAACTGGGCCCTTATTTCTGTCCAGCATAGATTATTCAGGGTACCGGGTTCCGAAGAGCGAAGTTTCCAACACAATTTCATGAATACAGATTGCCTCTGGAATTTCTGGTTTTGAAGTCCAAACTCCAGGCGAATCTGGGCTGGTGACACTTCTCTAGGGAGCGTAAAAATGGCTTTATACACTTTTGTCTGTAAGTCATTTAAAATTTAAAATTCCCGGCCATGCCATATTTCCAATCCATAGGCCATAGCTGGGAGTAATTGTGCTGCCATTGTTTTTAAAGGATGACTATAAGACGGGCAACTTAATTTTGTTTGTAGCTGTTTATATGCAAAAATTAAGGTTTGGGTCTTTGCTTTTATTGCATTTTTCTGAGCCGTAAACGACATACTTTGCCCTAAAAGTATGCCCAAGTACTTGTAAGTGCCAACTTCCTCTATCTCTTTACCCTTGGCGAACCACTTGAATTTTTTCGATCTTAGGCCTACTAAACGCACCACCTTTGTTTTTTTCCTCTTTATCTCCAACCCCTGAAGATCGAAGTAGTTAGTCAGGTGGTCAATGACTCTTTGTAATCCAATAGGGGTTTGGGTTAGGATCACAATGTCGTCTGCGTATTGCAGATACTCTATGTGGTCCTCTGCCAATTTCGGGGGATGACCATTTACTTTTGACCAGATCTGCAAGGTACAAGTTAAAAAGGCTTGGGCCCAAAACACACCCCTGTTTCAGACCATTTTTTATTTCAATCTTGGATGATGCTATGCTACCATCTCCCAGCTTCACCCGGGCCCAGGTTTCACTGTGGAGGGCTACTATGGAGTTAATTAGTTGCTGCGGTACCCCCCATCCTTTCAAATTTGCCCATAGTTGTTCACGTGGGACTCTGTCGAAGGCTGATTTTAAGTCTATATAACATACACAAAGACCTGATTTCTTTAGGATTGCTTTTTCTGCAAGAAGTGCTATGGCTGCCAAATTTGTGCTTGTACCCATTCCTTGCCTAAAACCAGTTTGGTATTTGGGAATAATACCTTTCTCCTCCATCCATTCCTGTAAA